>NC_137739.1:68597214-69204629 GCF_963264785.1 Psittacula echo | reverse complement strand
TGTACGTTTAGGTTTTTAAGATGGTCTCAAACCAGATCCTCTCCTACAGTGATCCTAGGGTCTTCATTCTCACAGTCCCTGTGTCTGCCTTCCAAGACTTGGGTGGTGCGGTCAGAGCGTTTGCCAGTGAAGACTGAGCCAAAGAAGTCATTAAGAACCTCAGCCTTCTCCAAATCCAGGGTAGCCAGTTCTCCCAATATCTTCCGAAGGGGGCCTACATTGTCCCTAGTCTGTCTTTTATTCGCTACGTACCTACAGAATCCCTTCCTGCTATCTTTCACATCCCTAGCCAAGTTTAATTCTATCTGGGCCTTAGCTTTCCTAACCTGGTCCCTGGCTTCCCAGACAGCATCCCTGTATTCTTCCCAGGCCGCTTGTCCCTGCTTCCACCTTCTATAAGCCTCTTTTTTCCTTTGAATTTTCCTCAGCAGCTCCTTATCCATCCAAGGAGGTCTCCTGGCCCTCTTGCTGCACTTCCTTCTAGTTGGGATGCAACACTCCTGAGCTTGTAGCAGGTGATCCTTGAATAACAACCAACAGCCTTGGGCCCCCCTGCCCTCTAGGGCTATATCCCATGGAACCTTACTAAGCAGGTTCCTGAAGAGGCCAAAGTCTTCTCTCTTGAAGTCCAGGGCAGTGAGCTTGCTGCACGCTCTTCTTACTGTCCTGAGGATCTTGAATTCAACAATCTTGTGGTCACTGCACCCAAGGCTGCCCTGGAGCGTCACATTTCCAACCAGCCCTTCCCTGTTGGTGAGCACGAGGTCAAGCATGGCACCTCTCCTTGTCGGCTCCTCTCTATTACTTGCAGAAGGAAGTTGTCTTCCACACAATTGAGGAACCTCCTGGATTGCTTGTGCTGGGTTGTACCTTCACTCCAACAGATGTCAGGGTGGTTGAAGTCCCCCATGAGAACAAGGGCCTGCGAGCATGAGGCTGTTCCTATCTGCCTATAGAGTGCTTCATCCACAAATTCCTCTTGATCAGGTGATCTGTAACAGATCCCCACAGTAATGTCTCCCATCGCTGTTCTCCCTTTCACCCTGACCCACAAACTCTCTGTCCCTTGCTCACCCGTCCCCAGACAGAGTTCCATACTCTCCAGCCTATCCCTAACATAAATAGCAACTCCCCCTCCCCGCCTGCCAGGCCTGTCTTTTCTAAAGAGCCTGTAACCTTCCATTCCAACACTCATAGGAGCCATACAACCATGTTTGTGTGATGCCTACTATATCATACTCCCGCAGTCGTGCACACATCTCTAATTCCTCTTGTTTGTTCCCCGTGCCACAGGCGTTTGTAGCAAAATGAAGCAGTCTCATTGGCTGGAGCGGCTGGAATATCTCTGCATCGCTCCGAGCATTTATTGTAGGTGCTGGCAACTGACTGGGTGTGTTGGGATGGAACGATGCCACCCTCCCCCAACACATCTAGTTTAAAGCAACCTTGACCAGTCTGGCAAGCCTCCTACCAAAACCACTCTTCCTCTTCTTTGCCAGATCAGCTCCACCAGCCCCCAGTAGACCTGGCCTACTAACTTGGGTCCCGTGTTCAAGACACCCAAACCCCTGACTATGGCACCACCCTTTTAACCATTTATTAACCTGGCAAATCCTCCCAGCTTTTTTAAGGTCCTCCCCTTTTGACCTGGAGAATTGATGAAAAGACAATCTGAGCTCCAGAGCCCCTAACCACCTCTCCCAGGGCTCTGTAGTCCTTATTTATGTTCTCCAGCATACTGCTATCAACATCACTAGCACCCACATGGATCACCAGAAGTGGGTAATAGTCTGTGGGACTCACTAGAGCAGGCAGCCTCTCTGCAACATCCCTGATCCGTGCCCCAGGTAGGCAACACGCCTCCCTCGAGACCAGGTCAGGCTGACAGATGAGTGCTTCTGTCCCTTTCAAAGTAGAGTCCCCTACCACTATGACCCGTCTCTTTTTCCTGGCAGCACCAGTAGAGATCTTCTTTACTGGTGCACCAGCCGGTTGTTTCTGGTGCAAGTGCCCTGCCTTCTTAGCCCCCTGGAGGACAGCAAAGCGGTTCTGGGTGGGGAAATACTTAGGGTCTCTTATTTAATTTCCTAACCACTCCCGGAGAAGAGCAGTTGCTTTAGGGGGAGGTCACAGGGAATGGGGTAGCTATTTTGAAATGGTTTCTGTATGGTGCTTCCAGAGCTGATTTCAGGCTCTCAGTGTGGATGTGGAAGAAAGAAGCCTGACATCTTTTTTTTTGTAAGATGCATTTTCTGCCAAATGTGAAGAACTGAAAAAGCACGTGAAAGCAAAGAGTGAGTCATATATGGCCTTCCACATGTCACCATTAATCGCTCTGTAGTCCAAGTGATATTTAGGCTGTAGCTGGAAAACTTCTGCCTATATCTTACTTGCTTGTGTTTTTCACGTTACACAACACTGATGTCTTAATGCTACTTGCTGTATACATTAATTGAATTCATGGCTATTCTACAATATGCCTGCATTTTTTCCCATAAGTATTTACTCTCACAAGGATACACAATGTGCGGTGCTCTGTGCTCTGCTGGATTTTACAATATTGAATCAAAGCTGATCTCAACCTGTATCAGAGTCTGAATTGCAAGATGAATGTGATGTAGCATGCCATATATTAGTTTCCTTGAGGCTAATAGATGTCTTGCTTGAGTAGGCACGGAATGATATCTCAATACATCAAGATTTGATCCTGTGGCATTAAATGACCAGCAACTATCATCTGAGTCCTACAGATTGTATAAGCTTCCATTTATGGCACTGTCCTGTTTATCCTACTGATGAGTCAAGGTGTCTTTCATGAACACCCTCTTGGAAATACGCGGAACACTAGAGCTTGGGCAGGGCTGCCCCTCCACAAAGCTGTATACAATCTCAAGACTCTTTGCTGAGTGTTGGGACAGATGATGTAAGAACTTGCCACAAATTGTGGTGATCATATGCCTTTATGCACAGTACAAAACCTGTGAATAAAGATGCAATATGCAGTCTAGAGCCACAGTAATTAAAATCAATAAAAAACGTTGATAGATGATCTGTGTTTATACACTATACAGCAATACTCCCCTTTATTTTTTTTAAACCATGAAGGAAAAAGATTATTAAGAATAACAGGGCAACACTAGCACAAATTTTGCCTGACATAATGTAGCTTTGTTGTAAGCTATCTAAGTTTAGGAATCACTTTACCTGCATTGATTTTCCCTCCCGTGTGGGATACATAATGTATTCTTCTTCCCACAACAATATATTTGATAACCTGAATCAGTCAACTGAATTGGAGTGCAAGACACTTGAGTTCAACATTTGATTTGGTGGGTGGTGCAGTCACATCTCCTCTGTCTCTGCCTCCTGCTCTCTGTCCCTCCTCCTCTCCCCTTGGCTATCTCCATTAGTTTGACAGAAAGCTCTTCGGGACCAGCGCTGTTATTCGTTGTGTATTTGTACAGCATAATGAGGTGTCAGTCTTGGGAGAAGCTCTTGGAAATTATCAAAGTATAAATTGTAATAGAAATTAATTAGGTGAATACCAGTGTCCTAGGTGTGAAGGCAGGGTGTAAAAATTATCTTGAGTAAAGTGTCTGACTGGTTTAATGTGTGATCCAAAGCTTCTCAGAGGCTTATATCCATCCTTTAACACGCAGCCAGGACTTCCTGCAACATACTCTAGTATGCACTAGTCCTGCACAGGCAACTTTGTAATGCGAAGTAAAAGTTGTATTTGAATGGTCATGGGTTAAAGCTGGTTATTCGCACAGTTCCCATTTCCTACTGTTTTCCACTCGTGATGTTCTTCTCTTTTAATGTTCATAGTAACTCGTGCCAAAAAAGGTGTTTCCTGTCATGTTCTCCCCACATTGTGTGTTGTCGGGTTTGGTTTTGTTGGGGTTTTTTTACTCCATATTTTCAATCCCCAGAGAGCTAAAGTTAGTCATAAACATGGTTTTGGCTATCAGATTCATGTGTGGTTTGCTATAGCAACAAACAAAAGCATTAGTCAGAAACTGGCATGAAGCTATAAACACATTTTTTTTTGTGACATTACCCAGAGTTAGCTTAATTTATGTGGTACACTGTTGCCACACAACTGCATTGTACCTAGACTGTTATGCTTGTTAAACAGGCACTTCACAGAAAACCCAAAGAATAAACTAAGCAAGTCTGCTAACTGATGTTGTCATCTGAAGATCATAGGCCAAATTCTGCTGTTGCACTGATATAAATCCAGCTGAACTCCTTCAGAATACACATTCATATCAGAGGACGAAATCTGAATCCATATCTATTGAATAAGAGGAAAATTGTCAAGGAAATATACACTGACTTTGCCTTTGCTGTTTTCACCTCCGTAATTTTACTGTAGCAAAATGCTCAGAGATAAGCATTATCAGATTGGGATAGATGGTTTAAGTTCACTCCCAACGCACTTGGAAATAATAATCTGCAACATGGCAGGGAAAGCAAGGTTTGGTTAAAGATCATCTCCAGTTGTTCCTATGCAGCACTGGGAAGGTGCACTTTGTGCAGAGCCAGTGTCTCTCCAGCTGATCTGGGGATGCGAAGGAGTGGCTTGTGCAGCAAGTACTGGCTTCCCTGGGGAGATAGTTGGGTTTGTGCAATGTTCACTGAAATCCCACAGCTAGACAGCTACTAGTGCCTGAGCCAGGTAGTTAAAAGGTTGCCTGGAAGGTCCTACAGAAGTGATGTTTATTGCCTAGGCAGAGTAGGCACGTTCCTGTTAATGCTTTATTCCAACCAATTGTCTTGTCTTTGCTGAACCTTTTTAGGAACACAAACCCTCCTCTTTTGTGATGGCTGCATTTACTAAAAACCACATGCATGAAAAATGTGTTTTCCAGTATTCCTGAGCTGACACTGCTCAGCAAGGAGAGCTTAAACTTGCCTAGAAATTGTTCAGATACATTTTCAGACTGCTTTATTCAGACATGCAGCTGTGAAGTGTTCATGGCCTCGCTTGCTGCAGAGGTGTGCAGAGTGACCTACAAGTAATATCCACATGTGTCCAAGCAATTACAGTAACAAAACACTCAGAGCCTTCTTGTACCTACCAGTCCAGAAGTTTCTAACTGGGCCAGTGGTTCCAGCTGCAGAAGATGATCCCATGGCAAGATGTAGTTTGCATGTGTTGCAGAGGCTCTCTGAGAATGGTCCTTCGAAGTCCAGGGATCAAGAACAAGATCTAGCATCAAGCCTTGCCCAAGCTGTGTCCCAAATTCAAAGAGCCCCTTCCCTAACTGAACCCATAAGAAGAAGAAAATGCCCTAGGAGATCACACGTTTTAGTCCTGGCCCTGTTCACTGTGCTTGGCTTAACGTTGTTCTGGGTTCTATGCACTGGTCCTTTCAAAATCTTTTGGGATAATCTTACCATGGTAGATTTACCTACTACAGAAGTGTAAAAGGATATGGTTTTCAGTTAGCAGCTCCTGAATTAGGACTTACTCTGGGCTGTTTGTGCCCTTTTCCCCTCTGTGCCCAGCTGCATCATAGCACTGCACTGAAAAATGTGAAACACTTGATCTCTCTGAAAAAGAGATAGCTCTGGCTGTTTGTCTTCTTCAATGATCAGTGCTGCGCTTTTCTGTTTCCTTTACTCCCTTTTGGTCAAATAGGGATAGAACTTCCCCTGAAGAGTATTCAATGTGTGATTAAATAGTGTTCAAATATTTGCAGTGAAAAAAAACCAACCACATTCTGCTTTTGGTCTAGTTGCTAAATACTGTCAAAACTGATCCCAACAGCACTATATAAAGCAAATATTTCAGTCATTGATAAAATGTTATTGACATCTCAGTTCATGGAGGACTTTGGGAGTGCAGTATTTTAAAATGTTGCAGTGAAATGGTGGTGGATCTTTTCGTTTGTTGATGGTAAAGTGAAATTTCACCTTGTAAATAGTAGAGAGGATAATTTCTCCTTTTCTGGCTTTATTGACTGTAAGCTGTGTATGGTGGAGGGGAAAGGAATGCAACCACACCTTCCTTAGGAGAGAGTACTAGTCTCTCTGCTGTACATGATCCACCACAGCTCATAAACAGAAAGCAGAGAGTTCTCACTGGGGCTGTTGGATGAGGCAGGGTGCAAGAGAACATAAGCAGTAAAACATTATTGGTTTTAAAATACTTTTTGCAGGTGCAGAAAAACCTACAGATGTACTCAGGGGCATCTCCAGGTGCTTCCTATTGTATCCTCTTGCAGTCAAACTCTCCATAGCTCCACAAGTCTAGGTGGTCATTGCCATTCTGCAAAGCAGGGACAAGCCACTGGATTGTCCTCCTATTGCACAGATTTAAATGACTCTGAAGAATTCTCCTGAGAGAAGAATCAGATTCACATACTTGCAGTAAATCTCAAAAACTGTAACTAAAGCTCTGGGTTTTTCCTTTTCCTTATACTAGCTCTGTAGTGGTACAAGGCAGTTGATTTAAGAAAACCCCCTGATCTGGCTAAAGGGCAAAATGTAGTTTACTCTTCCTTATACATTATTCTGAATGTAGCACAGATGGTCATCAAGAAAAGCATTGCCATCTGCCTTCAAAAAGAAAGCATCCTGGTTTTAACTGAGTTAAAAATATTTAATCTGTGTGTGAGTAGACCATTATGATTAAGAAACAGGTACTCATTTCCATAAGAGATTGTGATTTTCTTATTACAGAGAGGCTCTGAATGTTTGGAAACATTATGAATCGCTCTTAGAGTTGATAATCATATCCAAGAAGTATTGTCCTCTTGGTGCTTTCAAACAACTCCACCCATCTCAATTCATTCACCAGTTACCACATGGATGGGTTGCAGTGTAGTTACTTTCTCACTGTTTAAGTCTTTAATTAAAAAGAAATAAAAAACTGCAGTAATAAGTCTTTAAAAAAATGGCTTCTCCCTCTCATTTATTCTAGTCTCTGTGAAACATGAAACTGAAATCTATTTCCTTAACTAAACTGTGTTTTCCTCTAATCTATTAAGCAAGCATGCTGGTTTGTTATTTTTGGGTGCCTCACTACTGGCTAGAAGAGAGGGAAAGGAGAGGGAAAATGAGCACTGAATCATTTAAAAAACATACACAAAGGGTTTTTTTATTTTTTTATTTCTTCAAAAATACAGTGCAACAAATTTGACATCTTTTTTTTCCTTCTAGAACTTAACATGCACTTAAAATCCCGGTGCTTTTCAGTCTTATATATCTAATTGTTCGTCATTTCAAACAATAAAGGTTAATTTCAAAGATTCAATTTGTAAAAGAAGAAGGTTATCAAACAGCAAGTTTAGAAAATGCTGGGGTAAGGTATGCCTCTGCTAGGGAAAGACATTCAAAAAAGAGGTGAAAACCAATGAAACGAAATAAGGAGACAACATTTTGAAAGTCATTTGGTAATTCACCTGTTGAATTCTTTTAAAATCTGGCATTTTTGGACTGAAACCCAAGTCTACAGTCCAGATTTGGATAATTCAGATTTTAATTACATCAATGTGCGCAGAACTATGCTAATTAATTTATCTGACCCAATGGATCAATTTATCTGTAGATGAGCTTTTATGATTCTGTAAATTCACAGTCTGCATCCAGAATTCCTCTCTAATTTTAAAGCAACTCTTGTATACCACACAAAACCAAGACAAAGTTAGCTGTGCCAAGTACTATTTTGCTACCATCACTGTTTATTGATAGAAAAGATCTTTATCTTAACAAAGTGAGGGAACTGCTAAATTTATCTTTGATGTAAAATATTTTCCCATAATAATTTTCTGTCACCTTTATCCCATATCTCTTGTATTACATATACATTAAAGAATTTAAAAGCCTGAAAAATATTTTCTTCTATGGTGATTTACATCCAAACAAGTTGCCCAGGGAATTTTCTCGCAAACTGAAAACCTGTTTCCAAGGGCAGATATTTATACAAAAGCCCCCATAAAAGGTTGTGGAAAAACTACAAGGATTTTGCTGCATTCCTGTTTTGAGAGGGGCTATGCCTGGCATACCAGAGAGACGGCCAGAGTAACGTCACTACATTAATACTGCTGCATCTGGGACACTTAATTTTGCACTGAATTTTATCAATGGAGTAAAGACAAATAAAAGTCTTCCTAGACCATAAGGATCTTTAATATGAACTCTCTCTCTGTATGCATATGTTTATATTAATATATAAATACAAAAAATTTTACTGTGCATCGATTCTGATAAGGACTTCTTTAAGCAGTGGTTTTGAAGATCAGTTTGGGCTGAAAAGTCTGTTTCTAATTTGGAGTAGTCTGTTGCTTTGGGCCTTTGCATAATGTTAGTAAACCCTCTATTCTTATTGTTATATGAAGACCTATTGTAGGGGACCCTCTGCCAAAGCACCAAGAATCCTTCTTTAATGTGTCAGGGAGAGGAAAAAGTAATCAGCTTCCCTTGCTACCTCTCTGACTACCTTAAGAGATATATCGAGCTTATGGCCACTGCTTCTCAGGCAATACTGACTCTGCAGCCAGAGAAATTAAATCTCCAGAGCTGCCAATCAAGACCGCACAGGCAGAACAATAATTTTTAATAAATGCATTCATTTGATTAATTTCTAAACCTCAGCTGGGCTGTGCTTTGGCAGTGGAACAGGCAATCTGCTCTGAGACAAGCCTGTATTCTTGGGGTAGGTGAATCAGGAAGGAGAAAGAATGTGGAAAAGTTGATTTGTGTGAGCTTTATGGGACTTATCTGCAATAAACACTCACCTACCTCCACTTCTAGGAAAGTCCTGATAAGAGCTGAGTTCACAGCTATCTCACAGGGAGGACAGTAGGAATCGACTGCTCTGTACTCTGGAAGGAAGCAAGCTTTGCATTCACTTTCCAAGTCTAGTTTGTTATATAAGTGGTTTCTTTTAGAGGGACAAAAGCTGCAACATGCCTAATTAATATTTGGATAGCCAAATAACTGCAGAGTAGTTTCTACTAGGGCTTCTGAAGCTGGTAAGCAAGAGAAGAGCACTTCACTTGCAACATGCCCATTATGCCCTTCTGAAAATCCAGACCATCCAGATGGACAGATTTTAGCTAGGTATTTGTGCAACTATTTACAGCACTGGTGGGGATTTGATCACAAGTAGAAACAGTATATCCAAAGAGAGAAAACTGTTGAGAGTCCCAAGAGATAAAAATGTTGAGGATCACAGTGAATTAGACCAGTCTTTATTGCTTTATTTGGCTACGAATCTATAACTTGATTTTGCCCTGTCCAAAAGGGTGTTAAGAAATTTTGGTTCAGTCCAGGATCTAGGACATACACAAGAACAATTTCTAAAAATTTATTCCTTTCTTTTACTGACTTTGTGAGAATAGAGGGCCTGCAGCCCCGGAAAGATTGTAATTGAGAGTTATCAGAGAGGGTCCTATTGTCACACCATCATCACAATAAATATGCTTCCTACATGAATTCCATGGTGTTCTGGTGTAAATCACACACTGGAAACCCATTCTGTTACGTAGAACCTGAGAGAGAGGAAAATTCCTGCCTAAGACAAGCAAACACACAGACACAGAGCAGGACATTACACCCACCCTGCAGGCAATCATTAGACTAAAACTACAGAGATAATGCAGAAATTGTACTTATGATACAGAACCATCAGGTAGAGGAAACAGCACTGAAACTCTGGTTGTCTTGTGGGTGCCATGAACGTTTCTCCAGCTGCCTTTTTCACCCTGCCACTTGCAGCTGTATTTTAGCTAGCCAGAGGAGGGATGGCCCAGGAGAGACAAATTCAGGTATCAACCACTGCTGCCTGCTTTTGCTGTCTCTTTTGAACATCGTTCTAATCATCTCACCACGAACTTTGGTTGAGAGCTTCTTTTCAAACACTGTCTTACTGTCACAGAACATGATTCTTTTTTAGCAATGAGTGAAATATCAGACTAATAAAATACTTTAGTAAATATTCTATTTTTGTACCAAAAGAGTTATGTGGATCTGGCCAAATTACATTTCTTATATAGCCAAATAACAAAAAAAAAAAAAAAATTGTTATAGCTGGATGAAACTCCTTAACTGAGGATCTGGGAAATTTCAAATTGACAGTTGAGGAGGGGAGGAGGGGAAAGGTCCTGTGTGCCTTTCATGTTTAAATATGACTCAGGCTGAGAGAGTCTGTGTAGAGCCCCACCAGAGTGATTTATTCTCATTCTCTGAAATGTCCTATGGATTCTATTAAGTTTATCTTTACCATCAGAGGAAAGATGGACCACTGTAAGAATAAAGAGCTCCTTTGATCAGTCTCACTAAGGGTTTTGCTCCTATTGTAAAGTGTGAGCAGGCATGCTTTCAATAGTTTTAAATCTGTGGGCAGAGCTTATCAATAAACACACACTCATGGGAAAGCCATTCACTCTCCTTTTCATCTGGGGGCTGTTAGTTTCTCTTTTTATGGTAGTGTTTATATCTGTTCTTAGTTGCCAGTGCTCTTCCACATCTTCCCTGGTATTAGCCAACCTGTAGAAAATGCTCTATAAAATCCTGCAGAGCTCAGAATGGTTTGTAAGGAACCTTAATTCCCTACATTTTTCTAGTTGGATGCACTTTGCACAACAGAGTACAGCTCCTTTTGATAAAAGTATGAGCTAATTTCACAAACAGGTCTCCAGCCGGGCAAGGAGACCATTGATTGTAACTTACGTATATTTTTCTGTTTTCAGAAGATTTTGAGATGAGATGAAGACTTTTAATGAAGTACTCTAACTGCCGACAAGGGCAGCTTAACATACCAAGGCGCTGAATCAAAACATCTTGTCCATGCCTTGAATGGAAGGAAACTATTCACACATTGGTTATTTGAGACTAGCTGCTCCTTTACCTCTGTTGTGCTACAAGCCCCTGCTTTTGGCTCCGAAGCCTGAGCTGCATTCATCACAGCACAAGTATGCAGCCCAGTGACAGAGTGCAGCCAGGGGGCATTACCAAACCAAATGCAAAACAAAGGCAGGAGTATACCTTAAACACAGGCCTAGCTGGTTCTGATTGCATCCTGCAGATAATAGCAGCACAATCTTTTCTCTTCATTCCAAACTAGTTCGTTGTCTTCATCCCAGGGAAAGTTAGGGAGACCAGAATTTCAGGGCTTGGTGGGGTGGGTCCTACTCCCAGCACAGGGCAGAGGGGAAACACAGAAAGGGAGGTGCTATTCCTCGCTTTATCACTTCTTCTGAGTCAGAACAGCTGCTTTTCCACCGTGGCAATTGTTCAGTTGAAGCTGACAAGCTGATCCATCTAGCTGGAGCTACTGGGTGCCCCTCGCTGCCTCTCTGACAGTGGTTCAAGTGAAGTAACACTACATTCCTGCGATGGAAGGCTTGGAGAGGCAGCCTGTTCTGTGACATTGCTGGCGCATCTCCCCATTGCCACTAATCCTGCCCAGATAGAGTGACAGCCGCAACATTCCCACTGCAGTCCTGCCGCACCCCAGAGCCCTGCCCAGCAGTTGTTGTAACTCAGTCTGTGGGATCTTGCAGGACAATGCAATGAATCCAGGTCCTTGGCATGTGCTGGGAAATCTCTGTAGAAGATGAACCTCTTGATCCCCAGCATATTTGGAGCTGCTTACTGGGAATGCCATGGGATGCTGGAGCTTATGGTCAAGCCTACACAGACTGTACAAGAGCCTGTGAGGTGCTTTAAGCCTCATGGCAGCTTCCTCAAGGAACATGTTGCATGCACAGGTTTTATTTGCAGACACTTTCAGATTCTTATCTTTGCCAACTGATGCTTGCAAGATTATTTTCCTCAAGCATTGCTTTCTTGGAAGGACATGACTTCACCACCAAACTGCTCAGGAGGATTTGGGTGTTGGGGATAATTGCCCTGAACTGCCACAGCCAACCCCCTCACACTGAGCAACTCTGCAGCACTCCTGTGTTCCCAGTTGTTCTTGTTCATGGTCTTTACACTCCATGTTTGCACTCAAGGAAATTCACAGGAGAACCCAAGGTGTGGTGTTAGAGCAGATGTTCTTTGCCATATAGCATCCAGACAGCAGTTCTAGACAACAAATTTACCATGCTTGCTTTGTTTTTAACAATAGACCTTGAAGCATTACAGCATCACTAGGCTTTTAGTCCTCTTTAATGTAGCCCTAGGTCACCACTTCTATTTGTAACTTGAGCTGAATACGAAAACCCTGGGGGAAACAAAGAGAAATAGTGAAACATTTTGGGCCACTGCTGAGTAACTCGTAGGCATTACTCAGTGCTTGTATGTATCATTTGCACAAAATTTTTAGTGCAGGGATAAGCAAATCCCAGCTTGTCAAGCCAATTGATGCAGTTAGCAGAACACAAAGATCTGCTTGTGTATTCAGAGATCTTTAGCACAGTTAATTTTGGAAAGTGGAGAAAATAATTATTTTAAGTGCCAAAATTTATATTCTTATCCAGAAAATGGTAGCTGAGATGGAAAAGGTGCTCCTTTTTCTGTCAGTCTGACACTGACTGTGAGGGCTTTAAAAAAAACAAACCAGATTTAGACCATTTTTCAGTTATGGGAGCTTTAAAGAAACCAAACAAACAAAAAAACAAAAAAAAGGAATAATTTATATGCTTGATAACACTGCCTACATGAAGTGACATTTTAATTAGCTGGTTGAGCTACATTTATTCATCAGTCTCTGGTCTTTTGGGATATCCTGGAAAATCCAAAAACCCGTTGCAAGGTGCATTAATTCTGTAACTTATCAAAGTAAGAGAGACAGTGGATTGGGATGGGAAAAAAAAAAGAAGCAGGCAGGAAATCTGAAGCACTGAGCTTGTCAAAGAAAAAGTACAGTGTCTGAATTGCTGCCTTTTTGCTTATAACCCAGAAGTGAAAAATTTCTCTTAGTAAACTAAAGTCAGGTGAACTTATCTATCTGAAAAAGTGCTCTTGAGAGGCCAAGATGAATGCCAAGCATGTGCATAGTGTTCCTGTTATCAAGTGCTTTCCTGAACTGGGACCCACGATTTTAGGTATTCTAACTATTCTAAATATTCCCTATTTCAAATATAAGAAGAGAATCAGAAGGGGCTGTGGGGCTTCACAGCAGCACTGCTCAGGCAGCTGTGAGAGCTCTGAGGAGGAATCCCAGTAATTGCGATACCTGCAAGAGAGGGAGAAGGAGCTGTGGGGAAAAAAAATCAGGCTCACTACTCATTTTGAGAAAGGGATTTAATTTTGAAAATAGGAGGAATTCTGGAGCAGTGCACAGGAAGTAACAGACCCATGACAGGGTGCCTGGGGGCACGGGGACAGGCACATGTACAGGTACCGGGACTGATGGCTGCAGGAAGAGAGGTCTGATACAGCAGCCAGCTAAAGCTGTCCCTGACAGCAGCGATGCATAGCCTTATTTACAACAAGACATTAGCACACAAGGGATGACTGTGAAATCTGCTGGCCTACATGTATAAATTCTTTGCTGGGTCAGACACAGTGCCAACAATGACAATTATATTAAATTGCTGTTGATTGCCTTGCAGCTGTTCACTCCTCCTTCTCCTTATTAATAAGACAAATAAGGTTATGTGCCCAGAGTGTGCTTTGAACTGTCAGAAAAAAACTGATCTAAAGATGGCCCAGCCTTGCCCACATGTCAAGGCACAGGTCTTCTAACTGGCTATGGACACAAAGCTGTTAATTTCCACAGTACTGCACAAACAAGGCTGTTCATTTCTTATCATAGCTAAGAAAGGGTAACTATCAAACACCAAAATCCTAGTAAAGAAAAGGCACAGGTTGTGACCTTCATGTATTAACAAATAGTAATAAATAAGTGAGCAAAACATACAAGTTTTCAGCTGTAGATAAATGTTCACCACAGGTCACGTTTCTGTCTATTAAGCGATTTGTTGAAGTTAAGTAGTTCACACCAGTCAGTACACAGTGAATGTCTTCTCCTGGTGAAGATATTGCTCAAGAATAAGCAATATTTTACCTGCATCTTTGTAAGGCGTATGTGCATTGCAACCATGCTACTACTGTCAGTTTTAACTGAGCTACATTAAAATCCTAGGGAAAACAACACAACAAGAGCATTTTAGTTATTTTTGACAAAAAAAAAAAAAAAAAGAAGAACAAAATTAAATAAACTAGAACAAAACAAAGTCACTTTTAGCAGGAAAGTTAATGCCTAAGAAGTTCAGGAAATATTATATACTTAAAGATCAGAGCAGATTAGTTAAATTCAAGGCATTCATATGTAAACATAACTTTAGTATAAAATCTTAAAAAGCAGAAAGCCCACATCTAAGAACTGCAGAGAAATCTGTAAGCAAGGGTGCCAGGATGATCAGCAAAGGACATTATTGTTCCTTTTTTTTTTTTTAACGACATCTCCAGTGTTCTAATTTGCTGTTTTATTTGATTTTAATGTATACAGATTATGGTAATTTTATATGCAAATGTTCTAATTAAAGCTAGGTTTCACTTCAGTTTATACAGCATATTAAAACCCACTTGACTTGAATTCAATGACACTGTCAAATTCAAAATTGGTTATAATGTCTCAAATGTAGTTTTGGAGACTGTTACCCACAAAATAGGAATACAAAAAAACCCAATTTTTTTTTTTATGTTTTTGTAGTTTTTACCCAGAACAGTCCAGCTGGGTTGCTAGATTAAAGATAAATTATTGTTTTTTAATTGCATTTAAAAAAGCAAACACACTTTTCAGTCACATGATATGAAAATGTTCCAGCCTATATAACTCCTACTGTGTGCTTTCAAAAAATTCTCTTGTTCTGAAGTCAGTTCAGTGGCTATTAGAAGTACTCACTGATGTAAATTCCATCTTGTTTATGAGAAGATTTTGAACAAAGCATTGATTGTTCAGGGTTTATAAAAAAAGTTAAAACCTATAAAATATTGGCATTGCTGCTATTTGGGGCATGAGAATGACATGCATATAAATCAGATTGGCACAGTCTGTTATACACAGAAAGAAGGCTTTGCTGAAAATGAAGTTCATTGATGTATTGTAATTCCCCTCTTGTATAAATTTGTTCTTAAAGTATTCTGAATTGGGAAAAAATCTGAAGCAAATCTTAGTCTACAGTAGGAATCAGGAGCATAAGAGGTCTCTGATGGCATGGGTCAACTATGGTAGAGGGGCAGAGTGGGCAGAGTTTGGGGAAATCAGGGTGAATGGAAAAGCCTCGGTGGGGAGCTCAGTGAACAAAGGTCATTTGTATAGCTGATGTCCCTCCATGCAGTCTCAGTCACATCTCTATTAGACCTGGGGATAGTAATCTGTTGCTTGATTTTGTAAGAAAGTGTCCTACTATGATAATTTACGAGAGGTAGCAGTTTACTAAAGGCTTTCACAGCAGAGCAATTGTCTGCCAATATTTGGCCAAGCATGGGAAGCCACCATAATGCCTCATACACCCATGGCTTTGCTTGATCAACAGCTGGTGAAAATTAAGAAACTTCTCTCCTGGTCCAGACCCAGATGAGATGACCAGGTCTATCTCTATACATTCACACTGACCAAGAGTTGGCAGTGTTGTTTGTTGCTTTAAAATGTCAGCCCAATGAGAAACAACTGTTCAGGTATCACCGCAGGAAGTAATCTAATTCTCTTGGGTTTTGTGAGTAGCCAGGTCTTAGCAACAGGAAGATTTTGAAATTAGGTTGGTCACCTAATCATTCTTTTGTTTGAAACATGTGCTTTTAAAAGTTTCACCTCTGTTATAACCTGTAGGATAGGCTCAAAGGGTATGGCCCAGTGGATGGTAAAAAAGCAATGGCACAAGATACACAGGACCATCCAAGTCCTGAGAACGGAGCACCTCATATTTGCCTTACTAAAGTTCCAGACAACTAAGATATCACTGAAGTTACACCACAATAAAACAAGAGAAACAGCAGTGAACCAGCCCAAGAATTCTCCCAGATAATTCTTTCCTTTTTCTCTTCCAGTAGCAGAATTATTGGCAGCCACCAGGGATCTTTGCTGTAGTTATCTTTGAAGTGCTAAGCACAGAAGAGCAAATGCTGTAGCAATTCTGTTAAGTCATTCTACTGGACTGCAGGGCTTGTGGGTGGGATTCTCCCAAGTGAAAAATACAGCAATGCCACAAGACTAAGTCTTTACTATTTCTTGGAATTTTAGTAACAGCTACAGAATTTTCTGCTGGCACCTGAATCTTTACTAGCAATAAGCAAATTAAACAACCAAGACTAAGTTCTGCAGCTTTTCTCCTCATATGATGCTTACTAAAACACATGTGGTGGGCAGATTCACAAGTGGATTCTAGAATTTTCAAGCAAAAATGCCTAAATTCAGGTTCAGAAATCCATATGTAAATTTTTTAACAAGGTCATGGTAATTTTCCAATTTTGTTGAGATACTAAATATTGTAAATGCTGAAGATTTTGGAAAAAAAAACCCAAAGAACCAAAAACCCCAAACCAAAAACCCAACAACAGAACAAGCCAATCCAATTTATGCAGGTCTTTAATCTGAATTGGGGTCTGCATTAAGATCGTTTTCTAGAATTGTCCATTCTAGGCATCAGGACTAGCTCTGTGAAGGCTAAAAGAGGCATGATCTGGCAGTCCTGATATTTTCTCAGATGATCCTAGTTCTCTGGAGCTAAAATACAATCAGGAGAGCTGATTAAGATGATGTACGTATGGCTAATGAGGATGTCTTCTATTCTGTCAAGTTTGGAAACTTGTCCCACAGACTGATGTGGTATATCCCCGCTGGAAGCATACTATATCCATTCATCTTAACAAAGTGGTCCATCACTGATGACATGGCATAACTTATTTAAACCCCTGTCTGTACTACATAATTTAATATTCAGAAAAGTCAAGGAAAAAATAAACGTAGATTGGAAAAGTATGAAGAAAGACTAGCAAAATCACAGCCATTCTAACAAGAGCTTGGCAACTTGTGTAAGTTACAGTGATTGCATAGATGCGTAAGTTGTGCCAGCTTGTCTGCACACACAGCGTATAATATCCACATCCAGAAATGTCATGTTGCAGCCCAAGGATTCTTCGTTTAAAGTAGACGATGACTGAGTTGTGCAGTTCTGCTTGTGGCTGTCTTCTCTAGTGTTTGAGCATATTTTTAAGCCACATGATCTGTTTAGGAAAGCCAAAACTATGTGTATTAATGACAGTTGTGGAACTGAGTGTGAGAGAGCTAGACAGCCTGATGGCTTGAAAAAATTGAAGCATGAAGACAGTAAAGAGACACAGTTATCAGGACAAGGAGCTACGCTTGTATGAGAATAGCCTGTGCATCAGGGAATGTGTAATTCGGCCACAGTGTCCTCTACTGGCTAAGCCTGAATCTCTGAAACGATGATGCATTCATGCTGCTTTCACTCTTCTGTGCCCAATTTAATACATTTCAAGAGAATCATACTTTCAACAGCCCATCACCTTAACCTCATCTCTCTCTGCCTTTAATACTTTTAAAAACCAAGAAAGCAGAAAGCAAAATCTTTATAGACTATAACATCTTCATGATATTTACTCCCCAGCTCTTAAGACCTCTGTCAGAATCAAGGAAGAGTTTCAAGACGGGAAATTTAAATAAATTTAATTTAATGGCAATTAATGAATTTCTAATTACTTATTCTGAAACTAAAAAACAAACAAAAAAACTATGTAAGGAAAAACACCTCAGCTCCTCTCCATGAACATCTCTGCTCTTTCTGATCTCCAATAACCTCACTGTGGGCTACACTCAGTCTCTCTGGGGACATGAGGGCTGTTGCAGGAGATCGAGGTCAGCAAATGGTGGCTGCTTTTCTTTTTCCACTCCTTGCTTCGAGTTCAGTTGCCCCAGGGTAGGTTCCTCTAGCATCTGCTGACCCACAAGAGTCGAGCCTTCTCCTCTCTGCATTTGCTTGAGCAGCTTTTCTTCCTCTAGCCCCTATTCAGGATCATATTTTGCTTCAGCATTTCTCCTGCTCTGCCATCTCTTCTTTCTCCTCCTGCTCTGGTGTGGTCTTCTGTGTCTTTCTCTTCTTCTTCTACTGCTTCTTCCCAGCATTTACCACTCTTTCTTAAACATGTTCACAGTGTGGTCTGTGACCTCCTCCCACAGAGACCACGCCACAGCCACACCCTGTCAAAACCCTGCCGATTCTGCCCAATACACACCTCAATCCTCAATTGGTAACCAAAAAAAAAAAAAAAAAAAAAAAAGAAAAACAAAAAATCTGTCCAACTTCTAGTTCTATGTTTTCTGCGGATTTTCTCCTTCAAAAAAGCCTTTACATTGCTGGATATGACCATTTCTGGTACCTTTGGAAAGATTAGCCTTATGAGATCTGAGACCCTGGAACAAGTTGCCCAGGGAACCTGTGGAATCTCCATCCCTGGAAGTGTTCAAGGCAAGGTTGGACAGGGCTTTAAGCAACTTGGTCTAGTGAGAGGTGGGGGGGTTAGAACTAGATATCCTTTAAGGTCCCTTCCAACCCAACCCATTCTATGATTCTATGGATCTAAATGAAAGCATACCTTTCTACAGCTAGCCCACGCACATCCCCTGGTTGTGCTGCTCCAGAGAGCTTCAGCTTGCAGGCTGACTGCTCTGTGCTCTGTGCGGCTCCTGCTGACACCAGTAACCAGTATGCTGCTTTCAGGTTCTGGACGACAGCTGAGACCAGCTGAGCCTCTAGGAGATGGTGATGCGGATGAAGAGGATGAAGATTCTGTGAGTTTTATACAGTTAGTTTTTTTTTTTGTTTTTTTTTTTTTGGGGGGGGGTGGGGGAGGGATTTGGCAGTTACTTTGTTAAAATGGCATCTTAAATATTTTGTTTACAGCTGGGTCTTGCTGGTGAATTCTCTCCCCATCAAATTTTTTTTTTTTTTTTGCTTGGAATACTCCTGCCATCTCAAAAGCCAGGATGATGCTCCAACGTAAAGTTGCGCTTTGCCGTGATTCACCAGCATACGTTTAATACCAAGACTTAACAAACTATTACATACAATTACATTACTGTTGACTAGAGTAATATTTCTTTAAAGCTTTAGCTGGTTTGGGTTCCCTGTTGTTTGACTCCAGAAGGAAGCATGCCAAGTGCTTGTCAGCAGAAATTCCTGATGGGACTGTTCTGACATTTGCGTGGTTTTAGAGGGCAATAGAGTTTGAAGCCGCAGGATGTAAAAGTTAGGTGTACAAATAAAGCAGAGGAGAGAATTTTTATTGCCTTTTAAAATTTTCGCTAGTTGATCTGTCAGTATTTTCAGTCTGTTCAGCACATAGATGCATACAATACAGAATGAACACCAAAATCAGTACACCATTTTTTTTGTTTCCCAGGATTCTCTCTGTGTTCTTGGGTAACATCCTTAAATGAGAAGTGTATTTGTTCTTAACCTAAGAAAAGAGTTACTGGTTATTCTACATTCATCAATGGGAGATTTGTACACAGAAGGAGACTATGCCTAAATAGAAACCTCTCCTAAAAAAATTGGTCATTGTTTAATAGTTTACATCCCTTTCCCTCCACTCATTTCTTTTGCACAGGTTAATGAAGTGGCAGTAGAAGACATCCGTCCAAGGCCGCAAGGATCCTCTCCAGTTTATGAATATCCCATAGAAGAAGAATATTTAAAGGCAAGACAAATAAATGAAAAAAATATATGTTCACAAAGATCAAAGCATGAGAAATATGCTACATGAGTAACATACAGAAAAGTTCCCAAATGTATTAATATAATTGGTCTCTGGAATTCATTCATGCAAATTTTGTTACAATGCATGGAGGTCTTAGCATCTAATTACTTTACAACAGCATGACTTCTGAACGCTAAATAATTGCAAACTGTTTTTCAGCTTCAAGAAGAAAAGAAGAAGTATTCTACAGATAAATCAAAACAGAGTCATCCAGAGGTTGGTATAAAAGCATTCTGTAGTTTTAGGCATGTGGCTTGCAAAATATTAAGGTCTATTACAACACACAGATGTGGATGGGTGGACAGAGGGAAAGACAAATGGAGAGAGAATCACTTTAGACTTGTTTTGACCAGGAACTTCACAAAATGCCTGTTGTGGCACAGACATAAACACTTGTCCTATTTTGATATTTTCATAATCCTTTTTAGCATTCTTTGGCCTTCTCTGGTTTGAGTGTAGTACAGAATTAGCTCTTAGTCTGATTTTTCTGGCCCATTGACTATAATTGAGGTTTAACATCTTCACAGAAAATACAATCTTTCAGCCCTAAAAGATTCTATATGTATCACATTTTAAAATTGTAATTTATTTTCCCTGTAGCCCTGATCTAGCATAACCCTAACACGTGTTTAGCTCTAATGTAGAAGAGAATCAAACCCACAATGAACAAGTACATTCTCTATTTTAGATAATCTTTATTGAGCTACTAAAAATATACTTAGGAGATTGAGTTTTTTATAGTAACATAGAACACTGATACAAATGAGTAAAAATTATAAATTCACATCTTTTTCTGTATCTAGGAGACAATGGAAGTGACCCTGAAAACAGAAGTGGAAGCTGGTGCTAGTGGTTTTAGTGTGATAGGTGGAGGAAATGAAGGAATATTTATTAAAAAAGTACTGAGAGAGTCTCCTGCTTCAAAAATATTTAGCCTGCGAGAAGGTACAGTCTGATTTTCTGTTATTTTGGTGTTTGTTTTTGATTGGGTTTTTTTATATGTTATTTTAAAATAATCAAGTATGTAGCTGTGTGTGCGTATAGATACCTACCTGATCTGCCATCTCTTTGGGTAATAGAAATAGTAGATCCTAAACCAACTAATGTTATGTGTGAGCTTAACCTTTCCATATTAATAATTTCAAAGATCAGTTTCTCAATAATATGATTATTTTTATACCATCAAAAGAACTCTACCAAATTTTTACTGAAAGAGTGAAAATGATACCTAGAAAGTAATATATACACAACTAAAATGAAAAAAAACCAAACCCCAACAACCCAAATCATAACATTCATGAAGAACCTACCTTTGATTCTTTCACAAAATAATATGCCACAAAACTACAATAATGATTTAAACAAAAACAAAAGTCCAAAGTCTAAATACTGAAAAATGTAAGAAAAAACTATTACCATCAGGGTGTTCAGTCACTGGAACAAGATTTCTAGAAAGGTTGTAAGTTACCATCCTTGGAAATACTCAAAACCTGACTGCACACAGACCTAAGCAGCTGGCTGTAGCTAACTGTTCCCTGAGCAGGACAGCTGGACTAGATGATCTCCAGAGGTCCTTTCTAGCCTTAACTATTCTGTGATTCTCTTCTGTGAACATAATTTCATATTCTAAATAAATAGGATGTGATTTTTTTCATGTGCATTAATTCAACAGAATTTGAAAAACTGCAAGAAAACACTAATTAAAATTATGTTTGATTCCACTTGCAGGTGATCAGCTTCTAAGTGCTACGATATTTTTTGATAATATCAAGTATGAAGATGCACTCAAGATTCTCCAATATTCCGAGCCATACAGAGTCCAATTCAGCCTCAAAAGAAAAATTGCTGGGAAAGAAGAGTTAGAACACACTCACTCTACAGCTCAGTACAAAAAGGAAAGAAGAAGCCAGGTAGATAATTGATTAGTTTAAAAAAATTGGATAACACTGCAGTAATGTAGAAATAGACCAGAAAATACACACTTATACTTAGATATAAAGCTTAATAATAATATTTGGATATGTGCTTAAACTCACTAGCATGAATGTTCATGAGAAGAAAAAAATCCTACATACTATTTGCAGCTTTTTTAATATCCTGGGAAAACTATAGGTTTTGGATAAAGCCACAATCTTGTGCTAGGGTAGAAAAACATACTCTAGTGAGGAACCATTTATTTTTGTTGTTAAATGTCCACTAATAGAACAGGCTCAGATAAGTTATCTGATATTTATATTCAGTATTGTTCAAAATGTAAAATAACAGTAAATATTTTTCTCAAAAGCTCATAAATGAAATTTTTTCTAGAAAGTGTGTTTAGCCACTGATATCTGTATAGACATGATCTGCTCATAGGTCTCCACCACACTTAAAATTATTTTTCTCTTCATATACATATAAATGTTATATATATATATATTTGTACAGACATACATAAAGATACATATAGAAACCTCTATTTACTGAAATGTTTTGCAAAGAACGTAACCTTCAGAATCCATATGTTACAGGCGTATAATCCATTTTTTAAATGTAATTTCTGCCTGAATTATATCCAACATTTTCATGTATTTTATATATATATTTCACTTTTTTTTGTATAACAACCAGATACTGTGAATAAAAAGTAAATCTATGTATTGTATAATACGTATTTTATTTCATATTGATTCTGTATTTAGTTTAGTTTTAATCTTCTGATTATTAATTGTTCTTTCAGGAAAAAGAACTCAGTGACAGCATTCCTGAAGAAACACTGCATGTTTCAGGAAAAGACATTTCAGAAGAAGACAAGGAAACATTAATTGTAAGCCAAAGGGTAGGAAGAAGCAAGAGACCTAAAAAAGATAGGTTGTCATGGCCAAAATTCCAGTCAATCAAAAATAAAAAGATACTGGGGCACAGAAGATCTCATAGTACCTCAGATGCATATGAGTCTGCTACACAGGATATTTCCCCTACGAGCACAGACACAGAGTCTCAATTTCAACAAGAAGTCCACATCAGAGAAAAAAAAGGAAGCCAAAAGAAACTGAAGTTCCCAAGCATTGGGTTCAAAATGCACAGATCCAAAACAGAACCTCAAGACAGGCCAAAAAAAGAAATAAAAACTACGCTGTTAAATGAAAGAGAGAAAATACATAAAGAAGATATTAGCCTGGAAAATCCTGAAATTTTAACTGTTGAATATACCACATTGCCTGTTTATGAAACTGAAACAGGAGAGGTACATGAAACTTTAATAAAAGACTTAAACGATATGCAAAATGGCATTCCGTCTCATGCAAAAAAGTGCCCTGAAGTTGAAATAAGCATTAAAAAAGAAAAAGACAAGGAATCAACATCAAAATTTACTGTACCTGAATTACCAGCTATAACAACACAGATATCAAAGCCCAGTTTAGAAACACGTGATCTGAAAGAAAGCCCAACTAAACAAGTACTGCCAGCCTCCTCTAAATCCCGAAAAAAGAAACAGAAAGGAAAAGCAGATAAAACAGAAGGAGAAAGTGGAATTAACATAGACATGATGGGACACAGGGCACAAGAATCTATACTGGTAAAAGGTCTAGAAATAGCTGCTGGAGCAGAATTACACACATCTGACACACTGGAAACAAGTGAAAAACAAGCAGAAGACATGCAAATACTGACAATTCAGCAACCAAAATTTGGGATTTCAGTGACCAAAATAAAAGAAGCAGAGACTAAAAAGACCAAGCTGGGAAGTGATATTCCACATTCAGTACCAGAAAGAACAGCTGATATGAGTTCAGAGGACGGCAGGAATGTGGGTCAGAAAACTAACATGCCCAATGCCGAACCAGAACTTTCTACTTGGAAAATACAAATGCCATCATTAAAAATGAAAAAAACACCTAAAACTGACATGAAAATACCAAGAGAAGAAAGCACAACAGAACCAGCAGATACTGTGCCAAAGGCACTGATAGAAGATGGAACGCCAACAAGTCATAAAACTTCGAAAATGGACTTCAGCATGAAAACAGGAGAAAAAGATATGAACGGAAAAGAAAGTAAATTCAGACTGCCGAAATTTAAAATGCCTACATTTACCTGGGCAACTGCAAAAGATGAGACAGAGCAAACAGAAGGTCACATAAGAGACAGTGAAGGAAAACTAGTATCTTTAGATGCAGGACCAAAACAAGAGATGAGTGTATCAGAAGAAGAAATGACGGTTCCAAGCACTGAAAAAGGCATAGCGACCTTAAAAGGAAAAACAAAAGATAAGGATATAAGAAAAAGTCCAGAGGTACAGTTGGCAAGTCTGAAAAATCAAGCTGTAAAAACTTCCTATGTAAACAATAACAGTGAACAGAAACAAGAATATAAAATAACTGAAAAATATGATTTTGAACTGAAAAAAGCAGAATTCAGCGTAGCACCACAGAAATCAGAAGAAATAACTGAAACTACATTGGTAGGCATCGAAGCTCCCAAGGCGGACATCAGCCTCCCATCTGTCGACGTCACCCTTCCAGAGGCCCGCGTTGAGCCGCAGGCGCCCGAGGCAGCCCTCACCCTCGAAGGGGAAGCCAAAGCCCCAGAGAAGGAGGCCGTGAAGACCAAGGACGGCAAGTTCAAGATGCCCAAGTTCGGCATGCCTTCCTTCGGCTGGTCCAGCAGCAGAGAGGCCAAGGGCACCGTGGCCGCGGACGTGGACGTCAGCCTCAAGGAGCCCCAAGTGACGGTGCCCTCGGGAAGCGCCGAGGTCGACGTGAGCCTGCCCGCGGCCGAGATCCAAGCGCCCGGTGTGGACGTGACGGTCGAGACGGGCGCCGCAGGAGACGGTGAGAAAGGCCGATTTAAGATGCCCGACGTCAAGATGCCCAGCGTCAAGCTGCCCAAAGTCAAAGCTCCCCACCTGCAGGTCAGCCTGCCAAAGGGCGAGGCCTCGCTGCCCAAGGCTCAGGCCGAAGTCCCGGAGGGCGAAGCCGCCGTGCAGGGTCCAGACGCCGAAAGCGGCCTGGAGGTGACTGCCGGCAAAGTTGAGAGCGGCGGCATGAAAATACACATGCCGAAAGTCAAGGTGCCCAGCGTGGTCTTCTCCAAGCCGACCGTCAAGGCTCCCAAACTGGACGCAGACGTCTCAGCGGACAAAGTCGACGTCAGCCTGCCGGAGGCTGGCCTCAAGGCTGGCGACGTCAGCATCACGGCCGCCGACATCAAGCTGCCCTCCGTGGAAGGCTCCCTTGAGCTCCAGGCGCCCGACATAGACCTCAAAGCACCCTCTGCCGAAGGCTCCCTCGACGCGGCCGAGCTGGAAACCACAGGCCTGAAAGGGAAGTTAAAGATGCCCAAGTTCGACAAGCCCAAATTCGGAGTGTCGCCCCCCAAGGCGGAGGCGCTCGAAGGCCAGGTCAGCCTGCCCACCGCACAGGTCGACCTCCCGTCCGCCAGTGTGACGGCCGCGGCGGAGGGCACCGCGCTGGGCCTCAAAGCCGACGTCCCCAGCGGCCAAAGCGAAGGGGCCGGCTGGAAGCTGGAGAAGACCTCCCTCAAAATGCCCAAAGCGGACATCAAAGCTCCCAAGGCGGACATCAGCCTCCCATCTGTCGACGTCACCCTTCCAGAGGCCCGCGTTGAGCCGCAGGCACCCGAGGCAGCCCTCACCCTCGAAGGGGAAGCCAGAGCCCCAGAGAAGGAGGCCGTGAAGACCAAGGACGGCAAGTTCAAGATGCCCAAGTTCGGCATGCCTTCCTTCGGCTGGTCCAGCAGCAGAGAGGCCAAGGGCACCGTGGCCGCGGACGTGGACGTCAGCCTCAAGGAGCCCCAAGTGACGGTGCCCTCGGGAAGCGCCGAGGTCGACGTGAGCCTGCCCGCGGCCGAGATCCAAGCGCCCGGTGTGGACGTGACGGTCGAGACGGGCGCCGCAGGAGACGGTGAGAAAGGCCGATTTAAGATGCCCGACGTCAAGATGCCCAGCGTCAAGCTGCCCAAAGTCAAAGCTCCCCACCTGCAGGTCAGCCTGCCAAAGGGCGAGGCCTCGCTGCCCAAGGCTCAGGCCGAAGTCCCGGAGGGCGAAGCCGCCGTGCAGGGTCCAGACGCCGAAAGCGGCCTGGAGGTGACTGCCGGCAAAGTTGAGAGCGGCGGCATGAAAATACACATGCCGAAAGTCAAGGTGCCCAGCGTGGTCTTCTCCAAGCCGACCGTCAAGGCTCCCAAACTGGACGCAGACGTCTCAGCGGACAAAGTCGACGTCAGCCTGCCGGAGGCTGGCCTCAAGGCTGGCGACGTCAGCATCACGGCCGCCGACATCAAGCTGCCCTCCGTGGAAGGCTCCCTTGAGCTCCAGGCGCCCGACATAGACCTCAAAGCACCCTCTGCCGAAGGCTCCCTCGACGCGGCCGAGCTGGAAACCACAGGCCTGAAAGGGAAGTTAAAGATGCCCAAGTTCGACAAGCCCAAATTCGGAGTGTCGCCCCCCAAGGCGGAGGCGCTCGAAGGCCAGGTCAGCCTGCCCACCGCACAGGTCGACCTCCCGTCCGCCAGTGTGACGGCCGCGGCGGAGGGCACCGCGCTGGGCCTCAAAGCCGACGTCCCCAGCGGCAAAAGCGAAGGGGCCGGCTGGAAGCTGGAGAAGACCTCCCTCAAGATGCCCAAAGCGGACATCAAAGCTCCCAAGGCGGACATCAGCCTCCCATCTGTCGACGTCACCCTTCCAGAGGCTCGCGTTGAGCCGCAGGCGCCCGAGGCAGCCCTCACCCTCGAAGGGGAAGCCAGAGCCCCAGAGAAGGAGGCCGTGAAGACCAAGGACGGCAAGTTCAAGATGCCCAAGTTCGGCATGCCTTCCTTCGGCTGGTCCAGCAGCAGAGAGGCCAAGGGCACCGTGGCTGCGGACGTGGACGTCAGCCTCAAGGAGCCCCAAGTGACGGTGCCCTCGGGAAGCGCCGAGGTCGACGTGAGCCTGCCCGCGGCCGAGATCCAAGCGCCCGGTGTGGACGTGACGGTCGAGACGGGCGCCGCAGGAGACGGTGAGAAAGGCCGATTTAAGATGCCCGACGTCAAGATGCCCAGCGTCAAGCTGCCCAAAGTCAAAGCTCCCCACCTGCAGGTCAGCCTGCCAAAGGGCGAGGCCTCGCTGCCCAAGGCTCAGGCCGAAGTCCCGGAGGGCGAAGCCGCCGTGCAGGGTCCAGACGCCGAAAGCGGCCTGGAGGTGACTGCCGGCAAAGTTGAGAGCGGCGGCATGAAAATACACATGCCGAAAGTCAAGGTGCCCAGCGTGGTCTTCTCCAAGCCGACCGTCAAGGCTCCCAAACTGGACGCAGACGTCTCAGCGGACAAAGTCGACGTCAGCCTGCCGGAGGCTGGCCTCAAGGCTGGCGACGTCAGCATCACGGCCGCCGACATCAAGCTGCCCTCCGTGGAAGGCTCCCTTGAGCTCCAGGCGCCCGACATAGACCTCAAAGCACCCTCTGCCGAAGGCTCCCTCGACGCGGCCGAGCTGGAAACCACAGGCCTGAAAGGGAAGTTAAAGATGCCCAAGTTCGACAAGCCCAAATTCGGAGTGTCGCCCCCCAAGGCGGAGGTGCTCGAAGGCCAGGTCAGCCTGCCCACCGCACAGGTCGACCTCCCGTCCGCCAGTGTGACGGCCGCGGCGGAGGGCACCGCGCTGGGCCTCAAAGCCGACGTCCCCAGCGGCAAAAGCGAAGGGGCCGGCTGGAAGCTGGAGAAGACCTCCCTCAAAATGCCCAAAGCGGACATCAAAGCTCCCAAGGCGGACATCAGCCTCCCATCTGTCGACGTCACCCTTCCAGAGGCCCGCGTTGAGCCGCAGGCGCCCGAGGCAGCCCTCACCCTCGAAGGGGAAGCCAGAGCCCCAGAGAAGGAGGCCGTGAAGACCAAGGACGGCAAGTTCAAGATGCCCAAGTTCGGCATGCCTTCCTTCGGCTGGTCCAGCAGCAGAGAGGCCAAGGGCACCGTGGCCGCGGACGTGGACGTCAGCCTCAAGGAGCCCCAAGTGACGGTGCCCTCGGGAAGCGCCGAGGTCGACGTGAGCCTGCCCGCGGCCGAGATCCAAGCGCCCGGTGTGGACGTGACGGTCGAGACGGGCGCCGCAGGAGACGGTGAGAAAGGCCGATTTAAGATGCCCGACGTCAAGATGCCCAGCGTCAAGCTGCCCAAAGTCAAAGCTCCCCACCTGCAGGTCAGCCTGCCAAAGGGCGAGGCCTCGCTGCCCAAGGCTCAGGCCGAAGTCCCGGAGGGCGAAGCCGCCGTGCAGGGTCCAGACGCCGAAAGCGGCCTGGAGGTGACTGCCGGCAAAGTTGAGAGCGGCGGCATGAAAATACACATGCCGAAAGTCAAGGTGCCCAGCGTGGTCTTCTCCAAGCCGACCGTCAAGGCTCCCAAACTGGACGCAGACGTCTCAGCGGACAAAGTCGACGTCAGCCTGCCGGAGGCTGGCCTCAAGGCTGGCGACGTCAGCATCACGGCCGCCGACATCAAGCTGCCCTCCGTGGAAGGCTCCCTTGAGCTCCAGGCGCCCGACATAGACCTCAAAGCACCCTCTGCCGAAGGCTCCCTCGACGCGGCCGAGCTGGAAACCACAGGCCTGAAAGGGAAGTTAAAGATGCCCAAGTTCGACAAGCCCAAATTCGGAGTGTCGCCCCCCAAGGCGGAGGCGCTCGAAGGCCAGGTCAGCCTGCCCACCGCACAGGTCGACCTCCCGTCCGCCAGTGTGACGGCCGCGGCGGAGGGCACCGCGCTGGGCCTCAAAGCCGACGTCCCCAGCGGCAAAAGCGAAGGGGCCGGCTGGAAGCTGGAGAAGACCTCCCTCAAGATGCCCAAAGCGGACATCAAAGCTCCCAAGGCGGACATCAGCCTCCCATCTGTCGACGTCACCCTTCCAGAGGCCCGCGTTGAGCCGCAGGCGCCCGAGGCAGCCCTCACCCTCGAAGGGGAAGCCAAAGCCCCAGAGAAGGAGGCCGTGAAGACCAAGGACGGCAAGCTCAAGATGCCCAAGTTCGGCATGCCTTCCTTCGGCTGGTCCAGCAGCAGAGAGGCCAAGGGCACCGTGGCTGCGGACGTGGACGTCAGCCTCAAGGAGCCCCAAGTGACGGTGCCCTCGGGAAGCGCCGAGGTCGACGTGAGCCTGCCCGCGGCCGAGATCCAAGCGCCCGGTGTGGACGTGACGGTCGAGACGGGCGCCGCAGGAGACGGTGAGAAAGGCCGATTTAAGATGCCCGACGTCAAGATGCCCGACGTCAAGATGCCCAGCGTCAAGCTGCCCAAAGTCAAAGCTCCCCACCTGCAGGTCAGCCTGCCAAAGGGCGAGGCCTCTCTGCCCAAGGCTCAGGCCGAAGTCCCGGAGGGCGAAGCCGCCGTGCAGGGTCCAGACGCCGAAAGCGGCCTGGAGGTGACTGCCGGCAAAGTTGAGAGCGGCGGCATGAAAATACACATGCCGAAAGTCAAGGTGCCCAGCGTGGTCTTCTCCAAGCCGACCGTCAAGGCTCCCAAACTGGACGCAGACGTCTCAGCGGACAAAGTCGACGTCAGCCTGCCGGAGGCTGGCCTCAAGGCTGGCGACGTCAGCATCACGGCCGCCGACATCAAGCTGCCCTCCGTGGAAGGCTCCCTTGAGCTCCAGGCGCCCGACATAGACCTCAAAGCACCCTCTGCCGAAGGCTCCCTCGACGCGGCCGAGCTGGAAACCACAGGCCTGAAAGGGAAGTTAAAGATGCCCAAGTTCGACAAGCCCAAATTCGGAGTGTCGCCCCCCAAGGCGGAGGCGCTCGAAGGCCAGGTCAGCCTGCCCACCGCACAGGTCGACCTCCCGTCCGCCAGTGTGACGGCCGCGGCGGAGGGCACCGCGCTGGGCCTCAAAGCCGACGTCCCCAGCGGCAAAAGCGAAGGGGCCGGCTGGAAGCTGGAGAAGACCTCCCTCAAAATGCCCAAAGCGGACATCAAAGCTCCCAAGGCGGACATCAGCCTCCCATCTGTCGACGTCACCCTTCCAGAGGCCCGCGTTGAGCCGCAGGCGCCCGAGGCAGCCCTCACCCTCGAAGGGGAAGCCAAAGCCCCAGAGAAGGAGGCCGTGAAGACCAAGGACGGCAAGTTCAAGATGCCCAAGTTCGGCATGCCTTCCTTCGGCTGGTCCAGCAGCAGAGAGGCCAAGGGCACCGTGGCTGCGGACGTGGACGTCAGCCTCAAGGAGCCCCAAGTGACGGTGCCCTCGGGAAGCGCCGAGGTCGACGTGAGCCTGCCCGCGGCCGAGATCCAAGCGCCCGGTGTGGACGTGACGGTCGAGACGGGCGCCGCAGGAGACGGTGAGAAAGGCCGATTTAAGATGCCCGACGTCAAGATGCCCAGCGTCAAGCTGCCCAAAGTCAAAGCTCCCCACCTGCAGGTCAGCCTGCCAAAGGGCGAGGCCTCGCTGCCCAAGGCTCAGGCCGAAGTCCCGGAGGGCGAAGCCGCCGTGCAGGGTCCAGACGCCGAAAGCGGCCTGGAGGTGACTGCCGGCAAAGTTGAGAGCGGCGGCATGAAAATACACATGCCGAAAGTCAAGGTGCCCAGCGTGGTCTTCTCCAAGCCGACCGTCAAGGCTCCCAAACTGGACGCAGACGTCTCAGCGGACAAAGTCGACGTCAGCCTGCCGGAGGCTGGCCTCAAGGCTGGCGACGTCAGCATCACGGCCGCCGACATCAAGCTGCCCTCCGTGGAAGGCTCCCTTGAGCTCCAGGCGCCCGACATAGACCTCAAAGCACCCTCTGCCGAAGGCTCCCTCGACGCGGCCGAGCTGGAAACCACAGGCCTGAAAGGGAAGTTAAAGATGCCCAAGTTCGACAAGCCCAAATTCGGAGTGTCGCCCCCCAAGGCGGAGGTGCTCGAAGGCCAGGTCAGCCTGCCCACCGCACAGGTCGACCTCCCGTCCGCCAGTGTGACGGCCGCGGCGGAGGGCACCGCGCTGGGCCTCAAAGCCGACGTCCCCAGCGGCAAAAGCGAAGGGGCCGGCTGGAAGCTGGAGAAGACCTCCCTCAAAATGCCCAAAGCGGACATCAAAGCTCCCAAGGCGGACATCAGCCTCCCATCTGTCGACGTCACCCTTCCAGAGGCCCGCGTTGAGCCGCAGGCGCCCGAGGCAGCCCTCACCCTCGAAGGGGAAGCCAGAGCCCCAGAGAAGGAGGCCGTGAAGACCAAGGACGGCAAGTTCAAGATGCCCAAGTTCGGCATGCCTTCCTTCGGCTGGTCCAGCAGCAGAGAGGCCAAGGGCACCGTGGCCGCGGACGTGGACGTCAGCCTCAAGGAGCCCCAAGTGACGGTGCCCTCGGGAAGCGCCGAGGTCGACGTGAGCCTGCCCGCGGCCGAGATCCAAGCGCCCGGTGTGGACGTGACGGTCGAGACGGGCGCCGCAGGAGACGGTGAGAAAGGCCGATTTAAGATGCCCGACGTCAAGATGCCCAGCGTCAAGCTGCCCAAAGTCAAAGCTCCCCACCTGCAGGTCAGCCTGCCAAAGGGCGAGGCCTCGCTGCCCAAGGCTCAGGCCGAAGTCCCGGAGGGCGAAGCCGCCGTGCAGGGTCCAGACGCCGAAAGCGGCCTGGAGGTGACTGCCGGCAAAGTTGAGAGCGGCGGCATGAAAATACACATGCCGAAAGTCAAGGTGCCCAGCGTGGTCTTCTCCAAGCCGACCGTCAAGGCTCCCAAACTGGACGCAGACGTCTCAGCGGACAAAGTCGACGTCAGCCTGCCGGAGGCTGGCCTCAAGGCTGGCGACGTCAGCATCACGGCCGCCGACATCAAGCTGCCCTCCGTGGAAGGCTCCCTTGAGCTCCAGGCGCCCGACATAGACCTCAAAGCACCCTCTGCCGAAGGCTCCCTCGACGCGGCCGAGCTGGAAACCACAGGCCTGAAAGGGAAGTTAAAGATGCCCAAGTTCGACAAGCCCAAATTCGGAGTGTCGCCCCCCAAGGCGGAGGCGCTCGAAGGCCAGGTCAGCCTGCCCACCGCACAGGTCGACCTCCCGTCCGCCAGTGTGACGGCCGCGGCGGAGGGCACCGCGCTGGGCCTCAAAGCCGACGTCCCCAGCGGCAAAAGCGAAGGGGCCGGCTGGAAGCTGGAGAAGACCTCCCTCAAGATGCCCAAAGCGGACATCAAAGCTCCCAAGGCGGACATCAGCCTCCCATCTGTCGACGTCACCCTTCCAGAGGCCCGCGTTGAGCCGCAGGCGCCCGAGGCAGCCCTCACCCTCGAAGGGGAAGCCAGAGCCCCAGAGAAGGAGGCCGTGAAGACCAAGGACGGCAAGTTCAAGATGCCCAAGTTCGGCATGCCTTCCTTCGGCTGGTCCAGCAGCAGAGAGGCCAAGGGCACCGTGGCCGCGGACGTGGACGTCAGCCTCAAGGAGCCCCAAGTGACGGTGCCCTCGGGAAGCGCCGAGGTCGACGTGAGCCTGCCCGCGGCCGAGATCCAAGCGCCCGGTGTGGACGTGACGGTCGAGACGGGCGCCGCAGGAGACGGTGAGAAAGGCCGATTTAAGATGCCCGACGTCAAGATGCCCAGCGTCAAGCTGCCCAAAGTCAAAGCTCCCCACCTGCAGGTCAGCCTGCCAAAGGGCGAGGCCTCGCTGCCCAAGGCTCAGGCCGAAGTCCCGGAGGGCGAAGCCGCCGTGCAGGGTCCAGACGCCGAAAGCGGCCTGGAGGTGACTGCCGGCAAAGTTGAGAGCGGCGGCATGAAAATACACATGCCGAAAGTCAAGGTGCCCAGCGTGGTCTTCTCCAAGCCGACCGTCAAGGCTCCCAAACTGGACGCAGACGTCTCAGCGGACAAAGTCGACGTCAGCCTGCCGGAGGCTGGCCTCAAGGCTGGCGACGTCAGCATCACGGCCGCCGACATCAAGCTGCCCTCCGTGGAAGGCTCCCTTGAGCTCCAGGCGCCCGACATAGACCTCAAAGCACCCTCTGCCGAAGGCTCCCTCGACGCGGCCGAGCTGGAAACCACAGGCCTGAAAGGGAAGTTAAAGATGCCCAAGTTCGACAAGCCCAAATTCGGAGTGTCGCCCCCCAAGGCGGAGGCGCTCGAAGGCCAGGTCAGCCTGCCCACCGCACAGGTCGACCTCCCGTCCGCCAGTGTGACGGCCGCGGCGGAGGGCACCGCGCTGGGCCTCAAAGCCGACGTCCCCAGCGGCAAAAGCGAAGGGGCCGGCTGGAAGCTGGAGAAGACCTCCCTCAAAATGCCCAAAGCGGACATCAAAGCTCCCAAGGCGGACATCAGCCTCCCATCTGTCGACGTCACCCTTCCAGAGGCCCGCGTTGAGCCGCAGGCGCCCGAGGCAGCCCTCACCCTCGAAGGGGAAGCCAGAGCCCCAGAGAAGGAGGCCGTGAAGACCAAGGACGGCAAGTTCAAGATGCCCAAGTTCGGCATGCCTTCCTTCGGCTGGTCCAGCAGCAGAGAGGCCAAGGGCACCGTGGCCGCGGACGTGGACGTCAGCCTCAAGGAGCCCCAAGTGACGGTGCCCTCGGGAAGCGCCGAGGTCGACGTGAGCCTGCCCGCGGCCGAGATCCAAGCGCCCGGTGTGGACGTGACGGTCGAGACGGGCGCCGCAGGAGACGGTGAGAAAGGCCGATTTAAGATGCCCGACGTCAAGATGCCCAGCGTCAAGCTGCCCAAAGTCAAAGCTCCCCACCTGCAGGTCAGCCTGCCAAAGGGCGAGGCCTCGCTGCCCAAGGCTCAGGCCGAAGTCCCGGAGGGCGAAGCCGCCGTGCAGGGTCCAGACGCCGAAAGCGGCCTGGAGGTGACTGCCGGCAAAGTTGAGAGCGGCGGCATGAAAATACACATGCCGAAAGTCAAGGTGCCCAGCGTGGTCTTCTCCAAGCCGACCGTCAAGGCTCCCAAACTGGACGCAGACGTCTCAGCGGACAAAGTCGACGTCAGCCTGCCGGAGGCTGGCCTCAAGGCTGGCGACGTCAGCATCACGGCCGCCGACATCAAGCTGCCCTCCGTGGAAGGCTCCCTTGAGCTCCAGGCGCCCGACATAGACCTCAAAGCACCCTCTGCCGAAGGCTCCCTCGACGCGGCCGAGCTGGAAACCACAGGCCTGAAAGGGAAGTTAAAGATGCCCAAGTTCGACAAGCCCAAATTCGGAGTGTCGCCCCCCAAGGCGGAGGCGCTCGAAGGCCAGGTCAGCCTGCCCACCGCACAGGTCGACCTCCCGTCCGCCAGTGTGACGGCCGCGGCGGAGGGCACCGCGCTGGGCCTCAAAGCCGACGTCCCCAGCGGCAAAAGCGAAGGGGCCGGCTGGAAGCTGGAGAAGACCTCCCTCAAAATGCCCAAAGCGGACATCAAAGCTCCCAAGGCGGACATCAGCCTCCCATCTGTCGACGTCACCCTTCCAGAGGCCCGCGTTGAGCCGCAGGCGCCCGAGGCAGCCCTCACCCTCGAAGGGGAAGCCAGAGCCCCAGAGAAGGAGGCCGTGAAGACCAAGGACGGCAAGTTCAAGATGCCCAAGTTCGGCATGCCTTCCTTCGGCTGGTCCAGCAGCAGAGAGGCCAAGGGCACCGTGGCCGCGGACGTGGACGTCAGCCTCAAGGAGCCCCAAGTGACGGTGCCCTCGGGAAGCGCCGAGGTCGACGTGAGCCTGCCCGCGGCCGAGATCCAAGCGCCCGGTGTGGACGTGACGGTCGAGACGGGCGCCGCAGGAGACGGTGAGAAAGGCCGATTTAAGATGCCCGACGTCAAGATGCCCAGCGTCAAGCTGCCCAAAGTCAAAGCTCCCCACCTGCAGGTCAGCCTGCCAAAGGGCGAGGCCTCGCTGCCCAAGGCTCAGGCCGAAGTCCCGGAGGGCGAAGCCGCCGTGCAGGGTCCAGACGCCGAAAGCGGCCTGGAGGTGACTGCCGGCAAAGTTGAGAGCGGCGGCATGAAAATACACATGCCGAAAGTCAAGGTGCCCAGCGTGGTCTTCTCCAAGCCGACCGTCAAGGCTCCCAAACTGGACGCAGACGTCTCAGCGGACAAAGTCGACGTCAGCCTGCCGGAGGCTGGCCTCAAGGCTGGCGACGTCAGCATCACGGCCGCCGACATCAAGCTGCCCTCCGTGGAAGGCTCCCTTGAGCTCCAGGCGCCCGACATAGACCTCAAAGCACCCTCTGCCGAAGGCTCCCTCGACGCGGCCGAGCTGGAAACCACAGGCCTGAAAGGGAAGTTAAAGATGCCCAAGTTCGACAAGCCCAAATTCGGAGTGTCGCCCCCCAAGGCGGAGGCGCTCGAAGGCCAGGTCAGCCTGCCCACCGCACAGGTCGACCTCCCGTCCGCCAGTGTGACGGCCGCGGCGGAGGGCACCGCGCTGGGCCTCAAAGCCGACGTCCCCAGCGGCAAAAGCGAAGGGGCCGGCTGGAAGCTGGAGAAGACCTCCCTCAAAATGCCCAAAGCGGACATCAAAGCTCCCAAGGCGGACATCAGCCTCCCATCTGTCGACGTCACCCTTCCAGAGGCCCGCGTTGAGCCGCAGGCGCCCGAGGCAGCCCTCACCCTCGAAGGGGAAGCCAGAGCCCCAGAGAAGGAGGCCGTGAAGACCAAGGACGGCAAGTTCAAGATGCCCAAGTTCGGCATGCCTTCCTTCGGCTGGTCCAGCAGCAGAGAGGCCAAGGGCACCGTGGCCGCGGACGTGGACGTCAGCCTCAAGGAGCCCCAAGTGACGGTGCCCTCGGGAAGCGCCGAGGTAGATGTGAGCCTGGCTGTAGCTGAGATCCAGTCATCTGCTGTTGAACTTTACATAGATTCCTCTCCTGGAAAACAGGATGATTTGGGTAAATCTGAAAGTTCTCTATTTAATATGCCTAAGGTTTCTCCTTCTAAAAGTGTTAAGCCTCATACGCAGTGTAAGTCTGGTTTTGACATTTCTTTGTCAGAATCTCTTTATTATTCTGTAACAGAGCATGCTTCTGCTGTTATTTCAGGTAGTGTTGGAAGTGATGTTCCTCCAGTTAATAAGGGAGTTACTTGCTCTAAAAATACTAAATTCAGAATTCCTGTCTTGGGTTTCTCCAAAGTTGATATTGGTTCTTCTAAATATAAGCAGGATTCCCCATTACCAAAAGGTGATATTACTCTTACTAAATATCAAATGAATCTAGCAGAATCTGAGTCCAAACTGTCATCTCTTGCTGATGAGAATATTTCAGTAACAGATCTTGAAATTGTAAGTGAAAATGCTTCTTTGGAGCGAGTCAGTCTGAAGCCATTATGTAAACTACCATCTGCTGAAATACCTGTAGATGACACAGAGTTTACAGTTAAAATTCCTAAATTCCGAAAACCAAAATTTGGGTTTTCTGTGTCCATGGTAAAACCATCAGAAACTGACGTTGGTTCCAAAGTGGAATCTGAAATTTCTGGGGAAAGGACAACATCTGATATGACTGATACTGACAAACTAACTCAGATCTCTGATGCTGAGTTTGGTGTAAAAATGCACAAGCCTTCACCTGAAATTGTTCTGGATGCTCCCAGGTTGGATGTCAGTCTCCCATCAATGGAAGCTAGCATGCCAAAACTAGAAGTGGAATTCCATGGCCCAGATTTAGAATGCAAGGCAGAACAGGAAGTATTTTCACGAGAGATGGACACTGAAGAGAAAGAAAACAAAGTTAAAAAGTCAAAATTCAAACTCCTGTCATTTAGTTGGTCACCAAAGAAAGAAGCTATTGCTCCTTCTGAAGTGGAGGGACATCTGCAAGAACCAACTTTGTCTACTCTGTCTCGAGACATAGAATCTGAATTAATATTTCTTACCCCTGAGAATCAAAACCTTCATGTAGAATTTGATACATCAATAGAAAAAGATGGTGGAAAGGGCAGAATCAGGAAGTCTCAGTTTACCATGCCAAAGATCTCATTCCCTAAAATTAAAGGTCAGAAAGTCCAGGTGTCTCTGCCTGTACAGGAAACTGACATTTGTGGTTCCAAACAAGAGAAAGAAAGTGTTTCAGTACTGGAATCTGAGAAAGGGAGTAGTGTAGAAGGGGCAGAAATGGACATAAAAATGCCAAAAATTACAGTCCCAACTTCAGAATTTTCCAAAACAGAAATCAAAGCTCCCAAAATAGAGATGGATATGCCTACAGATAAGGTCATGCTTCCTACATGTGAAGAAAATGACCTGACATTGAAATCAGCCGCTGCTAATGCCAGCCTCTCCCCTTCAGATATTAAGATGATAACTGAAGGCTTCCTTGAGGTGAAGAGTCTTGACACAAGTGTTGAAAGAACATCAAGTGAAATTGCTATGGGTGATGTAGAAATAAAAATTGAAGGTGCTGAAGAGAGAACAAAAATGTCTAAATTCCAAATGCCAAAATTTGGAATTACAGATTCTAAAGGGAAAGGGTCAGAAAAGGAGGTCAGACAATCCAAATCAGAAGCCAAGGTTCCACAACTAAAAACAATGGTAGAAATAGCTGACATTGCTGTTGAAGCACCAAAATGGGAGGTGGAATGTGGTACAGGAACAGAAACTTACAGCCCTAAAGTCAAGATGACCAAATCTGACAACAGGGCATCAGAGGCTGACATTTCTATTCCAAAACCAGACACTGATATTGAGGATTCAGATGTAGGACTAAAAATTAAAGCAGAAAGAAAGCAAGATGGAGATGGAGAAGGAGGACATTTTAAAATGCCAAAATTCAAACTTCCATCCTTTAATTGGTCACCAAAGAAGGAAGCAAGTGTTAAACTGGATTCTGGAGTGAATCTGGAAGATCATAAACTTGCTGCAATGTCAAGCAGAATAGACACAGAAGTGAGAGAAACTGCAACTGATGATCAGGGTAGTGGGCCAGACCTTGATCTGGAAATATCTGCAGGAAAAGCTGAACAGAAAAGTCCAAGTAAAAAGCCTCAATTTGTCATGCCTAAAATTTCACTCTCCAAGATCAAGGTTCCCAAATCTCAGACTCGTTCATCAAAAGTTGAAGCTGACACTACTATTCTTAAATCAGAGAGAGAGGGTGATGATTCAATACAGATACCTGATATAGAAAGAAGTGATTTTGAAAGGACAGAAGAAGGGACACAAATAAGCATAAAACCATCTGATGTTAAGATCCCCACCCTGGACTTTTCAAAAATAGAAACTGGAGCCTCCCAAACTGAAATGGGAGTCAGCTCAGCAAAGATCAGTGCTGCTCTGCCTCCTTCAGAGGGGAGTTTTCAACAGCTTGCCTTAAAATCAAGTTCTACCAATGAAGATACCATTCAGAAAATAGGTATTAAGTTCGCCAAAGGAGAAACTTCAATCAAACTGAGGAGCCCTGAAATAATAACAGAAAAGTCATTAGCTGTGGATGGAAGAAAGATTAATTTGGAAGGTCCTGAAGGGAAGATTAAAATGCCCAAATTTCAGAAGCCAAAATTTGGAATTTCCCTAACAAAAGGGAAAGGCCCAGAGACAGAAATCAGCTCCCCAAAAATAGAAGCTGGGCTACCCCATCTAAAAATGACAAGGGAAACTGCTGACATTGATGTGAGAGTTCCAGTATCAGAACTTACATCTGATATGTCAGATCCTGGAGTAGGTGTTTGTAAGATAAAAACACCACAAGTTCTGACGGCTGGCATGGAAGCTCCAAAGGTAGATGTAAGCCTCCAGTCAGTGTCTAAACCAATGACAGAGGGAGCTGTTGAGAGCCTTGAGGAGAAATATATCAAATTAAAAGAAGAATATGATATAAAAGCTGAAGAAGGTCAGACTGAAGAACATCAGAGATGGTTTAAAATGCCAAAATTCAGAATACCTGCATTTGGCAGGACATCCTTAAAGGAAAAAAAAGGTGATGCTTACATCGAAAGATGTATGGAAGAAGGTCAGACAGGTGTTCCCTCTGCCGAAGTGCAAACTGAAATGAGTATTCCTGAAAATACATTCTCATTACCACATGCAGTCACTGAAATTACTATTGGAAATGAAGGGATTCCAAAAATAGGAGATTCTGTGAAGAGTTCTGATGTTAGCTTGGCAAAGATGGAAGGAGATATATTGTTGTCCACAGAAAGAACAGATAGCACAGTGAATATTCCAAAAACTGAAACTTATGCAGATATAGTTAAGCACAGTGCTGAAGGACAAAAAATGTATACTTCAGAACTCACGGTATCTCCAGGAGAATTTGATAAAGATAGCAGTTTAACAGATAGGTTTTCTACATGTACTCTGACTCTTCAAGAGCATAAAACCAAGTCACAGGATATAGAAGTCCCAAAGGCAAAAAGTTCTTCTAAGTTAGAGACTTCAGGAACAGGATGTATACCATCATCAGCTGAAATTACTCTGGATGCAACACAAGAGAAAATAGATGTTAGTCTTCCAAAGGAAGAGCTAGATATTCAAAATCAAGAGGCAGTAATTAAACAAGGAAAGATAAAGGGTGAGATGAAAATTACAGGAAAAGACAGTGAAGGAAGCCAATTGAAAAGGCCTATGAGTGAGTGGTCTACAGCAAAGGGATCAGAAGATGGTGCTTATGTAACAGCTAGGCTGGAAGATCTAATGGTAGAAGTTCCAGTAGTGAAGATGGACGTTAAAATTGCTAGAGTAGATCCTGAAAAGAAATTTCAAGTGGAAAGTGTTGAAAAGGACATGTCTGCAGGAGGGGAAGTGCAAGTAGAAAATAGAGCAGAAGCAAGTAAAATTAAAACATACAAGTTTAAGATTCCAAAGTTTGGATTGTTGCATTCAGAAGTCAAGGGTTTTGAAGATGATATCAATTTGTCAAAGTCAGAAGCTGATTCAGTATCTAAAGCTGAAATAGGCACAGCAGAGATGCAGTTTCAAAAATTAGAAAAATCTATTGGCCTGAAAAGTCCAGCTCTAGATCATATGGAAGCATCTGCCAGAATAACAGTAGACAAATCACAAGATGACCCAGAAGTAAATCTAAAAATTCCCAAGCTAAAAATACCAAGGTTTACTTTCAAAGCTCTCCCAATTGAAGCTGATGTTTCAGTGTCAAAAGTTGTAACAGATCCAAAGGGATCTAGTACTGACATTGAAGTAGTGCAACTGCAAGAAAGCTCTGCTATCCCTGAAGAAACACCAGTGGCTCTAGAGGCTAGTGTTCAAAAAGCAAAAAGCAAAATTCTAACACTAACTGAACCTGACATTAAAACAGCACAGATGACTACTACCATAGGGTCCTCCCTTCCAAATGCAGGGCAAGACATTCACTGGTCATATGTAGAGGGCCAAGAAATGAGTGAGAAAGTAGAACCTGAACATGTTGCTATTGAAAGATGTGAGATTTATACTACTGAAATAGTGAAAGAATCAGAGATTCTCTCATCAGAAGTCAAAACTCCTGCCTTGGGATTCTCATTGGTCAAAGTGAAGTTGCCTGAATCACATAGCAACTTAGAAGTGCTAGTCCCGCAGCCATCTCCAACAGAGAGTGTGTCAGTGAACACACCTAAATATGCTGATGGAAGTTTTGGGGGAGCAGCACGGAGGACTGACAGTGCTGAGCTTAAACTATCTGACAATCTACACAGTGAGACTGAAGAATCTATTGGAGAAGTAAGTTTGCCAAAGTTAAAAACATCTGCTGTTGAAGTAAAGCCTTCCAGTAAACTTGAAGAGAGTCTTCCTGGTAAATCACTTCAGGGAATAACTGCAGATCCTCTCTCTAAAGACGAGGATGTAGCTGAAGCACTAGAAGATGAAGAAAAAGACATAACCAATGGAAAAGAAAAGACTGATAGTAAAAGATCTCCTGGAAGATTCAAATTTTGGCTTCCCAGTATTGGCTTTTCATCTTCTGGTGATGAAACTAGCACAGATTCAAAAACAGAAGTAAAAAAGTCAGTTCCAGAAGAAGTGAAACCTGCTGACATATCAGGTCATGATTCTTCTAAGCAAACTGAAAAAACTGGATGGTTTAGATTTCCCAAGCTTGGTTTCACATCTCCTTCCAAAAAGGCTAAAACTGTTGACAAAGAAGAGATGGTTCATGGAGAGGGAAGAATCTCAGATGAAGATAGCCCATCAGATAAACCTGATGTATTTTTTGATGCACAAGAAAGCTTATCACCTAAAGATACAACTGAGGGTGAAACAGTTGAAGCTGGTGTACTCTCATCCAATGTTCCAGTTTCTCGAACTATCGTGACATCTTCAGCAAGAACTGAACTAATCTTGTTGGAAGAAGAAAAAGATAGTCAATCTAATATTCCTGGAGATAAAACCAAATGAATATTGTCTTTTCTCAATTGTCAATGAAAATAAAATAATCTACATGTACAGACAAGAATGTTTTCTTAATTTTTTAGTAACTGAAAATTAAACAAAACCTAAAACATATTCATGATCATGTTTAGATTATAGATTACTTCCAGAATGGGATATAACCTAGTACTATGCGAAGTACACTTACCTGTTTAGATTTTGAACTTTTCTGACCTACTTTTGCTTTCTTATTAAAATATTTTTCTTTATTTCAGCTAAGGTTATATATATATATCCCATGAACATTTTAAAATGCAAAATAAAACCAAAATACTAGTATAGAGAGACTAACGGTTTACGTCTTCCTCTCCTCATTTTTTGATTATTGTGGTGGGTCATATTTAGCCTTAAAAGAATTTTAAAAGAAAACCAGGGTACACTCAAGACCAAAAACCATGTAACTAACTCACATTTTTAAGATACCAAACCAAAACATTCTGACAAAGAATAATTATTGAAATATGAATAAATAAATATTTATGTATATATTTACTGAATACTTAAATACACAGAATGATCTGCCACAGTGGTGGAATTGCTTCAAAGATATTCTGGGACAGGAGATGTATATAATTATTTGCTTCTTTGTTTATATTAGTGCTTCTCTCAAGTGCACAGCAAAAAACAAACTGCATATGTGACAGCCTTCACGTGTATCATTAAAACACTGTCTGTATTCTTAATTCACAATAAACTCACCATATGAATAATAACTTGAGTATTGTGAGTTACTGGTAGTGCTGTTAGCATTTTCTGAATCTGAAAACCCCAGCTTAAATTTGCCAAAGGTTTGAGTATACCCAATTATCTGCTTAACTGGCTGCTTAATGACAGCACAGATTCTAAATACAGTGGTAATGAAGACTTTTCACACATTACAATCGTGAGTTTTATAGATTGGCATGTGCAGACATGCTTCATTAGAGCAGTTTTCTCATCTTGTATTTTCTTTCTCCATATTCTACTTAGTACAGGGAAAGCAGACACAGCAAAACATTTAGGAACTGGGTTGTAAAGGAAGTGTACTTGGTTGTCTAACCATCTGTAGCTTGAGATGATCTTCATTTCTGTATCCTTGCAGTAGGCTTAAATACTCTAAAAAGAACTGCTGGCAGTTATAAAGAAAACTCTAATTATCTCTGAAGAGACTGTTTATATAAATGTATCATTTATTTAGAACATTTCCCTGCAGTTTCCCTAAGTATGAAAGTTATTGTTCAATAGACCCAAAATTACCACATTAGATGGCAACGGCATATACCAGGACTGAGGAAAACCTTGTGATCAAGACAGGAAAATTGAGTCCAGAAAAAGGTAATGTATGTAATGAAGGACGTCGCATTCTAACAGCAGCTTGCATTTACCTGCAAAGCTTCCTTCACCTAAAATGTTTCGCAGGTAGTGTTCATTTACTTAAGCCCACAAATAGGAATCCACCTACACAACGCTGAATGTAGAAGTCTGTTGCAAAGGTGGCAGAATCAAGTCAGTTAAAATTGAGCTCTGAGACAGCAATGACCACAGAGCAGTAATCACTATCATATTTTTCAAAGATTAATGAAATAGTTAAGGGAAGAGCAGTAGAAAAAAGAAGCAGCAATAAAACAATCCTCCAAATAGGCTACTGTCAGCTTTGGGAAAGGTGAAAGTTAGCGAAAAAGCAACCAGGTTAACCCAAGGGTCTGGCTACAGGCATAGCTAAGAACAGAGCTCAAAGGGGTGCAAGGAGCACAGATACAAACCTGCAGAACATAGACATTTTGTCAACAGGCTGGTTCTGATCCCACCTGCATCCTTAATTTGAGATGCTTAGGTTGTTCTTTTAACTGTGGTAGATTTCCTTCATTACTGGTATTTTTTAACATCTGAAAAAGTGGGCTATTCAGCTAAACCTCTACATAAAGTCTCCAGCCTAACAAACCTGCAACTGTGATTTGACATCTAAAAGAATGTATAAATGCATTTAAAAGAAAAACACTCCCATCGTGGTAATTTCTTGCATTGTTGGTTGGCCATTTTGTTGTTGTATTTGAAGAAGGACCTCTCACATATCCCAAAGGCAAGACAGCTAAAGAATGGAATGGAAGGGAATAGAGCAGTTCATTTGGAAGGAACCTTCTGCCTGACCACTTCAGGTCTGACCAAAAGTCAAAGCATGTTATTAAGGGTGTTGTCCAAAATACCTCTTAAACACTGATAGGCTTGGAGCATTGACCATATCTCTAGGAAGCCTGTTCCAGTATTTGACCACCCTCTTTGTAAGGAAATGTTTCCTAATGTCAAGTCTGAACCTCCTCTGGTGCAGCCTTGAATCATTCACATACATCCTATCCTATACTAGGGAGAAGAGAGCAGCACCTCACTCTCCACTTCTCCTCAGGAAGCTGTAGGGAGCAATGAGGTCTGTGGATCAGTGCCCATGATGGAAGAGCTATCTTCCAGGGATTATAGAGATATTTATGACTTCCAAAAAATTAAGTGTGCATTGATATAGCATAAAGGGTAAATGAGAATTTTTCTCAGTACCTGGATGAAAGCAACAAAGGTATGATTTATCTGGAACAACTGGGAAAGGAAAATACTGAATAATGGGGAAAAACAGAAAACAGATAACACAAAAGCTCTTGGAACAAGGTAGTGTCTAATGTGTGAAGCCAGGTGACTTTTAGTCCTGTCAGAACTCACAAACCTATAGAGCCAGCTATGTTCTGTCTTGCTGTTATCTGCCACTGGTGTCAGCAGCACTGTAGCCACAAGGCACTGCACCAAACCAAGTCCTCTCAGAAAGGAGACTGCTGGGAGAGCAGGCAGCAGCTCTGCGTGAAAGCCACTCATGTAAAGCAAGGCTGGTTTGCTTAAGTTGTACTCCAGCATGACATAGGTACATGAGACGAGCTGATCAGAGGAGAGTATCCATGCTCAAGATCCAAACCAACAACTTTCCCTAGACATTAATAAACTAATACTGAGAAAAAATCTGAACTGCCTGCAACCAAACTAGAAAATCCATTCAAGGAAAATAAATAGATGCTAATGAATACTTCTGGAGGCCCCAGCTTACACTTGGTATACTCCTTAACTTGAAGAAATCACAATCTAAATGAAAGCAATAAGTAACAGGTGGATGGATACGGACTATTATTAACCCTGATTCCTAAATGGAAAACAAAATTATTAAGAGATTCAAAGCCTGGTTGTAATTTACACCATAATCTACCTTTGTAACAGAGAACAAGTAATTTAGAATGAAACTATGAAGGGGCCTAAGAAGTTTCACAAGAAACCGGGGAAATAAACTCAAGTTCCTCTTAGATTCAGTTTATCGTCTTAGTTGTAAACCCCTCCTTCATTTGTGGAGAAAAACCAACACAAGTGATGCCAGCAAAGAGCACTGTCATAAGCATCAATTTTTCTTATATAAGCTGAACCTGACCCCATATGAGTCTTATATTACCAGAAGACAAGTCTCAGCTTGTCCAGAAACTCTGAACAGCTTATCCAGTATCCAGATTTGAGCTCACAAGTGGAGATGGAAGTTTCCTTCTTGTTCCTGCAATACCCATCATCCCCAAATCAGTGAAAACGCAGCTTTGAGTGCCATCTAGAGGAGCACACTCCGCTACAGAAAATACTTTTGTTGGTTCAAGATGCAACTCCTCAAACAGCTTTTCAAACTGCCTCAGCACTCACATGTGCTCATGGCACAGAGCCCAGAGCATGGCACCACGGAGAGATCGGGCACTCCATCTCTGAGCTGTGAAAGTGCTGCAGATCTTGCCAGCCTCGAAAGGCCTGTAGCAGCTCAGCTTCATGCCCCTCTTGGCAGGGCCTCATTCAGGTGCATTTTGGTTCCTGATGCAGACACGGACTGGGTAGTGGGAGTACAGACTTCCCCATCACAATGCTCTGCTTTCCTTTCCTGTCACTTCTGAGAATCACCCAGGGCAAAGCCACCACACAGTGGTGGATATGGACATAAGGAACCAGATGGCTCAGGTTTATGGTCCCTGTGTGACTGCAGCAGAAAAGGAAGCCCAGAGACACAACACTGGTCAGGGTCAGCACCAAGACAGCCCCAAAGGAGCAAGGAGGCTCTCCAAGCACTGCTCACAGAGTAGGTGGGATGCCGTTGTCAACCCAGCACTCACACATCAGCTTTGCTCTGCTTTTGCCATCCCATTTACTGCCTGTGGCCAATGCACAGATATCCAAGCATCCCCAAACACTCAGGGCTCCCGATTTAAATCACAGGTTCTTAATTCTAGAAACTAGCCTCAACACTTAAATATGGGTATTTCACCATACCTCTAATTCCTAAATGCTTTTAAAAATCTGCCCTCGCTATTGTAGGCGATTATTTAAACAGCTCAAAATCTTAAAGTGGCCAGGAGTTTATTGAAAATATGGTTAAACACCTGTAAGCAAATACTGTTAATGGAACATTAAGGTTGAAGTATATAGCTTCCTAAGATAAAATAGCATGGCAATCTGCGTCTCTGATGTACTAAGATCCAGTTGTATCTTCCAGGTTTGCTTTAATATCAGATAGCTTATCATATAACACTGTATGCATTTCATTAACTCTGGAGTGAGGTAATCACACAAAAAAAGAGAAGTGTCAATTGACTAATGGTTTTGCAGGCAGAGTCAACTATGAGAAGTTCCCCCCATGTCAATGTGGATACCACACTGAAACAATTTTTCTGACAAAGACAGAAAGAGAAAACTCCCTGTTCTGCACAGGGAACAAGATTCAAGTGGGGCTTTTTGTTTTATTTTAAATCTATATTTCAATTCACTTCAGAGCCTGCCTCTCCAGTTACAGTCTTTCTGTCCCTGCACATCTTCCAGATTCACTGCATATTTGGAATTCCAGTCTCGCTCAAAAAGATGTTTTAATTGTTCCTGGATAGGCAGTTGCCTTCTCTGCAGGTTGGTTGAATTCTGCTTGATAATTAGTCCCACGCCAGCAGTGTTAATGAAGTAATCTTCTGACCAATTCGAAGTCCCTATGCAATGAAAAAGTACCTAATTAGAAAACATTAATTTCCCAGTGTTCTGTTTGATCCCCATACTTGTTAAGCCCACATTTGCCTGGCTTTGCTGATTTGCTGTACAGCTGCAAATCTCATTAGGACCTATAGAGCAGCAAAAATCAGGTCACCTCCTTCTTATTCCAGACCTCAGGTTTTGGAAAGTGAGTACTAACTGCAACCCTGAAGCTTCATAACCTTCTGATTCCTTACAGCGTGTGACAGAGATGCTCAAACCTCATAATTACAAATATGCGAATAGAGTGCTACATTGAGGTATTAAGAGAGGTAAAAGTCAGCGTTTGATATGAGGTTCTGTGTTTAAAGAAAACGTCCTTAATGGACTTAATTCTCTTGTTAAATGAAAGCAAGAGAAGAAACTGGACCCTGGATCAATAAAACCTTGGGAGCTGCTGTGAGCTCAGCATGCAATGTCAGCTTTTAAACGAGGCGAAGTTGGGAATCCAGCAGCAGGCATTGTCTAGGGCTCTCTCCAAAGCTACCATAATTCAGTAAATCAAATATTGTGGAAAAAATACACATTTTATCACTTAGCACTTCTCCTGGTATGTGCCTTAGCTAGGAAAATCTGCCGTCAATTCCGGAAGGTGCTTAGCCATGAAAACAAATTATCTGCATATCTGTCATCAAAAGACAATTCAGTAAAAAAAAAGTTCTATTAAATGCAATTGGAGCTGCAAGTGCTCAGCCCGCTGAAAGATTAGGCTATTTGCTGGTTTGCATTGCTTGTAGGATGAGCTGACTGAAATGGCAGAGCTCTTTCACATTGCTTTTCTTGAGGGATACTAATAAGAGAGTAAAAAATAAACATAAATCTGACTTCCAGGAATTGAGCAGCAATTGACATTACTGTTTTTTCATTTCCTTTCCTAGAGTTCTGTTCAACAAACAGTGCGTGGAATTAATTCCTCCCAGCAATTTAGTTTTATTAAAGCATCATGTTATATACTAGAGCATCAGCTATCACTGCATCATTACGAGCACACAGTCTGTGAAATTCCTACTGTGCTTGTCACAAGCTGTGAACTCAGACTTGTCATGCTCTGTTCTTATTGGTTCACAGTCATATGAAATAATCTCTTGCTGAACCTGACCTATATTACTGTCTCCCTTTCACATCTCTTCTTCTTTACCCAGAGACTGATTTACATGGCAAAATCGGGTCTTTTTTGATATTGCAGCCCATCCTTATCTCAGCCTCAATCCTACAGGTCTAAATATATGGTGTTTGGATTAATGGAATACATACCAATATAGGCTACTTTATCAGTGACCATATATTTGTTGTGATTCACTCTCCCATGAGGAATATTTGTGTGATTCATAACTGGAACAATGAAGAGTTTCTGGAGAGAGAGAAATTAAAAATATATATAGAAATACCATAGTGAGGAACAGATTGCATGATTGCACAATGCAGATTTTCTATATTTACAAAGAATAGAATAGTACAGAAAGAACAGAATAGTCCACCCACTGTTATTAAATGTACCATAAAACAGATTTTACTCTTATCCAAGAGAACTAACAAATAGTATTTCCACTATACGTAAAATTGGATAAGCAATTGAGATCAGATAAGGATAATGTTTGCTTCACAATGTTCCATTAGTGGCACAGCTATTATCATTACAGGGCAGACAATTAAATGCAGTTTTAGGCAGCTGTTTAATAGATCTGCATTTACCACTGATTGCTGCTCTTATTTTGTGCTAGAACGGGCTGATCACAGACACAAGGGGTACTGTGGGCAGCAATAATCCCTAACTTTTTGTGTTAACTCTTATCAGACTCTACTTTTTTTGTTTTTTGTTTGTTTGTTTGCTTGTTTTTTCCTTTTGGTAAAAAACATTCCATCTTAGTTCTGTGACTTCACTCTCTCATGGTAACTGCATCATGTCAGGAGCTTCCATACCACCTCCCTCCACTTGATGCACTCCAGCCTGGTGCCTATGGCCTGTGTGTAATAGTGTTCACAAACGGGTCCATTTTTCTAGGCAGTCAACAGGGATTTCAATTGTAAAAAACTGACAGTAATTAGACCCATTTAAGATGCTTAATATAGGAAAAGGTCTTTGAAAAGAGCACTAGGTTGCCATATAAACTGTCACTGTTATGGTGCTCAGCAAAAGCTACTGCCTGGATAATCAGAGAATGGTTTGGGTTGGAAGGTACCTTAAAGATCATCCAGTTCCAGCCCCCCTATTATGGGCAGGGACACCTTCCAGTAGGCCAAGTTGCTCAAAGCCCCATCCAACCTGGCCTTGAACACTTTCAGGGATGGCGCAGCCACAGCTTCTCTGAGCAGCCTGTGCAAGTGCCTCACCACTCTCCTAGTAAAGAATTTCTTCCTAATATCTCACCTGGATTTATCCTCTTTCATCTTAAAGCCATTGGCTCTTGTCACAAGTGCTGCAGTTAGGCACATCCCTTGATATCATTAGTAGCTTGCAGTAGCTGCTTCTTCAAGATTATTCCTTGGGCTTTATTTTTTCAAGGACCTGAAACAGTCACTGCAATGCCAGCATGGCTTCACTAAGGGGAAATCCTGCCTGACCAATTTGGTGGCCTTCTGTAATGGGGCTACGGAACTGATGGAAAGGGGTAGAACAGTTGATGTCATCTACCTGGACTTGTGCAAAGCATTGGACACTGTCCCACATGACATCCTTGTCTCTAAATTGGAGAGACATCAATTTGATGGGTGGACCACTCAGTGGATAAAGAACTGGCTGGATGGCTGCACACAAAGAGTTGTGGTCAATGGCTCGATGTCCGGCTGGAGACCGGTAATGAGTGGTGTCCCTCAGGGATCGGTGTTGGGACCGGTCTTGTTCAACATCTTTGTCGGTGACATGGACAGTGGGATTGAGTGCGCCCTCAGCAAGTTTGCCGATGACACCAAGCTGTGTGGTTCGGTTGATACACTGGAGGGAAGGGATGCCATCCAGAGGGACCTCGACACACTTGTGAGGTGGGCTGATGTCAACCTGATGAAGTTTAACCATGCCAAATCCTACACCTGGCTCGCAGCAATCCCAGGCAGAGCTACAGGTTGGGCAGAGAAGAGATTCAGAGCAGCCCTGCGGAGGAGGACTTGGGGGTGTTGGTCGATGAAAAAATGAACATGAGCCGGCTTCAGTGTGAGCTCGCAGCCCAGAAAGCCAACCGTATCCTGGGCTGCATCAAAAGGAGCGTGACCAGCAGGTCGAAGGAGGTGATCCTGCCCCTCTACTCTGCTCTTGTGAGACCTCACTTGGAGCATTGTGTGCAGTTCTGGTGTCCTCAACATAAAAAGGACATGGAACTGTTGGAACAAGTCCAGAGGAGGGCCACGAGGATGATCAGGGGACTGGAGCACCTCCCGTATGGAGACAGGCTGAGAAAGTTGGGGCTGTTCAGGCTGGAGAAGAGAAGGCTGTGTGGAGACCTCATAGCAGCCTTCCAGTATCTGAAGGGGGCCTACAGGGATGCTGGGGAGGGACTCTTCGCTGAGGACTGTAGTGATAGGACAAGGGGTAATGGGTTAAAATGGGCACCGTCAGAGCCAAATAAATCCTCTATTCAGCTTGTTTCTGCCTGTAATAAGTACTGAAAGCAAGCTTGTATCTTGTGGTGTAACAGCCTAATCTATTTGCCACTGCCTAATTCCAAGCTTGCTGGCATTCATGGGTGACACCAGGCTATTCTGCCCCTGCAGTACCACAGAAAATATTGGATTGTATTTGAGGGCACTGATCTTGTTCAACTCCTCATACCAGGGGGACTAAATAGCAATAAATAGGAAGGGCACAAGGGTGCTGGGGATGGACTCTTCATTAGGGACTGTAGTGACAGGACAAGGGGTAACGGGTTCAAACTTAAACAGGGGAAGTTTAGACTGGATATAAGGAAGAAATTCTTTACTGAGAGGGTGGTGAGGCACTGGAATGGGTTGCCCAGGGAGGTTGTGAATGCTCCATCCTTGGCGATGTTCAAGGCCAGGTTGGATGAGGCCTTGGGTGACATGGTTTAGTGTGGGGTGTCCCTGCCCATGGCAGGGGGGTTGGAACTAGATGATCTTAAGGTCCTTTCCAACCCTGGCTATTCTATGGTTCTATGATTCTATGACAATCTGCTTCTCTAAAACCTAGTACTTGCACACACAACTGGCAGCTTAGACTCAAAAAGTCAGTGGGAGGCTTGTATTCTCAAGCTGCCTTTTCAAAATCAGGTTTCTTATCGTACCACGCTGACACTGATGTGAGCATGTGGATTGTTGAGAGCACGTAGGGACCTCAGATAGTAGAGCATGGCTGGGTCAGAGTGGGTCCAGCAGCTGACCAGAAGCCGAATTTGTACTCTGCATTCAAAAGCTGCACGTCTCAGAGCGTTGTCAATGGCTGGCCAGTATCTAGAGAAAAGTAGGAGGGTGGAAAAAGGGGCAGTTTTGAAATAGTTCAGTAGAAAGCTGCAATAATAAACCAAGAATAGGAGTAACATTGTGCACAGGTGGGATCTCGAGTACCTAGTAAGAGGAGCACTTGTGCCTTCACTGGAGGTATAAGTAAGATTTCTGCCTTCTACACAGCCAGTTCATTTCACAGTGCGTTTTGAGACCTCCAGTCTCTGCCAAATTAGGTTGAAAACTATCAAGAAGTTTAAAGCTTAGTAAAGCACATGTACACAGCTACACATACTGCATGGTGCCATCATGCTCATTGCTTTAGGAAACTAAAAATAACAATAACAACTCCAATGTAAAGCCAGATCATACAGCATGAAGTAAAAAGGACAGCGCAGAGCCCAGAGGAAAGCCTAAGAACCACTTTGTAGAATATGGCCATTTCAGGACTTAGTGTGGACACTATCCCTCCCTGCCCCTCCTTGTCCTCTTTAGTATGCCATGTGCCCCCGAGGTAACGGACACATCTGTGCTCTCATGAACATGGGGCTCTCCATTTCCATGACACTTGCTTTGATAGTAGCTTAGGGGAAAAATTTTAACATCCTTGACCCAACTACACAACACTAAGTGCTGGACAATGTACATCCCAAGACTAGTAACTCCAAAATGCCCATATAGGACTTTCATCCTGTAGATCCTAACAAGTGCTGCACGGAGGAAAACAAGCATCTCCAATACAGATTGAAGGACTGATACAGAGAGGTCCAGCACTCGCTCACTGTCCCATGGGCAATGATTAATTAATTTGCCTAACTTATTCCTTGGGCCTTATGTACAAAGCCCTGAATTCTCTAATTCTCCATTGCACATTGTCCTATCACAATCGGCAGACTAGCCATGTGCTTTCAGGGTCAGGCTGTCTTGCAGATCTGAAAAACTCAGAAAAACTTATTTAGAAATCCTATTTTTCAACAGTTTCCAATTTTTAAATATATCAGGTTTGAGTTGATTAACACTCAGGCATTAAGATAGAAGCTTTGTTCCTTCTGCCTCAGCTGCTGGAGGAACCTAACCTGAACTAATCAGCCTCAATTCGTTGCACTACAGCTGGTTGCTGTGGAGATAGCCCGAGGCCCCGCACCGCTTTCCCTAGGCCTTTCAAACTCTTTTTTGCATCTGATCAGGCCCTAGATGTCATAAATGGTGGATTAAGGCTTCAGATGAAGAATGAGGAGTATTAACACACTCATTCCTAAGGGGAAAAAAGACTTTCTGTGAACCTATTCTTAGCTAATAGCAGGAGATGAGAAACACAGAGATTCAACTGTACAACAGAAACCGAAAATCCTCGAAGTTGTTTGATTTATAAAAAGTATCCTCCAACTGGAAGCTCATCTTTGAGATTTCATTTCAAAGACAGTGGAATTATCTGTGTCTATCTATTATCCTTCCTGCTAACACATGCTCAGCAACAACAAAAGACTTTATACCATCATGCCAAAGGACATGATGCATGGTATAATTCTGGCTAAATGGAAAGCTAGAGCTCACCCTATTCCTTACAAGCCACGTTGTACATAATTATTTTGCTTGAGCTTCTTTCTCAGTCAGATTATTTAAACAATTGGAAAACTCAGAAATGTTATAAGCAGATAATACTCAGGACAGTTGGCTGCATGTAAACATCCTAATTCAAGCATATCTAAGAGGATTTGGAGTCTTAGTGATTGCCCCATGGCTGACTAACTTTTTGTATTGCCCAGATATGAGCTGAGGTACAGAGTCTGCATAATTCTGCTGTGACCTTAGGCAGTGGTCCACTACAAAAAACCTGACCATTCCAGATCACCACTACCACCTTCTTTTTGAGAGCACCTGCTGCATGCATGGAACTTTGATGTCCTTAGATGGAACTGTAAAAAAGGGAAAATAAAAGCCCAGAAGTTTCTTTTTAGAGACTGTTTCAGCTTGCAGAGGTCAGCAAAGACAGTTCAGAATCACTCTTTAAACTATGGGTCAAGTACACGAAACAGGCAGCAGAACCAGAAGTCAAGAGTCTTCAGAAGTAAAGAACAGAAAGAAAGAAACAGGAGTGGAAGAGAGGAACAAGAATATTTTCCCTGAAAAGCCTGATGTCAGGTATCTTTCTGCTGTTTCCATTCCTCTCTCTATTCACAAAGCTGCTCTGCTATGTTTTGAAGAGAGCGGTATTCTGATTGTTCCTGATCTGTCACTTCACAGTTTTCTTGCTGTGTGAAGAGCATGGGAGACTGATTTAAACCACTAGTGAAGCACATGGACAGTATTGGATACCATCCTTCCTGTAGCATCAGTATTTGCACAGTCCATGAGGCAGTCAAGAGTTCAGAGCAAAGCCTCAGTTCTCTCCACTCTGAATATTCCTGTTGCAGAAGGGGCGGAATAGCATATTTTTCCTTTAAAAAGGTCAGTCAACTGATTTGTTCAAGATATAAATTGTACATTTCTGGGTGAACGAAACGGCTGGTAGGGAAATATTCCATAACAGAAACATAGACAAATTTCTGTGCCTCACTGATAATACTGGTTATAGCAAAGAGGTCATTGGTGCGACCTTCTGGACAAAATGCTGGAGGGGAAGCCTGAAAAGAAGAAAACACACAGGTCAGTGATTTCATCCTTTTTTCTGTCAGATTCTGTGAGTCATTTATATTCAGACCAGTTCAGTTTTCATTGCAATAGCACGAAACGCTTAAAGTGAACCGCTATCTTTCCTCATGCCTTACATGACCTGATGGGTCAGATACTGATATACTGAACCCACTGGTGATCAAAGAAGACCTGTGCACCCCATTCTGGCCATACTACATGATGGATGAACTGGGTCAGCCCTTATTCGTTGAGCAGTTCCAGAGAAACCTGTTGAATTAATTATTATCCAACTGGAACACAAGTAACTGAGGACTGCTGAAGAAAATTTTCTGGCCTATGTTTGAATACAGTTCACAGTCTATCCTGATACTTCTAAACATACTTACAGAAAAATAGGCTTTTGTCAAGATTCCATTGAATTCTGCTTCCAGAGGCTGATGCATGTTAATGTGGGTAGAATAATTAAGAGGCCAAGGGAATGGGATGGTAGCATTAGGATGTCCAAGATCCCAGTAAGTACTAAATGTTTTCCAGAGGTCTTTGGCCAAGCAGCTGCAGTTGTATATCACAGCACCAAATTCTTTCACCTACAAAGAGAGCAAGCTATGTCACAGCCCCAGAAAGAGCCGCCTCCAAGGGTTTCTTTGCTGTTTCTCCCACTCAATCAGTATTTTACATCATGATGTTCCTCTGTTATGTGCTAGCACATGAATTTTCCCCCATTTTTTTGAAGCAGAGCTTACCTGAGATAAAGATCTCCAGTCCATATTTGCACTACCAATGTATATGTGTTTCATGTCTACAATCCAGAATTTACTGTGCAACACTCCTCCTGCCAAATGTCCAAAATCAACCTTCTTTATGTGAGCCCCTGAAGAAAAGTGGGAAGAGGCAAAAAGAACTTAGACACAGCTGGAGATGGTAATCTATACTGCTTCCCTGATAGCCAGGACATGTCTGGATATCTAATACTTGCAGCCACTAATAACTACCAAAATTCACAAGTGCTCATTCCTGGGGATACAGTAACTTGCAAAAATATGCAAAATGTGAAATTTCAGAAAAATCCTTAAGGGCATGACAACATACACAAAAATCATGAACTAGTGAACACTTAGCACTTGTCCTGTGAACCCACATAAGCACCATGCCAGAATAGGCCCTGGAGACCAGTTTGTCTCAGATGCCCTATTGCAATGCAGAAGTTCTGAGTGCATCACTGAATAATTACCTTTTTCCTCTAAAAGTTCAAGGTCAGTTGAATTAGTCGCCAGAGTTGGAATACTTGCTGCAACATACACAGAGACGTTCTCTGCAAGTAGTCTCTCAAACCTTTTCAGAATATCTTCACCCTGCATGGTACATCGCTAGTTTTTGTATTTTGTTATAGAACATTCAGTAAGATACATGCAAGTACAGTGTTACTAATGGATGCTTTATTTGAAGAAGCCCAACACTAGAAAGGTCACAAATTTTGTCTATTTTAGGATTGCTTCAAGTAGAGAAAAAAGGGAGCAAACATTCTGATCCAATGTATGAATCAAAGTTTATTTTCTGTTGTTTGATGATATTAGAGATAGTGCTTAAAAATACAACCACAAATATTCCAGAATTCAAAGGTGAATGCCCCAAGGAAGATCAACTACTCGATGGTGATGCTCAAGAGATACACTGCATCAGTTCTCCCCAAGGATAAAATAACAGAGGCTGCCGTACACTGAGCTGTCCCTTTAGCAGAGACAAGGCTCAGCCTTACATCTGTCACTTTCCCTTCTTTTTCTGTAGAGGAAATGAGTCATCTTACATCACCAGAACATGTGGAGAGGAAGACAAATGCCAGAGAGCCCATGAGGCCAAGGAAGATGTGCCAGGGCAGAGACAGAGGTCTGGCCTACAGTAATAAACAGGCAGGACCTGGTCTGTCAGCAAACAGCACAATTCCTGACACGTGACTAAACTCCACACCTGCCTGAAACAGGGTGACCTTGTCCCCTCTGCTTTTCAGAATAGTCCCTCAGACCCTGCTCAGGATTGCCTGGGGGGCTGCCAGCTGCCACAGGCCAGAACAGAGCCAAGGGACACTTAAACACGTTGAACAGTAGCAAGGTGAGCCTGTGCCGTGGCCTCTCTCATTTATTTTTGGTGGTGGAGACAGAGAGGCCCTGCAGGAAGCCTGACTGCAAAGGATGCCCAGGAGAAGAATGAATGTCCTAAATGGCTGCCCAATGTCATGGTTCAGGAACATCTGCAAAATGGCTGGATGCAGATGCTGTGCCTGTACATGGGGGAGAAGCAGCCTCTAAAGCAGGTAAAAGTCCAGCAGACTTTGTTTCCTGACTCTTCCAGCTAGCCAGTGGGAATTGGCATGTTCACTTGTGTATACAGATCCTGCAGGCTCTCTGGCCCATGCCACTGGCTGCCGCTACCGCAGGCTGACCATCTGCAGGGTGAGAGAGTGTGGTTTTGAGGCTGATCTCTGTCCGGTTCCTCTTAAAACATGACAGAAATATTCAGAGAAAACAGAGCCCATATGGCGTCTAACTTGGCCGGAGGAGGAAAGTTGGGGTGCTGCTTTAGGCCAGCATGGAAAACCTTTCTGGGTTTGCAGGAAGCATCTGGAAGACAGGCCTCACAGTCAATCTGCCATCTACCACATGTACATACAACCATAAATGTGCTTGTCATTGATTTGCTCCTACCTGCTTGGAAGATGAATCATTGACATTGATATCCTTGCCAGCAAGAGACCAATAGTAAGAAGCCACATAAATCTTTTCCTGGGCTATATCAAGGAGTCTCATCCAGGCTTTGTACAGGGGTTTGGCTGCAGTGCTGTTTATCTCAAAAGCTAAGTCATAAGGAACATTTTCCACCAGTTCAAAGCTGCAAAGACAGTTGCATATTGTGAAGCAAGTGACTGTCACCCAAACAAGAAACTAAGCAGGAAAGCTCTCAAGCCATACACTTGGCCATTTGGGACATCAACCTCAAAAGCAAACAAGCATAGCTGGACAAACAAGCTGGGACTACTCTGTATGCCCAGTCCTTATAGCCAAGCGTATATCATACATAATGATCCTAAATCCAGCACAATGGCTTATCAGTAGCTGTTCTGAGCTCTTTATCTTCTCATCCTAAAGATGAAAAGAAAAGTAAACCCTGGGGCTGGATGTCGCTTTAGTACCCCTTCCCTCTGCCAGGACAATCATCCACTCACCCCTCTGACCTCTGAAAGTAGGTGAGCTCAGCAGCGGCTGCTTTGCCTAGTGGTTGCTCTGCTGCCTCCCACCACTGCCACAAAGGGAGGATGTCTGGAGATGGCGGCGATGCAACAGAGTCACTGGACAGTCAAGGAGTATTGATATTGCTCCTACTGCCCCTCATAACAGGCAACTACTAATGACCCAATGCCTAAAAAACCCCTCACTCTTCCCAAATTAATGGTACTTTGTCACGTGTTATACAATCGGAAGAGAACAAAAGCCATGCTGATACTGTCAGCACTGTAACTATTGTTCCACTGGGTGATTACTTCTCCATGTGCCATCAAGCCTGGCTTACCTGCAGGAGTCATTTGATTCATTGGTGTCCTCCTTAATTATTGTGGCTCCTGATAGATCTCCATAGAGTTCTTCTTTCTCCTCCATCTCCTTGTAAATGTTGACAACTGCTTTTTCTCTGCTAGGATCAACTGTGCTTTCCACTTTCATGAAGTAAACAACCAAGACAACAAGACCAAGTATCAAAATTGCTCCTAAGATTGGAAACTAGAACAGAATGCAAATAGGATAAGATTTAAATGATCACCAAGTCACTGACACACCAGCTAATGGATGACTATCTGTTACAGGTAACTCACAATCTTTGAATAGTAGTTCTGCTTTCAGCTACTGGCAGACAGCACTCTTTAATACACCACTGAAAATGTGGATCAGAAGCTACAGAGGGGTTGGTTTATGTGAGGACTGAGATTTCAGTTTTGGTTTAATTTTTCCTGTGCCAACATACTGAAAAACTTGGGGTTTTTTTCCAGAACGTTGTGATTGATTTGACATTTATTGGCTTTATTTTAGCACAAGCCAAATGGGTGTTCAACAAAAACTCCACAAAAATCAAAAGAAGGAAATCCATAACACACTGTCCAGAGCCAGGGCTGCAGGATTAGATTCCACATTATTCCCTCTCAGCAAGGTTTGATCAGTCTACTGGATAAATCAATGAGGATTGCTGTGTCACTCACTTGTTTACAAATAAGACTGAAACCTATATGGATTTCTAAAATGGGCAGTAAAATCATTTCTCTTAATCTGTTATATCTTTTCAGAAATGCCAGTGTAATCTTAGCTCTTGTAAGCAAATGTAGTGTTTCCCAATAATTACCGTTTTGACGTCTTTTTGATTGTTCACACTTAATTTCATGTTGGAGGTCTCATTAAACATCAGGAATGTTTTTAATGCTTTTTTCACAATCTGAAAAACAGAAATGTATGCAAGAGGAAAAATAAAGCTTTACGGCAGCATTTGTAAAAAGCCAGTTACAGACTAAAAATGCAGGTTACTGCCATTGCTTTATACAGCACTCTGAGATTTAAGTACAGATCTGTGCAACATCCTCACTGTATTATGGGTCTTGAGTGACATTAACAGATTCCAAAGGGAGAGGGAGAGACAGGTCCCTGTGCTTTTTCCCTGGTGTTGTCTACACACCAAAATCACTTCAGTGATAAATGTGTAAAGAACTGCATCGCTGCCTTTTCAAGTTATCCTTCAACACCCACTTTTGTCCTGTTGAAAGCTAAAATATTTGCCAACAAGCAATAATTAAGTGCAGGAGCTGTGAGTGGTAGCATACAATATCAATGTCATCCTGTGTGTGACTCCATTAGGCTCCTGCTCTCTTCCTATGCCTATGAGTTGCCTGCAATGCCAGCGCCACATCCAGAAGGGACTTTGTGAAGTGGATGGGGACCAGCCCAAAATAGAAACTCCTCTTCACTCCTGTTGCAATAATGACCCTAGAAAATAATTTGACTTCTTTTCCTCCTCAGACAATATTGCTCCAATCTTGTGTTATCACCAGCAGAGGTAACCCCAAAACAAAGTACCAAAATACGGCAAAACTCAAAGCAGTTAGTAGGCAAGGGGGAGGTAGCCCCTGGCCTACTTTGCCTTCTCAAAAGGTCAGACCAAGAACTTCACACATGCCCAATAGATCATGAATTATCCCTGCATCAGCAGAGATGAATTTATCCCATAGGAGTCAGCTGTCATTTAGAATCATAGGTTCATAGAAAGGTTAGGGTTGGAAAGGACCTTAAGATCATCTAGTTCCAACCCCCCTGCCATGGACAGGGACACCTTTCACTAGACCTGGACATTTTTCATGGCACATCCTGGGATATGATAGATTTCAAAAAGTGCTAGCAGGTGATATCACTGTCTGCCTAGTCCCAATCCACCACTTACTATCCCTGAGCCACTGGGCATTTGTAGCCAGGAAGGTAAACATGCTGTCATGGTATCAGATATGCAGTTGCTCTGTGGCAACACAGCATATGTGGTGGGTGGCCACACTCAAATAAGTTTTAGATACGAAGGATCCTGCCAGGCTTGTCACATCCATCTTGCCCTATGTTCACGGCTACTGTCACCTGAATTGGATGGGCTCATGGTGTCTGCCTTTCCAGATGCATAAGGCAGTATGGCCACACATATCCATGGTGCATCCAGCTCCTGCCTACTCCACCTTTCTATATAGATGCTGCGACCACATGGAACAAGCAGGAGTTGGACACTGCAGCGACATAGCCCCAAAGGCTTCTTATGGGACCTAACTCACAAGAACTAGTATGATTGAACCAAAGAGGTGGAGGATGTGTTGGGAGACAAGGGAGGTGAATCTGAAACAATGACTTTGGGAATGCAGAGAGGGATTTGAAAAGAGAGGACCCAAGGTAAAAGAGCAGACAAGGGAGAATAAGAAAGTTAAGAGGAAATAAGAGAGGAAAAAGCAAAAGTATGAACAGTCATGTTAAAAAGCATGCTAGAGCTGCAGAGATGAAAGCAAAGTTTCTGTTCCAGAGCCTGCTTGTTGTTGTTATCAGCTGTAATCACCACAGCGATACCTTCTTTCTAAGGCAGTTTTACTCACACTTTTCACTAGCACTTCTTTTGCTGCCCCCAGATTCAGATGCAAGCTTTTACACTAGAAATAGTTATAATGCTGGCAGTGAAATACCTACCCTCCCAGCGCTGGAGGAACTGAGCTGCTGCCAGCAGTGACAGACAGTGGGCCATTCCCTGGTGCATATTAGGTCCCCGTGCCCCTGAAATCCCATCTCATGTTTTAAGCACAGCACAAAGATGTAGCATCTTACCCCCAAGAGCTTACAGCCCAAGCAGAGCAGGGGAATATAACACACACCAAGCAGAGAAAGCTGCTTGACAGCAACACACATCATTCCCCCATCTTGAGAGGAAGCGGTCAAATACCAACCCAGAAAATGTAGTGGGAAGAAAAGGAAGAAAGAGCAAGAGAGAAGATGCTGAGGAGTTTGTAGGAAACTGAGGCAAAGGGATTTTAAAGGAGGAGGAGAAAGGCAGCTGAAAAACAGCAGCAGCAGCCCTTCAGCCTTGGCCAGGAACACCCAGTGAGGTTGCAGGTCACAGCTTTGGCAGCAGCTGTCCCTACCAGTTCTCATCACAGAACCAGAACTTGAGAGGTGTCACCTTGTCCTTCAGGCCCCCAGAACTAAAGTGCTGCCCACAGTACAATGAAGCGACCCAAGCAGAATCTTGGTAAGGGCATTTACAGCCATTTGATGGCTTCAGAAGGAAGGAGCTTCTGAGAAACAACTTGTTTCAGTTCTCTTTTCCAGCAACAGTTACAAAATGGCTTCGAAAAGCAGCAGTTCTCATAAAAATATGAAAGCGAACAGATCTCATATGTGCCACAATCATAGAATCATGTACCATTTGGGTCAAAGTGCTTCTTGGTGTCTTTGACTGCTAATGGGTTAGATTCCCAGCTGCCTTACAGAAGTCATGAGAACTGCACTAAAATACAAAATTTAACTTTCAAGAAAGAAAACAGCACAGACTCGACGAGAATGCTTAAGAAAAATATTGTAGCTGGTCAGTAATTAACTGTGGCTTCCTCAAAGCTTTCAGAGCTCTACCAGCTGCCAATTTCAATGACTAAAGTTTATCCAAGAGCAATAAATACAAGTATTGCTCACCATTGCTTCACAGACTGGAACACAAGCTAATACCACAATCTGCTGACTGCACACAGGAGACTTGTTTATAACATTAAAGCTGGTTTCTCCCTGCCCCCTAAATGACTTTTGGTACTTCTTTTCTCCATCAGCACCAACCTGTTTCACATTTTGGATTTCAAACACAAGGATGAGACTTTTCATTATACAAAACCATCCTCAAGAAGCTGTTTGAAGCTCCTCGGATGAACCAACTGCTCTCAGACAAATCCCCAGTACTCTCAAGATTATGGCAAATGTACTTACCATCCCGCAAGACTTCCTCCTGTGCGGATCTCCTACTGCAGTCTGATGTTACTCCAACTCTGCTTACAAGAAGCAGTGCTTTTCACCGGCAGATTTCTTTGGGGTTCTTCTGTTTTTTCCTCTTCTTGCTTCAGATACTTCCTCTTAAACACAGAGTTTCACAACAGGCACTGGCAATTAAGAGTCCCAAGTTATCATAGAATAATAGAACAGTTAGGGTTGGAAAGAACCTTGAGATCATCCAGTTCCAACCCCACTGCCATGGGCAGGGACACCCCACACTAAACCATGCCACCCAAGCCCACATCCAACCTGGCCTTGAACACCACCAAGGATGGAGCATTCACAACCTCCCTGGGCAACCCATTCCAGTGCCTCACCACCCTTACAGTAAAGAATTTCTTCCTTATATCCAATCTAAACTTCCCCTGTTTAAGTTTGAACCCGTTACCTCTTGTCCTATCACTACAGTCCCTGATGAAGAGTCCATCCCCAGCATCCCTATAGGCCCCCTTCAGATACTGGAAGACTGCTATGAGGTCTCCACGCAGCCTTCTCTTCTCCAGGCTGAACAGCCCCAACTTTCTCAGCCTGTCTTCATACGGGAGGTGCTCCAGTCCCCTGATCATCCTCGTGGCCCTCCTCTGGACTTGTTCCAACAGTTCCATGTCCTTTTTATGTTGAGGGCACCAGAAATGTACACAATACTCCAAGCGAGGTTGTTCATCTAATCATCCAGTTGTTGTGATCCAGTTCTTAAGCTCCAGGTCCTGATCTTTACCTCTTTGATGTAACTTTGTGACCTAGTCCAAACTCGGTTGAATGGCTAAGCTCCCACTGCCCCCAGTGGTCTAAGATCAGCCTAGATCAGCACTAGAAGACACTGGTTGAAAGGACTGCTCAGCTTCGGTGCAGTTTGCATCCCAGACATGGCACTATTCTCACTGCTTCATTCTTAGATCACCAGAAGCTTGATTTTAAACAAACAGACAAACCAACCCTCCAAATCCATCTTCCTACCCAGTTCCTCTTACAACACTCTCCTACCCGGTCATCCTTGGACAAACATAAGGGAGCAAACTACCTCTGCTGAAATAATACAGCTTTTGTCTTAAACAAATGGTGTTTGGAATTTGTAGTGACGTTGCTGAGGGGGAAGTTAAATGCAATGTTGAGTTTGAGGCAGTTTCTAAGAATTATGTCTTCAGTAAAAATCCAAAGGCTGCACTTCAGCCAATACAACCCAATATGGCAGTGCTGCTGTTAATTCTCCAGGCAGTCCCTCCACCCTATTGAACCAAAGGGTGCAGTTCCCTAGTCCAGTACCTGAGGAAGGCTGCTGTAAGGGGGACTAAAAGTGGAGAGATACCTGAGGACTGATAATGTTCAGAAGGCTTTATCATAGTTTATATTAAGCTGCTTAAGATGGAAAAGCTGAAAGGAGCCAGAGGATAAGTCAGGTCTGGCAGAAAGAGGCCTTTCTCTGGAAGCTGAATGTGTCATGAATCCTCTGCTTCCCTTGGGACTAAACCCCCCATTTTTAAAAAGGGGAAAAAAGGAACCAAGGAACACCAAGGCAACAGGTGCAGAACTAGAGGATCTTTAAGGTCCCTTCAATGCAAACCATTGTATGATTCTATGAAAACACAAGCAGTAACTCAAATGTCAAAAGTGAAAGAAAAGAAGATGGTGGAGCAGAATGCCTGTCTGACCAGCCACCTCTATCCTGAATTTACTGCTGTGCACAGATCACCTATCACTGGGGCCATCTCAAATCTCTATTAAAACAGAGCTTAAAAACAAGGCAAAGGCTCCTGCCATCCCTTTAGACTCCAGTTACCAGAAAGCTGAAGGCAGGATCCTGCTTCACTAAGGCTTCCTCTGCAGGCAGGAATAAAAAAGCAATTCCAGTGAGCCACCATGCTAAAGGCTCTGATCGCCTCTGGGAAGTGTCCCTGTCTCTCCACTGACTTCAGAGGCAGAGCATCCAAACTAAGTATTTCAGCTAAACACCTCATGTCAGGAAGCTTAACAACAAGCCTTGTTGCCCTGTTTATGCATGGGACTGAAATCCTGGCATGCACTATGCTGACATAAATCACAAAAGCTCCCACTGATGCAGCGAGTTCAGGCTCATACCACACAAGCATTCATTCATATGAAGTTCAGGACTTATCATTTATTGCTTCAGTACCATCAGTTTAGTTCAAACTGGGAGAGGCTGGGTTACATCGATGGGAAGAGCAGCTTCCAGAAAAAGGACCCGTATTTCTCCTCCTCCTTGGCAGCTCTCTAACCACTTACAGCACTGATTAATCTCATCATCTTCCCTCCTCCTCTCCAGCCTGCAAAACCCTGGTTTCCTTCTGCTTATCTGATCTCATTTACCAGCCCAACATCAATGACGCATTTCTGACCCTGCTAGCAGTGTTGTAGCTTTGAGGGTTTAAGGATGGAAGTACGTTTGTGGGGAGAATATGATTTATTTGACCAACCCATGCAACTGGAGAGAGGAAATTAAAAAAGACTGCCAAGTTTCAAGGCAAAGAAGCAACCTTTTTTATTCCTCCTCTTCTCCATCTCTCAGGCAAGGCTCCTTCTACCAGTTGCTCTGGCTGCCTTGCCACCACCCCACACAGGGAGTAAACACATCTCTCACTGTACGACTGGACGTTACTGTGATTAACTTACACCCTCTAAAAAGCATGCTTGGACTCCAGCTTGTTAGAAAAGTGCGTTAAAAGATACAGTGAAAGATCTTTTAACGCCTGGGTGGGAGGTTTGCTAAGAAGAAACTGCCAGTTTGACACGTTCTCATCTCCAAGAGCTAATAATAGACAAAAACATCGCTACCACTGCAGCCATTACTACAAATTTACATTTTCCATTTCACGAGGACTGGGTGGCTGGGCTCCAAACACCAGCAGTTACAGAAGGACGGGAGGCAGGAGTAGTTAAAAAGAAAAATGCTCTATGCATAATTTGTGCCAAAAGATTGTATACTCAAATGAGCTGGGGGGAAAGTCATTTCAGGTCAAGAACTGGGAAGTGATTCAGCTGACAAGCCTAGAGAACATAAGTAAAACCAAAATTATGATTCTTTTGTTTGGAAATATTTTAAAATATTTCCTCAATTTCCACTTTTTTAAAAAATCCAGTAAATTCGCTAAGGTATCTAACCATGGACTTGAAACATTTAACTTCAAATATTTAACACTTATTTGGAATAATTTTGCTCATCCTTAAAAGGTATTTTGTTTCAAAAAAAAAAAAAATTAAAAAAATCAGTGATTTTCATAGCTCAAGTGATTGCAGAGGCCTTTGCTTCTCAGTCTTGTCACTCCCCTTGTCTGGCGCTTGCCCTCCAGTCATAGGTTGCTTTTCCTGGTGCAGGTATTAGAAAAAGCATCATCTGTGCTGTCTGCCTTGAATGTATCTGGCTTTGTACTAAAAAAATTACACTCCAATTTGCAAAGAATCTGGCTACCCAGGAAACCACTGGCCTGATCCAACTGCTATCCTCACCTCCTGAAGAACAGTTTTGTTGCTTACAGAGAGGTTGCTTTGCCTGTGGTCAAAGTGTGTTACCTTCCATCCTCTTGCTGTCATCCACCGTCTGCCAGCCTGCCCAGCAGTCAGTGGTTGGGGGGAAGATTCATTCCCTGGGAGAAACATACCACCAAAGAAGTGACCTGCTATAGATATATAGCTACCGCTACACTAAAGCCACAGGTCCTCTTGCTGAGACTGAATCATAGAATAGTCAGGGTTGGAAAGGACCTTGAGATCATCTAGTTCCAACCCCCCTGCCATGGGCAGGGACACCCCACACTAAACCATGCCACCCAAGCCCACATCCAACCTGGCCTTGAACACCACCAAGGATGGAGCATTCACAACCTCCCTGGGCAACCCATTCCAGTGCCTCACCACCCTCACAGTAAAGAATTTCTTCCTTAGATCCAATCTAAACTTCCCCTGTTTAAGTTTGAACCCATTACCCCTTGTCCTGTCACTACAGTCCCTGATGAAGAGTCCATCCCCAGCACCCTTGTGTCCTTCCTATTCCTTTCTTGGCTTTCCTTGCTCAGCCCACATCATCAGGAGACCCAAGCAGCTTTTCTAGATAATTGCATCAGGTGTGCTCCTTTGTGCAGGTGCTCCAAGTCTCTGCAGGGCTGCATCCAAATGCTTGTGCCCCTGCTAAGGAAAGCAACCCACCATCTCAGTCAAAACTCCCACTGTGGCCCCATACCAAACCCATTGCACCAGAAACAGGTGAGGACAGAGGGCACCACAGCTTTGCTCTTGAGCAGCCCACAAATGCCAGTGTTAAAAAAGGCACGTTCCTCTCACACCAGTCCATGGGCAAGATGCAGAAGAAGAGGGTCTAGTGGTAAATCTTCACAGAATATCAAAAAATGAGAACTTGTCTCGCCAATGACTAAAAGTTTTGCTCCAAGGAAGGATCCTGCAAACTCTGCTCAAGGCAATTCTTTCTGGTATTCCCTTCTATACACACATGGAAAACCTGGCTCTATTTCCCAAAGCAGATGAGGACGTTGAAAAGCTGGGCAGGACTGCAGCTGAACACTCAGTAGGAAGATGCACTTTTGCCACCTGTCCTTTGTTTTTTAAATTGTGCCAGATAGCAGCTTTCATTACACTGCGAGCAGTTTTGGACACAGTTCCACTACCTCTGATATTTATTCAGTCCGTTAAAAATTCATGAAGTGGATGCACTATTGATTTCAGAAGGGCACTTTGCATAGCATCCTAACTCAAATACCACTCCGTGTGGCTGGGGAAGCCTGTGGAAAGGTAATATAGTTAGTGTGCGACCAGCCCTGAATGTTAAGAGAGCACAGAAAACCCCCTCTGCAGACACAGCATACACAAACTAAGCTTAAGCAAGCTTTCTGAGAGGCAGAATTTTTGTGTCTGTGCATGTTTTAGTTACTGCTGGCAAACAACGCAATAGTTTTATCAGCTGCCCATGTTCTATGTCCTATAGAAGGCGTGCTAATGCAGAGAACATGGAGGCAGAGTCTCAAACAGCACTGAGCAGGATGGGGGAGGTTGCAGGTACCTGAAGGCTTTGCAAAGGGGAAGAAAGAATTAATGTTATTTCAAAAGTACCAGGAAGATCAGACAGAACTGCAGAAGGGAGGGAGGACAGTGATGGAATGAAGGGAAAAATTAAAAGAATTCCACTGACACATAAACTCCTATATATATGCAAAAATATATATAGGATGAAAGCAAGAGAGAGTCTAATAATGTTGGGGAATTATCATATCCAGGCTGGATTTAGCTACCACTGTTAATCACGGCAATGAAATACAACAGCACTAAAGATTAAATCAAATATCACCATACTATACTCAGAAGTAAGACCACCTTTGGGTGATGGGGACTCCAACCTGTAAGTACAGAGGAAAGGGGACTCCTGGACTCTTGGAGAGAGATCTGACCCAGCCATAGGTGTCACCAGGACAGACCCACTTGCACTGTGAGCCTTCAGTTGCTGACAACTCTTTCAGTATGCTGTACTTAGCACCAGTGTAAACAGGCAATTGAAAAATCTAGTCCAAACACATACACGCCCAAAAATTAACGCAGAATCATTGTCACATGATAAAAGAATGATTTATTAGAGCAATTTTATGATAAAATTATATAAAATAACAATTTGTCTTTTAAAGATGTCCACAACATCACCTTGAAACAAAATGTACAGATACTGCCTATAATCTGACTAAAAATAAATTACCATTCAAAAAGAAAACAAAACAGGAAAACAATTTGGGCAGGAGAAACAAATCAAAAATATACACAGCATTTCAAGAGGGTGTGGAAAAGAGAAAGTCATTGATTCAAGTTATACAAACGTGTTTCAGCTTTACTCTCAGACAGCTCAGCTTGCATTTGTGTTGCATGCAAATGGAATGATCCAGTGAACAGTTCAGAACAGCAGAATCAGCAGCATAACAACAGCAGAGAGTGAAATAGGCACAATTCAGCACGGGGCACATTGAAAGTGAACAGGTAGTTCTGTCTGGTCTTTGCAAAAGTTATACACATTTACAGAACTTCAAAAATAGCTAGTGTGATCTGCAAAACAAGCAAAAATTAGCAGAATCTTGCACTTAGATACTATACACTTTATCTTTCTTCTCTCTCCTCTTTTTTGCTTCAGTAGGCTGTATGTAAACATTCCACTAATTGTACCTTTACTGAAATACTCAAAGATGATGCAGGCGTTCCTTTTCTCCTGGAGCATGACCACAACATGACGTCATTGTAGATACATTTAGGTCCTTGCTCCCAAAGCTTGTACGCATTCTCGCAGGAATTTACATTCACGCTATCAGAACAGAGTAACAGGTTTTTACATTTGAAAGCGTCAGACTGAGAACATGGTTTTCAAGTATAATGGAAGAGCTGAGGCTGGGATTTTGAAAGGTGTTCATGGCATCAGGCACCCAAAGAGTATGGAAACCCAAAGGGACCTGAGCATTTGCTTCCCCCATGACTTTGAGAATCCCATCCTTTGTTACATTTTTTGAGTCAGATACAAAACACATGAAAGCAATATGGTATGAAAGTGACCCACAGACCACTGTCACCACTACCAACCTCAACACAAGGCCCATCTGTACCTCATGGAAGCCAACAGGTATTTCACACACTGATCCTGGGCCACCTAGATACTCCACTTCTAGTGGAGTCACCCAGAGGCATGTTTTAATGATCACGTACAGTACTGCTTGTAATAATGAACAATCAATGAAGGAGTTAGTCAGGTGGCCAGCTCTTTGGCTTATCTGGAGCAGACAAGTGCAAATGAGGTGTACTTCTGAAGCAGTGAATACAAGAAAAAAATAAAAATATGTTGCATTTCATCATTAACTCGCAAAACTGTTTTAAATGCAGAGATCCAAGGAATGTCATGTCAGGACACAGAAGCATTTTATAGTTTGGCCGAGTCACAAATAAATCAAGCTGTGCATCCTCCACTCCCTTCACACACACATTTCCAAATTATAAACAGACACCAATTGTTGCATCTTTATTAGTTACTTGAAGAGGTACCGTATCTTGTGGGTTAATTGATGTACGGTGTCTGTGGGCTCTCTCTTGAGTTCAGAACAGAGCAACCAAGGAATAAAATCCATCCCTGATGTATTCATGGATGAAAGAAGAAAAAAAGCAATTTTCAAGTGAAAGTACATGATAGGACCTCTGTTTAGAGAAATAAAATCCACTAGAGCATAACCATGAAGATGTAGAAACACAGTTATCAAATAATAATACACGTCAGATGTCTGCATAATTCACTTGTCTCTACAGCAAAACTGAAACTAACAACAATACCTAATCGGTGAAGGCCCTTCAACTCCTAGTGAGTTGAGGTAGCACCTGGTTGGTTCAAACCCTAACCCAGAAGAGCCTGAAAAATTGTGTCTCATATGTCAGAAACAATACCACCACTTCTGATATTCATCAAGGACATAGGTATTTCAAGAAAAGACAGATCAGAATAAACGACTGAATGAACACATTCAGATAGTGCGTATATTACAGGCAGAAGAATATCAAGGGCAAATTCTTTTTTATTCTGCATTCATCTACATGAAATCCAGCAGACTTCTTCATGGAAGAGCATCTCCACACAAGCTGATGAGTCTTATAACCTACTGGAAATCTTGGAAGGATATTTGCACCTATTGTTTATCAGCCAGCATCTTGCACACTCAAAGAAACTAATGGCCTGTCGGCATACTCCCACTTTGGGACTGACCCTGTTCTGCTGAATTGATAGACAGCTCCCACTGGCATCACCAGGAAAGCCATCACGATCTTGGCTAGTAAGATTAAACACTTTGTGAGCATCCCTATTTATTTAAATTATTTTAACAGGTTCCCACTGTTACAACATTCTAGCAGAAAAGCTCAGGTAACTACTGAAGCTAACTAAAGAATCCACTACCCACCCCCAAAATATAAACTCAGCACACAAGAAGCAGTCAAGCTTGGGAAATCATTTTCACTGGTTAAACTACGCACTGTATGAGGGCAAAGTGGAACTCATCTGCTCACCTTTCCCAATAAATGTATCCTCGTCAGCTACAAAAGAACTTCTTTACCCAATTACTTTTTATTGACCAGGAAGAATGAAAAAGGAATTGATACAAGACTGAAAAAACTGGGAGCAAACACATCTGGCCCCCTCAAAAACCAAAAACTTAGTTCTTCAAGCCACAAAAATCGCTTAAGTGTTTTGCAGTTTAGCAGAAAGACAAATACAAAAAAACCAATTGGTTTTAAACAAGAAACTGCTCAGTGCAACTGCGCATAACCCTTAGTGTTTCTAGGATTATAACAGACCAAAACCAAAATGCAGACAAAAACGCCAAATGTACCAAGTGCCTGACACTGTTGAACAGTATCTGAAGAATACCACAGAATGATGGTCTTCAAGCACTTTCGCATTGAAAAAGATTCATAACAGAACTAGCCATAAAAGGTGAAGCTACATTTTAAGCCATCATTTTTTTCAGTGCTGTCAAGGGAACACTAGTTCACAGCAACTGTGTAATTAAGTTTATTGCATGAGCCATTGGAACAGATGTTTTTCTTAGCAATTAGCTCATCACAATATCTTAGTCTTTGGCTCAGCCAAGAGCATTTGTAGCTCATTGTAAAAGGTTGTATATGTAAAGGAGAAAAAAAAAACCAACTCCAACAAAACAACCAAAACCAAAAAGCAGCTTAAAGACAGCATTTGTACCAAAGTCATAAAAATTTGGCAAGCTAAAGTGTAAAATCTGACTTTTTGTACCTACCCCAAACTTTGGGCCTGAAACATCATCAAAAATAGTAACTGTATTAGTAGTCTTTACATTCATATCAGTATTAACTTTTACACTTTCCATAGAGAAAAAAAAAAATAGTTTATTCTGTTCTGTTTTGGGTCTTGGACTGAAAAACATGGACAACTTCACTGTGGTTGCCTTTTTATGGCTTCTTACACAACTGGACTAAGAGTTTCAAACAGAAACCCATGATATTGCACGATCATTCTGTTGGATTTGCACATTGATTCCAACAGAGTTGTTATGCTTCTTGTATGCTTCTTACTTGTACGCTTAAAAAAACCCAAATAAAACCAAAACAAATATAGTACCAAAAAAAGTGGTTTTTAAAATTGCGCCTCATTACAACTGAAAAATTATGAACAGGTCAATGCAACAACACTTTATCTTCGACAGTATTGGATGGAGCATGTGCAAAGCCTGTTTTCTTATGGCACACTGGAAGAAGTAGTGAGTAACTTTCCAAAAATCAGTTTGCCTCTATGCTGAATATGTGCTGCTCCACAGTGCTAGTCTTGTTTAAAAGGCATACACAGACCTTCCATCCACCCTCACAGCATAGATTTTTTTTGTGCAACGTGTTAGCAATCTAAACAACTGCTCCACACAAACTGTCCACAAACCACTCATACACAATACTAATGCAACAGTAGATTACAATATGATAGCAATACAAAATATTCTATCAGATCACGTATTTCTCTCCATCTGGAATGAAATTCGAATCTTGTAAGCTAGAAGACCCACAGTTCGATTTCTGCGTGTAGCTTCTCATCTGTGCTGGGGACAAAGTCTCCAGTGTTGACCCAGAATTGTTAGCAGTCCTTACTTTAGTGGCTGTAGATTGTTTAGCAGCAGCAGATGTTTTGTTACTGGCAACTACATCCAAGTTTCCAGTAGGGTCAATGATAGCGTTTATGACTGGGGGGAAGGAAGGAAAAAAAAAAAACAAAACAACAAAACACACAGAGACTTATTAGCAGCACTCAGCAGAGTTTCTAAACAGAAGGGTGGTGCCTTCATTTTGAAGGCAGTAGAACTGTAGGCAGTACTTGCATTGATTTTAGTCATGGTATTTTCCTCATTAGTAGCTTCAGGCCTAAGCAGCTTTAACAAGCAAAACCTCTCCCAAACTGAAGCTATGAGAATATTCAACTTTCTGGTTAAATTGGAAAAGACAATCTACAGCAGCCAAATGGCAAGCTTTTAGTAGGAGCCCAAAATGTCACCTCTACGTTTTTGTATGTTTTTTTTAAGCTTCTAGATGATGCACGAGCTTGTCTTGCTTTTTCTGTCGCACAGAGCTCTATGTGCAAAATTCAAGTCCAAAAAGCATAGCAGAGCCTATTGGCTGAATGAGCTGTTAAATATTGTTTCAGCATAACAGACTTTTGTCAGTTAATCATATAGGAATATGCTAATTCCCACAAAGCATTTCCACAGCAACAACTTCCACACTTTAAAAGTCAACAATTTTCTCCAAAATTGGCAGCACAAGATAAATCTACTGTTCATTCCATATGCACTCAGAGAGCACTCTGCTAACAAACTAAACTTCTGCATCCTTTCCCAGCTTCCACAGGCACATCAAGCCACATTATTTTGTGCAACTTACTGGCATTTGAGTGAGAAAAAGAACATTTTAAATTACCAACCTTCAAGCTGTTTTTGAACTCTCCTGAGCTCCTTCAAGATAGAACTGATTTCCTACAAACAAAAGCATCAGAATGGAAAATTAAACAAGTACTCAACTGACATGGGAATCTAAATTCTTTCTGCCTTACCTGATCAGTAAGACTCAAAGTCAGTTCCAACCTTGCTTGTTTAACACAAAAGACAAAGCTAGTACCTGTACCTAGGTGTATTTCGTCAGTGCACAGGGACCTCTGCTCTGCATCATTTCACTAAGTACTACACCACCACTCAGTCCATAGCTACACTGGTTTTCAGATTTGAAATGCTAGCCAGATTAATTGTGCAAAGACTCTTCCACACCTCCTTAATACCAAATACACAACGATATTTGTAAATTCAGCTCCTAGATCAGACAAAGCAGTTGGACACACATATACTGCGGTAGCACCGAGCTACACAGGTCCTGCACAGTGTTATTTGTATGCTTAGCATTAACTATATTTGCTGAGTCCATCACTGTACTTAAATCCCGACTGGCAGTCCCCATCAAGGACAGTAAGGCACCATAAGAACACGAACACCACCCTAGGGCTGAGGCTTTTTTATTATCCTATTATCAAACTGTTACAGATGAAGAAAACAACCATTCACAAGAAACACCTGTCTACAACTGAAGCTCTGTCAACCAAATGGTGAGCAATACTTTGGTAGTTGTTTAAATGAGGCCTAACAACCCTGAACTTGAACTTCTGTTAGGATCTTTGAAGATGAATCACAAAGGGAGAGGGGAGGAGTTCACTGAAACACAACAGCTGAAAGAACTTACTTTGTCATACTTCAAACTGCAAGAAAAACCCAGCAGTTCAACACATGGAAAAGGACTGGAAAGTTCAGAAATGGACATGAGAAGAGCCAGAGCTTGTTTAGGTTTCTTACAAAGCTTTCACAAACAAAAGCCTTCAGTATTTGACTTGTTCGCATGGTCTTACCTTGTTTGAAGTTTTCAGAATTGGCACTTCATTTTCTGAATTAATTTTGGCCTCCATCTCCTCCCAGGTCCTTTCTGAGTTTTGAAACAGAATCCTGCAGTACAAGAAGTGAAGCAAGTCTTAAAATCACGATCCAGAAGCTACTTGTTTAAAAGACTTAATTATCACAACATGTAACAACAAAGGAGATTAGTGGATTAGCGACTGGACAAAGCATCTTTCAGCTGATTTAGGAACAATCCAAAGTCCTTCCCTAACTGATGTCTCCTAGAGCAACAACAAGCTTTGAAGAGATTTCACTAGCTTAGTGAACTGCAGGCCTTCTGAAAGCCTTGGGACAGAGAAGGAAAGAGACAACCCACCAATTTTCTGCTGTATCTTTGTACAGGCAACATTTTGAAGTTAAGGCATCAACAGGCATTACAAATCCAATATTAAAATTCCAAAGGCCAAACAAGGAAAAGAGATGGCAAATAATCTTATTACCCCCAGTTCTGTACTACAAAAGTAGTACAGAATTACCATACTACTCTGTACTATACACAGAGTTTCCCACATCTAGATTCCCTGCATCATGATAACAAGCCTTTTTAAGACAACAACGCATTATCTTCCACAAGTAGCAAGCCAATAAACTCAGCAGCAAGTCAACATTTCAGGCCAGAGACAAACTTACTTACTTCATTTTTTCAGCAAGGTTTTCTGTATTTTCACGGATTGTATGTGATAACTGGGACACTGGGTTCAACATCAGATTGTCAAAGATTACCTAAAATGTAAGGACAAATCAAAGAACATTTAGCAAAAGTGGCATATTACAAAACCGGAGGGTTTTTTTTTACAGTAAATGATCTCCACTGAAACATCTTCATCTATGTGGATGATACTTGAAGCTCAAGGGAGATTAAGAGGATATGCAGCTTTGTTGTAGCACTTCAGCAAAAAGATCAATACTAATTTATTCAGACTTTTATTTTCTAGAGACAGAGAGACAGAGTTATCCGCAGTAATGTTACTATTTAAGCATTTCTGAAAGAACATGCTTAAGACTTTCCAAGTCTCACAGGCACCTCTGCCCCTACCCTCCCCCTGGGCCTTCCCCAACCCAAAACACCAAATCACAATGCAAGACAATGCACAAGCAGTCTCACTGAACACATCTAATATAATTTATATGAGTTCAAGCCACCTCCATAGCTAGGCATCCCACCATGTAAAATTCTGCTTTATTAAACACAACAGAAAACCACCAAACCCCAAATATTCAAGTCCTGTGGCTCAGCAGAGCCCCTGGGGTTCTGCCAGGAAAGCCCAAATCAGCTGGAGACTCTCTGTACCTGCACCTTTTATTCAGCCTTGACACCTATCTACAGGAGAGTGAGAGAATGCTTGAAGTCAGTCACTGGCAGGATCAGTACCAGGGCTCAGCCGAAGTTCCCCCTTCATTTGCCTGTCTAAATCACACTCCATTTCCAGAGCGACTGTGCTGGAGCTCAGCTCTCCCCTCCTGCCTGCAGTGCCTCCCTGGAGTCTGCCCCAGCTCTTCCATCCTAGTCAGAAAAAGTAAGCAGAAGCAACAGCCAAGTATTGTTCCTCTGCTCTCCAGCACCATCACCCCGCTATACCCCTCATGCCAACACCATTCCCAGCCTCAAGATTCAGAGCAGGCTTTCTCACCCTTTAGCATCATTCCAGTGACTTCCACCTTACCCTGCTCTCTCAGCCCTGAAGAATTACATCAAATTGCATACATTGTAGGGAGCAATGCAGCGCTCAAGCCCAGCTGCAGAAACTCCTTGTAAGGTCCACATTCTGCCACTGCTCCTCCATGGGCAGCACTAACAAGGATTCAAGTCGCAGAAAAGTAAGGTGCCATTAAACTATCAGTGCTGCAGATTCCAAGGTTGACATTTTTGTATTTTTCTATAAAATAGCAGTGAAATAGCCTACGTGGGTTCTGACACTGAATGCCTCCTCCCAAACAACAGGTGAGCAAGCCTAAGGTTTTAGTGGTGTTTTACACAAAAGAGGAAACTTTCAGTCAGTATTGGCAAGAAGGGTGATTCCGTTCCTCTCTTTCTTTTTTAAACACCGTGCCTACAACCTGCAAGTCAGAGCTCTTGAGAAGTGCTGCTTTTTTTTGGAGTAGCAGCCTTTGGCAGCTTAGAAAGAGCAGCTATACATACTGCAGCTTAAAGCAATGTCATATATAAAGTAAAGAAAAAGGTGGCCTGCCTCCTCACGGTTTCTTGTCCTTGTTTTTCTTGAGGGATCCTCTTCTCTATTATTGTTCATATTTTGGTCAAAATCCTTCAGTTCCACTGATCCCGGAGGCACTTTCTGGTAGTTCAGACTTGCTTCTGGAATGTGCTGCACCAACTTGGAAGTAATGAGTAATGAGTCATTAAAAATTAGTAGGGAAGGAGGCACACAGGCACTCACTGCAGGTATTGCAGATTTTTAGGCAAGCCCCAGAGGAACACTGATTCATTTAAGTCTTGTTCAGACAGATATGTGCTCCTAAGCAAATTACTAGACCCCAATCCTGCAAGCGTCTACCCACTGCAGTCATCCTATGAAACTCAGCGGGGCTATTTCACTTTATAATTTTGATTCTTGAGCAAGTATTTGAAAAGTACATCTTTGCATTTTTTTAATTTAGCTAAAACCCAAAAAGGCCATGTTTTCCCATATCTTATGTTTTAATATATCAATGCAACATTAAAGCCACATTAAAATCATTCAGAAACTATTTAATAACACATGGAAGAGATGAAAAAGCACTACAAACCCACTGATAATGCAAATAATTAACAGGAAGAACAGAAAAGACAAGACAGCTACTCCTATGTGGTTGACTGACAGACAGAAACTCTAAAAGGGGAGGAAAATAACAGTGACAAGACAGAGATACAAAAAATAATGGGATGGGAAGTGCACCTGAGATGGATATGCCAGCCGAAAAGATCTACGAGCAATCTGTGTTAAAACAGAAACAAAGAGATCAATGCTAGTGAATGGCTGTGACAGCAAGTATCAAAGAGAACACATGGTTTGGGGTTATTTTGGGTTGACATTCCCAAAAGCACATTCCTGAGGACCAGCACTCAATGCCCACCCTCCCACATGCACTGAAGCCCATGGAAGTCCTGGTCACCAACCAGTTCAGCAGGGGTGGTCTCGAGCAGCTCCCCAGTTACTTTGAAATGGACTGAGTGAAATCCAGCAGCCCTCCGAGCACAGAGAATGGGTTAAACATACAGCCCAGGAGGCTCTTTCATTGGCAAAGCACACAGCTCTTGCGAGGAAACCATGTGCCATCCAAGGTCCAGTCTCCCCACACTCTATGCAATAGCACTCAGGTTATACACAAGCAGAAGGTATGAGATACTACGGTATAGGGGCACAACAGCCAAAATGCTTAAAAAGAGAAGCTTATTAGCTAAACATCTTTCCATGAAGTGCAGAAACTTCAAGTTAGGCTGCCTGCAGCAGTCAAACAGCATCAGAAGGCAATGAGATATGCCTACAGTCCAGCGGTTCTCATCACAACCAGTTAAAAACACAGTAGGGACAGCACCTGCTCCACCATCACCATGAGAGTTTCATATGTGACTTGGTCTCTTGTCATGTTTTCTGTTCTGTCACATGTGGAAGCATTTCCTTCTGTCATACCAACACTCATACTAATTACATTAACCACCAACTTAACAAACATAATTGGGCTCTTCAGTTTTTGCTGTATCATTATCAACTTTAAAATAAGACCAATCAAAAGAATTTCACACAGGGCTAAAATATGCAGAAATGGCCAGTGATTTGGGTTGACCTACAAGACTGTTTGCAGGAGCTGTGCTCAGGTTGACTGCTCTGCAGAAAGCTGGGTCCTACAAAGCCTACATACCCACAACCCAAGGCATCCCAAACAACCTGTGACTTTAGTAAACAGGAATCATCAAGGTTTCACCCTGCTGAACGATTTTCATGTTTTGTTTGGGATTTGCTCGGGTTTTTTTTTTTTTCTTAATTTGTAGCAATAGTCAGCTCAGTATGCCAAGAATTTAGATTATTATGAACTATACAGCTGAGGCTACAAAACCAAAACCAACCCAAACATGCACTGGGGAAACTGAAAACCTCCCTCACAAACATCCAAGACAACACCAGACCTGAAAGAACAGAACATGAAGAATAAGGTTTAAATCTAAGGCTCCATCTTAACTTTGAAGAGAACACACATGATTTTAATCTTTAACCAAGCTTTGCAATAAAAGTATTTTAAAAAGCAATTCATTTAAGGCTGAGAAATACCACACACTGGTCCAAAGTGAAGCTTCTGGTACAGCATTAAACTCTTACTTTTTTCCCCACATTATTAGAACAAGTATCAATATTTAGTAGTACAAAATCAAGAGCTAGCAGAATGGCATACAACACTGCAAGAGCCAGCGCAGTACAAGAGACAGTCACACATAGCAAACATTTCTTAGTCACAGACTTCCTTTAATCAGGTGTTTCAGTACATTACTATTGTAACTATTGTAGCTATTCTCATCACTATGTCCTCTCCTAGAATATTTAATAAACTACTTTATTAAACACTCAGAAAAGAAAAAAAAAAAATCACAGTGCTTAGCATCATACACACTGATATTCAAATGTTTCCTAGCAACTTCCGTGCACTAAGCCAAAATAACTATTTTAGCACAGATCCAGCAGCATGTTAGCTGAGGGAAGCATGCCTGCTGATTCTAGTCCAGTTCTAAAGAAGAAATATGTTTATTAAACCCACATTAGTTTATATTGCTCCCATTCACAACATGACCCCCAAGATGCACTATTCAGGATCCAGCTTCACATCTCAGCATTGTTAGTAGGAAGTCCTGCTGATTTAACCTGTTTCTGACTACCACTAACACAAGGTAGCTCCACTGATGCATGGTGGCATTTTGGGTGTAATTCAAACGGCCTCCCAGGCACTGGCCCTGCTGAAAACCACAGTGCTATCTAACTCTATGAGTCCAGTTAAAAACCACCACTACATGAACATGAACATGAACATGAACCAAACCAACCACTACATGAACATGAAGGTTATGGCTCCTGACCTACAGAGGTCTTCATAGGCCCCTACCTGTGCTTCTTCCTTTACACCACTCTAAGAACTCAGAAACTATACCGGTGGGTACTGCCAGGAGCACTACTTATAGCAAGACACAACCCTAATTTTGCTCTCCTGACTATTTATTGCAAGGGGGCTGACTTGTATGTTCCATAGAGCAGCTGCAAAGCCACATCACAGAGAAACCCTCAATTCTCCTGGGTCTTAGCAATCCTGGCTTTGTGCTCTTACCACTCATCATCACAACCATGCACTTTGAAGCCCATTGCTTTGCACAGAGTGGAAACACTGTTTTAAAGGTGTTCCTTTAGCAGCAGAGGACATATCCCTCTGTATGAGCTGAGTTACGGCTGCACCCTTCAGTGGCACTCACAAAAAAGTAGGTACCCTGCTTTTCTGGAAGGGAATGCCAAGTACTGGTCACTACCAGCCCACAGCAAATGTTTCATTTGCAAGTCAGAAGTAAACTAGATTTGTCACCTTAAGTGCTCAAAAAGGCAGTTTTGCAAGTGTGGCACTTGCAAGGAAACAAAGCAATAAAACACTCTCTCAAAGCCTGAAGTTATTGCGAAACATTTGTGTACTGTGGCTCTGAACAGCCCCAGGATAAAACACCTCCCTGAGCAGGCTACAAATGACCTCATTAGCCACCCTTACCTGAACTTCTGGATATCTCCCTAATTTTCTGCTTTGCACCTTCAGGGATGATCACAGCAGGGTTACAGGGCCTCCAAGTACTCTCTGGCAGGGTAACAGGTTTGGTCCTCAATTCTGAATACTGCTTAGGACAGGTTTGCACTTCTCTCAGCAGTCAAAACCAACAGAGGACCAAGAGGCACATGTGAACAGCTAATGAAGAGAGCTGTGTATTTTTTTAAGGCCACACTGCTGGTAGACTGGAGGGATCTGGGGTTTAAACAGGAACAAAACCAATTTTGCTTTAGCAGCTGGAACCTCCTGGTGACCTTGCTGTCAAGTTTAAGCTGAGTCCCTGTGCTGTGGCACTAGTAAGCCAAATTAAGAAATCACTTCTCTTATCCCCACTCCAGTGCAGACACAGTTCAGGAGGAAGCCACAGCTTCACTGAAGAGCTGGAGGCCAGCACTTCCCAAGCTAACTGCAATCCTTTTTGTCTAACTCGCTAACTGGAAAGCAGAGTCCCTGCTCTCACCCATCAATACACAGCTGGAGGAAAGGGATTCAAGTAACACCTGCATAGAATTTCAACAGCTCTGGGAGAAAGGACACAGTAGAGGTACAAAATACAACTAATACAGAGCATGCAGCTAGAGCACATGATCTGTGCCTTGTCTGAAACAAGGAGGGAAACTCTGGATCCCTAGCACAGTAGTGAAGCACACCCAGTCCATCCTGTTCTTCAGGTGCAGACTTCAGGACCCAAGTCCAACTAGAGGCCATGAGATCCTTAAGAAATAACATGACTTCCACCTCTTGCAATGCTGGCTGTGACACAGAGGAGGGCAAAATAAAGAGTGCTCTAAATAAACTACAGTCAATCTTTATGCTGATGTTTTTTAGGACAGGGGATGAGGGTTTTTCAATGCTGCACCAACTGGAGATGCTGTCCTGATCTCCTACCACAACCGTGCCCTGCATACGTACTAGCATTTCTGTTGTCTGGGTTCTTACCTCTTCTCTCGCCGATATAGTAGAAGCAGGAGTGTTGGGCATAGAGCTGAGGGAGGTGCTTGGTCCTGTCCCCGATGAACTCTGTGAGTCCCCATCTCCAGCAACATCATGAATCTCACGAGCAAGGATGGCCACATCCTTAACCAAGGTTTGGCTGAGCCTAATGCACAGGGCATGTAGTAGAGCCATTAGGACACATGATACAACAAGCCTCACACTCATAAAATATAAAAACAGCAACCACAAAAACTGTGGTAACCCTGCACAGGTTAGGAAATGAAGAGGTTTTTTTGGGCATCTTGGCAGGGCGCTGAGGAGCATTCTGGCTGCATACAAAGTAAATTTACTCCCCTCCTGAACCCAGCTTCAAAGCAGAGATTTGATAAAAAGCAAATTCTAGTGACTACACACTACCGGAATGTATTTGAGGCAATCCATAAAGAGCCTATATGTTACTGCTCCCTCACCTATCCACTCTGCTTCCTTCTTTTTTTTTCCTCTTTTTTATAGAATACAGACATTTTTCTTCTTGGGACTCCTTTGGTTTCCCTTACAAATACAACAAGGAAAGGAGTTTTTTACTTTGTTACTCAAATAGTAAGAATTCAAATTCTCTTTCACTTTTCCTCATGGTTTATAGACTATATATTGAAATATGTTTCCATGTTCTCCAGAAGGACTGAGGGATTACCAGGCTAAGCAAAGCATACCTTAGGGGGACCTTATTTTTGGAAACCAAGTCTTGAAACTTCAAGCACCTTGACAGGTGTCCAGTTAACACTCAGTGATTGCAGCACTCTGCTCTACTTGCTCTAGATCTCAAAAACAGTTTTAAGTCTCTGGATTGTTGCTAGCAGAGGTTACCAAAAAACCCCTTCAGACCAAAGGCAGCCACTGTGGTAACTTTAAAGAAAAGTTTCTGAGAGAAAAAAAGATAATCTTACAGCTAGCCAGCTTCATCTGAAAGACACTTTCTTCTTTAAGTGAAGAGAACCAAGCAATGTGATAAAACTGTCAGTTCATCAAAACATTTCCTCGGAAAGAAAGTGCATAATTGAACTAATAAAAAGCAATTTGATCTGCCTGCCTAAGGTGCCCCCTATCTGTGCTGGTTTGGTTAGAGCTGTCACCGAACACATCCATTATATGATTCACTTACTGTAAGCAAGTGGCATTTTCCCTTTTAACTCTCCCTGACTCTTCTACACCCCTCCTGCTTAATTTGGGAGCAGGAACGGAAATCAGAACTGCAATTATGAAGTAGACTCTGTGACCAAACCCTGAAATGTGCAGTGCCAGACATGTCTGATGAAACTATTTATTTATAGCTGCTGCAACCCGAAGCACTCTCCTGTGCCAGGAATGCTTCTAGGAGAGAAGCCAGCATCTCCCACGTGCACACTTTGTGCGGCACAGGTAACACAGCCTCATTTGAAGGCTGACACACTTCCTAGCAGCCTGACAGCAACATTCAGGCAAGAAAAGCCCTTTTGAGATCAGTGTGGCAAGCGAGAGGGGTGATGTGGAACTGCTGACCAAAAGCAGACAGGAGACAGCTTCCTCAGTCAAAAGTATTTCAAGTATGGCCAGTACAATGGAAGACCAGTATTTCTGGAAAGTTGGCATAACACACTTGCATATTAGAGATGTCAAACCTCAAATGCCACTGCTTAAAAAAAGAATCTATTTGCTTTACTGCTGAGGTCCTCCAGGCAACCATCAGACCACCAGTATACAATAGCTCCTCGTATCCAGGAACACCAAGCTAAGCAACGACTCATTTATACACAGGGCCTAGACAGATTTGGATTCAGTTGTGCCAAGCAAAGAGATTTCTGCCCTTAAGTGACTGCTTACTGCTCCTTCACTGGCTTCAGGCAAAGCAGCTTCAACAGTTTACATATTCAGTCTTTGCTAATCCATTCAACTTCCTCTGAAAGAGAATTAGGACAGTTCACACCAACCGCTCCATGCACACACAGTGACTTCAAGCAAAAAGCAGAGGTAAGCAGGTATAGACAGTTATATCTTGACAGACTTCAGACTACAAGAGAAGGCCCATCCACAGCTTGAACAAGAAACAAACCAAGATAAAATGTCCTGCACCTTGGCATTTTCTATAGAGAAGGTACAACCAGAACATCCTTGCACAGGCTACAGGTTTCATAAAAACCTGCCAAGTCTGAACAAGTTGGTGTTCAGATATGAAGGAGATAGGGAGCATGCAAACAACAGGAGACAGTGCCTCTCCTACCTCTGCACCTGGGTTTGATTTGAACATCAAGGAGAACTCAACTAGTTTTCAACATGTGACTCAATACATAAAGCCCCACCTCACCTGGCTATTTCTGCTATCTCTGCTGTTTGTGCCATGAAGTTGTAGGGGTCAGGATGGTCATCAAATTCTTCATCATCATCTGTTTCTCTGCCATTGTGCTTCTGCTTGCTCAGCCCAGAGCCACGCATCCTCGGTGTTTGAGTGGCTGTTGAAGTATGGGAGCGTTTGTGTTTAGGGGAGCTGTGATTTGAGCCATATTCCTCCTCCGAAGTAGAAGTGTAATCTGAACCCTGTGGTCTCCGCCTTGATGCTTACAAAAAATGAATTGGTTTCAGACAGAGGAAGGTAGTAAAGAGTAACTACAAAAGGGCAAAAAGGTAACACAAAACTAGCCCAAGAGCACAAGGAAAGCAGAGTTTCTGTGCAGATTTTAAGATAAACAGCACATTCTCAGAGCTAACTTCAACGTTGAGCACTTCTATGGCTCACATTCCCTACACAAATTTGGAGTAGGAAATTCCAATGGAAAAGCAAAATGACTGTGTAAACTCCAGTTTAGTAAATTATTACCACAGACTTGGCTTTATGTGCACAGAAGCTCTGTGTGTCAGTAGATCACATTTCAGACTCTTCATAGACCCACAGAAGTCCTTTTCTAAAAAGAGCCCTATTTTCAAGCCTGCAGACACCCTTCCAGTTAGCTGCAACTACAAGCAAAAGGAGTTTTGAGTGAAGAACAGATTGTGGTGCTTGGTGTTATTTGCTGGAGTCCAAACCCCGGCACTGACCTCCTGCCTCACAATTCACATTAATGACACAAGAAAGAATATTCACACAGTCAGGACTGGCTTCAACCCCTGAAGCCAATTGGAAGCTGCCCACTTATCCCAACTGTTTCTGCAGATCTGTAGACACCCAGGTCCTCCTTGCATGGGAAGTATCAAGATCATTTGAAAACTGGGCTCCCAGTGTTTGGTGCCTCACTACACTCTCTACAGATACCACTTCATTCCCTTCTGCACTTCCCTGGAGAATGAAGACCCACCAAACACAGAACCAGGCAAGTTATTTAGTATTAAAACACCTAAATGCTTCACTGTGTTACCAAGCTTATCATAACACTGAAATACTGCAAGCAAATTAAGCCAGCATCATAGATCACACAAACAAAAGTAAAAAATTTGGCATATAAGATACAGGTTACTGTATAGTGAAAAAAGTATTCCTAGACATTGCTATCTTAGCTATAGCTATATAAATGTCTTGGATTAAGGTTTATATGTATATACACACAGAAAAATACATTTTGTCATATTCCGTCTGCAGAGATGTTTGGGGTTTTTTTTAAACACAGGTTTAGAATCAAGAGGTCATCCTCATCACTGAATAGCAATTTTGAATTCAAGAGCCTGATTTTCCACTCCTCTATGCCAAGGGAAAGCAGAATCAACTCTCTCCGTACCATTCAAATGACATGGGGTAAACAAATCATGTACACGAAAGAGCACAGGAGATAGGCCCTTAGCTTTCAGAATTGGTAACTTTTATTATTCTGATGTTATCTGTGCATTTCACATGAAGTTATTTCAGATGGCCCAACAATCTACTCGCATCTCTTGTCTCATGACTAGATAGTTCATTCTGTTCCTTCGTTAGCAAGATTAACTTTCTCCCACTGGGACAGTTGGAAACTACTGTGGTTAGCTAAACACTTTAAGAAATCTTTGAATAAATCAGCTACATTTGCTTCCTTGCTCCCAAGGCTTAACACTCAGTGCTTTTAAGGGTTATTGTGTCAATCTAAAAAATGTCTTGACGGCACAGTGCAATAGTTCAGTTTATCAATATTTCACTTCACAGGAACAGGGTGCTAGGTGCTGATTCACTACATCTATAATAGCATTAGTATAGGCACACACATCACACTTGGTACAACACAATGAAGCATGAAGCACGCTGGGATGCACAAGGTCCATAATCCTTATCAAGGAATTAGGAGGTTAGTATTTTAAAAGCAACTAATTCAGAGAAAGGATTAGTATCATCTGCTGCAACTATGGACAAGGAAGGTGTTAGCATGCTGCTACAGAGTTACAGAAATAAAAAACCAATTCATTTAAACAAGGAACCGGCCAACACTTATCATTTTTCTCCAAATGATTTGAAGTCTGTGGTCCGAAGGCAGAGGGAGTGCAAAGAGTGCCTCCTGTTTGGAAAACTCTAACCACATGATTTTGCTTTAAATTTGTTATTGTTTAACAACAAATCAGTATTAGCATCAGCTCAAAAGAGGCTAGAGAAGAGCCTGTACATACTCTTTTAGCTTATTCATGTTCTGATTTACATGCATATACAAATGTGTCAGGAAAAAATCATCAAAATAAAAAAGGAAGCTGGATGCACTAAAACAATCCAAATCAAAACAAGCAGCAAATAACATTTTTAGCATGCAATAAAAATGAATAATGCAAGAATAATAATTATTTCAGCTGTGTGAAAATGCACAAAAAAGACACATCCAGAACTTTGAGACCCCTTCAAAAACACAGTTCTGTTGAAAATAGCATTTCTCTCAATAGGCCCAAGAAACTCAGCCAAAGGGCTTCTTCCTGTCCCTTTGGCCCCTATCATTCCTAAAATCCTAAACAGACGCTGCTTTGCCACATCCATGGTAGGTCAAGGACTACAAGCATAGACCAGGACTTAGACCAAAGGTGTCACAGAGACAACCTCTGATTACCAATTACCATCTTAGAGTTGTCATCTGCATTGTTCCCACCTCTTAATTAAGGCTGATTTTAATATGACAAATGTTGATATTGCAAGAGTCTGCTGAGTGCATAGCTACTGGGCAAGACAGCCCCCCAAACCTCTGCCTTGTGGGTAACACAACTGTGCACCTGCCTTACCTACAGCAAAAGTGAATGAAAATACACAGTAGTGGGAATCCCTTGGGGCAATCAATGTGTACTGTCAGCTCCACATTTGCACTTACAGGAAGAACAACACAGGGACATATATTTCTTGTTCTCCTGTTTCAGATGCCTTCAAACCTGCCACCTTGGACATCAGCTGTCATCAACACCATTACAAGCTTTCTGGGAGCAAACTCTGAATCTCAGAAGTCAGTGAAAACCAGAATTCCTAGTGGCACTGGGAAGTGCATTAAATTCTACCACTTCTGTGAATCAGAAGAAAAAAAAAAAAAAAAAAAAAAAAAGCTATTTGCAATATTCTCACAGACAACACCACAATAATATCTCACAGGGTATGAGAGATGCTCTGGTGTCTCCAATCCCACAGGAAGTCAACCTCCATACCACCTGTTAATGCATACTTTGTACTCACCGATGCAGCACTTGTATTACCAAGATACCAATCCTTGGCAACCACATATAGCCTATAAATCAGAAAGAGGGGAACAGGAGAGAAATATAAAGCAAGAGCACTTACCAGATGAGGAGGAATACTTGACACTGCTTGAACGGGCCCTGTTGAAAGGCTGCTTTGCAGAGGCAGCGGCTGCCATTTTCCTCGCCACAGCTCTAACATCTGAAACACCTGTCTTCCGATAGGACTCCACACTCCGGCCAGAAAACCCCGTCCTCGACTGCGCCGTCTCAGAGTCACTGGGCACCGTAAATGAACCTGCCCGTTTCCTTGGCATTGCGAGGATGTCCAGCCGGGAGAGCTTCTTCGTTTCCGTGGACTGCTTGGGGCCCGGAGCAGTGGCTTCAGGGTTGGAAGCTGTTTTCTCAGTATCGACACATTCGTTATCTGAGGCATCTCCCAGTCGGGCGCGACGCAGCTTCGAGGCCCTTGTGGGTCGCGGGGTGGATAAACTGTTAGAGCGGGTGAGGACTTGCTGGATCTTCTGTACATTGGAGGTTGTTTTGCTGTGGTCCTCCTTGGTGGCCTGAGTAAAAGGTTTTCTTCTGGGAATTGGACGGGTTACAGAGTGCTCATGGTCAGACACAACTGCATCAGGGACCGGCAAGTAAGGCAAGCTTGAGCTTCTCTCATCATCTGTGAAGTCAAGAGATCCTCGAGTCCCAGCACTGCGCTTCATCTGGAAGCGTTTGGCAGCCTCCACACGATTTGATGCCTCTGGTGCTTGTGTCTTCTGCTTCTCCGTCAGTCTGTCCCGAGCAGTGGGCTGCCCGCACTGGTCCTGGATGGACGGCGTGGAGGAAGATTTCTCCTTCTGCAAGCTCGCAATCACTTTGCGTTTTGGGGCACTTGTTGGGACATTTTTGCCGCTCACCATGCTGACTGTGCTGGCAGTATCCACATCCGAGTCCCCAGACAAGGAGTCCTCCAGCTGACCAGTAGTTTCCAAGGGCTCCAGCTGTTGGCTTTGACCAAGTAATTTGGCTTCCAGTGCTGCCAAAGCAGTTTCAGTGTCCTTAAGGAGAAGGTGAGTCTCCTGACCAAAGTCCATACGAGTTGACCGAACAGCCTCTAAATCTTTAAGAAGAGGGTGACTTGAAATATGCGGAAGTTTATTTTGAGGAGCACCACTGCTAGATTTATCTTTGGTAAAACTTTCCTGTCTAACAAAAGATGATGCTTCCTTTCCTGCCATGTTTTCTTGATCTTGAGGAAGACTCTGATGAAGGGAAATAATGACTTTTCCAGATGCACTTACGTAAGCGCTAACATCTTTGACAGGTGGCTTTCCAGGAACTGGTGTGCCAGCAGACTTGAAGGAAAACTCCTGATCCTTGCTGTCTTTGTCTGATCGAGCATGGGACATGCTCAGAGAGAGCCTGGAGGGAATCCCCACTTCGTTGCTGTCATCACCAATGTAGAATGAAGTAGAAACTGGCTCACTTACAGCTCTCATGTTTAAGACTCGGGAGGCTTCTGACTGCTGACTCTTTGATCTTGTGTCTTCTGTCTCCTCTAGCATTTTACTGTTCTCTTTATATTTCTTGCCTTTCTCTGTGCTGAAGCCATCATCAGATCTGCTGGCATCGCTAAGGCTATCTGGATCCAAGTCCTCTTGGATGAAGAGACGGCTGCTGGGATCACCGTAGGCTTCCATGCAGTGGTCCTTCACAACGGTTCGCTTGGTAACCTCAGAATAGGACTCCTGGCAAACCAGGACCGTGGGTGTGGGACTGTCCGATTTATCACTTGGTGGGAGTTGGGGAAGAAGGCGTCTTGTTCTCAAGGGCACAGTGTTTTCTGGTTCCCCAGATTTTGGGGCTACACCATTTTCTGGAGAGAGTTAAGTTGGCAAGAATCAACTGTCATACAACTATACCACTTATTTTTTTATTTAGGAGGAGCTTCATCCTGCAAAGTTCAACTCCACAAAAGCACTCACAATATATGTGCTTAGAACTAAGCTTTTATGTAATATGAACATCCGTAGGGCCTGGCTGGTATCTGCTCCCTTCGGTTTATCAATACAGACTCTGTACTTAATTCTTTTGCTGAATCAGAGTGCTCAACACCCTCCCTCTCTCAAGGCAGGATTTCAGATTAATTCTCCCATAATATTCTCAGTACTAGCACATGCTTCAGAGGCTAACAGCACCGCTGGCATCTACCTACCATAAATAAGCCCACAGAAAAGAGACGAAAGGCCATCAGACACATCACTACAGCGATGCAATATTTTAACTGCCATTCATAGATTCGTAAAATCAACTAGGTTGGAAAAGACCTTTAAGATCATGAAGTCCAACCATTACCTCAGGACTGCTAAGACTACCACTAAACCGTATCTCTGAGGGCCCCATCTACATAGCTTTTGAACACTTAAATAGGTGGTGTTTTTCAGAGTACACATTCTCATACAATCATATCAAGCAGCAAAGGTTCAGGAGAAAGACCCTATAACAATTAAGAGACTATAAATTATTGCTAACTACCCAAGTGGGTGGACTTAGCAGAATGGATACACTTCATAGAAAGAGTGCTTTTCTGTCTCACATACCACTTGCCAGCACTTCGTATCTGATTCTGCCTCTAAATACTAGGATAACTGGTTATTTGACTATGGTAATATTTAAAACATTCAAGGAGTCAGGTTCTCACACAGTGTGAAAACAGTGGCAATGACCTCTGAAAGAAAGGTTTCTTCTAATCTTTACTGAATCTATCTATAGCTGTTGATGGTAAGAAGGTAATGACAAGTATTTCCAAGCAAATGTTGAAAAGGTTTACAAAAGCCAACAAAGCACCCTTCTCCCTTTCTCATAAACCAACCAGACCATGGGGTCTGTAAAGCTGTCTTCTCAGCTATGATGAGACCCTGATCTCCTCCCACTCTCTTTCTCCCCTCTATACTCAGCTTTCTAATCTGATCCCATGCTTCAAACCTGTCAAACAACTGGGCCAATCCCAAAACTGCCTAAAATTCTCAGCACAGCCAGACATAGGAGAAGCACACAAATCCAGTCAGCAATCAAATCCAGGCAACTTGAAAAGGGCTTTCATCTGGCACCGTAAGGCAGTCTAAAGAATCACTACTTGGGGCTAGCTAACATCCAAGGCCCTTACGATCTTTCTTCTTCCCAGATGCCCTTTAGTCATTTTAAACCTAACATTTAAGACCTTCTTGGATCACACTGAAATGCAAACCAGAGGCTCTCTTTCTCCATCTTTACTCCACTGGGAATGATTCACTCTGTCCTTCCCATCCCCAAATACATTCGCTAAAACAGAAACTAAGCCACAGTCAGATGCACAGACGCCCTTAATTTCTGCTTTCCGTATCGTCCTGGCTTAGATTCAGCCACCTTCAAACAGTAACGTCAGGATGAGACTTACCTGCACCTCCATCACCCTTCCCAGAGACAGATCCAGAGTCAGAGTAACTGTCCGCAAGGCTTGCCCACCTAGACACCCATTTCTGACTCCCTTGAGATGCTGCAGACATCTACAACAAGGTGGGGAATGTAGTATCAGAAGGAGGGTTTTTGAACCAAATTCTAGCCACAAAAATCTCTCCTCTCATACACACAGCATTCATTCTCCTCAAAATGGAAATCAATTTAACACATCGTATCTCCATCTAGACAGAAAACCCATCTACACCTCCACCATCCCAGCAAATTTACCTGAACTGCCCATACCTGCGCATCAGCCTGAGACCCACTCACAGCTTTTGAGGCAAATGCCTGGAGCAAGGGTGACTTCTGACTAGTGCCATTTTCACTGATTAGATGCTGATGAGAACTGGAGTCATCTTTTTCACCTTTAATTATTGGTCTAAAAGCTGAAGAGATTCTGGAAAATTCAGGAGACTCAAGAACACCAAAAACCTGAAAAGGTGTTTGTATGGGAAAAATTAAAACCTAGAAAATTAAAAACATTAGGCCAAAATCCAAAACCATGACACATTAGTCAAACACAAACTATGATCCCAAGGGGCCAGAAACATTTGCCAACCCTTCCATACCACCTATGTAAATAATTTTCTTCTGTACTCTGCAGTAGCAGCTTTAAATCCACTTATTCATAGAATCCCACTCATGCCCACCTTTCCCCTCTCCACACTTCAGTGTGCTGCCTTTAAAACAGTAGTAACTTTCACTGAAAAGGAGTCACTTTTCAACCCTGAGAAATGTAGGATGAGTGTCAGTAAACCTATTTACTAACCCATTCATGAAGAATTAGGGGAGGGGGAAAAGACACTGGAGTTCCATCTACAGACTATAGCAGAAAGTGTGATGAGCAAAGCAACCCTGCACTGCCATGTGAGGACCTAGGAAAGGATGCACCTCAGACTTCTGAGTCTTCGAGCTACTTGGCCAGATTCTCTATGGAGATAAACAGGCTGTACTACGCAGGTGACCAAGATCCATGCTTCAGAAGGGCCTGTTTCTCATCCCTGACTACCAGTAGTTCAGAGGAAGATGCCACCAGAAAAGGTGTCTATGCTGGGCAGAGATAGCCATAAAGTTCTCCATTCTTGTGTATAAAGGTGAGGGAATAAAGAGCAGAATCACCTCAAAATCTCAAGTCCAGAATTCATACCATCTTTCTTCCTGGACAGAAACACTGAGGTCCAATTATTAGTTGTTTCCGAAGTGGCAGGTCTGCACTTGTCCTGGTTTTAGCTGGGCTAATTTTCTTCCTGAGCCACAACAGCACTGCACCAAGTCTACAGCAGAGTCAGCTTGCCTGCCCAAGTCATATGGCTGCCAAGACTACTCCCCAGAAATAATCATATTTTTGTGGCATTTTTCCTCCTATTTCCCCCCAGCACAATCAACTATCTAATGTCAGGACCAGGGCTTTGCTGTGGCTTAAACACCCTGCCCTGAAAGCTTCCGATCGCATTTCAAACAAGATGTAAGGAACAAATGTAATAAGTAAACAAAAGAGGGAAGCTAAATCCAGGCTCAAAGAACACCGTATACAAAGCTTTAAAACCAGGTTCAATTAAGGCTTCCTTTAAACCTCACCATCCTCCTGCCTGCATTACACTAAATCTTCATGGCAACTTGCCAGTTTTGTTTTCATAATATACCACAGATGAAAGCCAAACTTGAAAATCAGCCAAACCTTGGTTTGCCCTGCGGTTGCTTAGTTGGGTGGGGTTTGGGTTGGTTTTTTTTCGCCTCTCCCTCCTCTCTGCAATTTTGTTTTCAGCCACTTTACAAAATCCAAACAAGTATAGATCTATCTAGGATTGCCTCTGCCCTACAGCACACCCTTTGCTATCTCAACTAGCTGCCATTTGCCCTGCCAGCAAGCACTCCCTTTCTAACTAGGCATAACGAGCTACAGAATCATCTACCACTAAGGCTTGTGAAGGATCAAAAACCTCAGCCCTTAGCCTACATTTACTTTGGCCTAGCATGGGATGCTGCATCAACGATGGGCTGCAGTTCCCATCTTCATAACAGTGGGCAGGAGGTGACACAAGGCCAAGGCAGAGACTTGGGAGCAGTTCTGAAGAACAGGAGCTCCCAGCCACGGCTGTTGGCAGCATGAGCCTAATCTTTATTCAGTTCCTCTAAACAGACAACAAGCCCACTCTTGCATTTTTGCATCTAAATCCCATTTTGGAAGCAAGGCAGCTCTTTGTTGTGATTTTACCTTGCCTTCTTGCACTTTGTGGGTTTTTTGTTTGTTTGTAATACGGTTGTTTTGGTGGGTTTTTTTAAAGACCAGCCACACAGCTTGCTGCAACCTATCTTTAACACGGGTCACCCAGGATGATTTCCTACCCTTAACCATAAACCCCTGCTGCATCCAGCTCAAAAGGGAGCAGCCCTTTGTAGCAACAGCTAACAAAGGTAGGCCCGCCAGCAGAAGGTGCAGAAGCCCAAGCCTTCAGCCCTCAGATCACTGGCTAAGCACAGAAAAGCAGCATTTACCTGATCTATCATTTTTCGTGCTTCCTCCACCTCTTTATCCTGTGACTCCGTCTCAATTGTGTATGTACCCGTCTCACTTACACTGTCTTCCTCATCATTCCTCCTGCCCTGGGCAGACTTTATCTCTGGAGGTGGAGTAGAGGCAGACTCTGGTTCTGACGATATAACCACACATGGAGCTACCGGCACAGGCAGAGGTGCTGGTTTCTCAGCATTTGGCTTCCCAGACTGAGCAGTCTCCCGCAAGTACTCAGCCATAAAATCCTGAGCCATTTTAGACTTCCTCCCAACACTCCCATAAGTTTTGACTCTGGAAGCAGAGGAGGATGAATTGCTGATCCGATCCTCCGTCTTCTCCCTCTTGAAGGAGCTAGTTCTTTGGGTCCCGGAGGAGCTGTTACTGGGTTTGCCTGTCTGGGCTCCGAGGTGGGACGGTGGCACCGCATTTCCCAGCTTTTCTGCTGGCAATGCATTCTTGCGCTTTTCAGCCTTGGTCTTCATCCCTGGATCAGTGTCGCTCTGGGAGGAGTGAGCACTGTGTGTGAAGGACTGCGACCGCTTCTTCCGAGGCGTGTCCTCGAAGAATTCAATGACAAAGGCCTGCTTGTTGTGCAGCATCTCGTGGGGATCACGCCTCATCTGGCGCTGCAGCTTGGTTTGCTCTGTCGCACGTTCACTGCCAGTCGTCGTCTCCTTCTCTGCCTTGGGGACCACGGGGTCTTCAGAGTCGCTTTGCGTCCCGTCCTCGTGCCTATTGCCTGGAAACAGGGTATGTAGGTTTGACTTTCATACTCTCAGTTGCTGTAGCCCTGTCATTACCAACTAGTTGAAATTTATCATTCCAACTAAAAGAAAAAAAAAAATACAACTCCAGAGACATCTACTGTGGTACAGGGATTGCATCCCATCAGAGGAAACAGAAGAAAAGGCAGATATCTCCTGACCCCACTTTTCACAACTGGCTGGCTATCAAGTTATTAAAAAACAATTCAAGAAATAATTTCAACCCCAAGGGTTTCCAATTTTGTAACACTGATTGTTTTAGATAGCTAATGTTTTACTTCTTTCTTTTTTCCATTTAAATAAAAAAGTTGACATTATTTTGCCATGCTGTTCAATTACAATGGTTCAAGATCACCTCATTAGGCTTTGTTACAGAGCAGAAATATCTCTGCAGGATCAGCAAATGATCCCCACATACTGCAACCCATGAAACCAAATCCCCACAGTGAAAGACCAGATCAGTGCATGCACCTCTGAGTACCTACATCATCCTTCTCTAGAAGGTAGAAATAAACCAGAGGCTAAGCAGAAAAGTGAATTTTTTACATTTCCGAAGACTCAAGAATCACACCACGACACCCCCATGAGTTGCATCATCCTATCACCAGCCAAGCAAAGGTTAAATCATTACTTAAGAGTTCACTGAGCTTAAAATAAGTTTAAAATTATTTTCATTTATGTTAGCAGCAACCATCTTTACAACCTTCTCTATGTATCAGTGATGCCTGCCCCTCAGCACCACAGTTCAGGACTCTCAGAAAGCAAGTTAAACAAAAAGTTAAAATAAAACAAAAAACAAACCTTTTTTTGGAGAAGGAAACGGGTGTGAAGGCACACAACACGATTCAGTCAACGACCAGGAACCTGTCATTGGGAGAACGGGGAAAGAGGTCTCTGCGCTCTAGACTGTAATATGCAGCAAGATACACTGTCTAAAATACCACGTGTTTGTCAGGGAAAAGGCTCAAACCTACTTTGCAAGTTCTCCAGGCACATGCGTGAAGACCATTTATTATCTCAAGTTAGTTGTGAAATATTAGAATTTAATACAAGATCCATTCAACCCAGGAGTCAGTCCTCTGAAGAGTTTCCTAACACCCTCAATGAAGGGAGCCAGCAAACTTTGCATTGTGCCCCAAGGGCTGATAAGCTTCATCCTTGGAAGGGAAAGTTCTTAAATTAAAGGTTCTTGGCTAAGAACTCTGCTGAACGCAAAACAGTGAGGACACAAGGAGAAACACCCACTGTGCCCCTGGATGCTCCAGCAGAACACCATGCACATCCCCTCAAGCTGCTAAGACCTGAACTCTATAGTCTTGATAACAGGCTTGACATTGACCACATTGCTCCTGAAAGTGAACAATGTAAGTAAGAACCCTGACGGTGGGCATCTCTGATCCTGAAGACCCAAAACTGGCAGGCAGCCAGCGGTAGCCTCCAAGACATCTTCAAAATTAGCCATGCCAGAAGAACATGTTACACGGCTATCACAGATAAGTAATACCCTGTCTTCTGCGAAAGCAGGCCACCATCACTGTATGTTTTAATCAAATGTCCACAGAGTTGATTTCTTGATATGCAAATTATGCATTAAATTACCTCAGCTTCTTTCCTTATGGACTGTAAAGAGACAAATGCAGTCAGTCTCATATTCCTGTCCATCACTCAGTAAAATGCTAGGATGAGCAGCAGCTGCCTAACTCTAGTTTTCACCAAGAGGAAATCTACTGAAGCACATTTCTATCCTTGTCAATGCTCAAGTCAACAAAATCCAGTACCACAGCAACAAAAAAACTCCAAACCAACCCAAACCCTCTATCACATGGTCACATTAAACTGAAAATAAGACCCTAAATAATCAATCAGAGCCCTTATTGGGAAGAACTAGAAACAAGCAACAACAACAAAACAGTTCAATGATTTGCCATGCCAAATCCCAAGGCTGGATAGGTGAGACCTTCTTGACCATAGGGGCTTCTCAAAAACAACATACACAAAACAGCAAGTTGGGAGGTGTAAAGGCAAAACTCTTCATATTATGAGGAGGTTTTCTTCCAACAAGGACCAAGCTAATACTCATTTAGGGAAAATGAGCTACTGCTCTTGTTTAAGGACCTCAGACACATGTAGGTCTGATAACCTTCAGTATGACTTAATCAGTGAAAGTTGCAGTTCATAGGAGAGCTTTTCCAGAAGCCTGCAAGACAGTGAGAATGCAGGAATCTGTGGTCTCCCTCCTACCTGTTCAGCGCGTGGCCCAAGAGAGACATCTAAGCAAGCCCAAATCTTGCAAAATATATTCAAAGTCACATGCGAATCATGTGAGTCCCAGCAGCTGCACAAAAAACTGGGCTCCAAAATACACTTTGAACCTTTGAAAACGCCCAAAGAATTCCTCACAGTGACACACTGAACAGGACACAGGTCCACGAAACCTGAAGTTTTTGAACAGAGCAGGGTTTCAGAGAAGCTTTAGTTGAAGAGAAGAAACCTTCTACAAGTACAATTTCCTCCACTGGTGATCGCGTATATCTCAACTCAATCACCCATCTCCGTGTCAGGACATTCTGCCATCTGACCAAGTGGCTCTGGTCATTACAGCCATCAAGATGATCACAGCGTATTCCTGACTACAACTGAAAACAAAAGTCATCCCTTCAAGTTAGAAGCCAAGAGAAGAAAATCGACTGGAATACTTGTGTTTACCAGCCTGCCCAACCACATGGAAATTATGTCACACATTTAAAAATCAAAATTCTTTCTTCAATCACTGTTAACTGCTGAGCTAGCATTATAGATGTAGAGGAACCAGATTAGAGTGTCCCCAGGCTAGCATCACACATGACTTCAGGGCCAGGTGAAGAGCCTGCTAGCTGGATTTGAAACCATTAACAGCCATTAAACAAATATTCTTCATCTTGCAGATTTGGAGCAGAGATAATTAAGTTCAATTCTCCTTGAGAGAAGAAGGGGTTTCCCCCTTTCTTATGCCACATTTGTATGGCCAACAGAGAACTATGTCACATGACAAGACATTCACTCACCTTTAAGCGTCCTCACATGAACCGGCAGGTCACTCTTTGTACTGTACACATCATCACTTGGAGACTGCTGTCTCATCAAGCTTGGGTCATTCTGGACAAGCCAGTCAGCCACTTTGCTCTCTGCTGACATCACTTCTGTATGAGCTGGTTCTTTACTATACGGTCTTCTCTGTCTGAGTGAAAATTTAGTCACATGGTCTTTTATCTTTATTTTACCCGGGGTACCATCATCAAATTCAATGGTGAAAGAGGCATGACTCTGTACAACAGGGGCTACTACAGCATCAATATCCTTTGTTGGGACCTCATGAACCTGTGTTTCTTGAGATTTTGATGGCTGCTGAAATTCTTTAGTTGGAATCTCAAAGTAACTCGGCTCTCTACGGAAGGCAAACACAGACTGTTCTTGGGCATCTCTATAAGCAGAAATATTACCATTCAGTTCCTCTTCATGTTGGGTTATCTCTTTCGGTCTTTCTACAAAAGGGGAAAAAAAAAAACCAACGGCAAGAAAACCTTAAACTCCCAAAAATTAGGTTAAATGGATTAAAGAAAAAAATACAAGTTCTGGTTTAGATAGCTTGGTACCTTGGCTTCATCACTGAAATAGGTGATTACCGCATTGCTGTGATCACAAATGCATTGACCAGCATTTGTGATAACCACTTTGTCCTTTTTTCCACTGGTCCCCAAAGAGAGAGCTGAGCACATATACACACAGTTCTACGCTTTGAGAGAACCTGTGCGGCTGGTAGCATTTTAAGGTTTTTGTATGCCAGGGCTGATGTAGAAGGAAGATCCTGTTTCAATTTGCTGAATTCACTTGCATGAACACCTACTCAACTTTCCAGAATTCAATGGAAAAGCTTGAGTGTGTGCAAAGCTAATCATGGACATGGTTTTTGCTGGATCAACACTTAATCCTGTAATATGACCAAGGACAAAACCACGTTTTTTTGGTAGTACCAAAACTTCTTGGCACTCACTTGGCACTTGGTCACTTATCTCAACCTCTTGGGAGAGCTGCTAATCACAGCCCTTCTCTGCTAGAGAATAGATACGCTGCATGTGCATCATGTGCATCAAAATAAAACACTTCTTGGTGCAGTAAAGCATATGCTTGATAGAAACATCAGGTTTACTGCACAAGTGAAAAACAATGCATCCTCCATGCATAGAGGTTCACTACAGAAATGGTAAGGCTAAATGGCTTCCAAGGATGATGAGGTAAGAAACACACTGCTTCCATATTAATCAAATCCAGTCAATGCATCAGCTCTTAAAGCACCTTTTAGATAGGAAACTCCTAGGAGCCACTGAATGGTTTACAGAGGTGGGCTACACACAGTCACAGATAGAACACTGTTGTATGATTAGTCTCAGACAAGCTTAGCAAGGCCTTTCTCATCCATATTGAATTATTCCACAACTGCCATTTCTAATGTTCAAATGCTTCCAGGGAAACATTTTAATTTTCTCTTATTTTGGTTTCACCATCAGCAATCTACAGATAGGACTATGCAAATACTACCACCAAAAAAAAAGTGGTAATTAAAGCCTTGAAGCAGGATGGCTTCGCACAGTAAAGATCAAAACTGTGCAGCAATTTTGTGTCCCCCCCCCCCCCATCTTCTCCCACCCCAAAGTCACCTCCATTACCTGAATAATGTTCCTCTTGCCTTCTGTCCTCCTTGTTATTTGCATCATCTTCCCCCCACCAGGAGGGCTGCCCATAAAGTGGGGTGCGGTAAGTACTGGTTTCTAGGAAGAGGATAAGCAAATACTTTGATGAAGAAAATATCAATTTATCACGTTCATAGAGGTCAACCAGATGCCAAAAAGTGAAAAAACAGCAGGGTCAGATGAGATCATGTACCTGTTACATTGCAGTTGTAACAACAGCAAATTATACATCATAATGAGTGTGTTCAGGCTTTTCAATTTTCCTTCCTTTTTTCTTTGCATTCAGCCACAAGATGCTGACTCCACCTCCCTTCACTGTCTTTCATAGCCTTGTTTCCCAAATACTAGCTTTTCTCCCTTTCCAGCTTCATTATTCACAGGAAGTGGAAGACTTTTGGCAGGACAGGCTACAGAAAACCAACCACAAAATTGTCTGCAAATCACCTGCAATTCAGGTGAAAAGCAGACTTTTTTTCTGACTTTAACTGGGAAAACTTAGCTGTGCCCTTTCTTGGACGTTGTGAGGCCAAGAATTTTTTCCAGCTATCCACCACTCCCACTCTAGAGACACACATCCCACAACAGGAAATTCTTTATGCATTACAAATTTGGGGAAAATGGTCAAACCATAATCTTACACATACATGAAGAAGTAGTAAACTCTTGCTCTCTAAAGCTTAAAGTAAACCAAGTGGATTTCAGGGTCACTGCAGGACAGAGGTTTTTCTTATGGAGAAGCTTCTCCTAGAAGAGCCAGGCTTCTATCATTTTCTCTGCTTAGTGAGCACTCACTGTAAGATCAGGGCTTTGCTGTAGCAACTGGTGCCCAAAGGGCCTGATGACCTGCTTCTCATTTTGTCTCCTGCAAAACAAGATAGTGCTTTGGCAGTGCCTCCTGCTGCTGCTGTTTATGCAATAAGTACAAAGAATACACCTCAATTTATCTGTGGTATAGTTATTATGTTTTTATAATAGTTTAATAAAAGCAAATACAGTAGCTTTTGTTCTTTCATCTAGAGGTGACAGAAACACAAGGATAGGTCAGGGGTTGAGGTTCAGCTTCAGCTTTGTTAGCTGCTTCTTCCTCTACTTTTAACAGTCATCAGCACATGCTCTACCAGTCACGTCTTAAACCCTGGCTCCAGCTACAGAGCCATAGCTGGGCTTCTACTGCCAGCTGCTGCTCGGCTTGTGGTTTTAAAAAACACACACTGCTCTGTAAAGCCGCCCTCAAACAGCCCTGCAATTCTGCATTCCTCACTTTAATAGGGACATGACAGAAAGTAGTCATTAGCATAAGGGAAGTTAGGAGAGGAAGGGAAATTAAATATGTCAAAGAAAAAAGAAAGCCTGATTCTATGCTGCCATTTCTAAAGCTACATAGGCCCAACGGCCGCTACTTCATAGAACCATAGAATGGTTTGGGTTGAAAGAGACCTTAAAGATCATCTAGTTCCAACCTCCCTGGCTATGGGCAGGGACAACTTCCACTAGACCAGGTTGCTCAAAGCCCCATCCAACCTGAACTTGATACTTCAGATGTTCTTATTCCTCAGTACTTCCAGAGATACAGCTCCTACACTGACAGTCCACAAGCAAAAATTTTGCTTTATAGATGCAGCCCACAGTCCCTTTTCAAGAGATGTTCTTCATGTTTCAAAATTAACCACACTGCCTCCCTTCACACTGAGGATCAAAAGAGGCTGAAAGTATTACTCTCCTTTCTGCCTAGAGTACGTGGAAGTAACAGTAAGAACACAGTTCTTAAGTAAACTGTGTTCCCATTATGTAGGCGGCCTTTGAAAGTTCAAAGGAGGAAGCATTTTTTACCATGAATAAATTGGAATTGCCAAGCAATATGTTTCATAACTGAGGATGGGTTAACTCAAGGGAGAGGGGAAGGAATAAAAAAGGAAATAAAAATATTCACAAGCTCCCAAATGCAGAATTTAGACTCTACTAGGCTGAGACCAACCACCCTCTTTTCATGCTATGACTTGCACACTAGACCCACAGCCCAACCACATGGGATCTGCTCTGATAACATCAGGCACTTCTTTTGGGCACACACTGCAATGGATTATCCCCTTCTGATTTTAGGTAATGATCCTAGGGTTGACGTCCAAGAGGCACTCAGGGAGAAGGTGATGGACAAATCCATTAACAGCTAGTTATGCCTGGGGTAACTTATGCCTAAACCATTCAATGAAGCACAGTGAAGGGCTCAACCATGAAGAAACACATGAGATTTTGGATATCTGTCTCAGATTAATACGACCAGTTATGAAAGTGGTTTATTTTAAGTTGCTGGTGGAACAATCCTGAGCATACTACCCTACAGATGAAATACAAAGACCATCTTGCATAAGCAGCAACTTTCCCGAGCATGGGTGCTGTTATTGCTTGCACCTTGCAAGGAGCTGCCTCATTACAAGCTCACCCCTCCAGCACACTCCAGCTCCTCACAGGATCCCAAAGCCCCCGTACTCTAGAAAATTCTAGTTGCCTAGTCCAAGATTTTTTACTTTTTTTCCAAAGGGGCAGAAACAAGCAAAGAGAGCTCGTATGCATCCTGCAGGACAGACTCCTTCCCAGAAGCTGCTCTAGCCTCAAGATCTGTGTGCCATCTGCATACTGAACACAGGAAACTTTGTGATTGCAAGGAAAGTGAAAGGGAGGGAAGAAAAAAAAGAGGACTTGCAAAGACTAATGATTCAATTCCATTTTCCCCCTCCAAATAAAAAGCCCTAATAAATGCCTGGAAATTCCCCAATTTCCGCCTCTGACAAAAGCTAGCACAAAGACAAAACGCCGGGAAAATGTCAAGGAGCACCTACAGAGAGCACATCAGGTTGGCCAGAGTGCACAGACCTGTGGCTACCAGAGGGGAAGCCACTCTGCTGCACGGCAGCAGAAGGTCCCTCCTGCCCCACAACACAGAGCTTGCCAGGCCTCACCTGCAATACTTAGCTACAGCATGTGTAACACATCTACCCACTTCTGTGGTCTTTGGCTTTTTGTTTGCTTTTGTTTTTCCATTCCTCCCCTCTCCAAGCCTCCACAATAAACTGGTACTTCATTTTAAAGACTGCAAAAAGCACAGATGAAAAGCTGAGGGGTCAGCATTTTGCTACTTGTGGACAGTTTCAATATTTTAAGAGCAATTATGTTCCCATTGAGCCTTCATATTAGTCTGCATTTTGAATAACATTATCAAATGACACAGATACCCTCATTCTCAGCTACTGCTGAAAGTGGCCAGATCCTGAGTTAGAACAAAATTTCCCTGAGTTCAGAAGAGCTACATGACCTTGCTGCCCTGCTCACGTCAGAAGCTTCCATCCCTTCTAATTTGCAGGCACAACCAACCCGACGCCTCTCCCTGCTCCAGCTCTAACACAACAATATTGTATAAAAAGGGGAGGGAGGAGGATGGAGGGCGAGGCATACAGAAAGGCAGCTAAACCAGATGGCTGTGACAGAAGTGGGGCAGGGAGCAGCTACATACACACTTATGCCAGGGGGCTTCGCTCTTTACCAGAGGTGATGCATTTTAGGTAGCAATCTCAACCTGGACTCACAGTGTCCTGAGCAGTGTGCCTGCCTGTGTCCCAGGACTCACATATCACCCTGAAGGTACTACCTATCTGTTATATTTTAGTGTAAAATGAAAGCTCTTGCAAGAACAGAGAGACCTGGGGCTTGCCCAAGTCAGCAGTAAAGCGACGAACACCAATGAAAACTAACTGCTCATTCATTTTAATCACATGAGACTTCCTCCAATTGATGGCAGCTAGTTACCACCTCTCTCCACCGTGCCAGGCTGCCCAGATGGTGCCAATTCATTTAGACATATTTCTTGGCTCATCTATTCAGGCAGACAGTCCAAAAACCATCCTTTTAGATAACTGAGTTGAGGTCAGCACAAGCATTCAGCCAGATAAATACTGGGCTACCTGTGACAGTGTAATACAGGGAAGACCACTGACATACATATGTTCTGCTCCTGGATATGTGTTTGGGGCAGTCACTCAAAAGAAAAAGGAAGACTGTTTTACCATAAAACAAGGCAGGTTCATTTGCTTAACAAGTCTGACAAGAACGTGGCCTGTTAAATTAATACAGAACTATTGATCAGCTGAAGGAGAGGCACCACAACAAGAGAAAATGAGATGTGTCAATACAAAGGATGTGTTTATGGAGAAATGAATCACACAGAACACAAGGGCAGGAAGAAAAATACAATCCAGGTGATGAAAAAGCAAGGAGGATGCCTATGTTAATGCTGCTTTCTATCAGCAAGTGGGCAGAAGAGATTTCATGACAAGCACACAGCTCCCACTACAGAGTGGTCTGATTTCCCACAAGAGTGTCCCCTGTGGTCAGGAGAGGACTGAGGGCTGCTCTTCCTCACAAAGCTTTAAGCCATCACGACACACCAACAGCAGTGATAAATTGACTTGCCAACAGAAGCACATCAGCTTCGAAGCTGTCTACAGCAAGTCATAACAAAAGCATGAGAAATCCAGCTTGCTTTAACTCAAACCATTTTCGATTCATTATTAGTAACAACACTGTCCATCTTCAGAAGATGCAGAGTAGGCTTCCTACAGGAGAGGCCTTAGGGGGAAAAAAAGATGATCTAGCTATAACATCTTAAAATTAATTCCTTACATCTCTGCTTTTTAACTCCTCTCCGAAACAGAAAATTCAGACCTAGCAGAAATAACCATAAAACCATTCTCTGACTCTTTGCTGTAGTATTTATTTCACATGTGCACGGCAAACCTGAGCCCTGGCCTTACGTACCTGCTGTGAATATAGACAGACCCCAGAGACTTTCAAATCTGGCTGATAATCACAAATTTGTCTCAATTACATGTCAAACCTTTAACATGTTGCAGGTACCAGTACCCTAGCTCAGACAAAAAACAGATACACCATCACCACTTCCCTAAATTAAAGGCTAGGGTAGAGCTGTGTGCCTAAATAGCTATTACCATGATCTCATGGGGAAAGCAGCCAAAGTCCATGGAAACCACTTCACAACTGGGCACAATGCCCACTGCCTCTGTCCATTCTGCCTGCTAGACCTCAGCCTCGGACACCAACAAGACTTTCAAGTTAAACACTCAGTTGAAAGGACTCCCTAATGGCACAGATACTAACCTGGTGAGCAAGACTATTTCACAGATCCTGGCTCAAGTCCTGCTCCTGCAGCTGGTGATGCCCATTTCAGCTAGATGCTGCAGGCAGCCTCCATCCCTGGAAACTCAGGCCTGCAGCAGTTATTCAGAAGTTACTCATCAGATTCAGCATTATCTAGTCCCATCAGGCCTTTAAAATTAAATAAATTAAGATCAGCCTGAGGATTAGCTATGTGTTGAGAACAGAAGACCACAAAGTAGCTTATCTCATCCAGTACCTCAACTCAGGTAGCAACAGATGGGGACTGTGAGTCTTAAAATCTGCTCAGTTCAAGGCTGTACCTGACCTCCTGATTGCTTAAGGCTTTAAACATGAAAGCTGATGGCTATTTTTAGCATTAATTAGCTGAACTGTGGACACTTCTCTTATCCATATCCAACCCATAGGGCTCATCAAACCTGCTCCTCACCCCAAACATTTCACAAAGCCTGATGATTTTCTGCTTACATACACTCAAAAGCTGCAAGTACAACAGCATAAAGACTAAATGGCTGTTTCCCATTCACTCCACTGGATCTCTTTATCCTCAGTCCCGCACCTCCCCCTACTTCTAAGCAGCAATAATTGTTCACATTGTTTTGTTAAACCTCTTCCCTGAAAGCTTGCTATTCCCTCTGCCTCTTTTCTACCCAGGCCCTGGGAAGCTATCCTTCTAAAGGCTTTTGTCACCCCAGACCTTGCTTTAATTAGTCAATGCAGATTTCCAAATATCTACAGGCTTAGCGAAACAGCTCTTTCCCCAAAGCCTCCTTCTGCCACCATTAAGCAAGCCCACTCCCCGCGAGAATACCAAATTCTTTTTTCCACTACATTTTAAATTGCTGCCACTCCTCTGAGCAACCAAGGAGAAACTGTGCATGTGTGCAGCTGAAGACAAGGTGAATTAGTCACATCGCAGATGAAAAAAGGGACCCAATAATCATTCTGCTCACATGACAGAGATGCTTTTAGGAGAGTGAGGTGCTGATTTAATGCTCAGGCTCCCTTCTCTTGCTTAAACAGGCTTCAGTCCAACCCAGCAAGATATTTCCAACAAGAAGTCCTAAATTCCTCCATCTTCCAGTGGGGTTAGCAGCACTTCACAGATTTCTTTTTAATATGTCTGTCACTCCCACTGCACATGACATACTTCAGCATTGGTTCCCAGTAAGTAATAACAGTCTTTCTTGGTTTAGACCCATGGTCTGTGCTCACTGATGATGACAGAAACGTAACACGGGTCTGAGAACCACACGCTGGAGAAATGGGTCACCTTGCTGAAGAGTCACTTAACATCCTGACTTTGAAGGTGTTCCAAATATCATCTGCTTATGCTATGTAGGTTAAAATCAACTTGTGAATTTTTGGAAGGTGGCAAAAATAAAAATGAGAATTTTCATGCAACCAGGCAGCAGCAAATACAACATGGTTCCAGTTGTTGGCAAACTGGCCCAGTATCCCATGCCCCTTGAAAGGCAGCTGGAGAGCTTTCCCCCACAGCAAGATTCACCTCTTTTCACCCTTTGTGGTGTCTTGGTTAATCATCACCAACTTCATCCCTTTAACTGCACGCTTGTGAGGCAAAGTCACAAATGTCACATCCATGGGGGTGGGCAACAGACACAGCTGAAACAACACTAAAAAAGGTTTTGCAGTGTAGAAAATGGGAGTTGGGCACATGGGTGCATGCCCATGTGCTTCCATGAACGGCTGAAGGCAACAGCGAGACCAGGGAGAAAAATTAGTTTTAGTACACCCTGTCAGCTTAAAGGGATTTTCATAAAGACAATGCATGGGAGATTAAGGTCAGCTAACCCACTCCAATTAGTTATCATAAAGCCTTGGCAGCTTTACTCGAAGTTGTACACTCTTCTAGAAAGCTGCTGTATCTATCCTTATCTCACCTCTTCTACTTGCCTACCCTCTTCCCTCCATTCACCTCCTTGCTTCTTCTTCCAACAGACCCAGCGGGCAGGCTCTCTGCTAACCCTAAAACTTTCCTATCACTCAGCCATCCTGGTGCCACAAGACCACCACTGGCAGTCATTCATCACTGGGATGCTTTGAAACCATATTTGTTCTTCCTATGCATCATCAAGCCCTAGAAACAAACCAACTGATACCCAAGCAGAATTTGGAAGAGACCTGCCAGGGCAGTACATACAAGAGGTAGGAAGTCAGGTGAGATGGCTGAGACCCAAGACTGCTGGGGAGGTCCTGGCCCACCATAATGGGGAACAGGGAAGAAGCAAGGTTTGTAAACGGACTTTAAAAGAAGGCAGCAGTGGATAAAGAAATGAAGAACAAAAGGAACTTTTCAAATTGAAAAGGATGGCGGCTGGGGAGTAGTGAACGTGAAGCAAGCACCTTCCAGTTTGGCAGTCAGTTTCAATCCCACACATTGGTATGTTAGGAAGTACAGCCATTTAAAACCATGCTGGGCTTTTTGAAAGAAATGGCTTGCTGCTTCTTTGCCTGCCTGCCACCAGCACCATGCCATGGCAGCCACACATTTTCTACTCTGAGTCACCATCTCTGTTCAAACACCAGTTCACAATTAGGAAATTAAAATAGACCAGACAGGTGCCAAAGAACTTACCAAACCTGCTCAGCCCACAGATTCTCAAGCACACACACAGTGACAAGGCGTGTGTGCCATCACACCATGATTTTTTTTGGAGGTTGAATCTCCAAAATCTGAGTTTGGAGTACTCAAGAGGTTTAGAACTGCAGACCCTTCTGGAACTGCTCCTAGATGTAACCCACAACACAATAACGTCAGCATCATGACCCACTGCAGGGCTCAAGCTGCACTTTGTTCTGAATCTTGATTAACTGGTTCCTGAGCAAGTACCTGTAATGGCTTTCCTCTCTCCTTTCTCCAGCTTTGCTTGTGGGGACTCTGTGTAGCCACTGTGCTCCATGGGCTGTTCTGCCCTCTTCATTGCCGTGCCTTTGTAATTCATCTGAAGTTGGCTGGTGTACTTCTCATGCTGCAGGGACAAGCAACAGTTGTAGTTTGCCAGTATGATCTGTGTGCTAACCTACAGAAAACCTTCCCTGCAAATAGATCATGCAAAGGCAAACACTGTAGCTATGCTCTGCAACAGAAAGCAAGCACACCTGAGTAGAGGCTACAAAATACAGCAGAAATGCCAGCAGAGAGGCTTTCAAACTCCCCATTTGGAAGATTAAGTGACAATTCTAGTCCATGAGAAGGTCACTGTGACTTAGCTCTGCGAAATATTTAATTAGAAAACCTTTTAAGGAATAAACTGAGAAGAATCAGAACTTAGGTCATTTCTCACTCAGGATTCAAATCCTGAAATCGCCTTTGCTCTTAAAGCAACTTCATAAATTCTTTCAGGACAGTCATCTGCATTATCTCACTTTTTCAGGAAAGACAATTAAAATCCATTTTAATTATTTCTTGCCAAACCCTCTCCCCAGCTAGGAAAGTGCATTAAAACAGGCTCCACATAGTAAATGAGCTATTTAAAAGTGGGTTTACTACAAGTAAATTAATAAAAGGGTGTAGCCATCCAGATTACCCCTGAGTAAATTCAGTGAATCATTTTCTCAATTTCAGCTGCTATATTCCCCATCCCTCCAAGTCCTAAACATAGAACCAGGGTTAAGACAGTACCTGCTAGCCACACGGTGATGCTTGGCACCGACAGCCCAGTCCCTCAGCTGAACATAACAGCTTTCTTGCCTAGGGGAGGTTGCTTTTCTGCTTTAGATAAGAGGATGCTTGAATATTTTGTACCTGCTACTGAACTCTTTGTTTAAAAAGACACCTCACTCATAAGAAGACTGCTCAGTAAGTAAAAATTGCAAGCTCAAAGGCAAAAATTAGATGATACACAGGAATAAATTAAGCAAACTTAAGTCTGCTGGAAGAAGTATGATGGAGCTGGTCTAAAGCCACCGAGCTCAAGAAAAAGGCATCTGCTCCACTTCTGGGAGGGAAGAAGATCTGCTGTGCTTCATCCACAAGCTTATGTGGTGGCTGTTCTTTAATATGTTACAGCTTTAGTAACCTTTTCTGTTGGCAGTCATGAAGTCATCAATACCTTCATCTACATGTTAGCACAGGGATCAGAGCCAAGGTAACTGGGAAACGTATCTCTCCTCAAATTAAGGTTTTATTAAGTCCTCATCCAAGGAAAGCCCTACACTGTGGAGCATTTCACTGCTATGAAGAGTATTTTAATATTTTGGTCTGCTTGGCCACTACTAGAGCACTTAACTTTTTATTTTTTTTCTAAACGCACCTGCACCCAGACACCCTTACCTTTAATGCTTCTTCTGGGACTTTGTGTTGAATTTGTTCCAGGACGTACATGTTTGAATGTACAGCACTCATTAAGGAAATTACAAAGGAATTGGATGGACAGAGAAATCTAGCATTTAGTCATGGAAAGAAAACAAGATATAATATCAGAGAAGCTTACAACTTGCAGGGTACTAAAAGTTGCCTCTTCTATAACTCACCACGGACTTTGCCATGCATGTTTTGCAAGACAGCATGCAATCACATCTGCTGGCGAGACCCATGCTAACTGAGGGGCAGCAGATAAGGGGAGCAGGGCAGGAAAAACTCGAGGGAGCACTAGCAGCTCTGTGCAGGACCAGAGGGAGCAACCAGAACCCTGACTCAGCTCACACCCCACTCCTCTCTACCCAGCTGGCAGCTCCAGGCAGGTCACTCTCTCCCCATGGTATCCAGGCCAAGATGAGGCAATCTAGTGCGCTCCGGACAAGTGAACAGTAGAGTCCAGCTCCCTGCAGGGATGCCTGGCACTATCATGCTCTCTTGCCCTGACAAGGCCTTCCAGCTACTGCAGTTTCCTGGATGAAAAGTAAATCAGGTCATGAGCTGCTGTGACCTCTTTGGAACGGAGGCATTCAACATGATTGAGCCTAGGCAATAATCCTCAGCAACGCTGTGCAAAAAACAAAAATAAATAAAGGAAGCATATGGCAAAGTCAACATGAACAACCCAATCAGCGCAGCACAGAGCAAAGGGGAGGAAAAAGGAAAGATGGAAAACATTACACTAAAAATAAACCAAGTGATACTGGCATAGCAGGGAATCTGCACAGCCTGCATGTGAAACTGTAAATGGAAAAGAGGCAAACGCTTTCATGCAACAGCACACAGCTGACTCAGACACCTCAGGAGATGCTGCCAGCCACGCTGAGCTATGTGGTATGCACAGAAAACACTACTAAAGAGAGGCATTGAAGCAGCAAAGGAAAGGAAGAGTTTGTAACTGCCATACTAACTATGCTGAAGTAAATAGATAGCACTAAGATCTGCAATTCTTTATCATTTTCCTGTTGGTGGCAATAAATTCTACAATTCATAAATGCAGTCATTCATTTCACATGAGTATCAGTGTGAGGGCTGCAGGACTAAACTTCAACTCAGCTGCTTAGTACTCAGAACTGCTTTCTATAAAATGTTTAAACCTGTATCACAGCCATTAAAACCTACCCATGCTCTAGGCACTGGCTTATGCCTTCACTAGGCTAGAGTTCACAGCAAATCTTCTATGAGTTTGTCCACACATCTAAAGACCAGAAGATACATGACCAGCTACATCAAAAATACCTGCCAATTTGCAAAGCTAGAACTGAGGTTGCTGTGGGACTACAAGAGGCTTCATAACATGTGCACCGAGACACCACCTTTAATGACATGGTCCCAGATGACAGTGCTCTTCTGTCAGACAGCACTCAGTAAGGGGCTACTCAGTATCTCAGAATCCCCAGCATCACCACCATGTTCTCCTGTAACCCTCATCAGCTGCAAGTTGTTCAAATACCAATCTAAAGGCAAATAATCTGTCTCCCTTTCTTTTTTTTCTTTTTCCCTTTTTTTTTTTTTCAAGATTCAGCAATTACCTCACTTCTAAAAATCAGAAATACCACTGTGATGCAAGGATTTTTTTTTCATCTAAAATGGCAAGAGACAGAGCAAGACCAGAACCAAGAGTACAACCTTACACAAGGCCTAGAAAACCTTTTCCAGCAGATCCAGGACTGCACACACATCAATTTAAGCATCCCTGCTGCAACTGTGAGTGCTCCTGCACTGTCAGTGGTTAGAGCTGAGGTGCCCAGATCATTTGAAGACCAGGGAGGCTCAGTCTCCTCTTAGTGCCCCAGCTATCTGGACTCCAGCAAGGTTGGATGTATTTCAAGGGCTCCAGAATGGCCAAGCACAAACTGCTTGGCAGCAGAATGTGGCCCTGGGGTCAAGGATGCACAAAAGTTTTCTAGCCAAACATCTCCCCCCACCCAGTGGTAAAACTTCAGTCTCTGCCTCTATTCTGAGAAATGTCTGGACTGTTTTTAAGTGAAATTTCACCACAAAAAAAGAAACCTGGAGAAGATACTTGCTACTTCTAAATTCAGCCTGAGTGGGTAAAGTTTAGCAGATAGAATAAACTGAAAAAAAGGGAACAAAAAAAGTATTAGATTACATGAAAAGGCAGCAACAGGAGCCTCTACTTACCGCAGTAGCTCTGCAGGCTCAGAATGAAACATCTATGCTTACATCCAGTCATACAGCCCCATCAGTATAAAAAGGAAAGGGACGAAGGCAAAGGTGCTTTAGCAGACACTAGCAGAATTTCTCTGTAAACAAAGTAGTAACTGCAGCCCAGCCTCCCTGAATAAAGGGGAAATCTGCTGGTGCAAAAGAGAGATTTGCTCTTGTATTTTGTGGCAAAAGCAATTTTTCATGGGCAAACTTCAGCTGATAAAGAGTCAGGAGCCTGACCACAAGCCCCAGAGCTAAATGCTGAAAACCTGCAAATTGTCTGAAAGCAAGCGTTTGGGTGAAATGATTGACAAAAACACACAAGTGGGATTAAAAAAAAAAAATAGGAAGATGTTAATTCATACAAAACATATGGAATATATTTGTTCCCCAACTTGTACCAGTTACAGCTGCCACACAGAGACCGAAGAGGCAACTCCATAGTCACTACTGCCAGTTCGAGCCCTGGTTCAAAGTCCAGTGAGTCATCATGATTAGTATGCTTTGAATCAGGTCCATGGTGGAGAAACAAAAGTTTATGAGCCATCCAAAGGCTCCAGGAGGGAAAATAAACACCCTTATTCATTAGTCACAATTAGCACTGTTAACTTCCCATAGAGCAAACAGCAAAAACCCAGTCAGAGATAGTGTCCCACTCCCTCTTCAGATGAGAAGGATATCATAGCCGAAGCGAATGACATCATTCAGTTTTAGGGTGATGTACTTCTGGTCAGGAATTCTCATGTCATTGACGAATGTCTGCAGGAAAGAAGCACAGGAATAGTTTTTGACTGAGGGTATCAAGGTGATGCATCCCAAATACACAGGGCTCCTGGAGGGCACCAAGGTCCATCTGTTCACCACACTGCACACACTCAGGGTGCACTAGCACAAAGTCAGCCAGGCGAGGAGCTAAGCTCCCTGCAAAAATCCACACTTGCAAGTAGCTGCCATGGGCAAGTTAGAGCAGCCCAATTATGCTTCAAAGCAAGGCACTCTGGCAGGATCTCTAGGGAAAGTCACCTTAGTACCAACTGCAAATGAAATTTTAGTCCCCAACTTAAACAGGTAAATGAGGTGCCTGCAGTTAGGAACTTCAGATGCTCTCAGCTCTCCTCAGCCCTCCACGTCCAACAAGAGCAGCAAACGGTGCCACTCATACTCTAATTACTGAGCTGGGAACCAGCTTTCTGCTGGATGTCAGACAACACTGGTGTCAGCTGCAAGGCCTGATAATCTAACGAGCAAAACCTGTCATAGAGGAAGGGGAAAATGAAAATGCACAAAAAAAAAAAGCATTTGCAGTAGCAACACCATGATGTCTGAGGCCACTTTGTCCAAGACATCATATGTCAGTATAATAGGCCCCTCGCATAAAACATTCACACGCTCATTTTTCCCATGCTCCAGACAGTTCATTGAGGCTCAAAGAAGTTAAGTTATCCTCAGAAAGGTACAAGAAATGTATTTCATAGCTGTGAACAAATGTCTGGGATGTCTCAGATGCCTTTTTTCCTGGGGACCCCATAAGGAGCAATTCTCACAGAACAGTGGAGGAACAAATCAAGCACTCATGGTCATCTTCCACAAATAAACCCACACGCTTTTGTAATAACCAGGGCCATATAAAAACAAAAATAAATCAGGAACTCAGTTGAAGAAGTACCAGCATGCTGACAGCGATCAGGCTCCCAGTTACAGCCAGGGCAGTCAGAGACACCAGGAGTTTCTCTACCTCACAAGGTGGGATTCACTCAGTCTCACAGATCAGGAACCCACTGCTGGCTCTTCGCAGCCTCAATGCAAATGCAGCTATGCTCGAATGAATCAAAATTATGCTAGAAAATGTATTTACAGGCTTTCACCACTGAGGCACAGTCTTCTTCTGCCTTCTCACCTCAGCCAAGCCAAATATCCATGATAAGACCAAGTATTAACCACAAGGGAAAAACAAATGCTAGAGCAGGAAACTAGAACTTCAGCAGACAACAACCCCCAGCTTCCTGGCAATTTACGGAAGAGCTGAGTGAAAGGCCTGTAATTTCAGAATAAAAGCAGTGAAGCTGGTTAAAAGGCAAGGAATTCCAATTTCCATGAATTTTTATAATATTTAAAAATCCCAGAAGAGTCACATCTGGAGCAAGAATAATTATTTAGTGAATTTTCTGCAAAACAAACGTCTGCAAGAAAACCCATTTTGATGTCATTACCTAATCATCTGTGGTTACTTCAAATAAAATAAGCCAAGCAAACTGCTTATTGCAGACAGAAATGCTACCTTCAAAACCCAAAGACCCTTAACAGACTGAAGAATCAGCTGAACATTATAATAGAAACAATATAAAACATTTCAACAGTTAATACAAACCAGATTATCCAGCAAAGCCATATAATGCTCTGTTGAAAAGCCATAAAGTAAACCGAAAATAAAAGCAAATTCTGCAAGTGGAATTAAAAATCTAGGTCCTCAAAAGCAATTTCTTTAGTTTCAGGGGGAAAACAAGGTTTTGATGAAAATTTTCAAATAAGGACTTATGTTTCTTTCATGCTAAAGAAATTCAGTTTGGCCCCAACAGTCTTCTCCAGCAGAAGTGTGTCTGACCAGCTGCAGAAGGCAGGCACTGCTGAAACTGTTTTTACTCCACTGCCCCTCAGAGCACAAGTCAACCCCTAAAATCTTGTAAACTCATATGAATATAGAAAAGAATTAGTGGTACAATCCTTCCCTTATTTGCAAGCAGAGTTTTCAGCTGCTATTTTGCCACCAGGCGTTAAATACAACAGGTTTTGAACCACAGATCCAACCAGAGCCCAGACCAGTTACTGAAAACATTCCCATCTCAGCACGGCTCTGCACCTTCAGCTGTAAGGTTGAGAAGGAATAGCACTCATTCTTGCTGTTTCCAGATGCCAGAAGCAGCAGAACACTTGAGATCTGCTTTAGCCACTGTTTTTTTACAAGTTTCTGGGATTGTCTTGTGGTTGTGATGGTGGAGGGTTTCTGTTTCTAAGCCCAAAACAATGATTGCAGAAAAACCCCTGCTGGGAAGACAATTATGTGAATCCAGCTTAGACCTGCTCCAGCAGAGGAATTGCTCTGCTGGTATAAAGAAACAGCCAAAGAAGAGGCATGCCATGAAATTAGGACAGATTTAACTACAATGGTATATTAAAAAAACACAGAATGCAGGTGGGCAGACAAAGCCCTGCCTAACTGCTTAACACCACTGGTGTGAATTGGGACCAGAACAAGGGTTAAGATTCAGGCAGGCTCAGCTCCCTGTTCTGGGGTCACATTACCCCTTGGTCTTCACACAGACTAGGCTCAAGGAATGCAAAAGAGCAACTTTGATTGGGGGAAAAAAAAAAAAAAAAGAAAAGGAGAGAAAGAAAAGGTGGTTTTAAATAGTTTCTCCCCAAAGAAATTAAATGTCTCATCATCCCATAAATCACTGCATGCACTGACAACTGAATTGCTAGGTCACCCTGCTCATGCTGAACAGCTGCTCCAGAATCTTTCCCAGTTCAATGTTAACATCCCCAAAATTAGACTAAATTTATTTCCTCCTCTTCTGCAAAGAGCTCTGTGATTTTATGAGCCCTGAATCATTCTGCAAGGACACCAGAAGAAATGGAAAAAGAAATACAAAATGCACCAAAGCTTTTCTCTTCTAAGATGAGGTGCTACATGACTTTCATCTCAGGCTTTGCAAATAATTATGTACATTTAGCTTAACTCACATGAACAGTTCCAGTGACCCAAAAGGGTCTAACAGTAGAATTAAGTGCACAAGGACTTGCAGACTCAGCATGGTGCATGTTTGCTTTCATAATCCAGGAGGTTTACTACTTACGCCATTTAAACTCCCAAGATCCTTCACCCAGTGCTCATCTTTCTCCTTGTCATAGTTGATCACAGCATGCTGCTTATCGACACTGCGGGACTGGCAATGAAAACATAATGAATGTGAGACTGGTCACACATAAGACACAGTGTTAATCAAAGCAACATTTTGACATTAAACTAATTTGATATGGCGTACAGGGAGAAAAGGGAAAAGAAGGAAGGATTAAATATTATTTGCTACTACAAACAACAAAGGATAAACAGTAAATGCTTCCATGGTTGTTTAAATGGTTCAACTTAAAAAGAGAGAGGAAAAAAAAAACCCACAAAAAAATTACTGAAGGCTGTCAAGACTACGCTATAATTTCAATGAATTATATCAATACACACTGAAAATAAAACCAGCCAAATGGAAAGCCTGGGGCAGGATCTCAGTCAGTGTGAACTAGAAGAGCTTCATTTTTCACCAGCCAAAGCTGGTGGCCTCATCACTAGGGACATTCCTATTCGGGATGATTAATTCCTATTTCAAGGAAAGATAAACCACTTTCTTAAGTTACAACAATGTATTCTCTTCCCAGGATTATGTCCCAGATTTGATTTAAATTCTAGGATGTTTTCCAAGTTGAAAGGAAGTTAGTAAACTTGCAATAAGAAAGAAAGCAACTCCAGGAAAATTCAAATTTAAGGCTAGGTTTGAGAACACTGAACTGGACAGTGATTTGGTGCCATTGGCTTTGCCACAATGCACAAGTAATAAGCGCACTTTATCTTCAGAACAGAGAATGACACTTCGGCAAGAATGGTCTCAGACTTCTGAGGAAGAACTGTTAGATCAAAACCTCTAAATAATTTTGAAATATGTTGTGTTACAGCTTTAAAGACACCAGACTGTCTGTATTTAGATCTGCCTCTCATAACTTGAATTCTTGCTGCAGTTGACCTCAACCAGTCACTGGAACCACTTACTCCATCAGCACGCACACATGACACTGAGACCTCCCTGGTATCTTGGGCCAGAGGAGGGTAGGACATCCTACCAGAGCAGGGAGACCAGCCAGGCTCTAAATCAGCAAATCCTCCTCTTCCTGGGCATTGACCAACACGTTCTTGGTGAAAGTACTTCCCTTTTCCCCAAGTATAAATGCACTAGTTTCCACAGCACTGCTCTCAGCAAGCCATTATCTACTTCCTTGCAAGCATGTTGAGGCAAAGATCGTTTCAGGGGAATTCCTTAGTGAAGATACAGAGGTTTTGCTGGACAAACTGCTACCATTTGCAGGAATTTCTTCTGCCTCTGCCAACATCAAGCACACTGTTAATATCCCAATAACTGATAAATGTCACTTTATTCCCCTGCAAAGCATACGTCAGCCCAGGAGACCTGTCCTCCAGAATAACCCCAAAGTACTAGTATGAAGAAAGCATGCACTTGGCCAGAAGACGGCTCTTCCACCTTGTGACATCCCTCACACCATTCAAGATATGCCACCACAAGCAGAGGCAGCGAGGAGAAGGGCAGGTGACTCCAAGCCTCCAGCTGCCTCACTAATACAGTTACTTAGCACTGCTGAATTTGCAAGGTGTCAGCTCACATAAGTCCCTGATGAAAAATGAGGCAGCACTCGACACTCTGCTGCTGCTCAGACACCAAATGCTCCCCAAAGAAACAGAGGCAGAGACAATGTGGTTGGGGACACCCCACTTGCATCTCCTGCTACACCAAGCCCTAAACACGGAAAGTGAAGCACAGAAAGGCCCCCCAGGAGGCACACACAAATCTCTTGCCCTCATGCAATAATCACCACACTTGGTGTCTGACCCTGACCTTGATGTAGGGCAGGTCTTGAGTGTTTGCAGTGAGAAACTATTGCTTCTCTCTGTTACTGTTCACATTAGGTGAAGCACCTCAGTTCAGTCTGCAATCGCCGAAGTGGCTGTGGCAGGTATGTGCATCATAAGGTAACAACTGTCCAGGCAAGGATGGTTGAGGGATGCTGCCCAGGACCTGCACCTTGGCACATGGTCCTGACGACAAGGAACATCTCCAGCCACAGCCTCATGTGTAACAGCACCCGATGCTACAAGAATTGGGGTTGTACCTGACCTGCCATACAGAGGCATAAATGTACTACCTTTCACTCTGATGGACTCAAAGATAAACATGCACACAGGTCCTGCCTGCACAGGACAGATGCAAGGTCTTCCCCAGTTCCTGTGCTACCCAAAATTGTAGACACCGCTGTTCCCAATGAGACGTAAGGGAACATGGATTAACTGGTGCAGCAATGTTTGCTTTAGCTTTTTACAGCATGTCATAGAGACTCCTTTAAAAATGAACAGATTTTAAAGGCAGAACAATCCCTCTAGACCCCCCCTTTCAATGGCAGAAAGGCTTCCACCCCAAAAAACTAATACAGACAAAAAATTAGGGTAGATTTTATCTGGTATCTGATTTTAAATGAATCACAGGACATTTAAAAGAGGGTTTATTTCTGTGAACCAGCTGTCTCCCAGAAATTCAGTTTGCCCTGCATCTGACCCTGATGCAAGTCAGCATTGCCTCTGGGGTGCTGTATTTTACAATAGCTGACTACAGCTACTCAAGGGTCCCAAACCAAACAACAGTCATCACAGGGGAGCAAAGACGTGTTCCAGCAGCATGATATAACCCCACATAAAAGCTGGAAGAGGTCACCAAAAGAACCAATTTATGCCCAATTCTAAGGAAGCTGCAGCTGTGTTCAAGACAGCCCTTTGCAAAAGGAGTCAAATTGATATGCAAAATCTGACCCCCAGTCTTGATACAACCTCTCAGCATCTCTTTAAAGAACACACGAGGAACACGGCAAACTGTTACACAAACCACACTTCCGTGAAATATCATTCTTTTGTAGACAGAGAGGAATTTTCTCAGTTTTGTTTATGTTAAACTAGCAAACATCACAGGAACTGGCAGCAGGAGTTCCTAAGGGCTTGTCTCCAAGGAAACTCATCTTAAAATAACTAAACTAACACCTTATTTATTTTGATGCAGACTTGCCAAAGGTCACTCTTACTTGAGAACTGAGGTGTGGTTTATTTCAACATCAGTTACATTTAACATAAACTGCTCTTGTGTACAGTGACAGTAGCAACCCAGTGCCTGATTAGGCTTTTGTTCTCAGAGAGGAGCAGACTGCCTCAATCCCACTTCCAAAGACTAACTGGTTTTCAGACTGGTAACAGCTGAGAGCTTGAGAACAGTCCTATGGAAGCCACTTCAGCCCAGCAGATCAGTGGTTTCTAATGCATGACCCACCTGAATCACAGAAAGTGATTTAAGAAGCCCGAGTCGACACATTACAGAGCAGGCCATGGGTGCAGAGCTCCCAACAGTCTGCAACTCCACTGGCAAGATTTTAGGCATCTATAAATTGAAAAGCTGCAATTAAGTCGACTAGTGGATGAGCCAACCAGGAGAGGAGCGCTGCTGGATCTCATCCTCACTAACAAGGAGGGTCTGGTCGAAGCAGTAAAGGTTGAGGGCTTCCTTGGTTGCAGCAACCACGAGATGGTGGAATTCAGGATCTTTTGTGGTAGGACCAGTACAATAGCAAGTCAAACTGCAACCCTGGACTTTAGCAGGGCAAACTTTGGCCTTTTCAAGCAATTGCTAGGGGAAATCCCATGGGCAAGGCTGCTTGAAGGTAAAGGGGCCCAAGATAGTTGGTTGACATTCAAGGATTGCTTATTCTGAGCTCAAGATCAGAGCATCCCGACACGTAGGAAGTCAAGGAAGAGGGCCAGGAGACCTGCGTGGCTAAATAAGGAACTGCTGGGTATGCTCAAGTGGAAGAGGAGAGTTTACAGGTAATGGAAGGAGGGGCTGGCCACTTGGGAGGAATATAAGGCTGCTGCTAGAGGATGTAGGAAGGCAGCTAGGATGGCTAAGGTCTCCTTAGAATTAAATCTGGCAAGTGGGGTCAAGGACAGCAGAAAGAGCTTTTTCAAATACATGGCTGATAAAACTAACACCAGAGGCAAGGTTGGCCCACTGGTGAATGGGATGGGTGCCCTGGTGACAGAAGATACAGAGATGGCAGAGTTATTGAATGCCTTCTTTGTCTCTGTCTACTCTGCTGGAGGCAGTCCTGAAGAGCCCTGTACTTCTGAGACCTCAGATGAAGTCAGGTCAAGGGAGCAGTCTGCCTTTAGTCGATGAGGAATGGGTTAGAGACCAGTTGAGCAATCTGGACATCCATAAATCCATGGGTCCAGATGGGATGCACCCGCGGGTGCTGAGGGAACTGGCGGAAGTCATTGCTAGACCACTCTCCATCATCTTTACCAAGTCTTGGGAAATGGGAGAGGTGCCTGAGGACTGGAGGAAAGCAAATGTCACTCCAGTCTTCAAAAAGGGCAAGAAGGAGGACCCAGGTAACTATAGACCGGTCAGCCTCACCTCCATCCCTGGGAAAGTGATGGAACACCTTATCCTTGGTGCCATCTTAAGGCATATCAAGGATAAGAGGGTTATGAGGGGCAGTCAACATGGCTTTACCAAGGGGAAGTCATGCTTGACCAACCTCATAGCCTTTTATGAGGAAATAACACGGTGGATGGATGATGGCAGAGCGGTGGATGTGGTCTACCTTGACTTCAGCAAAGCGTTTGACACAGTCTCCCACAGCATCCTCATAGCTAAACTGAGGAAGTGTGGTCTGAATTATCAGGTGGTGAGGTGGACTGTGAACTGGCTGAAGGAGAGAAGCCAGAGAGTTGTAGTCTATGGGGCGGAGTCTAGTTGGAGGCTTGTATCTAGTGGAGTGCCTCAAGGGTCAGTATTGGGACCAGTATTATTTAATATATTCATCAATGATTTAGATGAGGGAATTGAGTGTACTATCAGCAAGTTTGCTGATGACACTAAGCTGGGAGGAGTGGCTGACACGCCAGAAGGCTGTGCTGCCATCCAGCGAGACCTGGACAGGCTAGAGAGTTGGGCAGGGAATAACTTGATGAAATATAACAAGGGAAAGTGTAGAGTCCTGCATCTGGGCAGGAACAACCCCAGGTTCCAGTATAGGTTGGGGAACTACCTGTTAGAGAGTAGTGTAGGGGAGAGGGACCTGGGGGTCCTAGTGGATGGCAGGATGACCATGAGCCAACACTGTGCCCTTGTGGCCAAGAAGGCCAATGGCATCCTGGGGTGTATTAGAAGGGGGGTGGTCAGTAGGTCGAGAGAGGTCCTCCTCCCCCTCTACTCTGCCCTGGTGAGACCGCATCTGGAATATTGTGTCCAGTTCTGGGCCCCTCAGTTCAAGAAGGACAGGGATCTGCTGGAGAGAGTCCAGTGCAGGGCAACTAAGATGATTAAGGGAGTGGAGCATCTCCCTTATGAGGAAAGGCTGAGGGAGCTGGGTCTCTATAGTTTGGAGAAGAGGAGACTGAGGGGTGACCTTATTAGTGTATATAAATATATAAAGGGGGAGTGTCACGAGGATGGAGCCAGGCTCTTCTCAGTGGCAAACAATGATAGGACAAGGGGTAATGGGTACAAACTGGAACACAAGAGGTTCCACTTAAACTTGAGAAGAAACTTCTTCTCAGTGAGGGTGACAGAACACTGGAACAGGCTGCCCAGGGGGGTTGTGGAGTCTCCTTCTCTGGAGACATTCAAAACCCGCCTGGACACATTCCTGTGTAATCTTATCTAGGTGTTCCTGCTCTGGCAGGGGGATTGAACTAGATGATCTTTTGAGGTCCCTTCCAATCTCTACCATACTGTGATACTGTGAATCACGAATATAAGGGGACTCCCTAGGTCAAAATGCACACTTGCATCAAATACTGAGCCTTGCTTATGATCAAGCATGATGGGGCTTTGAGCAACCTGGTCTAGTGGAAGGTGTCTCTGCCCAAGGCAGGGGATTGGAGCTAAATTATCTTTAAGATCCTTTCCAACCCTTCTAATCACAACCTCCACAACAAAAGGCAAGGCTGAGCCATCTATTGGGAGTGGACACAGCGGCGCAAGCTGAAAAAAAATGTATTTTCTAATCAAGTGTTAAAAAAACCCTGAAGTGCTTATATCCAATTGCAAAAGCAAAAAATAAACAGCCCCTAGCAGTTAATTTGTTTCACCAGAAAAGCACTTGTGATGGGATGAGCAGCACTCCTGAGCTATGGCAAGGATCACTGAGATTCTGCTTGGATCTGAACAACAAAACCAGAGCTGAATGAAATTCAACAAGGGCAAGTGTAGAGTCTTGCATCTGGGGAAGAACAATCCCATGTACCATTACAGGTTGGGGGTTGACCTGCTGGAAAGTAGTGAAGGGGAAAGGGACCTGGGGTCCTGGTGGATAGGAGGATGACCATGAGCCAGCAATGTGCCCTTGTGGTCAAGAAGGCCAATGGCATCCTAGGGTGTATTAGAAGGGGGGTGGTCAGTAGGTCAAGAGAGGTTCTCCTCCCCCTCTACTCTGCCCTGGTGAGACCGCATCTGGAATATTGTGTCCAGTTCTGGGCCCCTCAGTTCAAGAAGGACAGGGACCTGCTGGAGAGAGTCCAGCGCAGAGCCACAAAGATGATTAAGGGAGTGGAGCATCTCCCTTATGAGGAGAGGCTGAGGGAGCTGGGTCTCTTTAGCTTGGAGGAGACTGAGGGGTGACCTCATCAATGTTTACAAATATGTAAAGGGTGAGTGTCAGGATGATGGAGCTAGGCTTTTCTCAGTGATGTCCAGTGATAGGACAAGGAGTAATGGGTGTAAACTGGAGCATAAGAGGTTCCATGTGAACATCAGGGAAAACTTCTTTACTGTGAGAGTGACAGAGCACTGGAACAGGTTGCCCAGGGGGGTTGTGGAGCCTCCTGCGTTGGAGATATTCAAGGCCCGGTTGGACAAGTTCCTGTGTGAGGTACTCTAGGTTACCCTGCTCTTGCAGGGGGGTTGGACTAGATGATCTTTTGAGGTCCCTTCCAACCCTTGGGATTCTGTGATTCTGTGAAGCGCCTCAGATGACACTGAGGAGAAAAGAAGACAAGGAAGAGAGATGTCCACCTAAGCACTAGTGATTTTCAGGCAAGAAATAAGGGTACACTCTAAGAGGCTGGGAATGAGGGAAGAACACAGCATTCTCACCATGTCCCAACACTGGACCATTTATCAAATGAAAACAACTCTCAGGAAAACACAATGTGTGCTTTACTGATTAACGTTTACACTTGTCTGAAGGGAAAACATGGACACTGATTTGTTACTACACTTACATTTCTCATCCAGGGCTTGCATTTCCAGATATTCAAATCACTTCCTAATATAAGGCTGTCCTGCTTCTCCACCACCTATCTCCAATGCATTACGTTTTAAATACCTAGTAGACAAAATGCACATGCAGCATATATATCTGAAGACAGAGCTATTTTACAGTTTTTCTTTTTTCCAAGATCATATTAAGCAGATAGGATAAATCAGAGACAGAAATGGCATCTCTGGGTCTGACAGTCCCATACCGGTACCTACATCTGCTATCTTTAGGCAGCTGACTTGTGATTCCCAAAACTGCACACATCAAACCAGCAAAAGCCCCTGCTTAGCATGGGAGCAGCAAAAGCAGCTTCAGAAGTGCTCAGGAGGCACATATCACGCTGGCTACATGTGCTGCAGATACCTTACAGCTTTGTTTGGTGAAGGATCTGATACACAGAACAGGGCACTCGGGATGAAAGCACAAGCTGCAGAGATGCCAAGCAAAACCCACAAGGAAACAAGACCTGCTTAGGGAGACAGGAGGAGAAATACAGCCAGGCAGCCTGCATTTCCCCAAAGGGCCAACAAGCAGACGCAGCTCAGCTGTCTACGTAGATACAGATGCTGCCTTTTCCCCAGGAGAATTACCATGGGCAAAACCCTACTGTTCAGGGTAGAGATCTGGACCTCAGCCCTGCCAGGGCCTTGAAGCATCGTGGTACTGGAGATAAAATAAACAAATGAGAGCAGTTTCCCTGTTCCTCACTGCAGTCTGTCATGCACGTCTGGCACAAGATAACTGCAGCATTCTGGTGGCAGCAACCAATAAACACTTGCTGAAATACTTTCCACAGTGAACAGGTTACATTTCTGACAGTGTCTGCCATTTCTGCTGTGCTCTGCAGAAGTGTCCCAGTAAGGAAATACAAACCTCTCCTAGTGTCCCACTGTAGAAAGGAGACAGACAAAGCCAATTTTCTTTTTAAAAAAGGGCAAAATAAAAAAAAACCCTTGCATTCTGGCTTGAAATATGATTTTTGCTGCTCAAAAGTAAAATCCCAGATAACATCTAATGACGGATATGAATACTGGGTCTCCTCTTTGACCACACTTCAGTGCTTTTCCAGAATATTAGTGAATGCTTCATCCTGACCGAGGCTGGTTGCAAGTGTGACACCCCCACAAGAGGCAGTCCAGTCACTGGCAGGGGTATGTGCTGCCAGTTTCTACATGACTCTGCCTAAGCAGACAAATGTCTCTTCAGCAAGCGTAGCCTTCTTGTCTTGGGGCTGGACTCACTTTACAGCTTCCAAGCTGCAGAGGCTCCTGCCTTCAGCTTTGCTGCAGTCAAGATCACAGGATTAGTGGAGCTGTGGCAGGACCAGAGCCAGAGCATTCAGGCAAAAAATAAGGCCTTGAACAAAAAGAAAGGAATCCCCCAGGAAAATGGAACTGTAATCCCCACAGCTTGGCAAAGGGATTTGGAGGCTAGCATTGTTCCCGTAAAAATTTAACCCATTAATTTGGGGGTGAAATGGGCTTTGCTTGCTGGTTTCCCCTTTCCAAAGTGGAACACCAGTTCAAGTGACCCAGGATCAGATACTGACTGCAGAAAGGGAACATGCTGCCCATAGATGCACTGGCTTTCCCTTTGTTTTACATGGCCACCCAGGAGGCACAGAAAAGCATCACCTTAGGTGGGACAGAACCCTGGATTTCTACAGAACAGCCAAGCTGCATGCTAGAGCCTGGATCAGGATCTCAGACACGGAAGGGGTCCCCGCTTTCTCTGCTCACTCCAGAGAGGAACAAATCCTTCCCCCACAGGCCAAGCTTCAAGGACATTGCCAGCCACAAGCAATCCTCTCACCCCTAACAGCCACTCGCCTGCAGTGCCACCATCACCTCTTTCCTTACCCTGCCTCCAGCAACAAACTCCCCTCCCAGGTTTGCCAGTCCTGCCATGCTTCCAGACTCCTCAGCACACATTTCATCAGACACCAGAGTCCTCCTGTCAAGTGCACATTAACACAAAACAATGGGAGAGGCGATAGCCAAAAAAACAACTCTAGGCCTGGAATTACAGGATGCACATCCTTCCTCCCACAGCTGCTGCCCAGGCACCTAGAAACACTACCTGTCAAAGAGCAGAGCCTTCCCAAGGCTAGATCCTTTCTCTTCTGCCTGTAAGACACCTACACCTAATGAATAACTCTTGGCAATTCCCAATGCCCAGGGACTAACTTAGGTACTGGTTTACACCCTCTGGATAACTGCAGCAAAACAGCATGAGTGGGGCACCACCCTGTCCTGACTGTAGCTTCCCACTCCAGACCCACACTTCCATGGGGAAGGAGGACAGGACACAAAACACAGCAGAGATTCCCCATGGCTTCTACTGGGAACTCCCAATACAGGAAACACTTGAGTGATGGATAGGCTTCCGTACTACAGTGAATTCACCTACAAGTACCACTGAAAAGATAATCTACCAAGTTCACACCATCTGCTTCCTCCCAGCATAATGCTGTAGACAAACTACACCACACCTATCCACACATGTTTATGTATACACTTACTAAACTACGTAGGAGAGACATCATATTATCAAGCACAGCCTGGGGAAGGTAGGATCTATTCTATATTAGGTCAAGGAAATCTTAATTTGACCAGATGTCACATACACACAGAGTTCACCACTGCAGTGTATTATTTGCAAGGTGCACTGTGCACCCTGTGTACCAAACACTGAACAGAGCCTGCGGGGAAAACATATCCGGTAACGACACAGTAACAGATTGCATCTTCATGCCTATGTACACAGGGGCACAAGCAGGATTACACAGGCAATCTTCACACTGGTATGTCATAACTGCTCTGCAGTTATAAACACTTAGCAGCCGTAACAATGTTCCTTAGGTGTCTAGAACACTTGTCATTCCCTCACTTTTTACCAAAGCAAGACAAAAAGAGGAAAACATCTATTTAAGCAGTATCATTACCATTTATCCAATTCACTAGCAGAATGAACTTGTATGTTCAGCTCACAAGCCTCTACACCACTTGAATGAATAAATACCATGAATTGACATGATAAGCAGCATGTGATGTCCCACATGGACCAGTGACAGATGCTGGGCTAGTAAATTTTGCAGCTAGCTGCTGACACCAGAATAAAAGCAAGTCTTGACCCACCTCAGGCCCAAGGGAGATGCTGCTCAGCAGCCACAACCTGTAATGCCCACTTCCCCCACACTTAACAGCTTCTGCGCTACATGCACCACCTTCCACTTCTCCAAATTCTGCTGCTCCTCCTCTCACTCTGCACAAATGACAGGCTCCTTTTTGTGCCTCCTTGCTCAGCCAAATCTTAATCTCACGGTGAGGCTTTATAGAGTAGAAATTCAACAACCAGATGCAAAGATCTGGCCTCTGGCTTCCTGAAACATGGGTCAAGAAGTTGAGCAAGTACTCTGGAAGTATTATTATACTCTTGGCTTGTCCTCACATTTTCCTCGACAGCTGCTTTGACCACTGTCTGAGTCAGGATATCAGGCTAGGTGCAATTTGATCTAATCTAGTGCAGTTCCTCTTACATCTAAACCCCAGCCTTGCATACCCCTGCACCTATTTCCTCTTTGCCCAACCTACAACAGTTCTGCCCTCCAATCTGTCCCTTATTAACCTCACCCCCAGATGAAATATGACTTCAGACAGTAGTATCAAACAAGTCCCTGCTGACCACATGCAAACACCAACTTCTTTTTTTCAAATGTTTGGAACTTGTTCAAATGCATTTAGATTATTGATGAGGGAGAAATAGCCTCTGATCTAGCCATTCACTCTTGAAAAAAATCACAACCCAGCTGTACAATGCCAGAACTTAAAAGAACAGGTTGAAGATACTTTTAAATAGTTTACATGAAGAAAATGCTATTTTTCTCATAGTTGCTCCCAGCGAAGACCAAAGAAGGCAGCTGATTGTGTCCAGAATACACTGTCTAAAACAGACGCCTGGAAAATAAACTCTCATGCCAAACAGTTACAAAGTTTATTAGAGCTATAAGCAGTTGAAAAAAGCATCTCCTGGTAGGAAGTGTCAAGTTGTCTTAAAAGTCACACAGGACAAAGGCATAAAACTGATGCATCGTGCCATCTATACCTACTCCTGCTGTAACTCAAAACTCACCTGGTGTAGGATAATAGCATGCCCAAACCACTGCTTTAACGAGAGGGGCATATGCAAGGGAGCACTGGTCAAACATTTTGCTTTTGCAATTTTTTCAGTAAACATCCCTCTCCCTCTCACACAAAACCAGGGAAGTTATGACTCTGCTTTCCCTTCTTTTAAATATTTACACTTAGCAAAGATGCAAAGAATGCTTTGTTTACGTGCAGAGGGAAGATTTTAACGGTTAAGTGAAAATTCTAAGTTTGCAAAATGTTTATTCCCTTGAGTAAATACCCATCGCATTAAGCTAATGATCAAAGCTGATAAAAAGAGCAACTTCCCAGGAAGGATTTTGGGGAAGGGTGGAGCAGGGAGAATTACTTTGTTTGATAGTCCAAAAACTTTCTTTCTTTTGGTAAAAAAATAGGAAAGCAAACCTTTTCAGAGAATTCCTTCCCATCACCCCAAAGCCCCACAGAAAAAACAAACACACTAGAGCAAGTTAGTGAAGGTCTAGATTTCTACACGCCTGCTGTTTGTTACCTGGAGGAAGCCAGTGAGACTGCTGAAGAAATCAAGCACTGTTCATCAGAAAAACGTCAGAACGGAGCCCTTGACACTGTGTAACAACACTGTGCATGCCAAGCAATGCTAAATGGCACTTTTGCCATGCATTAACATTTAAAATAAATGTAAATCTCCCATTTAGTTGTACTAGAAGCTTTACAATGCTGCAAAAACATGTAAAATATTTCTAATCTTCTTAATAGGTATAAAAGATTTCAAGGTAGATTATGCTTCCCCACTACCAAACCTATTTAAAATTAAGCTTTAAGACTCTGGTTTTCTTCATTTCTTTGTTAACGCAAAAAGCAGATCTAGTACTTGTATGAAATAAGTAATCACAAGCAAAACGAAAGCTTGATTGTTTGGTGACAAAGCCATCATTTTTTGGTGTTCAGTGATCTGATACCTTAAGACAACATGTTCCAATATCAGAAGACAAGACACTCCTAAAACGGTAAAATGAGAAAGGCAAGACTGCAAGGTCTCCAGGACAAATATCTGCGTTGTATCTCCGTGTTGTATGTTTGCGCACCATCTAAGACACATAGTCTCAACAGGGAACCACAAGCTGTATCACAACGAAATCACTAAGCAGTGACACTGCCAGTCTGCTTCCAGTTGCGCACTTTAAGGGATAAAGCAAAATCTTAAAATATGTAAGCAGAATTACTGTGCGAAAAATATAAAGTTTCAGGGTCTGTATCACAGAAATACTTCAGGTGCAAACACTGTCACTAGAGCTGTGTCCATCTGTTGTGATAACTGCCCTGCTTCTTATGCTTTCCCCAAGACAAATGATTGTGCCAGTCTGCACAATGATTTTGCAACATAGAGCAGGAAAAAGTCTATTTTTAGATCTCATCCTCCATCTGCTCACACACAATTTTGCTTGGATATCAAGTCTCCGCTCACAATCTCTCTTCCACGCTGAGTCTTACTACAGTCATCTCATTTGGAGGCCAAGGTAGCTCTGGAAAACATCTCTATAAGCAAATGGCTACATAAATAATGTGCTGTGCTGGTCAAATTAAGAATTTATATGTGATCCTAGAAAAAGCTTTTTTACTTGAGATAGTAAACTAATATGCTTATAAAGGGTCACATGTAACTCACCCTATGAGCATAAACAGCTGGCTTTTACAGGCAATCTAGAGCCTTCCTCTGGTGAAATAATGAAAACCTTTAAAATACAATCGCTTCACTCTCAGATGCAACACCGACAAGCTAGCTCAGACTTGCAAAGAAGCATGAAATACTCCATGTGGTGTGGAGTGGCTCACAATCCATGCTGTCCAGTTAACCCCCTAAATAACCAGAGAAACAAGCAATGCATTCTAAGCATGATAGACATTTGGGTACTTTTAAGGTGCACAACTTGAGAATGTGACTCTCAGAGTGCTGACAGACCCTGACAGCAAAAAAAAAAACCCACAACTACCGTCAAAAGGTATTAAGATGAGCACTCTAAAACTTGGGCCATTTTTGGAAACCGAGGCCACTGTATATGTTTACTCCAAGTTGCAAGAGAACACAACAATCAGGTTCCTGAGCTGTCAAATGCAGACTTATAGAAAATATCAGGACATTTTTAATGTCTCACCTTTACATGTCTCACCAGTCAGACACGTAGAAGCATGAAATAAAAGACAGTGTGATTCATGGGAAAGCCCAAACAAACAATTTGCTGCTGAACAGGGGTATGCTTCAGGCTCTACCACTGCAGTACACCTATGCCATTCACTGTCAGCTAGCAGAGCAGTACAAACACTGCAAGCACTCCTTTAGCAGATGGTAATACATCACTAAAGCTAGACAACACCTTGCTTCCAAGTACACCTCGCACAAGAACTCCTACCCCCTGAACAGACCTCCTGCTAATATATCACACAAAATCCCTGTACTAAGTACAAACACAGCCTGCTTGGCAGTACATCAACAAAGCATTTAGGGCATACCTGTGCCCAGGTTAGCAGTGGAAATTATGAGGAGGGAGTCACTGTTGTGCAGGCAGCTTCCTAATTTTGCACCAACCAAAAGGCACATTTACCACCTTTGTAAAGGGGCAAACAGGGGTCATGCAGGTACAATCAAACCTTTTTTTTCCCCCATGGCATGGGTCTCGCAGAAACACTAAATTAATTTCAAGCTTCTACAAATTCCTGAGCTAAAGTGCTCCTGTCAAAAGCTCTTTGCAAGATTCCAGCTCCATTTGTTTGGAGTGACATCTATTACATTATGGTGTCAAACATCAGACCACAGTCAACACTAGAGATACGTTGAATTAGGTCCAGCAGAGACACATGCTGGTATGGAAAGCACTAACAGAAGCTGCAAGTTTGCCCGAGTAACAGAATTACTTTGGGAAGAGGTCACCACCTTACTCGCCTCACCAAAAGAGCTAGTTTCTCTACTAAACATCAGGATTTTCCACCATAATCAAAAAAACCTAAATGAGAAATACAAGCACTGACAATTTAACCAAACTTAATGGGAAAAATAAGCAAACAAAAAAACCTGCCCCCATTCAAACAAAACATTCTAGTAAACAGTGCACACATTAAAAGCTACAAAAAAACAGCAGCATAATTGCAGATCAGGACAGAATGGAATGTCTTGGCATAGTAGTTCTAGTAGCATCAACATAGTTAATCTATTTGATTAGTCTCCCACCACTACAGCTCCTATCCATCTGATGACATGGCAATTTGAAAGAAACCTCACTTGCACTTTCACAAATATGGGAAGTCCTCATGGGAACTGCAGACTCAACATAAAAAAGGAAGTTCCTTTTAAAAGATGTCATTTCAGGAAAACACAAAACACCTACAGATATCCAGCATTACATTGACATCTACTGCATCGTCTGAAGAAATAACAACAAAAAAAGCCATATTACCTGGAGCATCAGTTCACAGTCATCTCTGCCAACAAATATCATCTCCCGAGGGAGCCGATGGCGAATGCCAGTGCTGCTCACCAGGAACCACGAAGTCACGCTCATTTTGGCGCTTGACACTTAATCTTTATACATCCTAAACACAAAATGACATAACAATGAGCTATCAATGAAGTGTGGACATAGCTGCAGTTCCCAAATTTCCCTACACCACAGGACCCAGCACTGACACTTGCACTTTGTGTTCATGTCTCTAATTTTTGCGGCAATCAGCAGTTGTGAAGTGTCAGGATCTGCTGCCCATGTGCCACGTGCAGAAGCTCTGCAGCCCTGAAAATATTTCCAAATCAACGTAAGACTAAGGACCTGAAGAAAGAATAGTTTAAAAAATGAAACATGTAGCTGAATCCAATCAATGAAATGATGAAATATGCTGAGGCGTGGGGTGGGGAGAAGACCTCTTTTCCAGAACATTTCCTTGTCGCTAGCACTGTGCACACGGATCACAGCTTGAGCTTCCACCATCATCGAAGATCTGGACCAGCACATCAGTAAGGTGATATACCTGGCTCCTCTAACCTTTCACAGTACACTCCCAGGAGCGGTTACACCAGTGCTGGGAGAATAACCTCCCTATTGCTCATCCCACTTCCTCGCTGATGTAAGTCGGGAGCCCACAAATCCTTCCTGCCTGCCTGCCTCCCTCCCTCCCTCCTTCACTGCTTGAGCTGGTCCAAGAACCAATCCCTGACAGGAAACATGGGCTTCAATTCCCACCGGAGGGTTTTGGTAGCATAGCCCCTCTTTGCCCCGCAACACGCAGAAGAACGGGCAACTGTAACCTGCGCGGGCAGCAGCGGCGGGCTGCGCTTATCAGAACTCTCCCAGCCACACCTGTTTGTTGTGGCTGCTACAGCCCGGCTGCAGGCAGCCAGCTCCCGTGGCCTCGCCTCCTCCCTCTCCCACAACATCGCCTTTTCCTCTCCCTGGCTGGAGGAAAATGGAGCGTCACACATCAAGCTCTCGCCTTCCCCTCACCCACCTCCCGGGATCCAAGTTGCATTCCTAAATGCACCGGGGGAAGAAGATCTCCATTTTATCTGGGCTGCGCGGCGCTCTACGGCCTGACCGCCCGCCTCCCCATCCGCAGCAGCCCCGGGCAGACGCAGGTGACACCAGCCGGGAGGACTACTGACCTCCCCCGGTAAAGCGCAGGCCTGGAGGGATGAGAAGAGATCGCTCTGGGAGCAGCCGGTAGGGGCTTCCGTGCCCGTGTAACGATGCGAGAGCGGCCCCGACACACCGCGGCCCGGCCCGGCCCTGCCCGGGAAACACCGCCTCCCCGACAAAGCGCCCGGGGGAGGGGAGTCAGCAGAACCCCGTGGCCGGTTCGCACCGCCCCGAGTCGGGCTGCAGGGGCCGGCTCCGTCCCCACGGCCCCAGCCGGGCTGCGCTTTCTGCTGACGGGAGGTAAGGGAAGAGAGGAACAGCGAGCAGCCGGAACCGCCTAGGGGCCGCGGCGAACCAGGTGTGGCGCGGTATCCCCCCCTTCGCCGAGCGGGCGTGGCCCTTTATCTGCCGGGCCCGGCTCCCCTCTCAGACCCCCTCCCGCTGCCCTACCTGCAGTGGCTTCGGCGCGGTGGCAGGCCGGGCGCCGCGCCCCGCCAGCCGGCTCTGCCTGCCCCGCGGGCCGCTCCCGGCGCCCGCCCCGCCCCCGCGCGGCAGGTTCCCGACGTCAGGAGGCGGCTCCAGCCGCTGGGCCCGGCCGCGGCCCCACCGCCCCCTTCACCGCGGCCCGGCCCAGCGCGGCTCTTGCCGCGCCCGATGCTGACCCTCCCGAAGTGGCAGGTGTGGCAGTGCCTGATCGGGTTTGTGGTTCAGCACCCCTCACCGCAGGCTCTTCGAGGGGCTCTCCGAACACCGGCAGAGCCTGGCCACACCGCTGTGACCAGGGTACAGCTGTCCCTGACCTCGGGAGGCCTTACAGGCAAGCTCTCCGTCGTGGGGCAGGAGATGCTGCTGCTGTTAGCCACTGGAGTTAGCCCCGACACCAGCCTCTTCTACTCGCCACCGGGCTTCAGGAAGTAGCTTACATTCTTCTCCACTGATACCCCTCAGGTCCTCTTGCAGAGCAGTACCTAAAGGCAGTCAACAGGACTGAATTAATCTCGAGGACCTGGCTTTGGACTAGGAGCCTGAAATGGGTGCTGTGAAAAGATGTCCATTTTATGGGTTCTATTTAGTTGTAGGTAACTAGAACACTTCTGAAGTGCAGAGAGCAATGACCACTCTTTTTTCCCATCGGGAGGAAGACTGAGTGTCATGGTAATGGATTCAGCTATTTGCTGATGCAAGAACTTTTTCAAGAGAGCTTTCAGCTCATGCAGAAGTCAGTGGAGCTGGAAAGAAGCAGGAGCTTTGCATTGGCTCTCTCATTCCAGCTGTCATGGACTGCTAACGAAATACTATAGGAAGGCAGCAAGTTCATATAGATATTTCCCCAGGCCCATATTGCAGCTGGAAAGGTGCCTTTGCATTTGTATGCTGTACATTTGGTGTTTGAATATAATTTCTTAATCACCTGCAGGAGCTTCCTTTGGTGTCTTCAGCACTCTCTTTTAGAATTTTGGCTCAGGATATAGCCTTAATGAAGTCTGATGTCATTTGAAACCATAGGTTCAGTATGCCTCTCACTGGGGACAGTCCATCACTCCACAGGCTCACTCCTGGACTACAGCCTTTACTGGAAGGCTGAGGAACCAAGGATGGTGAATTCAGCAAGCTGCAGCAGATTGTGAGGAGGGAAGGAAAACAGCATTTCTTCTTTTGCCTCCTCTTTCTGAAGAGCAGTAGGACTTTGTTATTATTTAAATAATAGTGTTAATTCCTTCTTTAATAAACATTTGACTTGTTCCTGGCAAATACATCATGCTCCAGGGTGATTTCAAGGTGTGATTATCTTCAAAGGCTTCAAATCTGGCTGAGGCTGCAGCATCCATATTTTATTGGTATCTCCTTGGAGCCGAGCACCACACCCTTGCAGCATGCCATGTCCTTTGGATGCCAGGCAGGAGGATGGAGTGAGCAGCCACCACTTCCAGGGCACTTTCAAGGCTTTTGCATTGTGCACTGCCATGAAGTAGTAGAAATCTTTTTTAAGTAAAAAAGGACTTCGCCCATATTTGCCAGACAGTCCTGTCATTGAGTAATGGTTTATTATTGATTGAACTGACCTATAGCTTAAGTTTTTATAAATAGTATTCACTTCTTTCTGAGCTACACCTAGTTGCTGAAGAGGCTGCTTTATGAGCCAATCTGTAGAGCATCTCTATACTGGTGAGAGGAAGTAGGATAATTTACTTCTTTATACAAGCCTGCCATCTAGGCAAATCTTTGTTATAAGTTACTATAAAAAGGTTACTGTTTGCTTTAGTCTCTCCTTAAGCCCGTTTTTACCATTCATTTATACACGTGTATTTAACTGAGCAGTCACTTGCTATGTATAAAGAAAAAAAATCGTTCCTGTTTCCACCATGTCTTCTGATCTGATTGAAGATGCAGGTTAGGCCAATACTCTGGGCCATGCTGAATGTTGCATTACAGCCTTTTTATTTTATGCCAGTGATCTAAAAGGAATAAAAAGGAGTCCTTCCTTCTTCTCTCTCCTCACCTCTCCCAATATAGTGTGCAAGCATCAGGGGCTACAGTATAGCCTGATGCTGCATTGTCATCTTTAAGTCCCAGACAGAGAACATGCCTGTGGGAAACAGAAGCTGTGCTTCAGTTTTTACTTTTCCTATTGGAACAAACCCTTTTGGCAGCAACTGCAACCTTTGGGCTGCTCAAAAACACAAGCTGACCAAGCACACAGTTGCTTTTGAAAATACAATATTATAGAAGTGTCTTAAAATCATCTCTTCCCAGGGGGAGAAGGGAAGACTTGGGAAAGACCTCAAGAAGCTGAGTGCAGCAGCAGCAGCACAATGCTGCTCATGCTAAGTCTGTGACAGAAGGTGCTTATCATGCAAATCTCTCTACATTCATCTACAACTCTGTCACCTTCAAGTACAAGGGACATGGCCACAGCTGTATTAACCTGCATGACCCAGGTGGCAGGAGTTTCACTGTACTGTACATTGTGCAAATGCAGAGTAAGGATCAGCCCCTGTCACAAAATGCCATATTCCCAGCAAAAAAGGAGATTGAAGGTGAGATGCAGAAGAATAACAGCAGGTCACAGGGCCATAGGAAATCCAGATTTTCTGTATCCAGAACTGTTGTGCCTGCCCATGGTAAGGGGGTTGGAACTAGACGGTCTTAAGGTCCTTTCCAATCCTAACTATTCTATGATTCTATAAATCAAGTCATCTGCTCTACTGGAATACCTTTTTTCTGACAGCCTGAATCCATAGCCATCATGACTTGGAGCAGAATCGCTTTAGACCCCTGCTTTAAAAAAAAAATCCCACCATCCCCAGAGGAGCTGAACTAAATCAGGCTCTTTCTGCCAGGCTCTGATGTAAGGGAGGTTTTTGACAGAGTTCCCAAACATGAACCGTCTCGCTGCATCTTGCTGCAGAGCAGGCTTCTGTTCCAGACTGATCATAGCCTGATCCAGATATCTCGTGTGGCTTCCCCCTGAAAGGCAGTTTTCCCTGTGCATGAGCTAAGGGAAAGAAATCTTTTTGGTTATTGCTTACATACTGACATGATGAGTAACTTATAAGTAAAGGTGTGCAGGACTGCTAGGTGAGCTCTCCCCAATTAACCCATCACAGGCTGGCTGAAATCCAATGTGCACAGCTGTATGTACATATATTAACAGGCACGTGTGCAGCTCATGAATTCCTGGCTGCTTTGCATCAAAGAGGCTGTAGAAGTAGTCATCAGGCACTGTTCCCCAAGATTATTTCATTTGTTCTTTGCTAATGTACTTTTAGATGCATCAGGAGAGGTTCACAAGTATGTTGCACAGGATTTCTTAACCCCCTTCTTCACTTGAATGGCTTTTGCTCCCTGGTGATGACTTTCTTTCCCAGAAAGCCAAAAATTGCAGCCAGGCCAGTTCTTTGGGCCTCGCTGCAGGGAATTGTGCACTCCTGGCTTGTGCCTGCAGTGCTCTCACTTTGGATCAGGATTTCTGCCTTGATTTTTAATGTGAGCAGGAAAGATCTGTGGACTTTTGCAAGGTCTGCAGGTCTGAACCTGTGTCCTTTTTACAGCTAATGGGCTTGTTGGCTGCCAACAGAAAGTGCAGGATCAAGCCCTTTCCTATAGAGCCTGAGACCAAACCTTTTCATCACTGGTTCTGGGTATCAGCACAAGCTGGGTCATCATAAAATGCAGATAATCCCCCTTTTGGATATTGTTCTTTTTAAATGCTGTTTTGCAAACCTTTCCCTTAATTGTTTGCTTGTTTTTTTCTTGTTGGTTGATTGGTTTTTAAATTACTAGGTAATTGTCAATAACATGGGTATTCATCTTCATTTTAGCTAGGCTGGTGTAACAACATTGCCAAACTGAGTTTGGACCAGCAAAAGCAATCTGCCCCTCCTCTCTGTCTAAGCATCAATCTTTTGCTTTGCCCAGTATCTCAGTTGTGCTGTTTGCCAACATTCCCATCTCCTGTACAGCTGGGAACAGGCCCCAACCCTGCCTAGTCAACTGGAAAACAGTAAGACCATTCATGTGCATGGTTATTCACTGGCATAAATGTTTGCAGAGGTACAGTCTGACTGGGACAGGCCTCTGTCATTTAGATGGTTCTGTAAGATGGCTTTTTACAATACTAGTATTTTTAACCCATTTATTAGCTAGCTATAGGGACAGATTAGCTGGAGCATGGTAGCATTGCTCAAAACAGCTTCAGTTTGGCATCCTTGGTTTGTACCAGCTGGAGAATTTTTCCTGTATTTTTCTTTTTTTACCCACAATATAGTCCTATGCACCAACATGAAATTTAATTTTACTACTAAGGAATTCACTGAAATAAAACCCTGTATGTGTTAACACTTCTTTTCAGAATGTGCAATATGGGCCTTCTGCAATCATCTTTTTTCATTCCTGTGCTATGCCACATAAATTATTTTCTTTTTGTTATGTAGCTGAAATCATAGAGCTGTTTTTAATTTATGACGCTCATAACTCTGGCGGAGCAAGAGGAAATATCAGTGCAATAAAAGAGTGGAGCTGGTGTACTATGAACATTGACAGAATGTCTCTTCTAGGATTTGTGTGATATAAAATTTTGCTGAAAGAATTAAAGCGTATGCTTAACTGATCAAATTTTTGGCATTTTTAATTAGTAAAAGCTCAGCAATGATGATGTCATGGAGTCTGATGAGATTAGGTCAGATGATACATGGTTGTATGGTGTGGCATCTTAAATAGGAATTACCTTATGGCAAGTTAAAGCTATTTCAGTATCACATTTAAAGAAATAGCTTCTTAGGGAAAGTTGATTGGTTTCATAAGAGAAGCAGCAGGGTTTTGAGGACTTCTGTGTTGGAGAATGGGAACAATGGGCAACTTCAGATTGTCTCTATTTCAGGGGTTTTTTTCCCTCTTATTCATTCAATTGATTTTTGTATATGTGCGTATTACATATGAGAAAGGTTGCAAGCCTGCTTAAACAGAAAAATTACTTCACTCGCCTGGAGAATCCAATGGTAACATGTATGGCCAGAGGGCTGTGCTTTGCCCTCCAAACCATGAGCAAATTGTTTCTCCTGTTCCTCTGTTGTTGTTACTATACTCCTAAGTTAGGAATATTTGGCTGAATACCAGAGGTGCAAGATTTCCTTAAGCAGTTTTGCTCCAGTAACCACCTCTTTTTCTTTTCCTTTCTTTCCCCTAGTTCTCTGCTGATGCACTTGCACATTTGCAGACCCAGCCCAAAGTTTGTTTTGAGAGTATATTCATTGCAGACTCTGTTCCATGCAGCTGATCCACTGTTAACCTGTGTGAAGGGTCTTATTGCTCACTGATAATATGAACTGCACAAAGCTGTTCCTTGTCTGAGAGACTTATTTAGAGACTTGGCAACCAGTGAATGTTAATGCGTGAAAAAGAAGACACTTGTCTGTATTTTGATCACATTAATATATTTTACTGAAAATGCAAGACTGCTGAACTTTTTTTGCTGGCCTTATAAATAAGGAAAATAAATAAGGGAAATTTGAGGTTACCATAGACAGTTGCATCTTTAAAGGAATCATTACTATTGTCTCTGTAGCCAAGTGTTTGCTATACTGACTGGTACTACTGTTCCAGTTTCATGAAAATGTCACTTCTGCTTGAAACTATCTTTTTGTTTTCTTGCATTCTATTGCTTTATAATTTTTGCCTGCAAGATTAAAAGCTTTGATGAAATATTTAACAGATACATTAAAAAAAAATCCATAGTTCCCTTTAAACTGAAGGATATACCTACAGTAATATCCAGTGTATTGGCAAAGGCCTCACAGGAAGAGAAAATTCATGATTTGCTGGCCTGCAGGGAATAATTTATTAAATCCCCTGGAGATTCACCTGTTTTGTGCCCTGTGAAGTTAAAACCGTATTTCGCAGTGTTGACCTTCAGTGATGCTCTTCTTTCACTTGAAAATGGTGAAGAATGTTATGAATACAGATGAAAAGGTCAGCTGTGTCAGGACAAGACAATCTGCTTCAATAGGGTCAACTGTAGGGGCAGCTTTAGTAATTTAGAGCATACAAGCTATCAGTTGGAGATTTATATGCTTGCCAGGCATTTTATAAGAACTTATCAGAGCAATATTTATTTCTTTGAGGAAAACAGCTGGATTAGCAGCACCACAGGAGAATAAAAGCCATCAGAAGAAGACCAACAGAGCAGTATTTTCAAGTTGTAGTAGTAGGGGATTCATTACATGCCAATTCTTAAAAGCTTCGGGATACTTTGGGATAACCATCTTTAGTCAGCAGGTGCATGAACTCCCATGTGTTCCACATTCATTACATTGTCTTTAAACCCTGCAAAATATGTGTGTTAGCTAACTGCACATATGTGCTTGGGGCTGTCCTTCTCACTACAGATTTTAGAAGAGGAAGCAGCTTCTGTTCTAGGTAAGTAGAGCAGTCCCTACTGAAACAATCTCTCAGGTAAGCTGGGCACAGATCATAGTCATTTCAACACTCCTGGCAAGTCTCATGTGCCAGGGTGTTTCCATGCTGGTGAAATTAACTCCTGAAAATGAGTTGTGGGTAGGTGAGATGATTGGCTGAGAAAGGCAAAGTGACATCTGAAGAAAAGCCAGAGGTACCACAGTGTTAGTAACCTGCCAATATGAAGCAACTGCATACTTCCTACACACACAGGCTGCTTTGTTTAAATTGTCCAGAAGAGACTCAGAACGCCTCTCACCTCTAAGTTTCACTACCTTGCAGTATTTTTTGAGATGAATAAAATTCTGTGCCCTTTTGATACATATACCTACAGGATGGATGCATGCTGGGAGATAACTGCCTTTGTTAATAATCAGCTTTAGTGTCTGGGGATGAATTGCATTTTCTGCAGGAAAAGCTTTAGCAAAAACAACTCTGAACTGGCTGAATCTGGCCACTGCAGGCAGAAGGACCATGTTGTAGTTCACTGACCAGATCTAATATCAGAGCTTGTAGGAGCTCTCAGAAGAGGGTCCAAGTCATGAACTTTGACTAATGCCTCTCCTTTCCCCGGGGCACAGATTTGTGCAGGCTTTCTCTTTTTCAAAGACTTGTTCTCCATGGCACCAGTTCCAGAGATAAAAGGAGGCTGATAACACCAGCAAGCAGTACCTCTAGGAAACTGCAACACCAGTCACTGTTGGTCATACATGCCCAGCAGCTGAGCGCTTAGGGATGAGAAGGGGTTACACCACTAAATCTCACTAAGGAACTGTAGCCATTCTTTTTATTTTGCACTGGGACTTGCAGAATAGGTTCTGCATCACATCATAGGGCAGATGATGCATTCTCCATAGCACATTACCACCTCAGTCATGTCTAGCTTCATTTTGCCTTTGCCACTAGTTGCTACAGGTCAAACATCTTTTGGGATCTTGAAAAAACATCCTAGAGCTTTGTACCCACTCACCATGAGTTAACTTTAAATACAGAAACATTAATTAGCACTGGACTTTATCTTAATTTCTCATTCATTCTCAATGGTTGTTTTCTCCACACTACATTAGACATTTCTGAGTACCTGGGCCTGCATATGCATCAGCTCGAACACCTAGTGGAGAACAGAGGAGCCAGCACAGCAGAGAGGTGCCACAAAGAGATTCTCCAAGTGGTGTGGTTGAGACTGGATAGTCAGGAAAAGGCAAGTTTAAAAGAAAATGCAAGGAGAGCAAGCAAAAGCTGAGGACTGTAAACCTAGGTGTTGTACAAGACTGAGAGGTAGCAACAGCAAGTGGGATATGAGAGTTGTCCCACTTGCAGCTATTTTTCCTCCTGTCATCTTTGGTACCCATGTAGACTGCAAGTGTTTTGAATCAGGGACTGTCTTCAATGCTTTTTTTGTACTATGCATTGAGCTTCTCAGCATTCCTCTAATACAAATAAACATTCAACAGAAGCTGGGCAGAAAAAAAAGAAACTGAGTGACATCTTTTAGTCAAATGATCATATTTATAACAAGTCATTAACACAAGGAGAAGATGAATAGGAAATTCTCCAGTGTGTAGTTTAACTGGTCCTACGATCTGTTGTCAGCTGTAAGCTGATTGTTCAGAACACGTCTGGACAAGGAGAGGAGCTGAGGTTAACCTCAAGCACTCTGTGGAGAGCTCACTGTGCCCTTTCACAGTGAATTCAGCAAACTTTATGCAAATATCTTTTGCAAGTATTTGAAGGCAGGAAAAAACGTAATACAATACTGTCCTGGTGGCACAAAAGGACTTTTGAAATCTCCAGTTAATACCTGCAAGCATTTTGAACAGTGCCTAGTGCATTGGCCAATTATTTGCTAGGTTTCTTTTTTCCATCCTGCAGGATAAAGTCATGCAGAAGTATGGCTTAGATTTCCTTGCCCCTACAGATCTGTCTTTCCAAACAGAAGTGGGCACAATAGCTTTCAGAAAGGTGACATTTCTGCTTCGAAGAAAAAAAACCCCGAAAACCACAACCAAACCCACCCAAAATAGCTACCTTTTAAAACATGCTTTTTCTTTTCCCTTAAAGAAAAAGGGATGAGATCAACTGTATCATTCCTAGTGCACCACAGAGCCCCACACACAGTGAATAGGAGGAGAGGCACTGTGCTGGTGTGGCCAGGGTACTCCCACTGCAGGAACCCTCAAGCAGCAGGAGCGCTGCCCCACTCACAGCAACACAAAGCTTGGGCCCAAGAGAGCCCAGTAAGAGAGAAGTCTATCTGATGCAACACAACCCATGTGAAACAATGTCGATACCTTCAGAGCCTTAACCACAAGATCAGGTCATAGACCATAGATGTTAACAGTGGCAGCAATGATGTCATTGGCCATCGGGCATGTCCTCATTGTGCACTTTCATAACTGTACAATTTCTGCACTGTGCCATCAGAGTTAAGTCATTTTCTTCCTTCTCTGAGTTACAGCTGGTTAATTTTTTAAATTAGAAGCACTTAAAGTGGATGGTGCATAGAAACCAGCTTTTAAAAACATTGTATGAAAGATGCCTGCTGTTGTAAGATAAAATTAAGAACACCATTGGCTTAAGAAAAGTACCGTGCTGCCTTTCAGACTAATTTAAAACTTGAATTGCAGCCATTTTTAGCTTTAACAAAATCGATAAGACCGTCTGCTGCATCAGCCATTGCCCATTTTAATCTTTGAAGTCATTTTGGCAGCCAGTAGGAAAAGATCCCAACATCTGGGAGGCTGAGTTCAACCCTGAACATCCCTCAGGATTTCAATGGGATTTTCATATTGCTGCAGTCTTGAACAATCAGGTCCTAAATCAGTCACAAGTAGAGTAACTAGAACAGGGCAATAAGCTGGCATTTGGCTCTAGTTTACATTTGAGATGATGCTCGCTTCAAAAGCACTTGCATGACTGGATGGAAATAGTAAATTTGTTGATGATGATGTGAAATGGACTGAGGTGTTCAATAAATATTTTTGTTCTGAATCTGGAAACAAGAGTCATGCACTGATGTCATGAGGACAATGCACTTTCTATCCCATTAGTAACCAAGGAGGCTATTAAACAGCATTACTAGAAATAAACAGTATTACCTTAACAGGTCCAGACAACTGTCATCCTCACAACTGAAATTAATTGTCTCAAGTGATCTCTGATGCACTACTACTTAATCTTCCATGAAAATGCTTTAGAGGACTGGAGAAATACTGAATTTTGGGTAAATAATAAAAAAATTAAAAAAAATCACTAGGGTAATGTAAGTAATTCTAAGCCAGTCAGCTTAGCAATACTGGGCAAAGTAATGAAATGCTAGTATAGAAGTCAGCAAATAAAGAATGCCAGTGAAATAATTGGGGTCAACAAGATTTACAGGGAAAAGGTCTTGTGAAAGAAACCTGATTTTCTCTTTACCTTAAATTATTGGTTTGGTTGATAACAGGTACTAAAAAGATGTAAGATATTTGCCTTTTGTAGATCACTTGATTGTTTGCACTACTATCATAAATTATCACAAGAACTAATAACACTCAAGGACCAGATAAGTGAATTAAGAACTGACAAACTGGCAAGTCTTAAGTAAAATACAGACTTTGGTGAAGACTCAGCAAGAAACAGAGGGTCCTGATACTGCAGCCAATATTGCCTTGCTGCTTTTTCTAAGGTGAGTGGTTTGCATGCTTTGTGTAAAACTGAGTCCAATTAAAAAATTGGGATGTCACAGTTTGCAGGAGTGCCAGTTGAAGCTGGTTTTGTACCACTGCCTCCTCTGCAACTGGCTATGAAAATCCATGATCATATAACTGGGCTGCAGCTGGTCCTTCCAGGTTCCCAAAGTCCAGAGCATGTGCAGGGTAGGAGCTCAGCCCTGGGCCCTCTCTCCCAGAAGAAAGAGTGGAAGAAGGGACAAGTGCTGTTCAGACATTGAAGAAAGTTATCTGAATGACTCCGTTTAGGCACCTGTGCAGAGTCCCACATCCCCCTCTGGCCCTCTCAGATCAGGAGATCACCTGCTGAGTGGAGATGGGCCCTTTCCTCTCGTGCACTGGTCCTGGAAGCCTCCCAGCCCTGTGTGCCACGGTCCAGCTTCACAGACATACTGGAGCACAAGAGACTCAGCATTTGGGATTCTGGTTTTCAGTCACCAAAGCAGTCATGCTGGGACTATTTAGCACAGCTGAGCAGTTTCTGTGTGCTCTGACGGCTTTTGCTAGACAGTGTAAAAGTAAAAAGCCAAGAAGTAAATGTGGAGATTTTAACATACATAAACAGCAAGATGGAACATCCCTGAGAACTTACATGCCAAATTCCTCTTCTGGGGAAAAAGAAGGGCAGGAGAGGCTTTGTAGGAATAGATCTCTCAAAATCTATTATGTTAGCAGAGGGTCTGACCATGTGCATTTATTCTGATTTGTGTAATTACTGCTTTTGCCTCCTGGTAATTATTGTACTATCCGTGAAGGATTAAAAAGCTATTAACCTGGAAGAGAAAAAAAAAAAAAGCAGGGACATGTAAGAAAGACTTTGAACAACAAATTCATTCACCAGTTAGAAACAAAGGTGCATGTTAAGAAGATTAATTAACAAAAAGTCTGTCTCAAGGCAACTTCTGCTTACTACTAATGGATACCATGAAAATTCATAAATTCACTGCTCCCGACAAGAGGATTTGCTGACTGCTATGTGGGACTGCATCTTCCTGCTCCTTTGCAATGGAAATGTAAGGGATGGCCAGAAAAGCCCCTCATTAAAGCAAAGGGGTAAACTCCTGCTGACTACAGCAAGGCAAGTTTTTACACTCTGTGTCCTTGTCTGCCAGGGACACATATCCCCCCTGCTCAGGGAAAGGTTTAAACTGCAGCCTTTGCTATTTGAAGGGAAACTTAAAGCTCTTGACCTAAAATTAGCCCTGCCAGCTGCGTTTCAGGCAGCACACCAACTTTTGCTTTGTTCTTGATGTGGGGCAGGAATGTCCAGACTACAAAAGTCCCCGATGCCCTGGGGACCTGCTCCCACTGCCAGCAGACATGCACAGGGAGAGCAGGTGGGAAATGGTATGTGCTGAGCAAGAGACCGGAGAGCTCACCATGCTCTGGGAAGCTACAGCTTTCCTGGGAATGTCTGTACCCATCAGGCAAGGGGCCACGTAGGCAGCAATGCCTCTGGCCACAGCTAAAGTAAATTGCTGGAGTAAAATGCAAAAATACCCACTACCTTTGGCATGACCCAGCTGCCAGCCATTCACAGCCCAGGAGCTTCCTGAGGCGTGTGTGGTTTCCCTCCACTAAACAGCCTTCTGTGAATCTGCCCAGCCTCTCCCTGAACTCAGGATAGTTTTTATCATCTGCAATACAATATTGCACTAAAGAGGTGGAACACGGGGCCACGTTTTGCCTTCCTTTACCAGGCTACAGTGGGCTCCCCAGTACCGGTGGAGGCAGAGTGGATTTCGGACACTCATATTCTAAAGGTTCACAGGATTTGGAGGCTGTTATATATCAGCTTGCACTGAGTTTTCCTTCAGGTCTTCACACAATTACTATGATTTTTTGGCTCTAAGCACTAGTGATTCACCTGAATTGAGTCATGCACAAGGCAATGTGGCTCTGGAAGGCTTCCCACTGCAATTGCTGTGCTCAGCAAGTCCATGAGATGAGTACAAAGGATCTTGCAACTGCTAAGCCTTCTAGGGAAAAGGAGAAGCTTAAAAGAAGTTGAGCAGTCACCTGCACTGATCACAACCATAGAGTTCATAAATCAAGTTTAGCTCCTTTGCTAGAGAAAAGCAGTTTCTGGATATCTAAGACTTGAAGGGAGTGGCATAGATAGAAAGACTGGGTTTGGGGGCCAGGCCTGGGTGTTGGAAAGGTAGAATGGATTTCCACAAAAATGACAGAAGCCAAGGAGCCAGAGAATAATAGAGGAGTGACTCTAGAGCCCACGCTCCTGCAGCAGGCATGGGGCAAATATCATAGGCTGGAGGGATGGGTAAACCCCGGTTAGAAAGGTGGAAGACAGACATACCAAGAAGGCAGCAGAGGCAGCGTCACTCAATATCTAGGGAGAAAACTGGCAGTCAGTGCTGCAGGTGACATTACTACTTAAAACAGAGAGTGGAAGGAAATACGGCGTTCACCAGCACCTGGGGTTCAATACCCATTTCGATTGGCAGCTAAACTGCTGCTCTTTTCAGCAGGGAGTGATAGGACGTAGCAGGGCATTACAAGATTATACATGAGATTGAATAAACAACTCCAGCAAAACCTCCCCTCACCACTGTTACGCAGCAGCTCTAATATCTTGATCAAGATTAGAAAGAGGCTTTCTACTGACCAAATGACACATCATTTGGCCCCATCTGTGTCTATTCGTGATACACATTTTTTAAATGCTTCTACTATCCATACTGTTGTACTGAAGCCACTGTCAGTATGAACCCAAATGCTACCTATGTGCTGTCAAGGTAGAATTGCAATAGGTTACACAGAGGGTACAGGATCAGAGCAGTGCAGGAGGTAAGCAATTGCAAGTCCATGGGCAAATACACGCACACTTCCAATGCACAGAACCACCCCAGCTGCAGATGGGAGGGCATCAGTCCACAAAACTCGGCAACCTACAATTCAGGTAGCATCCTGAACAGGCAAAATCCAGAGTGGCCTTGGTGACGTGAACATTTCTGGTTTGATTTTCAAGATCTGTGTTGCTTCAACCTGTTTATTGTCTGTTTAGTTCCCTGACCTGATTAAATCACAAGTCAGCAAAAGAAGTAAGCTCAAAATTATGGTGTATGCCCAGCAGTTCTCTTTAAGGTATTATAATAGAATACTTCCAGTTGGAAAGGATCTACAATGATTGTCTAGTCCAACTGCAATATTTGCCTATAAAAAGCTATGAATGTTCTCCCCAGAGTCACCTGCCTTGCTCAGTAGATATGCTCAGTACCTCCCTGTAGATTAGGCTTTACTCAGTTATTTGTAGTTTTATACTCTCTTACTTGCAGTTTCATTGCAAGAAGAATTTATTTTAAAATTTGACATGCCAAGCACATGCCTTAGATTGAATTTACTTAAGTTCTTTGATGCCAGTGAAGATGGTTTTCTGGAAATCCTGCTTTATCGTGGCTTGAAATGGTGTAAAAGTAGACAGGGACCTGAAACCTGAGGTGTAAGGACTGGGCCATATGCAGTTGCTCTGGGTTCATCCACATGCTCTTTCACTCCTTCATAATCAGAGAATCATGGAAGCCTTTTGAAGAACTTCTTGACTGTGAGGGTGATTGACCATTGGAATAAACTGTCCAGACAGGTTGTGGAGTCTCCTTCCCTGGAGATATTCAAGAGCCATCTACACACAGTCCTGAGCAGTGTGCTTTAGGTTTTAGCAAGCAATGAGCCTGCTTGCACAGAGAGGTTGGACTAGGTCACCCCCAGTGGTCATCATTGGGATGATGGATCACCATTCTGTGATTTAGGTTGGAAAAGACCCTTAAGGTCAGAGCCTGCTCTGAAGGCTCAGGCAATGGGAAATGGCAGGTCAGGGAGCATAGGTGGCAACTTGGCCTTCTCCATTTGGTTATATGTCAGTGTCTGACTGAGGAAGGTGGGTCAAGCATGGAAGAGAGGCAGCCATGAAGACCAAGCTCCTGCCACATCTCACTGTATTGTTGAAACACAGCACATTGCTAGAGTTTCTGAAGAGAGTGGGTTGCCAGCATTTCTTTTCCCTTCTAGTCTTTCTTAGAAGTAACCGAAAAGAAACTTGGATTCAGTTCTGGGCCTGAGGCAAAGAGAAGATGGAGGGGGTTAACCCAAATGACTAAGCCTTAAAACAAATATTACTAAGTGAAAATGGGTTTATGAGAGGAAGTTAGCAGTAGCACTGCCAACCTCACCTATAAAAGGTATTATGTCAACTGAGTTTAACGTTTTGTGGTTTCAGTCCTCTCCAAGATATATAATAGGCTGCGAACTTGTTCTTTTGTTATTTGATCAGATCAAGAGATATTGATACATAGGAAATCGTTTGGAGAGTGTCTAAATGAAATAAGGGATTTTAGGATTCCCTCATATATAATGGACTCTCCAAGTTCCTGCTTATGCTGTGATTCCTTCAGTTGTTTCAACACTAATTCCATACAGTGTAGCACATGCATACCACCATGATTGGCTTCAAATACAAATACATAAATATTTGTATTTATTAGTGTGTGCTTAGTTGAAAGGAAGTATCAACCATAAAGAACCTTCGAGAATGTGAATATTTTTGTTTGTTTGTTTTTTGAAAGCTAAATAAACTTACTGTAATGCAGCCCACCAGTATAAGGCTGGCTTACTCCTGCCTAGCTGTCTTCCCTTCCAAAAATAAATGAAAGAATTATACTGAAAACTGTGCCTGAATGAAGGAGGGAGGTGAGTGAGGAATTATCTCTCATGTTGATGCCAGTATAGTTAAAGAGGTAGAAATAGAAACAGAAATTGTTCTGCACCTGAATGACTGTGTCTGGGATGTGATACAGCAGTAAAACAGGAGCAGGGAATGCCTTAAAATGATCCTCCTTTGAAGGCCACTCTTACTGTGGGATACACAGATGATCAGTTGTTTTCAGAGCACTCATTCAAAGTTGTCTTATTTGGCTTTCCTACTGCTCAGTATTTCATGTTCCTCCCTTGAAAAACAAATCCTCTCAAATTTCAGGTCCTTTTCCCTTCCACATTTCTCTTTTTTAGCACGGAGTTCCTTAGGTGTATTATAACGCTCAGCTACCTCCCAGGTTGAGCCTGGTCCTCTGTTAACCTCAGGCAACTACATTACAACACCCCGCATGTAAGCAGATCAGGCTCTACCTTGAACATCACTCTAGGCTGCTCTTCCTAATGCTCATCCCCACAAGGGTGGCAGAAACTCTGTTGTTACTCCATGAGCTCAGACTCACAGCAACTGAATTTTATTCCTTTCTCGTACTCTTTCTGTCTGTGCCCCACCAGGATATATCAGCTCCCCTGTACTGGCAACGGTTTTCCAGGCTGCTTGAAGAGCTGCTCCAGCAGCTACCCTGAGGTCTTCTCTACTACTCACATTGCCTTGGCCAGTTCCTTACCCTTCCAACGCTCCTACTAATTTCCATCTTAATACGTAGCTTCCCAAATGGCACTTTATCAACTGCTCAGAGACCCAAAGCGAGTAATGTACAGATGCAGTAGCTCTTGTCTGGAAGATCAGTTCTCTTATCAAAGAAAGCTAACAGGTTAGGCTGGCATGGTTGACTTTGGGTAAACTCTGTTGTATGTTATCGCATTTTCTATTTGCTTCCACATCGGTGTCTTTCAAAGACTTTCATCCCACCAAGGTGAGATTAATCTAATCTGTGGCTGTTCTGATCTCACCCTTACTCTCTACTCTTTTTAGGTTTGCACACAAATGGAGTGTGTCACTTCTCCCAATATTTGTGCTTCTCCAAATCAAAGGCTGCCTTCCTTTCCTGCAGAAGTTTTCAGCAGTGTTTTGCCACAGGCTTTTAGCAGACAACAGCAACAACAAAAAAATCCTGCAATCACCTTAATAACAGGATGGTTTCAGTACTTAATGGGGGCCTGCGGAAAAGATGGGGAGGGACTCTTTCTCAGGGGATGTAGAGACCAGACAAAGTTTTAAACTGAAAGAGGGTAGATTTAGATTAGATATTAGGCAGAAGTTCTTCCCTGTGAGGGTGGTAAGGCACTGACACAAGTTGCCCAGAGAAGCTGTGGCTGCCCCATCCCTGGCAGGTTGGATGAGGCTTTGAGCAACCTGGTCTAGTGGAAGGAGTCTGTGGCAATGGCAGGGGTGTTGGAACTGGATGAGCTTTAAAGTCCCTTTCAACTCTAAACCATTTTGTGATTCTATGATCCATTCTATGAACATATGCATGCACAGAGTCAAGCTTGCAGTAGACTTTCTGCAAAAGGAAGTGGTAAGTGGAAACTAAGTCTGTGCTGAGACTTTACTGGCAAGGGGTAGCTTGCTAGCTGAGGAAAGCCAAAATGCTAACACGCAGTGAGATGCAGAAGGAAAGTATGGCATAATTTCTCCTGTCCAAACCTTGGGAGGTAATATATTGTCACTGGCCACATGTCCACTCACTTGTAATATTTATAAAGATTCCCATTGTCTTGTAGCTGAGTGCTTAGGATAACAGGTTTGTTCTCTTCTGAGGCAGGGAAATTAGCTTTTTTTCCCTATTTTACAGAAGAAAAAAGAAGGCATGGGGGATGAGATTTGTGTCATGTAATATCATAATAGCATAAACACACATAATAGCTATTTTAAAATTTTCAGCTGCAATCTTAATTATGCACTATTTTTCACAGTGCAGTGAAAATTGCTTACTGTCACCAAAAATATAAAGTAGGTTTCATGGCAAGAGAAAAAAAATCCCACAACCTCAAAGGTGGTTTCACTTATCTTTTCTAATTAGCAAAATACTTTTATAGTCAAAGCACACCCCTTACAGACATCACTATAATCTGTAAGCACATAATATGCATTTTAATTCATTTTAAGGTGTTTTTCTGCAACAGGTCTTCCATATTTAATATACCCAGCCACGTCAATACATTTAACATTATGAAATGGTTGGCTTTCAGTTTTGCTCAGACTTTTAGAGATGCGAGCTACTCAACCATCCCATAGAAAGCACTGTGGGCTTTTCAGTACTATTAACTCCTCCTGAAACCAGCTTTGAATGAATGCAAGCACTTACTGCCTGTGTTTGCATTTAATTCCTTAGCTAGCATCTTGTGCTGCCTTTTACCATGAACTTCATGCAGGGCTTTTGATCCTTTGTCCTGATAATACAGTTTTTCGTAAGGCATAAAGGCAGCGGATGTGTAAGTATTACCTTAAATGCACACTAGAGGATGCTCATGGGTCATCAGTGAGAGACAAACTGCTCACTTCTACTCAATTTGCGGTGCTTCAAGGCTCAGGAATTGTTTCAAGGTGTATCCAAGGCTTAGACAGTGTTTCAAGGCTTAGAAAGATAAGAAGAAAATGTTCACGTAGGGACGAAAGTGTAAGGTAACTGACAAAGTAGTGACAAAAACTATTTACCCTTTCTTTTGCAATGCTATTACTGCACAATATGCATTTAAATTGTGCAGGCAGGCAAGCAGGGACTTACACAAATCCGATAGTTTTAGGTTGAGGGCAGATGATTAAATCACCTATTCATTATACTTTATGTGGGACATAATTTTGACAGAGAATACGGAGCAAATATCAGATAAAGGACATTTCTAAATCCTCAAGTGCTGTAGTCATGAGAGACAACAAAGAAGGAAAGGAGGCAATTTGGGGCTGTTGTGCATTTCTGCAGTGCTGTGGAGAAGCACACAGCCCACTGCAGCACCAATCTCCCACTGGGCAGCAGCTCCCAGAGCTCAATGAAAATATTTCAGGGGCGATCCGCACTCAGACTTCTGGGTGCAAGCAGGTGCTCCGTCATCCCCACCGCTCTTGAGGTACAGTGGGGGCATTTCTGGGTCCTTTTCTGGGTCCAAAACACCCTCACACAACAGCCTGGAGCACAGAGGCCAGCAGAAAGTTTAAGCACACCCTGAAGGCACCTGAGTGCTCCTACTGGCTCAAGATTATAGCTACATGTATAATCCAGACATACAGCGATGCTTTCTCTCCCACTGGTAACCAGGGATCTTCTGCAGAGATTTGTGTTGTACCCAGCACTTGTTTATAATAGCAATAGTGTCTCGCTCTGCTGTGGGTTTGTTTTGCTACTTTGAAAGACTTTCTCTAAAAGCGCACATTTCAGCAAACAGGATGAAACCCGTTGTGGCACATTGGAACAAATCCCGTGTAACAAAACACCTGGATGCAAATTCAGACTGTCAGGTGAGATTTAAACTAATAATAAACAAAAGGATTTAAAATGAAGGGCTTGCAGCTTCAGAGGGAGTTGGAAAACCCAGCGGGTATTTTGGGTGGTTTTTTTTTTAAAAAAAAAAAAAAACGGTTCTGGCACTCTCAAAACAAAAGAGAAAGGAAAACCCACTGTAAAAAGCCACATTAATTTCAACATGAGGTGACTAAAGGATGTCGTGTCCGTCATAACCACACTAAAACTCTGGCTCAGGTGGCTCTTCAGGGGCCCAATGCCTGTGAGGCTGCAGCCAGGAGAAACCTTTCCCAGTAGCAAGGCTTGCTCCAGCTTTCAGCCTTTTCATGCAGAAAAACTTCCTGCGCTTGGCCCCTGTCCGAAGGGAAGGTAGATTTCAGCCTCTGCCACAGCACAAAGTCACCCATCAGCTGGAGTGACGGAAGAAGCTACCAATGCCTCTGATGCCCACAGACAAAACCATCCAGACCAGTTCATAGTATGGCCCCACAGAGGAAGGTAATAGAAACTCTACCACTGCTGGAATTTCTTTGATAGGGAAGTTCATGCTATTGGGTAAACTAGTAGTAGAGAAACCAACTATAAAAGCAAATTAACAGTGCAACTGGTAGTCGTGACACTCACCTAGGACTACAGGTTGCAATTCAAGACCTTGCTGCAGCCCAGAGAGCATCTTAATCCCTCAAACTGAAGCTGAAACTCCTGCTCTGAACTTCAGACCCCTCATTCAGATTTGAACCTTTTTCCTCAGAAAATCTGTTTTCCATATAAATCTCCAGATACCTTTTCCTCTCCCAAAGATGTGCAAAATGTTTGGCCTAAGCAGCTCCATGTGGTAACAAATCCCAAAGGCTAATTGTGTGGAAAAGCATTTCCTTTCATCAGGTTTAGATTTTCTGCCTTTTAGAGTTGACTGCACCCTTTTCCTTGCATCATGGGAAAGCAATGTTTAATGCACAGAGCTGGAAAGAGCCCAAGACCACCGAGCCGTTGTGTGAAGACCAGCAGGCTGCCAGCAGCTTTAAACAACTGTTGATCACCACCACCAAATTCCAAACAGATTACCAAAAAAGGCCAAGGCCAAACCCCTATTTCTAGGCTATAAAAACAGATTCTTCCAACTGTTGTTACGGTGAGGAATTCAGCTTGTTTGCAGATGACAGGAGGAGTGCGGCTGTCAATCGCTGGCAGAACACCCAAGGCTTGGGAAGTTGTACCTTTTTCCTTTATTTTGACTGGGTAGTTGCTAACATTGCAAGAAACTTTTCAGAAGAAAATGCCAAATCAATCCTCTCTTATTTTGAAAAGAAGCAGTAGTTTCTCTGACTTTCCTCAGCAGCATCTCTATGATGTCTTTGCAATGTGAAGAGGTTTCCTCGTCCCTCCCCAAATTCACTTTGTCCTCCCAAGCATCTGCATGGGAAAAGCCAGACTAAAGGATGAAGGGAAAATCTGGCAGTGCCCCTGCTTTGCTCTTGCTAAGGAGCAGCAGCAGCTCTGGACAGAAGTTGGCTCAAGCCCACCAGCCTGCTCTGGTCTGAATGGCTTCAGGTCTGTCTCTCACAGGGAGTGAAGCTGGGATGGCAACACAACAGGCAACTTCAAACCACATCAACCTGTGGGCAGTGGCTGAAGGACCATGGATATGGCTACAACCATAGCAAGGGGAGTCCAGGCCCTGTCACGCTTTCCTGCTGCCACCTTCTGATAAATGCTTGACCCTCAGCCTACAGCAGAGGTGGTCTCCAGGGATGGGACAGGGTGGAACACACCCATCTTTTCCTTAAGAAATCCAAAAGCAGCCTTGAAGAAGAGGTCACGCACCCAAATCCAGCCTTTCCAGGAGCCAGGAGAGCACCAGCTATGCCAAGTATCCCTGTATCAGGCCTCCAAATACAGTTTTACCCATTTTTGAAGGAGGACTCCTGTATCTGGGTCTGCAGAGCTTAGGCAGAGACCCTGAGTTTGTCCCCGCCAGGAGAGCACTGTGGCGTTAGTGGGGAAGGCAGGGGATGCCCTTGTGCATGTAGCTCTGCCCACCTTCCTCCCTGCCCAGCCACCACTGACAGGGATGAAATAACTAGCTGATAACCCTAATGAAAACGCAATTTAAAATTAAGCATTACCACTCAAATCCTTTGCCAGAACAATGTACAGGGTAAGCAGATTAGTCCACAGCTCCCATCTATCCTGTATTCACATGCATAAACTACACTTTTCTAAAATGGCTGTCCCTGAAACTTGCATCCTCAGATAAACTGAGACTGCTTTGCTCCCTTCCCTGAGAAGATGTGGCGTGGGGGGGGGCGAATGCTTGTCAGAAAGCTCTGGGGTAAATCCCCTTATATTATCAGTAGATGTAAACAGAAGTGCTGAAAAGAAGTCAGCTCAGAAAATATCTGGCTACTACACATGAAAAAGTGGTGTTTGGGGAAGTTATCTGAAGGGCAGCAGCCTTCCCAAGGCTCAAATCTGCTTCCATTTAAGTCAATAAACACAAACATCAGCTAAACTACTTAGCAGAGATTTCTTCACAGATCCTTCATTCAAAATTGTTGGGTGAAAGTAAGTACAATTATGACTTTTGTAGGTTTATGGCCAAGAAAAGGTAACCAGGTTATTATAATGGAAACAGTGTCACTCATATAACCACAGAGACAATGCCAAAGTTGTGGTTGAGATGAAGCCATGAACATGCATTTTTGGGGTAAAGTAGAAAAACCACACTCTTGGCTCTACAATATAGCCCATCATAGAAATAAGTAAATTTCAAAAGTCAGAGTTCTGCTTTTCTTTTTTTTTTCTTTTTTTTTTTTAATTTTATTTTTTTAGTTTCTAAGGTTGGTTTGGTTTTGTTTTGCTACTGAAGTTTGAAAATGGCTCTTGTTTTTTTTTTTTTTTTTGGGGGGGGCGGGCCTGGACTGGCTGAATTACGGTTTTGAATACAATCTCCTTATTTAATCAGTCTCATTTCCTCAAACAGAATTCCTCTAGGATATAAAAATCCTCAGTTATCTTTGCTTTAAAAAAGTTTCCATGTCAAGTTCAGCACAAACATCTTTTCTGTACACATCCTACACACATTTGGATGGGCAGTTACGCACGTTCATAACCTCAGCAGTTAAAATTTTGTTTAAACACAACTCACCTCAGAGAGATACAGAACAAGCAAAACGTGTTGGCCACTGTACACAGGCTTCAAAGCAAGGTCTGTTTGCATTCACATGTCATTAAAGACAATATTGATGTGTTTATGAAAGTAAATGCATCAAGCACTTGACAATAACCCAAGGACAATTTTATATTGGAAAAAGAGATGCTCTGGTCTAAAATAGCAAGAAAGTTGAAGCAGCAGCAAAAGTGCAGGCAGATGCTAAGACAGCCTCTGCGTGCAGAGGGGGAGATGAGGGAAGAATCCAAGGTACAGGTTCTGCTTGTTTTCAGCTAAAAGCAGCTGAAGACACACAGATAATTTTCCCATCCCAGTTTATTTCCCTTTCTTTACGCTTATGATGCAAATACAGATTAACATGATTTTAAACAAAACCAGAACTGCTGCATTATTTCAAGTTCTACAAATAGTCTTGAAGGAAAAAGAAAAAACCCAATGGGGATAAGTATATGAAAACCAAATATTAATACAACTGGTTTCTTTAGGAGCGTGGAGGTGATGTTTCTCTCTAACAAATAGCCAAATGGATATTACTGCCTTGTACCTCAAAGGGTAAAAACTTGACTAGGCTCAGCTTGAGGCTGGGGTATAACCCACCTCCTGTCAACATTTGCCTCTGACATACCTTCAAACTAATTGTCATCAGACTTTTTATGCTGCCCTCACACAGCTTTTTCCCAACTGCCTTCTATAAAGAGGTCTGTGGTCATGGCACCCCAATACAGGGGTGGAAGGGCTCATCTGGGCCTGCTAATAACCAGCTGACTCCTTCATGCTGGCGTTAGGAGCTGGGTTTGGTTTAGTTCAGCTTGTTGCAGTTTTGCGCGAGCACAAGACTTGAGAAATCACACAACAGGCCTAGTTTGAGGTTCCTAAGGGATTAAAACGTAATATAGAAAATAACGCATCAAGAACCCTCTGTGACCTGGGTTTCCTTCTCCTGCCATCCCACGCTACAAATGTTTCTTGCCCTCAATTCAGTTTCTGTGTCGCTCTCACTTCTTCCAGCCCCAGCCTCAGCAGTGGGGTATGTGAAGGAGCTCAGCTCATGAATCAGACCCTGCTCTATCAGCCTACCCTGTTCAGGTGCTCCCAAATGCACACAGAGCCCAGTTCTGCTGAAACTCAGTTCATGCAGGGAGCATATCCACACTGCCTCATCTTGCTCCGTCTGCACTTTCTGCACAGCATGGAAGCACTTCCCATGCGGGTTTGCAAAGCCAGGTGCCCAGGGTAACATCTCATCTTACTGCTGGGAACAGCAGAGTTCTCCTTCATTTCACAGGACTCAAGACTTCACCCAAATACCTTTTGCTCTTTGTTATTCTACATAAAAGGGGCTTTCCATGGGAGATGACGGTAGTGCAGTAGTGACTTCAGCATTATTGGTCCTGCTACACCCAAGAGACAAAAGCTCTGTGCTATTTATCCCTCAAACTCTGGGCAATATTTACTGGATTGCCCTTAATGCATTAGTGAAGACAGTCACTCACATCCTCTGCTTGCCAAGAAGCAAGTTAATTTAACTTGGTGATACAATTCAAAGTGGCTTGAATCACCTACATTCCTGGCTGTCAGTGTCTGGAAAGACACTGCATCCATCCATACATGCATCAATAAAGACTTAAAAATAGATCATTGATTCCTCTAGACTTGAAATAACACATCTGATCCCAGGAAAGCAAAAGGCCCAGCAGGGACAACCTCAGCCAAAGGGGTGCAATTCAAGGGGTTTGCCTAATGTATCTTCAAGTGGTGGCGGTCAGGTCCTCCCGCTCTCCTGGAGCTCACGGCTGGGCAGGGGACACTGAAGATGGTCTGGCAGTGCCAGCACTGCTGCCTCGGTGGGGTTTAGGTGCTGACAAACAGGGGATCAATTATTCATCAGCTAAAAGGCAGACTTCTATTACAACAGATGTTTCTCCGAATGTTTGACACTGCCCATTAACTCACCCTTTAATTTTAATTGCTTAACTAATGACTATGTTCAAGGTTAAATGAGTTTAAATCTTCATTCTTCTCTTGTGCCACTTAATATAAAGACACCGTCCAACCTAACAGGGAAAAGGGAGGGAGAAAGAACCAAGCCAAGTACCATCTTTGACAGGATACGAAGAAATGGCCAGTGAATCATTTGTATGTCTGCCCCAGGGGTAGGCATATCACTCATAACTGGTTTTCTTTAAAGCAGAGGAGTGATGGAAAGATCCCTCAGGCTGAAGGTGGCCATGGGCTGGACCTGAGACCAGTCAGGAAGGAGGCATCGTGGGGTGAGCAACCATCCTAAAGGCAACACAGAGAGGAAGTGCCTGCTCAAGGAGCTAGGAAGTACTCGTTTCAAACACACTGTTTAGGTAGCCTCTAAACTGCGAACTCAAATTATGTGAATAATTTAAGTTTGCAAGTCGCAGTGGTGTTGGCCTGGCATGGTGCACCTCGGCTTCCTCCTATACATATTTATAGCCCATCTGAAGAGTAGAGTTTGCTGGCCAAATGGGGAAGGAGCTCCCGAGGAAGAGGAGAGCTTCACCTCCCTGCTTGGGGAGGCAGGGAGGGATTCGTCTTTGAGGATATGACCCCAAAAAAGTTCTGGGCTGCAGGGCAGAGGATGCAATCCCTGCCTTGCTGCTGCTGTTCCATCCTTCTGGCTGATTTCTCCACTCGTTTTGTACCAGGCAGGACTACACAGCTGGTGCTCAGCATCTTGGTGAGATCACAAACACATTAATTTCTACAGCATGCATAGCTATAGTCTTGCTATCTGCCAAGGCAGTAAAAACCATGCATTTTATCTCTACAACTTGGTACCCACAACGAACAAGCAATGTAGGTAGCATGCCCCTGTCCCCTCACTGCTTCCCACCACAGGCACTAGAGCATCCCCACAGCTGTACCCACCTTCATTGCCAGGATCAGTACGCTGAAGTCACACTAGAAGAAAACATAAGGACGCATCCTGGAGAGGCCACATCACCTGGCAGGAAGCTTTTCCTCAGCTCAGGCAAACTCGCATCTGTTGATGTAACTCAAGAATAAGCTGCACCATTTTTCCCGCAGAGCCTATGGATTTAGTTCAGACAGTTCAGATCTGCCCCCCACAAACAGATTGCCTGTACCAGTGGGAATAACAGGAGAGGGAGCACCAGACTCAGCTTCCCCAGCCTGGGGAGCAGCAGCATCACAGCACTCCCATCCCAGGATAGCAACTTGACACACGTGGTCAAGGAAAACATTTTTTAGCCTCTGTGTCTCACCACGCTGAGGACATAAGGGAAGGAAAGAGGAAGCAGGCAGAAGAATAAGCATATTTTTTCAACATCGAGGAGAGAAGGAAGCACGTCTCCTTCCTTTCTGGCTTGCTTTCTTTCCTTTTGTCCCTCTTCTAAAGGTGAAGGAGTAGAGATTAATGCACACCATTCTTCACGTTGTTCTCAGCCTTCAGGATGTTGGTCTAGATACCTTTTGTCTGTTTTGTGAATGATTTGGAGACTGAAACGTAAACAAACACCATACTAGAGCTACAGGAGGCCAGGGCCTGATCTCCGCTTTGCTGGTGTGGATCTAGCTCAATTCAGCCATTGCAGCCAAACCAGGCTTTAACACTACATTCTTGCCAGGATTTTGTAAAAACCCTTTGGCTACACCCCTCACCCAGACTCAGGAAACCTAGTCCCCATTTTTTGTCCTGGAAACATTCAAGGTCAGGTTGAATAGGGCTCTGAACAGCCTGATCTAGTTGAAGATGTCACTGCAGGAGGGTTGAAACTAGATGACCTTTAAAGGTCCCTTCCAATTCAAACCATACTGTGATTCTATGATTTTTACCAAGGAGGTTATAATCAGTTGCTTCATTGCCATAGATGCATCAGCCACTGCTACAGTCATGACCTAGAGCATGCCCAGGCCTGGTTGTCTGTGTGTGAAAAGGGAAAAACATTAAAGGGCATCAGCCTGTCCCTCGTTGCCACAACCAAAATTACACCACAGCTGTTAAAATTAGGGCTGGCTATGGTTAAATACCCTTCGGGTCCCAGGGACAGTTTAGCACAAGAAGAGATGCTTCCTCCTTCCTGCCAGAGTCTCCTGCACCCTAAAATGGTACAGAGACAGCTGAAACCCTGTGACCTTTCAATTTCACATGCAGCAGAACATTTCCCAGCCAAGCAATTATAAAGTGGAACAAGCCTCTTTAGTTTAGCTTCTAAACTGAAAAGAAGTTCTTAGGTTTTTAATTTCTTCCCCCCTCAAGCAGGCTCACGAGGCCATCCACTCATTTGATTTTGGCTCCAGCTCAGCAGCGCTCGGTAGTGACAACCATCAATCCTGCCAGACAGCCGATGGCACAGCCTGCTAGGAGTGGGCGATCTCAATTTTCTGCAGCTACACTGCAATTTGCGTGGCGGCTCAATGCTAGCTGGCAGGCAGCCGGGCGCTCAGCATCCTCCTCCCACCCAGAAAGGTGTCTCTGCAGAGCAAGGTGCCGGGGCTGCACCATAGCTGCCAAGACCACGGCATGCACTGTGCCAGTCCTGCAAATAGATGCCGGATCTCAGAGCTGTTAATCCTACACATTTTGGCATCGCAAAGTTCACCACTGAGATTGATTTTCTTCCCCCACCCACCAAGTCCAGCCTGAGTGGTACCAAGTTTAATTTTACAGATGTGTCAGTGCAGCCCAATTTTTGGCAGGAAAGGGGAAGGTTGCACCAAGCACTGCTAACGTTGAGGTCTGATTACCAGCTCACCCCTAGCCTTTGGTGAATATCGGATTTCTGAGTGCAGAAGTGAGGATTTCATTCTTTGTTCTTGAACTCATTCTTTCCATCCCAGGGGCCAGTGGAATGTAATCTCTCCAGATGCCAGCACCTCTTAGGAAATTGTAATATAGCAGCTATGCACTGTAAGTGGCTTATTCGTACATGGAGAAAAGAATAGGAATATCCTTGGGGGACGGTTTTGAAACAGCGCACGGTGACACAATCCTGGGGACAGGCGGGATTTGCTTCAGCTGCGGATCTGTCCCCAGACACACTCATTTTCAAGAGGAGGAGCAGAGCTGGCATTTCATATTTTACTCTTGGTTTGTTTAAAGTCTTTTCTTGCTGTTTGAAACCACCAGTGCTTCCTTCCTGGGGAGGGAGGCAATGCTTTTAGGGTTTCTGTAAATAATCAGAGCCAGAACAATCAGCTGAGTAAATTATCCTGTCTGCTGACACTAACAGACTCCACCGAGCTACTAGGAACTTGATCAGCTTTTTTACCCTCTTTCTACTGTTACAATAAAATAAAGATTTGCCAAAAGTCTCTCTTTGGAGTAAAGCAAAAGAAACGCCTCATGGAGAGCAATTCCAAGGAGTATTCTCAAAGCTCTCATTGACCAACTCCGAATTCAGAGGTTTGTTGAGAAGAAAAGGCATGCAGGAGAACAAGGGAGCCCGAAGAGCCAACTGACAGATTACCACACGACAAAGCTAAAAGGGAACTCCAAACCCTGCCAGCACGGCTGCCCACAGAGCCTGCCAAGAGCCAGATGCTGCCATGGGGATAATATCCTCCAGGGCTGGGGAACCAGGCGCTTCTCAGCCTACCAAGCTGAGGACAAGGGGATGGAGGGGCAGCTGTACACCTCAATCCCATCATGTCTGCAAGAAAAAGCCTGCAGAGAGGCATAGGTAGGTCTTGGAGGGGAAAGAGAAGAAAAATAGACCCCAGGATCCCAGGGTTTCTGCTTCTCACACAGAAACTGCTTGGGGGGGGGGGGGAGGAGGAAGCTGCAAAACACATTCTGAGACTTTCTGGGTAGTGTCTTCCCTCCTCATGCAAAGCAAACAGCCACTCGCAGCTAGGGGATAGCAAACAGGTCAGGCAGGGGATGAAATGACACATAAGAAAGGGAATAACCAACATGCTTTGCAGAATTAGGAACCAAACTGCACATGTTCAGGATCTCAGTGCTTACCCTGCTCCAAGCAGAGTTTTATGAGCAACCAGCTCCAATGGCTCTGTAGCAGGGTTATGCTGAGAAAAGGGCAAGTTAACACAGACACATTGGTGTTAACCTTACCCTTGAATGGAAGTAGCATAAACACAAAATATTTGTTTCGCTGCTACTGTGCAACATCTGTTCCCAATGACTTACTCATTCTCCACTCTCCCTCCCTCAGGGTTTCAAAGTACACAAGGAAGAGGGAGAGGCTCGCAGGTAGCTGAAGCTGCTGTGCCTGCTTGGAAGTTGTGCAACATCAGAGCCCGTTCAACAGCCTTTACATGGGCAAAAGTCTGCACCACTGCCTTGGAGTTTGCCTCACGGGGCAGGGCTTTGCAAGATGTGGCCAAAACCAGACACTTCCTATAGAAAGTGCATTGTATTTTCTGCAATTCGATACCTCCACATGTGAACATCAGTGGGGATGGCAAACCTGAAGAATACCAGTGAAAGGCTGCAGATCTATTACTCTCCTGAGATTTATGAAGGGGAAAAAAGAAAATCTTAAAAAAAAATCATAATTTAACCACAAATTCTAAAACCGACTGAATCAGCCAGCTTTGGCTGCAGTGCCAAAAGCCAGAGACGCAGTGAGAGCTCTCACTACATCTATTTTTCTTCCACAGAACCCTTTAACACCAGAGAGTTGTAAAAGCTCAGGGAGTTTGTGCCAGGTCATGATGTGGAGACAGGCTCTCGCAGGGAAACTCCCGGCGCTGACATTTTAGCAACAAGGCTTTCAGATATGTCAACTTTAGAGGAGGATTAAGAGATCCAGATATCATGACTGTGCATGAGATCATCCTGAGGGACAAATCCGGAGTTTGTAGTTACATTCCCGATAACCTCCCTGCACTCCCCTGTGCTCCATCAACAGCACACAGCCACATGACATATCCTGAAGACTCAGTAAGCAGAGAAAAACACACATAAAAAGGTGTACTTTGAAAACCTATTTTCCAAAATAAACCTCCTACATTTCCCTATTCTGAAAGCAGTTGACATTTTTTGCTGGGTTTGAAATAAGTGAAACAAAAAGCCAGAACTTCTGTTTTGAAGGTGAATAATAAAATATTGCAGGAACTTGCCAGTATGCTACCGGAGGCACAGTAAAACACTGCAAGAAAGTCACTGGGCTCATACCCTACTTCAGAACAGTGTTCAGTGAGTTCTGGCATCTTCTGATGTTTGCAAATACTGAAGTACAAAGCGTTGTCTGATCTTTTACATTGTAGTTTTACAAGCAGCAAGGCTTAAAAAACCTCAAAAAAACAGTAAACCAGGTGGCTTTTCTTGTGGAAAGTCTCAGGTGACATTTCAGGCTAATTTTAGAGGTAGCAAAAGTTTCTGATTCTGCTGATGCCGAGGAGTTAAACACAGCACTCAGGAAGTATTGCAGTTTCTCTGCCCCATTGGAACTCGGGGTTCTGCCAAGAACCAGAGTATCTCAGCCCCGATAGCACCAGCGACAAGAAGCAACAGCACTATTACAATCATTTTCAGGTAAGACCACAGCCCAGAGCTCTGTGCTTTGAGCCAAAACCAATCACCACTTTTGTGTTCAAGTTCTGCAGCTCTGGATTCCTCCCTCCCCAAAACTGTTTTCACCCATCAGTGCAGAGCCTGCCTCTCATCTTCACTGTCCCTTTGGGCAAGTCTTGCCCTTGCAGGAGGGGATGGAGAATCACCTGCAGGTACTGCTGGCTGCATCCTAGGCAATGAGGGACTCTGTACTGTTGAGCACAGCAAGTTCAAGTCCCAAAACACCTGAAGCTCTGCCTACATCCCTCCTGGGCAAGCACTGCCACACCTGACTTACCACACTGAGCAGGATCACTGGCTCCAGCTGCTTTCCTTCCCCAGCTTTTAGAAGGCTCAAACAAGACAACATCAGGTGCTTGAGGCTGTACCACCTATGGATATGTGGAACTGAAGAGAATTCAGTGCTTCAGTTTCATGGCATTGAAACTAGGACTGGGTGGCAGCCAAGCAGCTCAGCAGAGCTTCCTCAGATCTGCTCCCCAGCTAGAGCAAAACTCAACCCCCTGGGCAAGCTTGAGCTTAAGCAATCTTTCCATGCTCCCCGAGAGGCATGCAGCTGAAAGTGTGTCTGCCAGGCACAGGAGAAGCACCAGGAGATGATGGTGAGCAGGTATTAATCCCACTTCACACTTCCATCAGCCCAGAGCAGAGCAGAGATAGGGATACCTGCAGCACCAAGTTGCACAGACCCAGCAGTCATAGAATCATAGAATAGCCAGGGTTGGAAAGGACCTTAAGATCATCCAGTTCCAACCCCCCTGCCTGGGCAGGGACACCTCACACTAAACCATATCACCCAAGGCCTCATCCAACCTGGCCTTGAACACCGACAAGGATGGAGCCTTCACAACTTCCCTGGGCAACCCATTCCAGTGCCTCACCACACTCTCAGTAAAGAATTTCTTCCTTATATCCAATCTAAACTTCCCCTGTTTAAGCTTGAACCCGTTACCCCTTGTCCTGTCACTACAGTCCCTGATGAATAGTCCCTCCCCAGCATCCTTGTAGGCCCCCTTCAGATACTGGAAGGCTGCTATGAGGTCTGAGCATCATCACACCCTTACCCCTCCAGCAGTGATTTTCTCCACCATACTGTCAACATACATCAGCTGAAGCACTTGGACCTTAAAGGGCAGAACACAGGAAGGATTGTCATGTTCACTACTTCATTCACTTATCTACATCACCACAGGCTAAACTGTCCTACACCAGTCCAGCTCCAGTCTAATGGGTCTCACAAGGTTAATAACCCTGGTGTAGCCTGGTCCCTGCCCCTCTTTTCCTAGGACGATGTAGCTGAACACCCTCCTTTCGAATTAATGTGAGAGAAATTACTTTCATTAGTAAGAGGCTAATAGGGTTATTTCTGAAGTCAGAATCAGAGGTTCAGTATCAAGGCTCCAAGAAATGGAAGGCAATCATGATTGGTTTTTTTCTTTAAAAATTTCAATGTCGTTCATTAAAAAGAGATCAAAATTTTACCTTAAGCAAAAGGCTAAGACAAGCCCCAGGAGAACACAGCCTACTTTTGGCCAAGCAGAGGTTGGCCCCTAACAGTTTCCTAAAGAACAAACACAGCACTGAGGTCTTAACCTTGCACATTTTGCAGAAGGCACTTCTGTGTGCATTGACCCAGTGGCCCACTTCTCATGCTGCCCACTTAGATACAGAAGAGTTTACAGCCTGAGGCCTCCTATACCTTACTGGTCATGAAAAAAAACACCCAGGGGATATTAGGATAAGCTCGTTCTGCAGTTTGGCTCCTTTACCCAAGACTTCATCCAGGTCTAGTTTATAAATTGGGTCAGTTCCCCACATAAGCCCAGTTCTACAGTTCAGTCATCATGCTGCCAGGAGAGCCTCCCTCCCTATCCACCTGAAAAGACAAAAGCATCAGAGATTATCATGTGGGCTAGACATTAGGGAGAGAAAAAAGTCTTTCCAGGCTAAGTAAGGAAGGTGGGTGCCACATCACATTGCCTGAGGAGGTTCCCATGAGCAGGTTAGACACGTATTTGTCAGGTAAAACTAACGGTGAGTTGGCCCTGCCCAAGAGCAAGATGACAGACTAGATGCTCAGACGAGGTCTCTTCCTTTCCTCTTCCAATGATTTTGTGTACATTCTTTGCCAGCAACAGGGTGAAAGGGGTTGCTTACAAAACATTTTCAGAAACAGAACTGTTAGATGTGTAAGAACTTATCTCAGAAAATTATGAAAAGGAAGCCAGCTAGAGTAATCTCATCATCAGTCTCCTGATAGCTGATTAGACATCAGAAGGGTTGAAATGCTAGTCACAGTGACTACTCCTAGCCTACCAAAACTAAGATAATTTCATTTAATTTACAAAGTAAGGGAGATAGAAGCTTCTGCTCCTACAAATGTCACTAGCCCTCCATAAAATAAAGATAGCTTCTGGTACATGAGAAATATCACAACTCATTCCTGGTCCTTGTTCAGTGCTCATTGCCATAATCTATTGCACAGATATGATGGATTTTCTGAACACAAGATCTATTAGGTTTCCTGCGAGAGGCTCATATATATACAGGCATTCAGAACACCTTGCCAGGTAGTTACTTTTTAGACTGACTCAGTATTTGCCGGCAGTCACTGCCAAGCATTAGCTCTAGTCTTACTGATAGGTTGGGAAGTCAGTACTGCTTAACAAAATTCTTTGTATTACCTGGGAGATCACACCCACCTCCCACCCTCCATCCTGAAGCAAAACTCAAGCAATTGTCACACTTGAGGACCTAACAGACCTACCCCAAAGCAAACAAGTGGAATTTGTGATACCAAAGGCAGAATTGGCATCACCCTTTCTGCCCCTCTCATGCAACCTAGCCCAGCCCCACACAGCATTTGTCTGCAAAACCCTGATGGACTGGAGCTGCCTTATTGCCACGGGGCAGTTCAGACCCTTATTTCCCCAACCTTAAAGACTCTGTATTCACACACTTGCACTCCCAAGTCCAAGCTCTCTCACTGTGACCTTGGGAACGAAGATGGCAGTGTCTCATTCCCATCTTGCGCCAGCCAGGAAGCCCAGAGCCTGCCAAGTGCCAGCCAGACACCGATGAACATCACGAAGTGCAAGAGAGGTTTTTCCCTTCCACAGCCAAAGCCAAAACAGCCATTTGATAATTAACCACCCGGATCAAGCCAGACAAGCTATGACTATGAAGGTGAAGACCGCTGTGCTCCCCCCCCACAACCTGTGCCTCACGAGACAGCCGGGAGGAGGTTAGGGCCTGACCCCAGACCTTGCTCGCAGACACAGCAGCAGATGTGCCGGGCTTCCCCATGGTCTCCCCCTTGCCTGGCAGATGCTGGCCTCTCTGGGAAAGTGCTAAATGGATTCTGCTGAATCACTGCAGCAGATGGTTCGTAACACCACCTGGATAGCACAGAAAAAAAGAGAGAGATGAGGAAGGTTGGGGAACAGAGAGTACCGTGTGTGGGGCTAAGTTATGCCCAGGGATAAATAACCTATGGATAAGGTCATAATATGAACTTCTGTTTCCCCAAATTCCTATGTTATTACAACTTACACCATCCTTTTCCTAACAATTCTGTCCCAAGGTCTACAAAACGTATTCCTTCAAAACTCATTGGGAAAAGCCTTCAAAACCCCTTGGGATGCCAGAGCCCACCTTCTGCCACTGGAAAATGCTGGCAGTACTGCTCAGCACAGGCTGCTTTGGCTGGCAGCAGCACCAGCCCTCATCCCTGCCTGTGTCAAAGTCCTCTTGCTGGGGTAGGGCACGTGCAAGGTTGATGCACATAACGAGGCCCCAAAATCTTAACAGGGGACTGGGGGAGGTGCGTGTACGTGTATGTTGGGGTTTTTGGTTTCACTTGGGGGGCTGTATTAGGGGTGTTTGTTTTGTTTTCAACCCAGGTTGGCAAGTACTTTACTTTTCTGCAACAGATCATTTTGAAAGGGCACAGTAGCCAGCTGTGTACAGAAGCATGCAGCTGTAGGAAAGGAAATGACAGGAAACAGGTAACAATAACCGATGTGTTTGTTCACTCTCCTCCTGTTAAACAGCATTAGCAATGTTTTCTTTTCTTTTTTCTTTTTTTATTTGGGATGAAAGGAACTGGTCAGGAAGAGAAGAGGGCTACAGTGCATACACAGAAGCTGACCCCTTGGAAAGTGCTCAGCATCCTTCCACAGCAATTCATCCCCACATATGAAAAGTAAGAAACCAGGATCCCTCGGTGCAGTTGCTGTGAAAGACACCGCTGGACAAAACTGCTCAGTCTGCGGCACTTTCAGCCAGGTCCTCCCCAGCACAAAACACGGAGTAATCTGAGACAAAATGTTCTCTAGGCAGGTCGGTTGCAGCCCTGCTCACGATGCCTCCTCCTCCCAGGACAAGATGTTTTCACACACCAACTGCACAGTAGGCTTGCCTCCATTTCACTTGAGCCCAGCTTTGTCCTACGTAGGCTGTTTTTGCTGGGTCACACCTGCCATTAATTTCCTCAGATAACAGCTGCTGCTTCATATTCTCTGTGTGCCTTGCTCAGCAGAACATCACAGAAAGATACGGGCAAGCAAAGCTCAGGGTAGCATGATCCAGCCCTGGGCACCAGCAGAAGCTGGACGGCAATGGTACTACCAACAAGCTAGGCAATGCAAAGATCCCTCTACTCCTCCACTGCATCTACTTCTCATGGGGAACTTCCCTCATTATATGCCTGGAGGCTTATTTCACCTGCAAGAATCCAATTTAAGCAGTAATTATGGTCCATCTGCACAGTGCTTCCTACAGCATAGGATCCAGCTGCACCAGGGACCTTACCTGGTGATATTCCCATGAGTTAGCACGAACTCTTTTCAGTAGTCAGGAGGCACTCAGTCCAAACCCATGCCCCACCATCCAAGCTAAGAAAAAGCCATTCCTTTGTAGTCTCCAGCTTCATGGTGGCATTCAGTGACACAAGGCCAGATGCACCCAGATATCCACAGCCACCCCTGTGCATACCAAGGACAGACCACCTAAGGCACTTAGCACTTCAAAACAAAAGCTAAAAATAAATAAAAGTGTTTCACAACACCCACCCCAAGGAGAACCAGGCTCTGCAAGGGCGGCAGGAACCCAAGCTGCTGGCATCGGTAGGACTGACCCTTGCCAACCTAAGGAGCCTGTTCCGAGCTGTAATCCTGGAAGATGACAGCCCTTGCAGCCTGGGGTTTGGACAGCAGATGCTCCCGGGGGTAACCCCTTTTCCCGTAGTGAAGGGGAGAATCATTCCCAGCATACCCTCCAGCTGGCAGGCAGGAAACCCTGCCCAGAGGGATCCCATTGCTTGGTCGGTACATATGCACCCCACACCCCCCTTTCCAGTGTCTGTTTAGTGGTCTGGTTTCTTCTCAAAGCTTTTTATATTTCACATTCCTAAGATTTAATTATGTTATCAGAACAACAGGCATCAGGATTTGGAGTGCCAGAATTCACATTAGCAATTGCTATCAACAAAGAAAATGGGCACAGCATGCCCATGCCAGAGTAGATGTGGGCTGCTCTCCTCAATCCACTCACAGTTATTTATAGCCTATTTGCAAGACAGCCACCTCCAAGGTTTAGCTTCAAGCTTGCTTCTTTCTGAGCACCCTCTTCCTCAAAGAAAAGCTTTTTGCTCCCCCCTTCTGCTGCACAGAACCCAGATTTGGACACAGATATTTTTGGGGGAGGGAGTGGGGGGGCAGGGAAGGGAATAGAACACATTTGAATGTTCTTTAATACATTGACAACAGGAGGAAAAAGTGAAAACAGAGTGCCACAAATAAATAGCTGTGGGGACACCCACACCCCTTCAATAGTAGATTTTAAATATATATATATTTCTAGTTTCTAACACTTTACCACATCAGAGTAGGACCACTGTGCATCTCCAGCAGCTTTCCACCCTCCCTGCAGACAAGGACTGAGGCATTACCTCTGCAAAGCAGGATATCTGCTTGAACATACCTACCTTTTCTGAGACAGTAGCAAAGCAGCAGCCACATGATAGCAGGACAGGAGAGAGCTGTGCCTCCACATCAGCATTAACTATGATTTACCCATCCTTCAACCAGCACCATTTCCAGGCAGCCTGGTTCTGCCAGGATTCTTCACCTCCAAGCAATCAAGAAACACAAGACGCAGTGCATGTAGTACAGGTGCAAACCTACCCACCAGCTTATTTTCCTCCCCTGAGGAGCAGCTGGCAGACACCTCAAGTATTCTTCCCCATAATCCTGCTAAAGTCAACCCAAGTTTTAACATGGATGTTAGCAGGAGTTGGGTCAGATACCAGCTCTTCCAAGCCTGGGAGAGATTTGGCGCTTAAGAGAACGCCCTCACCCAAGTTAGCAGACATGGCTTTGGTCAGTCAGTCCTCACACACCGCATCACTTCTGCATTCACAGGCTTGTCACCTGGTCCCCAGCACCCATCTCTGGCTGCAAAGCAGCATTGTCAGGGCAGGGGTGATCCAAAGCTCACTTGGGGCATCAGAGGGAGAGCTGAGGCCCTTCAAACCTCCCCAAAATTCTGGTTAAAATGCAGGAGTGGTGCTGGTTTCAGTCCTGCCCAATGAAATGCTCGGTCAGGCTCTGACTGAGATATAGGAGCTCCTCAATGGCTAAAATCTCATGTGGCCCTGAAAAAGAAAGAAATTATTAGAGTACATAATAGTTTTACAAACCACAGCACAAACCACCTTTAAAATATTAGTAATAATAATAAACACCCAAACACCACACCCCTTCTGCTAAAGGTGGCAGGAGGAGGCTCAAGCTTACAGCTCTAGCACGTTTTATTTTGTGTAAATTTATAAAGACAACAATCCTAGTCACGATTGTCACATTGTACAGCACATACCAATACAGTTGCAAACAGAACTCCACGCAAAACTAAGCGCTAACAGTAGCCTGAATCACTCTTCCTGCGATTGTCGTATCTAGACTAACAGTATTACACTAACACTGAGGAAAAAATAGTTCACTATAAAACAGTGATAGAATGTTTTTATAAAATATATTCCATTCCAATAGCTTTTCTACATACTGTATACTATAAAACTCTCCCACAAAAATTAGTGTCTTTAAATATACATATTTAATCTGAACTGCACCAAGATTAAAAACAATTAAAAATATCAATGATTTTTTTTTTTTACATTAACTTCACAGTATTTGTTTGTAGTAGAAGTCAAATCCAGTGTTTAAAATGCAGAGCAGGACTGTTCTCTGCAGAGACAGTAACTGCCCCACAGTGAAATAGTTCATGAAGAGACAAGTGTAAGTGTGCCACGTTTTTAGTACTTCTCCGTAGACTCATGAACCATTTTGAAAACATGCTCCAAGCTATTGCAACTTAAAAATAAGAGAGACACACAGAGAGATAGCAAAAAAAAGTCACCTTAAGAGCAAAAATAAGTGCAAACATTCTTTTACTTTAGAAATTCAAGCTATGAGGAGTGGGAACACAAATACCAGACTATGAGAACAGTGTGTCCATGATGTAGTCAAGAATGAGAAAGTCTTTTCTTTTCTTTAAAAAAAAAATAAGACCACAACTTTTGCCCCATATTCACTGCAGTACAGAGCATGCTCATAGCATCAGTTTTAATGAATTATTTCTATACTAAGATCAGACACAAACTCATTTCAACTTTTCCCTGCTCCATATGCTAATTATGTTCTTATGGCACATCCTATTTTATGATCTTCTAAAAAATAAAAAAATAAAAAAATAAAAAAAACAGTAATTGAAGACTGAAATGCAAAACAAGAATGCAAAATTAAGATTACCAGCTTAAGTAATGCTGACTCTACATTAAACTCATTACATGTTGCTCAACATGCAAAACCCATCATTATAAAATTTAAAGTGAAGTGTAAATTAACTAGTTTTTGAAATAGATTAACAATTCCACTTCAAAAAAAAAAAAAAAACAAAAACAAAACCCACAACAACAAAAATCTAATAAATACTATATCAAGTATTTTCAGGAGAAAAAAAAATAACTTAATTTTAGTAGAAAGAAAAATAACTTAATTTTAGTAGATTTTGTTCAGTGCTATTTCCAATCACAGCAAAAAGGAATAAAAAAAGAAAAACTGATTAAGTAGAATAAGACCACAGTACCAAAGCCACTTATGCTCAAGATACAGTACTCTCCCACAACTTTCATATGTAACAGGTTCAGCAAAAATATTTTACAGTTAAGAAATGAGAATGAAAACTCAAAATCTATAAATAGAAGCAAAATTTCACATTACATGTACATTCATATTTTAAGAGATGAATAACAAGAGGAGGCTGTAACAAGTATATCCTGATTTTCTTTAAGAGAGGAAGTACTTATTAAAAATAAAAAAATCCATCCCATATTATTTATGTAGGTAGTGCTCAGTTTATGGACCAGAGGGGGAAGGCATTGGGAAGTTTCTTCTTCATAAGATGAAATAGAGTATTTTAAGCACAACTTTTTAAATTAATCTATCTCAGTGCTTCAAATTAATGTTAAAATAAATGCTTAAGTTTCACAAAAGAACTCCAGGAGTGTCAGGAAAGCTGGTGAGGCAACGCTAACACAGCAGAACAACATTCAAAACCTCAGATATTATTATTATTACTATTTTTCAGTCCCATGTACATGTACCTTGAACGGGTAATTTGACTGGAAGGGAATAATCTGGTATTTACCAACATGCACAGACCAAAGGATGCTCTATTAGGCAAGTAATTCAGTTATTTGGACTAGAACTGGTTATTGTTAGAAGCAGCCTCAGTTTACAAACAAAACTGGAAAAAAAACCCAAACAAACCAAAACCCAACACCTGAAAATACCCCAAAAACCTCCCCTGAAAAGATAGGACATGGGGGAAAATGCTGGGCCATGTCTTTGCTCCAGCGGTTTATCTTCATAGTGCCCCTTTGAAACACCGGCGATTGCACAGAATTTGGCGCACAGGAAATCACCAACCTCATAAAAAATAAAATAAAATAGAATTTCAAGCCGCTGATGTTAGTATAGCAGCAAACTTCCCAGACAAGACAGCAGGACCTCCTAACACACATAGTATGAGTTACCTTTTACTAAGAAACCCCAGGAGTCCCATACCGAGAGGGGTTATTTAACTGCTGTAGGGCTGCTGTCTCCCTTAGGGGGGACAGGATGACCCCCTAGGTATTGATATGGGAATGATAATATTCACATACCATATGATTTTTCGTATGTCCTAGTGTGCATCCTTCTACATTTCAGGAGTGAATATGCTGCAGATGGAAAGAATTTTTCCATTCGCATTCTATACTCAAAAGCAGCTTTTCAGTAGGTCAGCCCAGGGAGGAGGAGGATGGGTGCAGAGAGGAAATTTAAGTCACGCCCCAAGGCAAAACCTTTGCATTCAGACTTTAGGAGCGACGCAGAACTGTTCTACTGTAATAAAGAAAATAAAAATGACCAGTACCAAAGATGCAGCCAGGAATCCTCAGCCCCCTTTTATAATTTGGGCCAATTTAACATCTCGTCTAGCTCTATAAAATAAGAGTACATCCGCTTACTCTGCGATATGCAGACAAGTTTCTCTACACTGAAATGCATTTAAATCATAGTTCATCTCTTTGGATGTTCCTATGCAACACGCAGAGAGCATTAAAAGAGCTTAATGGAATCCAAATTTTTCTCTGGAATTTGCTGATCATCTTTCTTTAAACTAAATTAAAAAAAAAACGAAGAAAACAAACAAGCAAACAAAAACCCTGACCATGAAGTGAGTACTTCCAGCGTGAGAACAGATGCTAAATCATTGCAGAATTACTTAGATCATTTCACATTAATAATGCAACATGGGTGCACGCAAGAGAAGACCTAAAGGACAGTGCTGGGAAGGGAGGGTGGCAGGGGAAGGGATGGAGAGGTGGAAGGATTGCATTAAAAGGCCTCTGGAGTGTATACCTCTGCATCTTTTAAAGATCATACACCTGAAGTGAATATCACCAAACTAAAATAAGGGGGGAGGGATAATTCATATGCTGCCTTTTTTTTCCTGTTTTGTTTGAAAGGGGTTGGGGGGATAACAACAAAACCAAAAGTTAAAAAAAGAAATTTAAAAAAAAGAAATTAATAAAAAAAAAAAAAAAAATCCCGCATCTCAAACCACCAAGGACTTTACAAGGCCACAATGAAATTTGCGGATATGTCTGTACAAATCCCCAGACTGCGTGAACCGTCTCTCGCACCACTTGCACCCATGGGGTTTCTCCCTGGTGTGCACAACTGCGTGGCGGCTGAGGTTGTGGGAATACTGGAAGCTCTTTCCGCACTGGCCGCAGGTGTAGGGCTTCTCCCCTGAGTGAGTCCTCTCGTGCCTCTTTAATGTGTACATGCAAGAAAAAGTCTTTCCGCAGAGGGTACAAGTGGGAACCGACCCATCGGGGGACAGGCGGGTCCGGGAGCCATCCTTGTCGCGGAAGTGAGAGCTCAGGTGCAGCTGAAGGATGTGCGGGCTCGGGAACACCTTGCTACAGAGAGGGCAAATGCAGATATGCCCTGGAGGCACGAGGACACTCGCAGAGATGTCCGCCGAATCCATGTCATCCTCGCTCTCATCTCGCTCTTGATCTATATCCTCCTCTCGGGCATGAGAGCTGCCATTCCCCACGAACATGTGTCCTAACCCTGTCACTAGGCTTTTGGCTGAATTCCCAAAATGCTGACTCTCTGGACTCCTGGCTTCGCCATCCTCCTGATCTGACAGCAAGTCTTGTTCATCTTTAACAAGTGGCTCGGTACCCTGCTGCTGGCTGTCGGAAGCCAGCTGTCCAAAGACATAGGAGGGGTGTAAGGAATCTCTCCCCAGCACAGGCTTGAAAGACAAATCCAGTGCACAGTCCACATCACTCGAAGCCAGGGGATAGTTAACAGACCTTTGGGACAAAGGTCCTGTGGAACTATTGACATTAGCCTTTGTTTTTCCAGCTGCTGTGGCGCACGGTTCTGCCTCTGTCGGCACAGAGCTGACACTTATATGATCAGAGGACCAGGCGGGGTGACTGCTGACCTTTTCTTTGCCTGCTGCTCTCTCATATTCTGCAACGCTGAATTTTTGTTTGTTTCCTGGGTCAAACTCGTGGACCAGGGACACTCTGGCATCTAGAAAATGCTCCGCTTTCTCCAAACCAGCCGCCTCATCATTGATCTTCTCTTCCGAACATAATTCTTTATCTTTCAACTTGCCCTTGCAGACTTTCACAATGTCATACATGTGAAGGTAGCTAGCTGCAGCCAGCACATCTTCCACCGGGAGACTGTTGAATTCCAGCTTTCCCTCATACATGAATTCGAGCAGCAGGCTGAAGGCTGGGGCTGTGACAATGTCACTGTTCAGATGCACAATATCCCTTTTGTCTAACTGGTCCCTGTAGAAAAGATGGAAGTACATACTGCAAGAGGCAAGAACGGCTCTGTGAGCTCTGAATTGAGCTTCTCCAACTAAAACAGTACAGTCACACAGGAAGCCCTGGTGACGCTGCTGACTCAGACACTGCAGCAACTGGCGGCTATGGTCTGGAAACTCCATTCTTCCTTCATAACCTGTTCAAAACAGGAAAAACTTGAATGCTACTGTAAACTAAAGCCTCCTAGCAGCTGTAACAAACAGATCGGCTTTTTGGTAACACAAGCCAAAGAAACAGCCTGGGAGATAACGTTTACTGTTAATTGTCTGTAATAGTTTTATTAAGGGGGGGGGGGGGGGGGGGGAACCAACACAACATGCTTCTCATCCTTTCGCACCTGCTCCAAACAGGAAAAACTTGATTGTAAGTAAACAAAAGCTAGTAAAGCAGCAGCCCCTCCAACCTTTGTTTCTCCCACTAAGCACTTTAATAAAATTAAGAGCAGGAAAGCGCAAACACGGAGAGAGGGGGGAAAAAACACCATAAACTCCCAGGCTGTCCTCCCAGCAACGCTAACTCGGGGCATCTTTTAATAAAGCTTATTACCCACGTCACGCACATACACACACGCATATTTAAACTTTAGCTTCTATCGTTATGCACCGAATCACAACAAAACGGTCGCGGCCGGCGCCGGAGAAGCGGCGTGCTGGCGGGGGGGTGTGCGGGATGCAGCGGCCGCGGCCCCGCATGCGGAAAGGGGAGGGGGGTTATAAACGGGAAAAAAGTTTCCCTTGAAGTTATTAAAAGCCAAGGAGCAAAATCAGCGGCGTGAGGACTGCGGGAGGTTAGGGCTGAGGGGACAGCCGGCCACCCGCCGCGGTCGGGCGCTTACCTTCCCGCGGGGCGCGGCGGAGCGGCCGCGGGAGCGGAGCCGGGCGGGCAGGAGAGAGCGCGGGTGCGAGTGCGAGCGAGGCGCGGCGGGAGGAGGGAGGCAGGCGGGAGGGAGGAGGGAGGGAGGGAAGGAGGAGTGCTCGGTTTGCTAATTACACCGCAAGCTGGAGAGTCAGCTGCTCTGACTTCACTGCGATGGAAATGCTACCTCCAGCTGTGCGCCTTTTAATGCCATATGTTACTCCAAATCTCGCTACCAGCCAACCACAGCTTGCTGCCTTTTAAAGTTCCAGCAGCCCCATTTATAGCCCGCGATTAAATCCTACAAACTTGCCCCGAGCCCGTCCCCCCCCCATATACACTCTACCCCCCATACACCCCCCCCCACTTCCAGCCGCAAAGTTTCTCCCCGCAGCCCTCCGCGGTGACCTTCGCCGGTGCCCGGCTCCGCGCAGCGCGGAGCGGGGTGTGTGTGTGTGTGTGTGTGTGTGAACACACCGCGGAGCCGCTTTTTGGACCCCTCCCCGCTTGCAGCCGCGCTCCCCAACTTTGCAGGGAGGACTTTCCCTTGCGGAGGGGGGGCACGGGGGACCGGCCAGCTCACCGCTACTCACCGGCGTGCGACGGTGGGGCTCAGCGTCCGCATGTGCGCAGCGCTCCGCGGGTGCGGCGTGGGGCCAGCGGTGTTGTGGAGCAGGTTGTTAGCCGGCCGCTCTCGCGATACTTTCCCTCCGAGCCGGGTGTGTATGTGTATGTGTGAGAGAGAGAGAGAGAGAGCGTGTGCGTGTGTCCCCGTCTGGTGCACACAATAGCCCCCGCCGCCCCGGCCAGCCCCGCCGGCGGCGGCCGGTGTGCGCTGCCGGCTGCGCCCTCCCCCTCTCCTCCCCCTCCTCCCCGGCCGCTGCATTGGCAGCGCCGCCGTCCCGCTCCCAACTCCGCTGCGCCGCCGCGGAGAGGGCGCGTCCGCCCGCCCGCTGCAGCCCGACGTGTCGGGGGGGAGGGGGCTGGCCGCGAAGAGCGGGGCCGCGTCCACGGAAGGACGGGGTTGGGGGGTGGGGGAGAGTGTGGCTTCTGCACCGCGGCGGGGATGGGGAGATGGGGCGATGAGAGGCGAGGCGCTCCCGTGGATTTATGTGTAGTTGAGCGTCAGCTGATAAATACCAGATGCCTACGGATTTTTCAAGATGACCTTTTCGATCGTTGATTTGAATTTTAAATTTTAATTAGCTGTAATCCCATCAAAAGTGAGCGCCTTCAGAGGGAGGGAGCGGAGGGGAGCGGGGACGCGGCCTGGCCGCGGTTCCCTCAGCAGCGCCCGGGGACCGACCCGGCCACCGCGGGGATCTGTCGCTGAACTCCGGTTGCCGGAGTCCCGGAGCCTCCGCGGGACGCTGGAGCGTGGCCGGCGGCGGGGATGCGCTGCGGGGGGGGTCCCGGGAGGCTCCGGCCGTGGCAGCGGTGGAGTGGCTGCAGGCGTGAAGCAGCGGGTTGGGGGTCCGGGTCGAGGTTGGTGCTCAGGGTTTTTGCTGTTCTTAAAAAGGGAAAGGGGTGAGTTTGGAAGTCCTGTTGCGTTTGGGGGCAGCGGAGTGCTGGGGTCACTTGAGAGCTCCCTGCAAGCACCCTATTGAGGTGTCGGTCAGAGTCTCTCTTCCGTGTCTCAGCCGCCAACGAGTAAAGCAGGGAAACTCCTTTCCCTTCCTTCTCCTGGATTGCCTTGTCTAGATCATAATATCCGCAGGATAGCAGCTTTTTGCCTTTTTTTTTTTTTTTTTTTTTTTAGTATGTTTTCTCCAATGCACAGTGGTAGTATCAGCACCTTAATACATTGCGTTATCAACTGGTACATTTGTTAGTAACTTAATCCTGGTTTTGGTTATTTTATCTTTGGGCAGTTTGTCAGAGAAGTCAGGGTCTGCACTGCTGACACCACTTTTTTCTCACGGACCTCAAGCCATTGGCAGTGAATGCCAGGATATTTGGGTTGTTTTGAGCATTAATGACTGCGTAATCATAGAGCTTTTAGGTATTTGGTAATACTATCATCCATACAGTTCAAATTGGGAAACTGCAGCCCAGAACATAAAGGTGCCTAGCTCTAGCAAAATAGTTAAAGGTCCTGGGGTTAAATCTGTCACCGTTCAATAAAGCTGAGAGCTTTTATCTATTTGTTCACAATGGCAGACAGGACCAGGGAATGGAGCTCACTTTCCTGTTGAAGATGGTGTTATCCCACAGGTGCAGCCTGATAATACAGGCTGTTCCAAAAGCAGAGCAATTTCTTCCCCGAAGTACAAGTGCTGCTTCCACTACGTTACTCCATGGATTTGTTGCCTTGCAGAGTTTCACTGTCTTCGTACACTGGAAATGTGAGACAGTCTCTTGCATACATATAAACTATGCTGCTTGGCAGAAATCCCTTATTTTGTGTAATTCATTGTTCATTTTCCCCTCTCCTCTTTAATAATATGGGGAGAAAAAATAAGATTAAAAAAAAGAATCAAGGCTCTAATTCCTATTTGGGTGCTGTAAGCTAGGAATAATTATCTACAATTAGGCAGTGTCTTATTTTTAGTAAACCAATTTCAATTTCATAATAAGTCTGTGGTCACTACCGAGTTTGACATGTCAGAAAACACAACAGCATTCCCATTTTCTCTGGCTGTCCATTTTGCGTGTTGCTGGCTTGCTTTTCCAGCACTCAGAAGTGCTATACTCACTTTCACACCAAGACAACGATAAATACAATACAGGTGTTGTACTGATTTAACTACAGTTGTATAAAATACTGGTAGTACAACTCTCTAATGTAAACAAGCCTGAAGTCATTACTGGAGGCAAGGCAACAGGAAGAACTGCCCCAGAAACTTTATTTCGAGTGCTCCTGTGTTTGTGAAGGCCCTTGTGAAAGCACAACACGGGAAGCAAACCCTCAGCTTTCATCTCCCTGGCCCCTGAGCCCTTTGTAGGCTGACAGCTCCGCGACCATGAAGCACTGAAGAGGCTCCGTTTTCAGTCCTTCCTCGAGGGAACAGAGCCAGGCAGCAGCTGTTTGGATGATACGGAACTCTCTAACCAGTGTCCGTGCTCAGGGGAGATCAGAACCATTGCGCTGCCATTAGTATGGCTGAAAGTGAACAGGAACTGATGGAAGACATTGGGAGCCACTATGTTAGTCATCCTTGTGCAGCCACATACGTTCCTGGGTCTGGCTAAAACCTTCCTGGGCACCAGCAAGCCCTGTGCTGCTTATGGAGCCTTCTATAGTTGAGGATAAAGCCTAAGTTTAGGGCAGAGAGAGTGAAAATCAGTGGTGCTGGCACGGCTTTCACTTGCCAAGCAAGGCTAGTCCCGCTCCTTGTTGTTTATGCTGCCTGGACACCAGCCAAAGCCCACAGAAATTAGTAGAAAACCCAACTGGATCAGGTCCATAAAGCCTGAGGACTCACTTCCATTCTTACCCCTTTGATCCAACAAGAATATATATTTACTGAGCACGGCCTCTCTAGCCCTCTTTGTTGGCCAAATGCAGAAGTGGTAGCAACAGGTTTTTCATGCGATTTAATAATTTTTTCTCTCACCACATTGGGCAGAAGCCTCTTTGTGTTTGTTTCTACATGGTTTTAGTGCTTTTATGTTGTTCATTTGCTTTGTTTTGTTTTATTTGTAGGGCAACTTTGGTTTTGTCCAGTTGCATTTCAGATGGAGAGTCAGGGCCTGAGATTGTTTAATACTTGCAGGATTAATTTAAGTGCATTGGTCATAATGAAGTTTATTTGCTGAAGTTCTTCCAAACTTTTCCAAAGGTTGGTTTATCTCGTGCAGACATCAAAGGGCATTAGAAGGACTGAATGCTTCATTCCCTCCTATGAAATGGAGAAATGTAACCCCAAAGGATTATGAGCCCTGGGGTGGTAAGATAAGGAGCTGCCATCGGTGTCCATGGATCTTCCCCAATTAGCAATCTACTCCAGTACTTACCCTGCAGTCAAATCCAAGGTCAGGATTCAGGGGGTTGCTCAGTTTGCAGTCAAGTCATAAAAGTGGGCATGACCTTCCCACAGATCTTTTCAAGCACTTCATCTAAGACTCAAGGAAGCATTAACTTGCACTATTGCCATTCCAGACATTAATCAGAGCATATATTGCAGTCTCCTCAGAAGTGTGCTTATGTGAGTTGTGTTTTGTTTATGGCTGTCCCGCTGATTTCTCCCTGATAACGAGACCCTGTGTGAAGTGGAGTATTTGTGAGTATGTATTGTAGCAGCTAGGGCCATTGTCAAATCATTCTACCAAATAGATAGGCTCACAGCACTAAGCTGCATATATAAATTACATATTAACTTGGTTTTGCTATAACACAGCTATCAGTCAGAATGCACCAATCTAGCGACATGCATTAAGAGCGCACAAGACTCTGCAGAGGTACCACTGGCACAGCTTGTGTTCGACTCCACAGCAAGAGCTTGCAATATTCCCGTCTGAACCAGCCAGGCATTTAATGTTACACCTGTACTTCAACTCCCTTGCCAGCAGCTGGGAGACAGCTTCCTCACAGTTATTCATCTTCAATAGTTGCATTCAGCTTACCAAACCCTCAGCTTCTGGTTGTTTGTGTTACAATGTGCCATGTTCTGGATTTCTAGAAATGGTAAATGAAGGTACTTTTTCAGCCTTTAAAAATACATTGTTATTTTCCATAAAGGGAACACACTTCTTGGTTTGCAGTGGTGAAGGAAATTTGCGTGGCATTGATTAAACACACTCTCCTCTTTGAGAAGGTTTTTTTCCTCTTTCACCCTTGCTAATCACCCTGGCAGCCATATTTTAATGTTTCTTGGGTTTCCTTTGGCACATTCAGAATATAATATGCATCTACTTAAAAAAAAATCTAATACAATGAAACCTGTTATTTAATTCTCACGATTTGTTTTATTTATCCATCCGCAAGAATGAAATCTGAGACTCCATGCTATAAATTAACATGTATATAAAGTAACGTGTATAGAAGTTTGTAGTGGGATATATGGAGAATGACAGTGAAAGGCCATAAATACCAGTGGACAGTAGGAGACAAAATTGATGTCTGCTTTGGGACCAGGCATAAGATTTAGCAGGCCCATGCAAATGTCTTTAAATCAGACGCTGATATTTTCTCAGATCAGCGGAGCAGCACTGGTAGGGTCCAGCGTAGTTACTAATTTCTTGTTAAAGGAGACGTTCTTAATTGGCATTGCTCTATTTGTAAACAAATAATACACTGTTTTAACAATGCACTTTATTTTAGTAACTCCCAGGAGAGGGCTAAATACTGCAGAAGTGTTTTGCTAGATTAGGCCTGGGAAAACTCACAATGGAAATACTTGCTAAGCGAAAGTATAACTTAGAATAAAGGGCTTCATACTAGCAATGTTCTCGTGCCAGTTTAGAAGCACTCCTTCAGAAAATGTTTTGTCCCAGGATAAATCAATTTACCTCTAACAATTAGCCTGAGCTTTGTATGGCAGAGAGTTGGCATACCTATCCCACTGTCTGTAAAAGGTCTCTCAAGCAGGATCCGTTAATCTTTCGGGACTTGTGGGTTTGGCTGAACATATTCTTATAATAAGTGTTGTGATCTTCATTAGATAAACCTGCAATCTGAGGGCATAAATGACTCTTATCTTTTCCCATGTGTGTGGCATGTAATCTCAGTCTTCTCTTGAGTTTTGCTTTTCCATGCGGTTTCCAAATCCACCCAGCCTGAACAAATATAAATAAACAGAAGCATCCCAGATGCCAGTTAAAATAATAAAATCCTAACAATCTTACTTTACTCCATTCCCCATACTAAAACCTTCACGAGCTACGCAGTCCTACATGTACTACATTGTCATTGCTACAGTCTCTTTGTTGTTGGCCTTAGTGATTCCCACTTCTGCCTTCTCAAACCCACCTACATAGCTGCAGCAGTCACCTCTATTGCTTCTTTATCCTTTTATCAGGTACTGAATGAAAATCAAGCTCCTTGCTCCCATCTCCAAGACCCTCGGTAATTTGGAGTGATCACACTGGCATTATCTTTAACCCTATTCTGTACCTTCCCTGGACATTTTCTTCTTCCCTCACCCCATATCCTTTTTGTGTTGTCATGTGAGGCTCCTTCAGCATGGGCATCTGTCTTGCTCTTTGCCATGCCTCTGCCTTTCTTTGGTGTGATTCGCAGTCTAGTCAAAAGGAGTGTGACCAGCAGGTTGAAGGAGGTGATCCTGCCCCTCTACTCTGCTCTCGTGAGACCTCACTTGGAGTATTGTGTGCAGTTCTGGTGTCCTCAACATAAAAAGGACATGGAACTGTTGGAACAAGTCCAGAGGAGGGCCACGAGGATGATCAGGGGACTGGAGCACCTCCCGTATGAAGACAGGCTGAGAAAGTTGGGGCTGTTCAGCCTGGAGAAGAGAAGGCTGCGTGGAGACCTCATAGCAGCCTTCCAGTATCTGAAGGGGGCCTACAAGGATGCTGGAGAGGGACTCTTCATTAGGGACTGTAGTGACAGGACAAGGGGTAACGGGTTCAAACTTAAACAGGGGAAGTTTAGATTGGATATAAGGAGGAAGTTCTTTACTGTAAAGGTGGTGAGGCACTGGAATGGGTTGCCCAGAGTAATTGTGAATGCTCGGTGTTCCAGGCCACGTTGGACAGAGCCTTGGAAGACATGGTTTAGTGTGAGGCGTCCCTGCCCATGGCAGAGGGGTTGGAACTAGATGATCTTAAGGTCCTTTCCAACCCTAACTATTCTATGATTCTATGATTATAGTCACAAGAGCTGGGATGAGGATTTTGGGAGAAGTGGCACTGGATAGGAAAGATTTTGGGGTAAGTCAGGGAGCTCTGTGCAGAGAGAGCCTGGGCTTGGTATGCTCTCAACCTCTGCTTGACTCCTTTTGGAGCCTGGATGCCAAACCCATGCCTCTTGCAGCAGCCCAGCCCCCAGGGCTGGAAAGAGAAATGGGAGGTTGGGGAGCAAGACAGAGCTTTTTTTTCTAGTCAAACAGAGCTGCTGTTTCTTGGGGCTGTATAATAGTCATCACACTGGTCGCTCTACTTCCCTCTGATGTATTCCAGGTGGAGGGGAAGTCCAGAGAGTGTCATGTAAGAAATGCAAATAAAAATATCTTTCTAGACTTCCTTCTCTTACGTACTGTCTGCCAAAAATCTTCACTCCCCTCTTTTACTGTTTTGCGTATGGATGTGTTTTACACTTTCATCTTGCTTTTCTGGTAAAAGAAGAAGTACTTGCTATGAGTTAACATAACTTGCCTTTTACTGCTCTGGAAATGCATGTGGAACTTTGGTCTTAATTAAACTATCAGTGTAAGTCCTGTTTTAATGAATCACTAAAATATGTGAATAGCATTAAACTTCAGAATATGGCTGCAGAGTTGCATACTTAAAGCTGGTCACCTGGCTGGGTCTGTGAGGCACTGAGCACCTAGGTGAAGGTATAGTAAAGGAGAAGGGATGCTCTAAAACCTGAGTAGGTTTGAATTTAGCTGCAGGTAGACCCATTGGCCTGTGGAAGTTTTTGTTCTTGTCTATTGAACACTGCTCCTGCATTATGGCTTCACTGTGCAACTAAGTGACACACTTCATGGCATTGGGGGTTCAGGCTGCAGATTGGGATCCCAACTATTACATTACCTAGTTCCTCCTGCACCACAGCTAAGAGCCTGAGCTCCACCTGCACCCATGGAGGAGAATTTTTTTAGTAGGTTGCTTTTGGAAATGAAATGGATGGTAAAGATGCCAGAAAACAGAGAATCATAGAATCATAGAATAGTTACGGTTGGAAAGGACCTTAAGATCATCCAGTTCCAACCCCCCTGCCATGGGCAGGGACACCCCACACTAAACCATGACACCCAAGGCCTCATCCAACCTGGCCTTGAACACCGCCAAGGATGAAGCACTCACAACCTCCCTGGGCAACCCATTCCAGTGCCTCACCACCCTCACAGTAAAGAATTTCTTCCTTATATCCAATCTAAACTTCCCCTGTTTAAGTTTGAACCCATTACCCCTTGTCCTGTCACTACAGTCCCTGATGAATAGTCCCTCCCCAGCATCCCTATAGGCCCCCTTCAGATACTGGAAGGCTGCTCTGAGGTCTCCACGCAGCCTTCTCTTCTCCAGGCTGAACAGCCCCAACTTTCTCAGCCTATCTTCATACAGGAGGTGCTCCAGTCCCCTGATCATCCTCGTGGCCCTTCTCTGGACTTGTTCCAACAGTTCCATGTCCTTTTTATGTTGAGGACACCAGAACTGCACACAATACTTCAAGTGAGGTCTCACAAGAGCAGAGTAGAGGGACAGGATCACCTCCTTCGACCTGCTGGTCACGCTCCTTTTGATGCAGCCCAGGATACGGTTGGCTTTCTGGGCTGTGAGCGCACACTGAAGCTGGCTCATGTTCATTTTCTCATCGACCAACACCCCCAAGTCCTTCTCTGCAGAGCTGCTCTGAATCTCTTCTCTGCCCAACCTGTAGCTGTGCCTGGGATTGCTCTGACCCAGGTGTAGGACCTTGCATTTGGCATGGTTAAACTTCATCAGGTTGGCATCAGCCCACCTCACAAGCGTGTCAAGGTCCCTCTGGATGGCATCCCTTCCCTCCGGTGTATCAACCGAAAACATGCAAAACTTTGGGAAAAAATGCCAGTTCTTTAAGACATACTCCTGATGTTCTGCAAAGCATTAGTCTTGTCTGGAGACCCAGCGACACTTATTAAAGAGCATTTGAAAAAAGGCTTCCAAAAGACATTCAACACCATGCTTAACTGGAGGTCAGCCTGTAACAGTTAATAAGTGGAAGGAAACAACCTGGAATGGTAATCACCTGCTGGGGACCTTGGGCATCACTGGTAGGATGTTGTCTGGTCAAAGCAGGATGGGATGAGGGGACTACTGTCATGGAAATGGTGCTGATGACAGCATTTCCATTTGGTACACAAAGGGGTTTTGCAGAAGTTGGCACAACAATGAAGTGTTCCTTTGCAGGGAAAAAAAAAAAAAAAAAAAAAAAGGAATTAAAAGTAAAAATAAATGGACAAGGAGAGTTGCAGAAGAAGTAGCAGTGAGCCAAAACCCTGTGGTTTCTACATGTCTCTTAGTTTGGATGACCTTCAAGACCGAGACAGGAGGATGTGCCTAGATGGTCCTTTTGGCTGGTGTGACTGTAGGACTTTAGTTTCTGTAGCCAGCAGCGTACACGAAGTGATGTGCTGCTGCTTGTGTCTGCTTTTAATTCCACAGTCCAAAAGGCTAAGTACTTATTTTCAGCCAAGTGAAGCAGAGATAGCTTCCAGTTCAAGTCCAGAGCAACGTTCGAACTACACCTTCGTAATAGGGATACTCACAGGCTCTCTGATGTGTCTTAGTGATGAATATGGGGGAGGATTTGTGACTACACACATTTAGACCAGACTTGTAAGAAGGTAGTGCAAGAAAAGAAAAGCAGAGGTCCTTTTAAGACCAGTTGTGATAAAGAAACCCCTGAAATTTTGGGCTTTTGTTTGGTTATCGGAAGTTACCAAGACTCTCCCAGCTCTTCCAGCACTGCGTCTGGTGCAGAATCACTACTGAGAAGACTGGCTCTGATGCAGAAACTGGAATCCAAACAATCTCTCTCTCCTAACTAGGAGATCAGATTGCCAATTTAACTTGAGTCTGCTCGTAAGGTGGGCAAATGTAAGGAGATTTCTATAAAGGAGAGATTGGAAAGAAAGAAATTGCAAGTTAAATGGTGTTTGAAGTGATAGGGAATTCGGGGGAAATAGGCAAAACCTGAAGAGCTGCGAAAGAATAAAAATGGTGAAGTTCTTCAGAGAGGCTGAAAAAAGTACATTTTATTTACTGGAAAAGTAATATGGGTAAAGGCTAAATCCCGCAATCCCATACTCATGCAAGGAATCCTGTTGAGTTAAATACTTGTGCAAAAGTGTTTTTGTGGATAAAGGATTTGTTGGACTGCATCCAAAGCCGGGTTAAGGTTGATGTTTTCACAGAGACGGCAGTCTTCCGTGTGCCAGCCCCAGGCAGCGAGCAGCAACCAGGGGACACGTTTCACAGGACGCACCGAACAAGTTAAAGACCCTCCTCCCCCGCTTTGCCCAAGTGCGAGGGAGCTCGGGGCGGCGGGGGCTCGCAGGAAGGTGGCGCAGTGACCTGGGAGGCCGGGTCGATGGCTACAGCTCTGCCGCGGCCGAGCGCGGACCCTCTGCCGGAGGACGCGGCTGCCAGCACAAACTCGCACAAGTTGTTTTGGCGCCTGGCCTAGAACAACATGGGGCTGTTTTTTCCCTTCTGTGCTCCACTCAGTTGCACCGGGACAATGTGAGATTTTTAATTTCATGCGGAGGAAGAAAGAACGTGACCTTTTTTATTTCTTTTTCTTGGTTTGTTTTTTTTTTTTTTTTTTCTCTGTATTCATCTTTATGTGTGGTGGTGTTACAAAGCCAGGTCAGCAAATACTTTATTCTGGTGACAAGTTTTCGTGCAAAGGTCACGAGGGGCAGCTGTGAGTGACCAGGGCACCTGAAATAGTCACAGACAGAAGAGAAAACCCAGGGTGTGCTGTTCCCACCTTTAACTTTCTGCAATGAGTTCTTTAGCTGAGGGCTGCTGGGCCCAGCTGAAGCAGAAAGGAGAGCAATGAGCAGAGCAGAAGGGAAGTTTTAGGTGCTTAAATCCCTGCAGACGGATGAGACAAATCTCTCCTGTGCCCTGCTCTTGACACCGATGACTCAGGGAGCCAAGATGCAAATCTTGCACTAGTCCAGGTGTGCTTGGATGGAGATGAGTGACTCTGGACATGCACAACTCTTTCCACATCTTCAGTGCAGCCATCGGAATGACAGCAGTACCAGGAAGGGCTCCATCTGCCTGCATAAGTGCCGTCTAAGAAAAATGAAGGAGGCTCATCATCCTCATCCTCCTTCAGGACTCTGTAGAAGATGCCGTGAACATGCACAGCCCCAGTGTCATTGAGGCTTAGCGCTAGGCAGATGCTCCCTGGATCAGGACCTAAACGGTTAATTTTCAAGTGGCTTCTTAGAGCAGATGTTCCCATGTGTACCCCCTCCTTCCCTCTTCTGACACATTTCCTACACAAACAGCAGATTGCATTGCTGCTGTCCTTTTGATCTGCGGGAGGGGAAGGAAAATCCCACACAAGTGATATTAGTTCGCTTTTCAGGCAGGCTGGTGACAGTGCAAACGGGCATCTACCTCCCTCCCACCTCTCCCTGCCCAGATGTCTTTTCTGGGACTTTCTTCTTCAGCCTCTGCCCACTTCTGGAGCTGCTTTTAAGGTTGCTTCCCTTAAAGTAAGTCTGGAAGGAAAGAGGAGGTAAGGTTGGGCAAATAGTGAAAAAATTGCAACTGCAGAACATCGCTGTCTCTCTAAACACATGCAGAGGCTGGGTACAGGCTTATCCATCTGGTGACACGCTGCTGGCACTTGTGTGGTGCCTTATGTCCCTGTGCTCCTTTTGGGCACCAATGAATTAAGCCACACTGCCTGGTGAGGCTTAAGATCTTATCAGAGAGGAGACTGTCTTTGAGCTTATGCCTGAGACCATTCCCAAACCCAAACTTACTGTCCAGGTTGGTGGGATGTTGACTCACATGCCTGCATGGCCTCAGGATGGTTGCAGAGGAATGGCTCTTGCAGCCTTGGTGCAACGCAGCTTGGGGAGGGTTGGCAGGAGCCTGCAGGATCAGATCAGTACAGGGAGACCAGTCCTTCCCTCTTTCTTCCAGGATAAGAGCCAGGAACAGCAGATGAACTTGTCAAGATGGCAAGTTTGGGACAAATTAAAGGAGATGACTTTGTATGGGATTGTACTTAAGGTGTGGATCTCCTTGGTACAGCATCTTCAGTGCACCAATACTGCATGGTTTTGGAGGACCATGAGAAAATTTAATGGTCAATAAATTCACCAAAAGCTGTTAAATTCAGTGCTCTGGTTTTGGCTTAGAAGGTCACACTGTGTTGACAGCATGAAGAATATTCTGGGGAAGCACCACTGATTGCTCACCCTGATCTTACATCCATCTCTCTATAATCACTGCTGTTTGTTGAAAAGAAGACACTAGACTATGTGTACCTTTGGTCTGCCCCAGGATGGCCTTTTTTATATTACTATCTTGAGATAGGGCAGAAAGCCTGCTTTTGCTCTGCTGCTGGTGGCAGTTGCAGAAGTCCTCTAGACATGGTGGAGATGATGGAGGTAGGTGTGGTGGCCACTGATTTTTCTAGCATCATCCTCTTAATTCCTTCCTGTGACTTGACTGGTGTGAAAAAAGCAAATAGTTCTGCCTGAGCTCTTTCCTAGAAAGATCAGACATCATTGTTCAGGAAGACCCTTTGGGATGCTTAAAGCTGCCGATGTCACTGGCCTTGCCACAGCAGCCAGGTGGATGCAGTGACATGGAGCAGGACACAGGCATGAACTAGCCTAACACTGAGCTGGCTGCTGCTAAGAAATCTAAACATAGCTGGTGGAATTTGGGAAATTGGATCTTTTTCTACATGTAATTTTGTCTTCTTTCCCTGCTTTAGCATCACCCTCATTTCTAACCCTCAGCAGTAGGCTCATAGCATCAGTGTTCTCTCCTGTTGTATTTAGAGGCTTCTATAACAAACACCTGATTATTATGAAATAATGTTTCTTGAGGCAGGGGATGGGGAAGCTCAAACGTGACACTGTGACTGGCCAAAACAGCAAGCCAGGGAGTGACTGGTTTAAGTGCTCTAAATAACAAATTCTTTTAAACCAAAAACAATACCAAAGAGACTCAGCATATTTGCAGATGTTATTCATATAAGAGAAGAGTCAAATATCATTAAATAACTCACTAAGCCTGACTTGCTCACTGGCTTAGAGAGGGTACACTAAGCTTTGCTCTCTATTTCACTTGGTTTCTTGAGCTTGTAACCAGAATCAGGCAGTTTGCAGCAGTCAGCCCACATGTTCAGTTCAGCTCCTTCTTCTGTAGTTAAAATTGCTCAAGAGTATGTAATGAAACCAGCTCTGTGTGACCGTTCACCAGCATTTCCACAGAGGCATAAAGTACTCGTGGATGCTAGGTGGATTTATGTGGCTGTGTGCATTGGGGAGAGTACATAGAATCATAGAATCATAGAATAGTTAGGGTTGGAAAGGACCTCAAGATCATCTAGTTCCAATCCCCCTGCCATGGGCAGGGACACCTCACACTAAACCATGACACCCAAGGCCTCATCCAACCTGGCCTTGAACACCGCCAAGGATGAAGCACTCACAACCTCCCTGGGCAACCCATTCCAGTGCCTCACCACCCTCACAGTAAAGAATTTCTTCCTTATATCCAATCTAAACTTCCCCTGTTTAAGTTTGAACCCGTTACCCCTTGTCCTGTCACTACAGTCCCTGATGAATAGTCCCTCCCCAGCATCCCTATAGGCCCCCTTCAGATACTGGAAGGCTGCTCTGAGGTCTCCACGCAGCCTTCTCTTCTCCAGGCTGAACAGCCCCAACTTTCTCAGCCTATCTTCATACGGGAGGTGCTCCACTCCCCTGATCATCCTCGTGGCCCTCCTCTGGACTTGTTCCAACAGTTCCATGTCCTTTTTATGTTGAGGACACCAGAACTGCACACAATACTCCAAGTGAGGTCTCACGAGAGCAGAGTAGAGGGGCAGGATCACCTCCTTCGACCTGCTGGTCATGCTCCTCTTGATGCAGCCCAGGATACGGTTGGCTTTCTGGGCTGCGAGCGCACACTGAAGCTGGCTCATGTTCATTTTCTCATCGACCAACACCCCCAAGTCCTTCTCTGCAGGGCTGCTCTGAATCTCTTCTCTGCCCAACCTGTAGCTGTGCCTGGGATTGCTGCGACCCAGGTGTAGGACCTTGCACTTGGCATGGTTAAACTTCATAAGGCTGGCATCAGCCCACCTCACAAGTGTGTCGAGGTCCCTCTGGATGGCATCCCTTCCCTCCGGCGTATCAACCAAACCACACAGCTTGGTGTCATCGGCAAACTTGCTGAGGGCGCACTCAAACCCACTGTCCATGTCACCGACAAAGATGGTCTCCAGCTGGACATCGAGCCATTGACCACAACTCTTTGCGTGCGGCCATCCAGCCAGTTCTTTATCCACTGAGTGGTCCACCCATCAAATTGATGTCTCTCCAATTTAGAGACAAGGATGTCGTGTGGGACAGTGTCAAACGCTTTGCACAAGTCCAGGTAGATGACATCAACTGCTCTGCCCCTGTCCATCAGTTTCATAGCCCCATCATAGAAGGCCACCAAATTGGTCAGGCAGGATTTCCCCTTAGTGAAGCCATGCTGGCTGTCACCAACCACCTCCTTGTTTTTCATGTGCCTTAGCATGCCTTCCAGGAGAATCTGCTCCATGATTTTGCCAGGCACAGAGGTGAGACTGACTGGTCTGTAATTCCCCAGGTCATCCATTTTTCCTTTCTTAAAAATGGGGGTTATATTTCCCTTTTTCCAGTCATCATGCAGTGATGCAGGCTGGCATGGGCAGTGCCATCACCTCTGCTTTCCCAGCACCAGAACATCTGCCCCCAGTGCTGCTCTTGGAGTGAGTTCAGCCCTTTGCAGCAGTCAGGCAGAAAGTATGCACAGCAGCAACAGGCAGCAGTGGGGAAAGGGAAGAACAAGTTGTATGTCTTTCATGGCATTTCAAATGCAGCGGCTTTTCCAGTTGCATTTGGGATATTTCTTAGATGGCAATTTTCTGATATCCTTGGATTTAATAAATTTCTGATGTTTAGTGTTTCATCTTGGCTCCAGGTGAAAAAAAAACCTTCCCAGTTCTTTCTTTCCATTTAAATTTTCTTATTATTCCTCCATTGCAACCCATCAAGTGAGCTCTCATTTCAAAAAGTATGGGGTAGAAAAGCTAGAGTTTAGTGTATTTTAATTTTCCTGTAACTTTTATGAAGCTGATGAAGTTATGAGAAGTTAGAGACTGAAAGAAAAGCAGTTGGGAAAATGGGGACAAATAAATCATTCCTGTTCCCCACCATGGCATCTCCCCAACATTTTGTTCAGCAATAAGAACAATAGGAAACAGAATTATTTATTAAGTCATCAAATGTCCTTTGTGAATGCTAAAAAAAGTGATTTTTTTTTAGTTTATTTCCATTAAGTACTGATCTTCATTGCTATACATTCTTAGGGTATTCAAAAGGGGGTTGTTTTTTGACAGCACACATTTAGTTGAAAGGACACCAGAACTGCCTGAAGCAAATTTGTTTCAAATTCAGATGAAATCAGGTGAGGGAGGGGGGAAAATGGGAAAAGCTGAAAATAAAAGCTTTGGAGAAAAGCAGGTTATGGTAGGCTCATTCCCAGCCATCAGGAGTTCAGGCTAAATATGGGATGCAAGGGTTCACCTAGAAGTGGGAGAAGACCAGGGTCTCCATCAGGCCGTAATCTCTCTATGATATGAGTAGAAGCTGAAAACAATTTCTTTGTGCCTTTCCCAAAGTTGCCAGCATCCCTCATTCCCACCCCATTGTTCACATGGTAGAAGCTCCCTTTCCCGGCTGCATTTACAGGTCCCACCAGAAGTGTTACCAGAGCTCAGGCCTTAGGTGGTTGCCCTCCACATCAGTAGACCATATGATGTCTTTCAGCATTTAAATGAATGATTTTATCAATTTCATTGCCTTGTGTGTAATATACATTTATGAAGTGTGTGTCCATATGATTTCTACCACTGAGCTTCTAACCCTGCGGCAGCCTTAAAGCTTAGTAGACTTACACACAGCAAGACTCAAATTCTTTAACATCAAATCATTCATTGCTTGTTGTTGGCAATAATATAATCATACGTGGGGCTTAATCCTGTAAACGTGCACAAGTAAAGTTACTTATGTATCTTAGACTTTGGTGCATGCAGCCTTTTGAATAAACTCCTCAGCCTGAAATTGCATCTGTACAGTATTTAATGTGAAGGGTTTAAGCCAGCCTGAGGTCTTTGAGCTAAATATATAATAATTATTATAATGAGAGTATTAATGATTTGTTTGTGTGCTGCTCTTGCATGTAGTGCTGAATATTATACAGAATGTGTATCTGGGAAGAATTCAGCCCTTTGTATTTTATATCTGTAATAATCCATGAGTGAGTTGCTGGATTCCGTCTCGTTTGTATATGCCGTATTTTTTTCCAGAACATCTGTTTAAACCCACACTGGATAGCTGCCAGATTAGTGGAAAGGATATGATATACAGAAGACTTTTTTTCCTCCGAGCAAGGAGAAAAAACAAGTTACAAGTTGGTGCATATTGCCGAGAAGAAGCAACTTTTTCTCTCCAGAAGCAGATGTCCTGTAGTGTTTTAAAATGAAATGTTTTTGTGTCTTGCAGGCAAAGGTTCTGTGCTTCAACAATATTGATTGTCAGTTAGTACAGGCTGTCAGCCTTCCGTGGTTAACCTTCCAGTTGTTGGAGAGACAATCACAAGCAATTAAGAATCACATTTCGCAGTTTCAAATGCATCCATATTGCCACTTTATTCAAAATCCTTTTTTTCATGTTGGAAAGTACATTGGTGAGAGAGAAGTTCTCTTCTTTCCCCCTGCCAACCATATTTTCATGGCTGGCCAAATTAAGAGAGATATATATTGCTCATAAACTTGCTGCAGTTTCTTGATTAAAATCTTACATCCAGCACTCCTTTCAACATCAATCTATAATAATAAGGAGGGAGCACATTGCATTGCATGTCTTTGTGTTGTGCCTTAGATGCAAAGCACCAGGGAAGCATCAGGGAAAGATTCAGCTGCAGAACAAGCAGTAGTGCAAAGATAAAAGGACAGACCTTTGAGGTTTGAAACAGGGAAAAGAATAGGAAGATTAAAACTAAAAAGAGCCAAAGGCTTAGCAGCTGAAGGTACAATGGTGCTGGCTATGCAGTGGTTATGGGATAGCAAAGTGCTGAAATCAACCTGTTATGCCAAGAAAAACAGCCCTGTGGGATGAAACACAGAGTGCTATACACCCCCCAAATCAGCAGTGCCTGGAGAACTTGTGGCTCTTGTCAACCCTCTGCCAAACATCTTTCAAGGCTTTGGTAACTGGAGGCCTTTTACAGGTAAATATCGGACTCTGGGCCTGGGCATTCTCTTCCCATAACTCAATGTGTTACAAAGCCTAGTTGCCAGGCACTATGCACATTATGTTTGACAAACTGTGTGCATACAGTCACCTTGGCTGGTGGTTTTGGTCCAAACATCTGGGAACCATCTCAATCTCATAAGCCAACATGACTTAGAAGCACTTCAGGCAAAGACAAATCCTGTCTCCTTTTCCATAACTCTTCCAAACCAAATCACTTCCTAAAAGCAACAAAAATCCATCAGTTCTTCCAAGACAGCACACCACTCACAGCCTTGAAGAGATTTCTGACCAGCAGATGACTCTCTCCATGGGGTTTCTCAGCACCCCAAACTTCAGAAGCCCTTCTCATGCCTCAGCCACCCAGATCTCATAAACTCCATGTGTGGTCTGGGTCCATAATGCCCAGGGGAATGGGATCAGAAGCAGCACTGGCAGGTTTTGCTGGTGGGAATATGTCCCTTGAAGGACACACGAAGTTCTGCCTTACACACAGGAAAGACAAGTAAATGTAAAGTCCTAAGCAAAACTCTATACATCATTCAGAGATTGGCAAGACCTCTAGTAGAAAATGTCAGCATACACTTCACAACTGAGAGGCTCAGAAAGACAAGTTGTCTGTGAATCTGTCCATGGAAAGGTTTTCTTTCCCACCTCTCATTCCCCTCCATTCCTTCATCATTACAAAAACCCCAAACCCTGAGCAACATTCAAAGCAGACCAAGCCAGCAATGGACCTGAATCAAGTCCCATGCTGCTGCCTCGGCAATGCAGCACTGATGGACTAATCAAGTGAAATCTTCATGATGTAGGATCTCAGCAGAAGTATTTCAGAAATGATTGACAATTTGGGGCAGAAGTACTAACAAATAAAAGGTGCTGAAAATGGGGAATCACAAGAAAAAAGGGAAATTATGTGGCTGAATAATATTGAGAAGTCATTTCCCACGCACGAATGTACACAGGTTCTGATACCAAGGCTGGTATGAGTATAAACGTGAAGAGTTTTGCCTTTAGTGAGACTTTGTCAATTCAAAACTTAGATTAAAGGTGTTTCTGTGCAATAGCTCTCTTATTCATCTCCCCATATTCATCTCTCCTTCATACAAAACACAAGTTTGTGGTTTCACAATCACATTTTCCCATTTTTAAAACATGTTTTCTCTTGCTTTGTGAGAAAGATACTGAAACTGCAAGTGAAACTGTCTTGACAGAGGAAACAGAAATGGTTTTGTGTAGAACACACGAACAACAGAACAAAGTAAACACTGACGAAAATAGGAAGGAGTGCTTTATTTTCGCTCTGATCTTTCATTTTTAGGGAATGTGGAGAAGTTCCAACATTTCAGGCAAATGGGAAATTCGTAAACAACTAATGTAATAGCGAGTTTAGGTGTTAGCATGCAATGAAACAATATCTTATTCTTACTGACAGCAGGATACAAAGATTTTTTGTATTAAGGACTCTTCCTGAAATTAGCAAGAACGATGGACGAATATCTTTAAATGGACTGCAGATTTTTGCATCACACTCAGCAACTTAATGTTCTACCTTTTTAATTCTTCTAGGATTAAACATTCAAGAAAACTAAACATGATTTTCCCCCTCTCCTGTGTTTGCCATTGAGTTAAGTAAAAGCTTTTCATTGAGTGATTCAAGCTATGGAAAACATCAAGTACCCTGAGCATCTTATTATGATTTATGATTCCCAAAATCTTGATCCTGATACCAAAGATGAGAAACGTGGATCCATATTGAGAAAATAACTTGGATTTATGCTAATCCTGATCAAACTGTTGACATTAAGCAAAGATACTAAGGCGTAATTACATTTTACACTGAACTATGAAATATTCATGTAATAATAATGAATACATACATGCAATCATACATCATAAACTGTGGTCAAATACATATGATATTTGCAATGCTTATACCTTGCTCATATAAATAAATATTCATTAGAACTAAAACTAATTACTGCATGGTCGATGACAGCTGAGAATATTAAGCACTGCTACTGAATTACACCTTCAAAGGCAATTTTGAAATGACATTAATTTTCAAGTTGTGGTTCAGTTTATTTGTCCAGCTATGATAATATTTTTTTCAAATGGAAAGAATAATGTTTATACTAATTGTCACGAGAATGTCTAAGCATTTTCTGTGACTAGTAATCAAATTAGGGAGCTGTGAGTGTCTGTAAGTACACCAATGTTATTCTATTTTCATATTTAAAATTGGCCTTTCCCACAGCTCATTGAAGTTTATGTTCTAGCCACATGTCCCACAGATAAATAAACAGATGCTCTCTATAAAGAGTTAGATCATATTTTGAATGAGTGAGGAACATATGTCATCATTAAGGGAAGATTTGGTGCCAACGCTGGCATTAAGGTAGAGGAAAGAAAACAGGGAAGAACTTGAAATAGAGCAACATAATCCCAAGGAAGTTGTCAAAACCAGAAGAGAGGTTATTTGTGCTAGAGTTGGCAAGAAAACGTTGTTTGGCAGTTTTTGCTGAAAAGCAAAAGAATAGCAAGAGAAAATTTTGATTTTTAATTATAAAACATCCTCTGTTGTTAGTAGTTTTGGGCTGAAACCAGAAAATATGTTTTCTTTACCTCAACGTGCCAAGCCCCTAAGTTTTGTTTGAACAGAACTTTTTGTGAGGGATTTAAGGTGCCCAGTTTTCCAATGAAAACAACAACAAAACAAATAAAACTGAAAAGCCCCAAGAATATTTCTCTCTGTTGTAAATCTGATGTTTTTTTCTCAGTAGAAAATTTTCATGCAAGTTTTTTTTTGACATGCCACTGATGAAAGGAGGATATGGAGATATAGCTGATAATAGATCTTTACTGTCTGAATGCAACTAGATGACATTGTTTTTATTGTTACTGTTGTGTTGTGTGCTTCATAAATAGAGACTGCAAAGACAGTTCAGGCCCAAGAGATCATTGTAATCTAAATATAAGTCTAGAGACTTTATTTATAAAATGTACAGAATCAGGGTTTTTTAATTGCAAGCAGAAATATTGTTTGCAGAAAAATACCGTGTTCACAAAAAGAATTTTAGTTTCCAGGTTTGGAAAAAACTCATGATATAAGAAAAAAAGAAAGAAAACCAAAAAAAGGAAAATTTATCTGCAAAGGCCTCGTGAATTTATCTGCAATTTGAACATAGGAAATGAACAGACAACTAACACTGAAAACCTGGAAAAGACCAAAGAGCTTCTTGAAGTAGCAGAAGAGGCAGGGAAGTGTGTGATGGGTAGAGGATTGATCACTGATGCAATTAGAAGGCTTATGTAGGATATTGTTTCCAGGTGATGGTTGATTTCCTAATCACAAACTTCCTAAGATACATCTAAAAGTGCAGTGCATAATAATACATAAGGCACTGGAAGGATACAGTTGCTGTTACACTGATTTGTATCTCTAAATTACCTAAAAAAGGGTTTATTTCTGGGATGAAATCCACAAGAACCGGGGGAGCCAAGGGTGGGAAGGGAGAGGCTGTTTCAAGGAAAGAAAAACACCCATTTCTGTGCTATCAGTGTAGCATGGTGGGATCAAGAAATCATGGGACAGGCTGGGGAGCCTCTGGCTGGTGGTACACAGGGGAGGTGGGATGTTCTGCATCTGCACATCATGCACCACCTCTGGAGGAGTTTGCTGGATTCAGTGAGCTGCTTTTGGCTGCCAGTTGCATTGGCCAGTGTCAGTGTGTAAAGATTTGGCAGTACGCGGCTGGATCTGTGTGAGACTTGGCTGCCTGCACCATCTTTTATGCACTTAATTTGAGAAATGAGTACATGACAGAAATTTCTGATGGTCTGACACAACGGAAAACATCCATTGCTCCATAGGCTGAAAACCTCCTATAAAGCCCCAAATCCAGCTATTCCTGTCTGAAGGAAACACCTACCTGGCACTCTGGATTTGGAAAAGAAACTTTATCAGGGAAATTGGAAGGCTTGTTGGTTTTTTTTGGAACAGGACCATTCACACCAAAAAAGCTTTGGGTTATTTCTTGTCCACATTGTGCAACTGCCCTTCTGCCTAGATCTTCAGCAGTGCCCCTAAATGAGGCACCCACATCAACCAGCCCTGCCAACGGGTCCTGAACATTTAGGAGTGAGGGAAAGGGGCAGCCTGGTCCAGGGTAGCTACTTAAATTGTCTTCTCCCAGTGGCTGGGCCCAACACCACTTGTTCTGGGTCTCTTGGACGGACAGGTCTTCTGAGAGTGACTGGAAGGACAGCAGAGCTGTGGTTTGCCAAATGCAGTCAGTGGGCATTGGCAGCTGATCGGCAATCAGGTACATTCCTACCTTGCTCCAGCTATTTCATTTATGTGACAGTTTTGTGGGAAACATCTGGCACAGCAGCTGACTGACACATTTCCAGCTACAGAAAGCTGAGAAAAATCAAAGCAGCCACCAGGGATAACAAAATGCGTTTTTATGCATCTTAAGCCTCACTCTCCTCTCAGCCATCAGACCTGAGCCAGGGGTAATTCAGCTAAAGTCAGTGAAGGACAAGCTAAAGATAGCATGAACTTTGGTTAAAATGTTCCTGACTTTTTGATGATTTTTGATCATCCTGTTGATGAGACAATCCATGAACCAGGCCATCCAGGCACCCCTACTTGCACCATCACTGATTTTGTGTAGGACTTTGGAAAAGTCATTTTTCTTTCCCTCTCCTCAGTTTCTCTCTCTCAGTGAGGGAAACAAGACAGTGCTTTGGTCACACATTTTGATATCTGCCAGTGCTGTCTATAAAAGTTAAACATAACTACAGCCATTCCAGCTCCATCAATGACTGTATGTAATTTTTGGTGATTATCCAGCAGCCAAAGGTAAAACAGGACCAGGAGCTGGAAAGTGAAATGTTTTCAGTTCAGCCAAAATGTGTGAAGCGTGTTTTTATGGCAGATGATGAAACACTGCAACAGCTTACCAGTGACTATGGCAGATTTTCCTCATAGAATACCTACAGGCAGTCTGGGTATTTTTCTGACATGAAAGACAGAGGTTCTAGAGGACTAGAAATATGTTTTAACATTCAGCTTTCGAAAGAACATCCAAGAGCTGATGTCCTTGCTACTATAAATTAAAGACAATATTATTATGTGAGGGAAACCCAGATCTCTGCAGGGCTCAGATGCACAATCCAGTTACTGTGAGTGAACAAGCTACCTCATGGCAGCTAAGATGTGATAACTCTGTGGGTTCTTGCTCCTACAAGCAATAACAATGGCTGTCTATAGCAACTGTATGCTATTTCAGATTTGCATTCTCCACCACAAGAAGTACAGTTCCACTGCTTTTACAAGAGATGAAGCATGCACATGGTCGTAACAGTCTCCCACTCATTTGGGCTGAAAAGCATCAGCTGGTCAAATGACAGTAACTTGATCAAATGTCTGAGCACTAATATTGAAACTCCATTAGAAATGAGAAGCCCTCTTTGGAGATGTGTTCATTCTCAGGACATTATAAATGTGGATGTGGTTTTACGAAGTTCAGACAGGTAGCTTCACATCTTCTGCCTTGGTCTACGTAAACCTTTCCAGCTTCATAGCCAGTTACTGCTGCTGGTATCCAAAGTTACTGCTTAAAATATCCTCTGCTGTTAGAATACACCACAACACCCCTCCTCCCACATCCAACCCTCATACAGAACGATCTAAATGCAAAAGAAATGACAAAAAGTGTGGTTTTGGAAATAATTAGGTCAATTAGAATGTAACAAGGAAAGTGGTCTAGACATAGATGGCATTTAAATTAGCAACAAACTGCTCCATTTGGGTTCTTCAGTTCAATCAGCTATTTAATCATCAATTCATCTATGTGAATTCCTAGCAAATTAGAGAATTTGCTAATTTAACATACCCTGAAGGTGGTGACTAAATTATGTATCAATGTCACTGATGCCTGCTCTGTCTAAAGCATAAGACAAACGCAACCAGACTCTTCAGAGGGGGGTTTTGGTGTCATGCGCTCTCTAAGGATCACACAAAATGCTTCATTTTAGAAAGGTCTGTAAGGTTAAAAAAGACACTTTGGTCCTGCATTAGCCAATCTGAACTTCGTTTAAACCTCCCTCACTCAAACCTGAAGTCCATGTACAAAGCTGCCGATAAAAAAGAGGAAACTGAAATGAATTTCATTCTCATGTCCTGTACTCCAGAGTGGCAGGTGGCCCTTTTAAAGCCAAAGGTAATGAACAATAACCACTTCTATAAGTTATACAGTATAAGCAGATCTAAAAGTGGAGATGATATTGGAAACAATAGAGTTCTCCTACATGATATGCTAAGAGCCTAATCCTTTGTCTTGTATAGCACTTCTCCCAGGCCATATGAGATGCAGTCAGTCTCTCCTAATGGGGCTAACCCTTCCCTAGGTGAAACTGGCCTCTATAGAAAGCCTGTGCAAGAGTTATCCATCACACAGGTCACTATTTGCAAGCAGCACATAAAAAAAAAATAATAAATGTATTCTGGCTTTATAATTGATGCCCTGCCAGAAGCCAAAGTGTCCTTCCTCCGGAGCTCAGCTGTGATCCTCTCATGTCCTCCTTCAGAACTAACACAGTGAGGCTGAAATCAAGCTCTGAAGAAAACAAGTATATGGTCTGTCTCTGGAAGGGATCTTCGCAGCAAACATGGGTGGGGAGGGAATGGAAGATGAGGAAGTTGGGTGGGGAACAAATCTGGAAGGAAAATAGAACTGGAATTTTTGAAAAGTCTAATTTTATGCTGCACAACCTGCATGTTCTGTCCTCTTTCCTGTTCACTTTCATTTTAGACTCAGCAATATGAGGAAGCCCCTACTGTGTAGTCAGTAACGGATTGAGGATTCAGTCTCAGGCCCTGCCTAGAGCAAAAAAGATGGTATTATTTGTCACACTCAGTAGCTCTGCTTAGACATCCCCTAGAAAAGGGCATGCTCCTGTCTTATGAGACCAGGCTGACAGTCCTATAGATCCTTTCAGGCATGGTGAATGGAGCTGTACCTCTACAGGTAAGAGACAGCATAGTTCCGGTGAGAGGTGCACTTTGTCAGCACAATGTCATGGGCAGGCGTTTCTGAGAGGTCTCTTGAAAACAGGCCTACAGTCAAAGAGTTCACATGCTTCTTGAGTGGTATTCAAATGCCTAGAGATATAGGGATGGGTGCAGCTTTGGCAAGATTTTAAAAGCAAGATAGGGAGAAATGAATAATTAGGCATCTGACTGGAGCTGAAAATTCACATCTCTCCTCAGGACTGGTGAACTGCTTTGGCTAAAACGAGATGCAATTTGAATCTTTGCCAGTTGTCTGTATTAAACTGAACCTTTTTTTTTTCCTTAAGATCAGAGATTGCTTTGTTCAATGTTCGAGCACATCAGAAATTCTTCTGTGATCCCTGGAAGTTTAAGTGAGGGGGATGGAGAACGAGTTACCATATTGCTGCCCTTGGCACCAGGTGCAACCAAGTGAATACTGCCTCCAGGTCTGGGTCTGTGTTTCAGCAGGGATTCTGATGAATTAAAGAGGCTGCACAGATGCAGATACCCACCTCACTACCTCTCTGTGCCTATTTTAGGCCATTTGGCTTGGTTAAAAATAAACTGCAAAGAGAGGGTCCCTCTGCCCACCCTGAGGCTGGCTGCTTTCAGACAGGTTTTGCCCTTCAGCCCAGGACCTTGCACAGAGACCAACTTTCTTCCATAGCCACTTGCTGGCTTTAAAATGACCTGCTGCCTTCCTAGATGGGCCTGATAACAACTCAGAAGTGGCTGACTCCAAGATTCGCGGGTTGTAAAATCAGATCAGGCACCACCACTGCGGCCCAGAGTAGAGCCAAGAGAGGGGTTACAAGAAAAAACCCCTTTGACTTCAGCCAAAAGTGAGATTATTTGGGCAATAAATGGAAACAGCAAGCATATACTAATGTGGCCAGATCTGAAATGAAAATGAAGACAATTTTAGCATTCCTTTACAGTGCCTGATTGAAGAATTTGATCACATGGCAGGAAAGAAGGTCACTAAAGAGAGCTCTTTTAACTGAATCTCATTTGTATTTTAAACTAGTCACATGCCTTTTCATTTGTGTCTTCTCTGATGTGAGTCTCCTCTTCATCTTTATTTACATTGATCTGTTTTCATGTTTGGCTTTGAATTGCAAGCAGACTTTTCTCTGCTAGCCAGTTTGAAGGGGCAGCAGAGGCATCCCCACTTAATTCTTGTTTGCCTTGTGCCCAGGAGAAGTAACTTTTCTCAATGAAAGAGCATTACAGCAATCACATTAGCATGATGCATTTTATGCCGACTGGTCAACATCAGTTCTAGAAATAAACTGTAGCACGTGAGTGTTTCTACTCTTCCATTTGTCTCTGCAATCAGGGACACGTCAAATACATTCCGTGTCACGTCACGGACCAAAGCAAAAGGTTTGTATCTAAAACAAACCAAATGGACCAAACCAAAAAGGTTTGTATCTAAAACAGTGGGACTCAGCTAACATTATCAGAAGTGTTGCATAGTGATGTTAGTATAGCAAAACAGAGATTTCTATCAGAGAAACATATATCATACTCAAAAGGATAGCAGCGTTTGTAAAAATATGCAGTACATAACAAAGAGAATTTCATAATACATAGCAAGGAGATGTGTTGGTGGCTACAAAGCAATAGATTTAATTCATACCTGAGAATAATTTGATCTTCAGTTTTCCTCCACACTACTTACGACATCCAAACAGCTTGTACAAGCTACTGATGGGCAGAAATTGTCAGGGAGTTATGGCTTTTTAAGATCTGACTTTCTCAACAGTTGCAAATACAAGAGCAGAATGCTGATTAGCAATAAGATGACACACGCATAAAAAAAGGACCCCAAGAATATAATAATTCAAGGCTACTTAAAATGAAATGTGGTTTTGTAAACATTATACGAATAATGATTTGGAGAATCTAAGCCCACAGCCAAAAGCCAGGCTAAATGCATTTCCAGGGAATGTGCAGTTAGTACCTCAGCCATGATAAGATTACAATGAGCATTTTCGACTATTGCTAACTATAAACAGAAATTTGAGCTGTGTGGGTCAATGTGGTGACTCAGCAATCAAAGTTACTTTATCCTGCTGCAGTCAGAGGAGTGCAGTTTGGTTTCCAGCACCACGTTTAGGGTTTTCAGGGGGAACAGGAGATGAGTCAGGGAATTAGAGCAACCTTGCATTACTTAACTAGTGCTTGTGCCTTGATCAATGGCCATGGGAAGGCTCTGCTGTAGGGAGCCCCTGCAACAGTGTCGCAGTGTCCTCACTGTTACGGAGCGCTGTGGAGGCTGCCAGTGCTGTTAGATGGGGGGGGGGCGTGGGGGGGTGGAAGAGGAGAGAGAAGGAAAAAAACATACTGTCAGCAAATAATATGAGAATTTACTGTAGCATCACATGGCAGATAATATTTACCTTATTGTGCATGAAGTGATGCATACTGTGTCCTAGCTGTGATGCAGGTAAACACAAAACTTTATACCCCATGGCTCAAAACCGCTGCTGTTTTCAATCACTGGTAAAATGGCATGCACACAAACCCTACGACATTCCTAGAGCAGGAGTGTGTCTTTACCAGTGTGCTGTAACATCAGGCAGGTAATTAACAAATGCCTGGATAAAATGAGCAAGGTCTTGTTTATCAATCAACATACCATTAATTAGCTCACATGTCAATTTTAATTGGAGTTATTTGTATTAATAGTGGTAATTGGTGTAAGTTCTATGGCACACCTGCAGGGATCTGTGCTTGCTCCTGGGCTTAACTTTTGGCAAATATAATAACCTAGAAAATATCTTCACAATTTCAAAGTACTATTTTTTCAAGTGATAACTAGCTGTGTAACGGATGGCTATTTCCTAATAGAACCTATACATGGAAAAACATCATCTAACAACTACATCCGAAATAAAAACAGAGTAACAGTGTTATGTCAGAAACTGTCTAGCTGAAGCTGTCATAAAAAAGCTCCAATGACACATATGAGGGGCTAACATTATTTGCAAATTATAATAATAGCTTTCCACATCTGTTCTCGTGAAGAGGGAAAGCTGTGTGGCTGCTGGCATTTTATTTAAGGTTTGAATACATCCATATTGCTTTACATTTTGCAAACAAAATATCCATGACTCTCTTCATTATACCTTTTCTTACTTTGTTAAAGGCAATGCTGTAGCTCAGGTTATTCTGGGGTTGTCATCATCCCAGGATCAGCTTGAGTTTCTTCTGGAACTGAATTGTCTCGGGTGTGCTTTCAATTTAAAAATGTCTCTATGAGGACAAATATTAAGGCAACCACAGCTGCTTCTGTGCTACTGAACATGCTTGTTATTTTATCATTTATAGGAATGCCAGAGCTCCCTGGTGCTGCGCGGTGTCCTGACACCTCACAAGAGGCAATGTCTGCCCCAAGGAACCTATAATCAAAAAACAGAGGGGCTGGGGGAAGGGAATTAATCAATGATTGACTTTCTCTGTGTTAAATAAAGGAGTGCCTGCGGTATGGAGATTCAATGACTTGGCTAGGTTATTCAGAGAGTCTATAAAAGAACTGGGAATTGAAAGTAGCCCTCTTCCATCTAAATTCAGGCATGTTGAGTCATCAGTCAATAACAAGACTGATTTCCATGGCAGTAACGTTTGGAGGCTTTAATCAGGTTTCATGTCCTATTATACTGGGTACTGTGTAAATATAGAATAACAGATACTCTCTGCAGCCATGTCCTTAAACAGATCCCTGCTGATTTCAGTGGAACATTACACATCCAGAAGGATACCCTGGGGCAGATCTGATTTTCTAAACAGGGATGAGATGCAGTAGCAGGGAGTAAAACCTGCAGGATTTATAGGGAACAGATTATAGGTAATGGGATCACAGGGGTGCCTGTGTAAGGCATGCAGCATAGCAACTCTGTTGATCACTTGTTTTATTTTGGAAGAGGGCAAATGAACAAGGGAAAATCATAATTTTTTTCAGTGGGAGTCTGGTACCTATATGCTTCGTATCTGAGTACTGGTGTTTCACTGAATTGCAAAGTTTTCCTGCCCAAGGATAAATAGAAAACACTTAAAACAACTGTAGCAAAGCTCTTTTCCATTTTTTCACATGAATAGTCTTCAGCAAAGAGTTATCCTTTTGCTAACTTAAAAGGTGGGACAGTGAAAGGTAATTGGAAAACAAAGATGCTATAATGGGAAGAACTGTGAGCACATTTGGAGGACATTGCTGAGATGTTATCAGTGGCAAAGAAGCCCTGCCCATTCAGTGACATCATTTTCTACAACTGCCAGCCTGTCCTGGCAGGCTCAGGGGCTGCAGTGGGAACACTGTGTGAGAGCCAGGCTGGATGCGGCAGAAAAATACAGTGAGACTGATTCTCTCCATGCTGGCAACAAGTATCTGGCCGAGGAGCAGCCACTTCTCTTTAGCCAAATGCAGATGATGAGGTGGAGGACAGTGGAGACTGCAAGGCAGGTCAACAGGTTGATTTCTTTCACAGTTGCCTTAATTATTTTAATACTTAGCATGTATCTTAGATAAGCACCAAGAAGCTCCCGCAGAGACTGTGGTTGGCACTGGACATGGACATGCTGATAGGTAGATCCTGTCTCACACAGACTCAAAGGGATGACATACCAGCTCTTGGTGAACCCAGCTCAATGCATAAGCCATTCTGTTCAAGGCTGAGATAGTAAGTTCAACAGACAGGCAATGCTTGATGACTCGAGGTCCAAGAAAACCAACATTATACAGAGTACAGTGAAGGGCAGGGTAGGGAGGGCAGCTAAATAGGTACTTGATATATCAGCACACATGTAAGGTTTTTTAGCCTGAATTTTGCAGTGTCTGTGGAAATGCCTGATTTGTATTCCTAATATCTTCTTAAACTTCTTCTCCTAATATCTTCTTAACTTCTGGATACCATCAGCTTATGTAGCAGCAATGTTTTCAATACCTGAATCTACATTAGCATGTTTGAATCAGGAGTGTGCTTTTGAAGCAAATCTTTTGATCATACCAATTTACTGTGCTTTGGTTTGTATCATGGGCCAGTCTGGGAGTACATAAACTGGGCTCCCTTCCAGTAAACCTAAAGCAATGAGATCCTCCAGACAAGTTCACGTGAACTCTGGCCACCACTGGTCATGCAGTCATGGGACTTCATTACAAGCTAGCCCAAATCAGCCCCATTTCACTGAAACAACTTTGGTGTGGAGACGGGGTCTTGAACACCAATGAATTACCCCAGAAAACCGGTCCTCCAGGGCCACTACTGCTCACAAAGCCTGAGCACATCTCGGCTTGCTGTCCACAGGAAACTGCAGGCTGGTGGGAGAGGAAGAGGGTTTGGGCTTGGAGAGGAGCCCTGCCCCTCAAAGCAGGATGGATATAACTCACTCAGGCCACAGGGTGCAGCCATAGATCTATCTGTAGGCACAGCTAACAAAACCAGCGTAGATGTAGCCAAAGGCAAGAAAAAGCACCTGACCATTTTGTGCAATAAGAAATCAGACAGAAAATGAGACTTCAGTGACTTCAGTGAGTACAAGTGGTAGCATGAGCTCAAAACCGGTTAGACATTGAAGAATCACAGGAGAGAGATGCTTAAACAGTTACACACTCCACTTTCTCCTCCCCTCCCGCAACATATATAATATATATAAAAATATTTATATTGTATATAAATTATTACCAGGGTTCTTCTTTCATAGGACTGTTTCTTATAGTATAAATAAAGCAAAAACTCCTCCCTCTTATTGTTTCATGAGCCATTGCTTTTTGGTTGGTGTCTGATTGGCATGACTGCAGAAATGAGGACACAGCAGGGCTGTGAAGTAAAGAGAACACCAAAGATACAAATTTATCTTTCCTCTCTTCTGCTTTTATTCATGTTAGTGTCATCTCTTTTACCTATGAGGTGTGAATACAGATGAAGGCATCACTAAGTGCAATTTTATGGCTGCAATAGCCAGAGGGTCAGACCAGACTGATGCTGAAACAGTCACTTCTGCCCTCAGAAGTTCCCAAACTGTACATTTTTGAGGATGTGATTCAAAGTTTCCTCACAGAGATCATTGGAATTTCAGCATTTTCAGATATCTTTCCAGAACTCATGACATGTTACTTTATAAGCAAGGGGAAAAAGTAGCAGTTTGAAGCAGACTTCAGTTCCTTCAGATCAAAGACTGTGCCTTCTGATGTGTCTCTACAGTGCCTAATAGTTCCTGGTCCAGACTGGGACTTGTGGTTATTACTGTAACAACAAAAGCAGCTGCAGTGGTGTATGGAACAGAAGTGATATATTTGCTAATTTTGTACGTTCTGTATCTAACTAATGCATTTTCTATGCAAACCAATTTGGTTCCTGTTTATGTACCAAATTCCCCATAGCATGTTTGCTGCCTCTTGTCATGACTATCATTAGTACTGGTGAGAAGCACTGCACTGATCCCACTTCAGTGTTTGTCAACAGCATTCGTGACCAAACCAGAGAAGCTCTTTGCGGACTGTGAAATGTGCCTTTTTCCTTACCAAACGTAAGCCTCCTGTCTGACCTCTCCCAGGGCGTTTAGCCAGCTAGTGGGAAGAGCTCCCAAAAATGCTTCAGCAAACAGATATCTTTCAATTTCCTACTCTTCATGTCACCAGATTAGTTAACACCTAGTCTTGTACGAAATTCATTGGAGAAGTACAAACAAAATCATACATTTATATACTCACAAGATGAATTCCTAAAAAGAAAAATTACAATGTTTCAGTATGATGTATTTATTTTTTTTTTCCAGATAGCTTACTATTGTTTTGCTATTGAGAAGTACACCTTCAAACACTGGGGTTGTTTAATTTCAGAAGCATGGCTATGCTTACTGTATTTGCTGCTGTGAAACACACTTTGAATTTGTATTTTTATTGAGCTAGATTTTTGACTGAGACCGAACCTGAGCTGTTTCTTTAAAAGCTGTTCATGCCTAGACTGAGATACTAGCTCTGTAATTCCAACATAGACTCTTCCTTTGAGTACAGCCCACCTTTTAAAAACAGAGGAACAAATCCACTGTTGGATCATGAAGGTGTTGTCATTACTTGCAGTCATGGATCAGAACTTGGTCTACTGGGGGTTACCGCAATAATTCCACTTCATCTTACCGTACTAGAGCTTCTTCTTATGCCTGACTGGCTAAAACCCATTTATATCCAAAGTTGCATAATTTCAGTGTTTTAAAGTAACTTTTTAAAGCTACATTGAATTATATGTTACCTATATATGTGTTAAAAAATGGATAAGAATAGGAGTACCTGCTCTTCTGGTGTGGTATCGATACACTGGCAATCAACGATTCTTTGCCACTAACCTTTACATTCAGTATTTTCGGATAATATAATATGAAGTTTAAGTTGATGCACCTTATCTTGAAGCACTTAATAAACTAGAGTCGACAGCTGTGAAATTTGTGGAAGCACTCAGGGAAATCTAGGGACTTCCCTAAAAATTAATTTAGAGACTATAATCCCATTGATGATAACTGAGTAACAAAACCCACATTGTTTGCATTCATAACAATTCTTGAGTAATTTCATTGTTCTCAAAGGAAAAAAAAAAAAAAAAAGCTGCTTTTGTTCATTGTTGATACAAAGTCACTTTTGTTGTTGTAGACCAGGCACTTCCTACTTCACCTGGATATTTTTATCCACAGTACTTTGCTGTGTTTGAGAGATAAGCCCTTGCTCCAGACTGTGAATCACACTTCCCCCTCAAATTCAGAGAATGTCAGATCCAGATCGGGATCCAAACTTTCTAGTTGGGGCCTGTTTTTCATCATGGTAAATCAGCAGTCAGAAATCTAAACAATCTGTTCATGTTGAAATTTTGGGGTTTTTTTTTAATTGCACTTCCTTTCTAGCAAACAACAGAGGTTTATTTTCTTCTCTTCAGGACAGAAAACTGTTTACTCTATGACCTTATTTTTTAAACTGCTGCTTCATTTGTAGGGGTAAGTCTTAACGACCTTGCTCACCATGCAGCCTGGGAGCTTATCAATCAGGACAGGGATTGGCAGGAAAACAAGAAAGCTCTCCTGCAGTCAGATCTATTACCAGAGATGCCCCTGCCTGGACAAAAGTGTCTTAAGCCAGTGAACACGCTCTTTATTGCTACACGTAACTGCAGTCTGAAGCCTCAAAATTAGTTAATAAATGAATTTTCTTCTTGGTTTTAAGTTTCTACATGTCCTCTGAACTACCTGCAGGCTGTGCACACTGGTGATTAATTTAAAATGTATCTTTAATGCCTGCCTCTATTTTAATTCATACTAAATATTCTGTACATAATGCATGGTAGGTTGAAATGTGATCACAAACCCAGATTTTTCCTTTCCATTACCTTTGTCTTACAGGGTTATCACAGCCAGTTCATTCTGCCTCAATATCAACAGAAATCTTTCCACTGACTGCAGCAGATGAAGATCTGCCCCTAAACTAGGCAACTGGGCCTGTACCACAGGGTCTGCTTATTCCACCAAGTTGCCCAAATGGTACATTTTTAAAACTGTGCTGAAATATGCCCTAGTAAACCTTAAGGAGAGATATAAAAAATACCACACTGGTGTGTCCCAGCTCTGCCAGGAGGAACTGGTCTGTTCCTTGGCAGAAAAAGAGGCCTTGCTCTTTATTTCTCTGCCATGAAGAAAAGTGAAGCCTTTCCGCCTCTGCATCATCACTGACTCCTATAGCACACTGGCATATCCAGTGATCCATTTGATGCTCAGGAACCCTCTTGACATACATTATTAGACAGATGCAGTTGACCAAAATAGAAAAAGAAAGTGAATTTCACTAAATGCGTACAATCATTCAAATTATGTGGTATAAAAGCCTCTTATTAGATCAAATAAGTTTGCTGCTAGTGCAAAGCAGGGTCATATTCCCTAGCTTTACTGCTGTAAATGCATTCTATGTATCTTTGTGCTGTTAACAGTGCAAAGCTGTGGGAAGATGTGCTGTTGTCTAAATTCCAGCTAGCTTGTGATTGCAGAAATGCGATCACTAGTGATCATATGTTTCTGAAGAAATCCAATTAATTCTCATAGCCCAGTTAGTGTTTATGACACTGTCAATTAGAAAATAAACAAAACCCCTTAATGACCAAAGAGGGCAAATTTTGATACTGGAACTGCGGAGATATAATAAATCTGGCAACACCATTTTTCAGAGCTCTTTAAAATCTTACAATATATTGCCATGCTGTAAGCAACAGTTCAAGTAATTTGCGATTTTGAGACATTCCTGCTGGAAGAGCAGGATGGCCTCAATCACAGCAAGGCAGTGGGAAGAGCAGCATCCAGACTTGCCACTCAGGCCCCTCTGCCACGAAGTCCCTGGGGAATTGCTTAACCTTTCAACACCAGACAGTCCGCCTGCTGTGGAAAGGGGTATTGAAATATCCTCCAAGGTACAGTGATACCCGATTATTTAATCAACTGGTATTTTGCGGGTGCAAGAGAAAGCTCTGAGCACAAGGTAAGCAGACTGGCACCCCACGCTTTCAAGGAAGCTTGCTGGTGGCACCCCAAGAGGTTCACAGGTTCTGGCCCTTCCCAGAGGCTGAAGAGCCAGAGGCTGCCCTGGCCTCTCCTCTGCGCAGGAGTCGGTCCCCTGCTTTTTGGGGTAAACTGTCCACGTTCTGGGCACTAAGCTCTTAACGCCGGCGGTTCCCGCAAGGCCAGGTTAGGAGAGGCCGTCACACCGCGCGGGGCACAGCGTCCCAAACACCCAGGTCAACGGCTGGGCCGGGCCCCGGCGGACGACCTCGCCGCCGGGCCGCCCGGGGCCAGGCCGCGCCGGAGACCCGGAAACACCGCCCTCAGGGCCTCGGCCCGGCCTGGTGGGTGGGCGGAGGGGGGCGGTGAGAGGGCTGAGCCGCCGGGCGCTGCCCCGCCGTGCTGAGGGGAGCTCCAAGGGCGGCGAGGCGGGGCTGGTCGACGAGGCCCCGGCGGCGGCGGCGGATACCCCCCTCTCCGGGGAGCGGCGCGGAGCGGGACGGCCCCTCGGCACGGTGGGGCGGGCGGGAAGAGGCGCGGCGGCGGTAGGACCCGGCGGCCGCTCCCCGGAGGATGTGAGCGAGCGCCGCGGAGACGCGTGTGGGACGAGCCCGGCCTCGGCTGCGGGAGCTGGGCCCGGTAGTGCGGGGGTAGGCGGCAGCGGCGGGGCTGCTGAGCGAGGCGAGGGGGCGGCCTCCTCCTCCCGGCCGGAGGCAGGGCGGTGGCGGGGGCGAGGCGAAGCGGCGGGGAAGGCAAGCCGGCAGCCGGAGCGGGCGTGTGAGCCCCATGGGCCGAGCGCCTGCGAGAGGGGGAGGAGGAGCCGCCCCGCCGCCCGCCGCCCGGGGATGGTGAGGAGGCGGCGGCTGCCGGGAGCCCAGTGAGGCCTTCGCTCGGCACCCGCCGAAGAGCCCGCCTCGCCAGCCTCCCCCTTCCCCCCCGCTCGCTCGCTGGCTCGCTCCCCCTTTCCCTCCCCTTCCCCTGCCTCCTTCCCCGGCTCCCTTCCCCTGCCGCCGCCACCCTCCCATCACCTCCTCCCAGGCTTCAGCCATGTAAGTGACCCGCTCCCCCGGCTGGGAAGGGCTGGGGAAAGGAAGCGGCGGGGCCGGGGCCTGCTGCGCTCGGTCGCGCTGTGCCCGCCGCATTGTGCGGGGCCGGGAGGGGAAGGGAAGGGGGCGGCCGCCCTCCGCCTTTCCCGGGCGGTGGTTGCAGACCCGCCTAGGCCGCGACGGCGGGAGAGGAGCTGGCCCGTAGCTGCACCTGGGCACCGAGGGGCTGCGGCTCTCCGGGGTGGCTGGTGGGGTGGAGGGGTGAGGGGGGCCGAGCTGCGGGCGGCTCCGGCCGGCGTCCTGCTGGCGGGCCCGGGGCAGGCAGGAAGCTGTTGGCTTCCCAGGATGCGGTGGATGAGAAGGCGGGGGGCACCCGCGGCGGCGTCTACCGTACCGGCGGGGGCTGGGGCCGCCCGTGACCTGCCCGAGCATCCCACGGGAAAAAGAGGGTGGCGGGGGGACATTTCTTATATTGTGGCAAATAAAGTAGCCAAGTGCCCCTTCCCTCCCTCCTATTCCTACCTCTTCACCCTCCCCCATTTTCTCCCCTTGTCTTCTGTAGACGCGTTGTTCAGCCCCGCTCCGCTTTGCGGACCACTAAGTGTTTGCCGACGGGGGTGTGATTATCTCCGTGGGCATTTGACGTGTGTAGGTGGCTGTGCGGCGTTTGTGGACTTGATACTGTTTTTTTTTGTAGTCGCGTTTTGCAGAGCTGTAGGAGCTGTGTGCAGCTTCCCCCCTCTGCCCCTCCAGGTGGAATTCTGCAGTTGCCTAAATGTTCTTTGAGAGTTGTAGGACTTTTGCTCCTGTTCCTCTGTAAAACGCATGATTGTAATAAAGTATATGAACGTGCTGGGACGTCTTACATATTTTACTGACAGTACACTACTGATGTTAATGTATCTTGCACCTTATAAGTATTCCCACCACTCCCCGTCCTCCGCCCCCCCGTCCCCCTGGGGGGAGTATTTAACTGGTTTTGCTTTGTTCTCCTACCACCTCTAACACATAAGAAGCAAATCTCTGATTTGCTCGTTTGTTTTATTTATACCACAGGAGGGATGTACATTTCAAAATACAGTTATAAAGGGGAGTTACTAACACTTAATTCAGAAGAATATTTGTTTACAGGTAAATAACATTGACATACTGCACGACTTGTAATTACTTTTATGTAATAGTTAATTTCCTGATGACAGCCACAACATTTGTCTGAGTTAACAGATTTAAAGACACTATGAAACTACCTTTGATTTTTAAAATAGGAGGGTTTGTATTGTATGCAAGGTTTATAGAACTGGTTTTTGGTGTGCAGCAGTGGTAAATCAAATTTAAGAATTGATCCAGTCTCAGGTAACTTGTAGCTCCAACATTCATTTGTCGTCCTATAAAAATGTCCTGTAAGTGATTAAGAATTAAACAGGTTCAGGCCTGGCTTGATTTGTTTGGCAACAGAACAAAACTTCTGTTACAAAAACTTTTAAATGGAATTTGATTAAATGCATCTCATTGGTACAAGTGTTCTTAGCAACATGGTTCTTAAATTGTATAAGTGTAAACTATAAAAGGACTTGTTCTTGTTTGGGAACATAAAGAGGATTTTGTCTGGGCTCTGTCTTTGACAGAGAGGATATGAAGAAGTCTCTTTTCTGACATCGCTCAGTTTTGAAATAGGCAGCTTAGTTTGTCCTCTTAAACGGTAGCTGTGGTTGCAGCTTGGACAGTTGCATATGATAACTCTGGTCCATCACCTGAACAATATTAACCTCCTGTCTATGTGACAAGTTGCACTTGCTTCTGTGAAATACCAGTTTAGACATGGTATCATTTGTTATAAAATATCTAGTAGCAAATACTGGTGGCCACACCTAACTTGGGGCCCACAGTGCATTTTTGTAAAGCAAACTAAAATGCTGGAACAACCTGGTCCTTCTAAGCTTTCTTGAAAGCTGTCTGCTTTCATATTTGGTAACTGGGTCATGGTGTAAAGCTACTGAGAGCTTAGAGGGCCTTGAACATGTTGGAACCACTGCTGCTCCTGCAAAACACCCTGTGTAGCATGGGAGATGTACTTCCACTAGTCAAGGCCTGGTGGGTTCACCTATCTGTACTCTCCACTTGAAATGTTGGCTGGAGCCCAATGCTGTTGTGTCTGTGATGTTCAGCTGCAGTTGACTGTCAGCTGTGAGTTTACGCTGTGATCTGAGATCAGCTGTGGGAAGAGAGCTTGGGTTGCTCATGATATCCCATGTAATGGGCCTGAATACACCCCCCATTCTCCTGCATTTCTCATGACAGTCATGTGGCCAAGGTAGGCACACATGGGCGGCCGGATCCTTTTTTTGCCTGGTCCTCCTGCTGTGTGTTGTAAGAACATGTAAGGATGCACATTAGGGCTTGGGGTGTCCTGTGAGCATCAGGACTGTGCCAAACCCCCGCCTGGACACATTCCTGTGTAATCTTATCTAGGTGTTCCTGCTCTGGCAGGGGGATTGGACTAGATGATCTTTTGAGGTCCCTTCCAATCTCTAACATACTGTGATACTGTGAAACCAGGGCAGTGGACATTGGTAACTGATGGTGTGATGGGCCAGGTATTAATCCAGAAGCATACTTTGCTGTGGCCTGCTTTCCGATCTGGGCTAACTAGTACAGCCTGGGTACAGTCTAACATGCCAGGTGTGGCAGCACTGAGGTTGATGGATCTCATCCTCCTTCAGTTTCTTGCTTCCTCTCCCTCATGAGGATGAGGTGATTACCGTGGAGGTTCCTGCATCCTGTAAGATTCGTTTTCTGCTTCAACATTATGGAAGAATTCCTTTTCTTCCCGCCCTGCTTCAGGATGTGAGTGGAAATTAATACAAATTTCATCTTGGATAGGGGGCAAGGAGGACAGATTCATGTCTTGATTTTTGTAGAGACAAAAGAAGGCGAGCATAATAAACAGAAGAGAACGAGAGAAGGAACCTTAATGCAACTCTCCCAAATACGGAAAAGATGATTCTGCTCCACCTTCTGTTGGGTGGTTGGTTTGGCTGACTCCTTAAAGCAGGTTTTGCTGCTGCAGTGTGTAGGGAAGTGAGTTATTTATGAAAAAGTTAATAACCACTAAGGAATTAATATATGCATAAAACCAGCAGCACTGTGATAGGATGCTGATGTCATGCCATTCATGATTTACTCCACTTCAGCTCTGTGAGGATACTTCGGTATTGAAATAGGTATTACAGAAACGGATATTGAAAAACAAGCAAACAGAAGGCTAAGAGAAAGAAAGAGTTGTTTAGCTTTTGACAGTATTCAATCCTATGCAGACACAGGCTGAAGCAGCCAGGTCATACTTACCTCAGATGCCCTCTGTTCACTGGGAACCATTCCTAGATGGCCATAAATGTGGACTGTTAATCATTCCTCTTTTTTTTTTTTTTTCTTCCCCTCTAAGGATTTTATGGAAAAGGAACTTTCTCTGGTTTACGCATCTTCAGTAGTATGTTGACCTGGAGTTAACTTGCTCTTCTATTCTGAGAAATTAGTCTTACTTGTTGCCACTGTCTTGAATAGAGTCTTTTACTAAAACAGATGTATTAGGCACAGCTTGAATGTGTGTTTTAAAATATACCAGGTACAACAGGTTTGCTGCTGTTGGAGCTGTGTCTATGAAGATCTTGTTAGACAATGAGAAGGGATCCTCTGTTCTTCACAGTGTGAATTAAAAATAGCTTAATTTCCCCCTTATAAAATAAGTGCTCTGGCATAGCTGATTGAAGGACCCAGGTGGAGCTCATGCTGCAGGTTAGTGTTGGGAGACATTTAGTGTTTTCCTGCTTCCTTGTGCCGTGGTACCAAATCTTCTGTGCATGGCTCCTTTATAATACCTCTTTACCACCCCTCTTCCTTTAAAGGAGACAGGCAGATGAAGACACAACCCTGATAGCTGGGCTGCAGTAGCAAGCGGGGAGTGTTTTCTTGGGTAGATACTGTAGGGAAAAGGCATTCCAAACTTCCTTGACACCACAGAGAGTAGAAAAAGTAGTTTCTCTGGACTTTGGATTTTTTTGTTGATCTGCTTTTTTTTGGGCTGTATTGTCATTCAAATTCAGATTACCAGATGACAGTTCAGCCCATAGAACAGGAGGCTGCCAAGTGGCAATCTTGGCAAGCGTTAACCCAGAAGCACCTGGAGTAAGTTAGCCACAGATTGCAGGATTTTGTGCCTTTGTGCTTTTTTTCTGGTTTTAATAATAGGATTGTCCTTTCTACAGACTAGTTTGGCTTGTAGCTTCTTTTTTTACTTGTGGTTATTGGGAAGGATATTGATTTTTTTTTTTTTTTTTTTTTTCAATGCACCGAAATTGCTGAATTCAAGATGCAAGGTAGGGTGCACGGTCCCTGCATTCTGTTATGGCACAAGGTTAGAAGCGTTAATTTTCACACATAAGTGTTGAGTTTCCAGATATTCAGCTGTGATAATCTTAGCAGTTTTGTTCAACAGTTTGCAAATTGCTCAATGCTTAAACCAAGCCTCTAAACAAGGTCTAGTCTCCTTTTGACATTAACAAGTAAGTCTAGCTCACATGACTATTGTGCATGCAATTTTGAAGGGAGAATGAAAGCCTTGAATGTTCATCAGGTTCTATCCTAATTGCTCTGGAACTAAAGGAGTTTGTTCCAAGTAACTCTGGTAGCTATGGGTTATTGAGCTTTATTCTGCAGCCTATGGTGTTTTCATATTTATTAATGAAATTAAAGAATCCTTACATGTCTCTTGTGCTAGTGTCAGTTTTCATGCATTTCCCCTCCCTAGGCAAGCATCTTACCTTTTTCTTGGAGTTGATAATTATAACCAGTGAGATACATCAGATTTGTAATAAAAAAAAAAACCCAAACCCAAAAAAAACCAAACCCTAAACACCTTGTTTCTGAGGGAAAAACAGAAAATAAAGTGTTACTGGAAAAGCCTGAGGAATACTGATAAACAATAAAATTTCATGGGCCATTCATGTGAGGGGAGTGACCTCCCTTCTCCCAATCCATTTTTGCTGGCAGTGATGGAACTTGTTCAGACTTCACTGCTTTGCTTTGAAGGCTGCCCGTTTCAGAGCACTGATGATGTATGGTACAGAGCCCTCTGTCCCTGCTGTGGTTTCAGTTCTGGGTTGGATTCATTTTGACGACCTGTTTCTTCCATCCAGGATTGTGGCTTAGTGAGTTACGGGGAATTAGTTGCTTTTTAATCTAGTATCTGATGGATAGCTATCACCTGCAAGCTCAGAGATAGTCGATGCATGTGTGCCAGATACATGCAGAGACTATATATTTGTTAGGTGGGAACGTGATGTCTTTCTGGTTGGAGAGAGACTCCAGTAAAAGTCAGGTCTTTGGTGGTGGGTTACGAATGCTGCTGGATTCTGTTTCATTAAACTTCTTGGTTATTGCTGGGAACTTGTCACCAATTACAGTTTTTTGATCACCCAAGTAATACCAAATTGAATTGCAGTATGGACACTTTGGAGAGCACAGACGTCATTAAACAAAAACAAACAGAAAATTTGTACTGCAAGAAGAAAAATAATCAGATTCAATTTAGAAAAATAATAAAAGCTAATGCATTTGGGAAGAGATTACTTTCAATGAGGGAGAGGAGCGCGAATAACATTTCTGTGGTAGTCAGCCATGAGCTAGACATGTTTTCAATAAGATATGGCAATTTTGAGCTATTTAGATGGAAACTGCCTCTCATAAACCAGAGGGCTAAAAATCCTAAATTGTGTTTAGGTGTGTTTCATTGCAAGAACACAACGGCAAGCTACAGGCGTATTCAGGGAAGCACAATAGAGAGGTAGGAATTACAAATGTGAGAGAAGACACGTTTTGAGGAGTTTTGGAGATCTGAGAGGGATTAACAGGATGATGCTGAAGGTAGAATAATCTGTAGCAGAGTCTTGGGAATATTTACTGTCAGAGTTTTATCCCCAAGATGCACTGCTAGCTGATAGACTGCTACACATCAGACTGTAGAGAAACCTTCCAGAAGAGGTTCTGGAAGTCGTCTTACTGGGAAATAGTTAAAACTGGACTTTGTGAAATCTCAGAATTTTTGTTGTTCTGGAGAGTGAAGTACTGTTAGGAAGGTGGAGGTCTGCTGGGTCTTGCGTCCACCTCTGATGCAGATAGTATGTGGTGATGATGCGAGTCTGACTATGACCAACCTGCTCAGTGAAGGAGCAGGACTTTAGCAAGCACATATTTTGTTACCTCTGCCTGCCGAGATATAAAAATCTTCGTGAAGAGCTACAGCCCTTATTTAAGATTCGTAATAATAGTAATAATAACGCCCCCCCCACACCTCCCCAAACCAGCAATCCAGCAATGAAGGCTACTTCCTGTTGTATCCCTTACTGTACATATGTGACATACTTAAAAATGACGGCACACTCTTCTTTTGATCTTTTTAGAAATAGCTGAGGAGGAGAAAAAAGAAAAACGGAAAAGAAACTTCCCTTTTGTGGAGTCTCCTGCCGGAGTTCAGGAATTTCAACAGAGTGATCTTTGGGCATAAACTGGTTTTTCAAGAGACATTCCTGCCATTATGAATGAAGTAGCAATAGTGAAGGAAGGGTGGCTTCACAAACGAGGTAAGTGTCTCTTCCCTTCAGGACAATAGACTTTCTCTTGTGTAGCTATCTGTCTTTTAGCAGCATATTTTGAAATAGTCTGTTATTTGCCTCTTCACCCTAATAGGAAATGGCATATAAGGAGCGTGTGTGAGTTGCTCTCAGATTTGAGAAGACTCACATATAAGGGGTTTTCTTTGGGAGTGTTGATGTCTGTGTGTTCACCAAAAACTGTGTTAACTGCTTTGAAAATGGTGATAAAGATAGCAATTGAAGGAGATGCCACTTAAGAGTGTTAAACTGTAGCAAATTATTTTGGTCTATACCTAGGTCTGTAGCTCTTCTTTCTGTGTTAGAAGGTGAGAATTGTCTTGAGGTGAATCTTCATTTGAACAGTGAACAATACGCTTGTGTTTTGTGAGCAGTGCTGTGTTCCTGCAGAGACTTGCTAGAGACTGCTATTTTGTTCGTGTTTGAACCGCTCTTGGTACCAGTGGCCTAGATGGGAAGAATAGCCATGAGATTGTGCATGCTGTACATTTCTGTTGCACCACTAATGGCATTTGATTTTTATAAAAAGTCTTTATTCCTGGCTGGGTGGCAAAACTGAAGTAACATAGTCACAAGGTACCATTATGCTTTTTGTATTCTTATATGTTTTATTCCTCAGACGGTGTGTTTGTTCTTTTTCTGGGGATAGAGGGGTGCTTGTTTCTGAATACTACAGCATCGCTTCTATAAGCTACTTACCTGTTTCTTTGTATTCTGTGATTGTTACTTGGAAAGGAGAGAGCAGTGTTAGGTACTTTCCATAATATCATCATATTTTTGGACCAAGAACAGAATCTGTGTGCTCCAGCAGTAGGAAAGCTTGCATGTTTTTGCAGACTCAGGATTTTTCTAGAGGGTTTGCAACAACTTGCCTGAAGGTGCAAAGGTGCATAATTTTTCTGGAAGAAAGGAAAATATGTTATCATAACTTTGCTAAAGGCTGATAGTTCTTCTGCAATCGTAAGAAATTTCTAAGAATTTAGAAAATGTTGATAGTCTGTCTTTTAAAAAGGTGAAAACATTTCTAACAGCTGGATACACAGCTTAGTTTAGCAAACTGTCAAGTCATCTGATGCTTGATGTAAAAATGTGTTGATAAAGTTGTTTCTGTGGAGTGTTTGGGGTTTTTTGTGTGTGTGGGGTTTACTTTTTTGTTTTGTTTCGTTTTTCTGGTTTATTTCAGTTAGAAATGCATTTTCACTCGTTATTTAAATAACTCATTTGATAATTCTGTTGTACCAAGTCTACCTTGTTCTGATAACATTTGAGAATTATTCTGTGTTTGAATAAAGCAGGAGAAAGAAACACTGAATTATGCTTCTCATTCCCGTTAGGAATCTAGAAACTCTTCAAATGAGAGATATGTTTGAGAGATGTTTTTAGTTATAAATGACGTTTTAGGCTGAGGTTTTTTTAACTGCCCATTGTTACAATTTTTCTGCACTTACCTATAACTTTAAAAATAACTATTTTGTTATTTTGAGGAGCACTGTACAAAAATTTGAGGAAGAAACATCTCTTTTGAAAAGTATGAAAATGGAATTGTATTTTTAGGATGATTCAGAGGCTGAAGTGTCTGAAACTTTAAAACAGTCATGTTGTATTTCAGACTTGTCTGTATTTACACTTGAGAATTGAATTTTCTTTCTTTCTAGGATTGCAGTAAAGCTGCTTTCAAGTAAGAAGACCTCTGGAGGGAGGTCTTAGTAAAAGATGCCCTGGTTTTGAATGCCAGGTTTCCTAATCTTTTTAACCTGCTTCCTAGTGCCTTTTTGCTTTCCTGGTATGTGTGGTGATCCCTATTTCATTCCACTTCATTGACTTTGCAACTATCAATTTGACATAGTCCATGCAAAGAGTGTTTTAGAAAGCAGTGCTGTCTCTCCTCCTCGGCTTGCCAGTGTGTGAGCTCTGTTACTCTCTTGGTTTTTGTAGCTGTTTTGGGATCAGTTGACAAATTCAGTTTTTTTGGCTGGGGGTGGCTGTGGTGAAAACTGATCCACTTGTGTGTGTATGTGTTTTGTAAAGAATTTTTGGGGTTTTTTTTAATCACCTACATTTATTGCCAGACCCTATCAGTCTGCTGGCTCTGCAAGATCAAGTGCTTCAACCACAGGATGTTTCCAAAACTGATGTCTGATATTGTGAGCTTCTGAAGTTAAGGCATAAACAGTAATTACTGCAGGGAGGGACTGCTAAAGGAGGAGTTTAGATATAGGAAATGTATGTTGCTTGTCTTTTGGATCATTTATAAAACTGAAGGTTGTACTGCATGTGTTCTTTAAAGATCCTAGGGCTTTCCACGTGCAAATGTAAGTAGTGACTGGCCAAAATCCAGACTGGGCAATGATCTTCTCTTTACCTAATGTTCCCCCATAGCTTTGGTTGGATATGGTGGCTCTCAGTTCATGTCATGAGCAGTTGAACAGAATGTCTGTGTGCAGTTAAACAGTTGCTACATCTCACCCCAGCAGTGGCTTAATTTTGGTAGTTTTAATGATTTGTGTATGTATAAATCAGGCTGCAAAGTGCTCTGGAGCCCTTCTGGATGGCAGGTGTATATAAGCATAAAGCCTTCATTAGCAGGAGCAGGTGTTTTGGCCTGGCAGGGAACTAGCAGGGCTTTCTAGAATTGTGGGGTTGTTTTCTTCTGTCAGCATGCTTTAAATTTCTGTTTTTGTTTCCAAGATTAAAAACACGAATGGAGAAATGAAATTAAGCATTGCTGCCTGGCCGAGAGCTCTTGGCAGTTCTGTAAGTCAGTCACTTAAAGGAAGCTGGACTTCCAGTAGCGCAGATGTTTGTGCAGGGGCCAGAGTCATCTCTGTGACATGTCTAACCTCAACCAGGCAGAAATAGAAGAATTAATGAATGAACTTTTTTTTTTGACTTTTTCCACACTGGCAGTGCTCGGTGCTGTTACTCTAATCACAGTGAGGTGATAGGCTCTTGTGTGAAGACAGAAACAGTAGTTAAAATACTATCCACTCTGCATAACTGCATGGCTGAAGAGCTCAACACACATGTAGAAAATGTGAAGAAACTCAGATTTGGTGTATTGTGTGTAGTCTCTGGTTGTGTTACATTGAAGGTTTGTTAAGTGGGAAAGGAGGGGGGAAATGGGTTGATGCAGAGGTGCTATAATTGTGATTGAATATGAGGGGAGAAGGAGAAAATGATCTGACCAAATGGCTGCTTGTTGCGTCCTGAGATTGTAGGTTTTCTGGATGTATGTCATGAGTATTCTTAAATTTGATTGTGTGTGGTGAAACTTTCTGGATAAAAGAAGTATGCCTGAGTGTATTTTGTTTGCTTTACTGATCCATTTTAAAGATCTCATTGTATTTCTTGCATATTTGTGCTCTGGTCCCTGGTTATAAAGGTCCTTCTATTGTCTTCAGCCTTCATCCTGTTTTTTCTTTTTTTTTCCAAGTCTTTCTGCAAGGCTAACAAAGAGAGGGATTGTGCGTTTTGATACTCTGTCATCTCTGTCTTCCCTAGTATGTCCGGTTTTCTTATTAGGGCATAAACTCGTATGGAAAAAGGAGTCTTTTGGAGGCAGGGAAGGAGGGAGAGGGAAAATGTACACTGACATTTAGAAAAGGAAATAGAAATCTCAGTTTCTCACTCTGAGAACTCTGAAGCAATTATAAGCAGCAGGAGAGACCTATGTATTCATCCATTGATATTTAGCACCAAATGTGAAGCTACTTCTTGCTTTTGTTTTTAAATTGTGTATAAACGCCGCACAGTAATTTTAACCCTGCAAACCAGTGTCAGTTCGTGTGGACTTCAGGTCACTATTTGACTGGTTTGGAGTCAGGCTTCCAAGCTGATTGAAATTAGTAGAGGTCCTTAAATAAGAAATTACACAAAAGATACTTATTCCATTTACAAAGCTATTACTTTTGTTGTTATTGAAGAATTATTTCTGTATTGAAATGGAGTGATACTGACATCCTAATAAATAACCATTAGTCCATTGTGATTTGTCTTCCTATAGCTTCATTGCATAAAATTAATGCAGGATCTGTACGTAAAATAGAACCCAGGAATTAAATGCTGATTGTTGCCCTTTTAATTTGCTCTAGCAGAATAGCATAGACAGTGAACTTCAGCTTTGTTATTTTGAGTTTCATACTTTAAGTATTCTGTTAGTATGAATCAAAACTGGATCTTGCGAGGTATGACTAGTAGTTAACTCTTTTAAGCCAGTGGGTGTCTTGTGTTGCTGTATTTCTTCATCTCTCCTCTCTTCTCCGTTCTCACCATGTTCCCTACCTCTTTTTGTGTGTGCGTTTTATTTTGGGGTGCCTTTTTTTTTTTCCCCCTTTGGTTTCTGTCTCTCCCTGGGACATAGCAGTGCACTTTCTTGATGACCTGTGTAGCCAAAACCTTCAAGGTTCGGTTTAGTCTGGCTTTCACGATACCACAGGGAAGTAGCTGTGGCACTTGATAGAGAGGTTCCTAAGACACTTTGAAGATGCCAGCTATAGAGGGCATGGCTATTCTAGAGGAAAAACTGGGGAGAAGAGGACAGGGTAAGAAGCAAAATAGGGGCTGAACAAAGAATGGAGTGGGAAAGTTTGTAACAGAGGGAAAGAGGATGATGCTAATTCTAGAGCTGAAGGGTTGGGTTTATAGGGAAATCTGTTGCTACTCTTATTGGAAAGAAAAGATAAGCTGTGTCAGTTTGTGGTTTTTCTTGTGTCTCTTTTTCAACACAAGGGGCAATAGTTTTGCAATGCTAGCTCTCAGTTGCTTTCATTTTGCTTGCCCTGTTCTGGGAAAAGGAGACTGGGGAGGAACCAAGAAATAGTCAACCAATAAATCTGACCTTGGTGGTAGGCAAGATGCTAGAGACATTAAGAAAGGATGAGATCACAAAACATCTGGAGAAATACGAGCTGATAATGGCTAGTCAGATTGACTTTTGGAGGGTAAATCTCATCTGATGCAATTATTTGTGGAGAGATCATAGGAAACAGGATGGATCCAGTGTACTGTAAAAAGTCTGCTTTGGATGACAGAAAAGTCAGATGCTGAAAATTACCTAGTACACTATAACTATACTGTACTACATCTTTGAAAGAGATAGCATAGCCTAAAGATTGCACATCTTCCTTCCACTGAGCAGACTATTGAAGTCTTTGACCATCTTTGTTCCTTTCCAGTGTCCTTTTAGAAAAGTCTTTATTCCAGAACATTTCTTTGTGTAGGAAAACTCATTCTTTAAGCCGTTTTTTGAAGGGTGAAGTCCAAATATTCTTTGGTTGTTTTTTTTTTTTTTTCCCCCAGTAAAAATGTCTCCCTAAAAATCATTATTCCAACGATTTCCCCACCTTTTTTACAAAATACTTCCAGTTCTTTAGAGAAGTCAAGCCGTGTTAGGTGTTTTTTCCCTATGTGTGTAAACTGTCTGGAGTGACACCAAGCACACTCTCGCTTTGAATGGCAAAGAGGAAGAGCTCAGATGTTGTTGCCCACATAAATAATGTGTCAGTCCTGGAAGTTTACTTTCATATTTTGTTTTATTGTACATCAGAAGAGAAACAAACAAGGTCTCAATTTTATCTCTAAAAGTGGGGTAGAGTCATAAATTACTGTTACTTGTTAAAAGAGATCTGAGATTGAGAGATCTAGGATGTTGCAAGCCCTGTTAAAGTGAGCCTGGGAATGCATGATGCAGTGGATCATGCAGAAACTGCCTGCATTGTCTTTCATCCTCTTTTTCATAGTTCCTTCATTTTTGAGAAAGAAAAGGTAGGCCTCTGCAAAAAGTTGTCCACGTACGGGTTTTCTGTTCTTTTTCTTTCAGTAGGCAAACTGGGAAGTCATCAGGTTTGGATTTAGGAAGAAAGAAGTACTAAATGAGTATGCTGGTTTGAGGTAAAGAGAGAGCAAGAGAGCAAGGCTAGCTTGTTGCTCTTTCAGGAGTGGTTTATGGCAAGGTGCTGTGCCATGCATTTTAAATTTGGCGCCTTGTACTCACTTGAAAATGTCTTCCCCTGTAGCCCCTGTGTGGATGCCAGCAGCTTCCTTCCCTTCCAGCATTCCCTGCTGGTGCTATCCCTGCTTAAGCACCATCAGCTGCACCCCTTGCATGTGCCTGCTGCTTCCCCTGCCTGAACTTGCTCTCCTAGCCCTAGACTTTACCGTCTGAAAAAACTGGTGAGGACTTTGATCATCTGAGACCAGTACATGGTGACATGTAGTGTATTTCCTTTTATCCACTTTTAATGTTTATGTTACTAATAATTCTCTTAAAAATTACAGTGGTGATTGGTCTCAGTCTTATTCAGGAACAAACCTTATTATGTATTGGAAAGAGGGATTTGCTTAACGTTTGAGCATTTACTTTGAATGTGTTTTAGAAGACACAGCATTGTAAAAAACCAACTGTTAGCCTTCTGTTTTTCCCTATTTTACATATTGAAGTAACTGACATGCTAAGAAAAAAAATTGAGTCAAATCTTATTTAAAAAGCCATCTGTCATGGGGGGAAGACAGAGGAGGGATTATTATTTTCAGATGTATTATGTTGAAGGTACAATGTGCCTCTTATGGGGGAACAAAAACCAGGAAACTGTGAGGAAAGAGGAAGAAAAAGAATGGAGAAAGAATAGCACCATATTAGGTGTGAAGTAGTGTGCTGCTGGTAGAAGTATTTACTGCAACTGAAAGGGGGAAATAATGAAGACCAACACTGAGTGCAGTTAGAACACATGTTACGGAACTCTGGGATTATCCTCTCACCTTTTCAAGTTGAGCCAAAAATGTGAAAAAGATAGCTGGTCAAACAGTATTGTGAAATTTGTCAATTTATTTAAAAGTGCATGGTCATATTTGAGAACAGCAGAGGTAAACAATCATCACAGACGGTGTCAGTTACTGTTTTCCTGAGTCTCATGGGTGAGTCAGGAGAGAATGTTTTGAAGTGCAGTCCAAAGCCCAGGCCATTGATGAACTGCATGTAGAAAAACACTGTGAAATCAGTGGTTCTGTGCATGACTACAGTGCTATCAAGCCAATATTGAGATGGAGTGCAGCATCTGAATCATTTACGGGGTTGTCAAATCAGTCTCCTCTGCTTATCCTTTATTATTGTGTGCAGTTCTGGTGTCCTCAACATAAAAGGGACATGGAACTGCTGGAACAAGTCCAGAGGAGGGCCACGAGGATGATCAGGGGACTGGAGCACCTCCCGTATGAAGACAGGCTGAGAAAGTTGGGGCTGTTCAGGCTGGAGAAGAGAAGGCTGCGTGGAGCCTTCCAGTATCTGAAGGGGGCCTCTAAGGATGCTGGGGAAGGACTCTTCATTAGGGACTGTTGTGATGGGACAAGGGGTAACGGGTTCAAACTTAAACAGGGGAAGTTTAGATTGGATATAAGGAGGAAGTTCTTTACTGTAAGGGTGGTGAGGCACTGAAATGGGTTGCCCAGAGTAATTGTGAATGCTCGGTGTTCAAGTCCAGGTTGGACAGAGCCTTGGGAGACATGGTTTAGTGTGAGGCATCCTTGCCCATGGCAGGGGGGTTGCAACTAGATGATCTTAAGGTCCTTTCCAACCGTACCTATTCTACGATTCTGTGATTCTATTAATATACTCTTAATGAAGACCACAGAACATGCATGTCAGAGAAGTGGGTTTTCTGATGGTTGTGAACCACAGCCTTCATAGGAGATAACCTGTTCTGGGAGAAAGCTCTAGTCTTAGAATAGTTTGAGTTGGAAGGAATCTTTAAAAATCATCTAGTCAACCCCCTTGCCCTGAGGAGGGGCATCTTTCACTAGACCAGGTTGCTCAAAGCACCGTCCAACCTAGCCTTGAACCCTTCCAGGGATGGGGCAGCCACAACTGCTCTGGGCTACATCTCACAGTGTTTCACCACCCTTGAAGTAAAGAATTTTGTCCTTATATATGCACAGTGTAAATTCACTCTCTTGCAGTTTAAAACCATTACCCCTTGTTTTGTCGCTATAGGCTCTGTTAAAAGGCCTCTCAGTCTTTCTTATAAACCCCTGTTATATGTTCAAAGGCTACAATAAAGTCTCTCAGCCTGTCTTCCTAGGAAAGGTTTTCAAGATATGTGTTACTGCGCTGGTATGGGAGTCAAACTCATGACATTGACACTGGTGTTAACTTGGGTGGACTTCAGATGCTGATGGAGGTCAGGGTTGCTTAGGGCAATCACTGCTAATTCTCAAATTTTAAGTGTAGCCTTTATGATGTTTATGGTGGCTTTATAAATCAGTTTTCACCTATAGAAGTCACAAGATTTTGAAAGTTTTGTCCCTTTTTCTTTGTGAAGCAGAAGAGCTTGCTAGTCCTAATGACATAGAGAAAAACTGGAAAACATCACCTGTGTGCCTTCTTCGCTGTTTAGACTAAGGAGAAGAAAAAGGGCCATTTAATTACTTCTAATGAAAAATCTCAAAAAATAGAGGATTTAAAATAATTCTCTGAAGTCTTAGCCATAGCAGTATACCCTGCTATGTCTGCAATTGTGTCAAAGGATCTGCTGATCAAGAAGTGTGTCCTGATTATACTTCAGAAAGCAAGTGATAGGAAAGGATAACTTGCATTTTCTGTGAGAAGCCTGATGGGTCTAATGGCTAATACAAACATATAAACAAAACTATAATTGAACTGCTTCTTTATCCAGCAAACTTGAGTTAAACTAAATCTCAAGACTTAAGAGAAAAAATACTTAAATTCTTTTGCCATGTGTTTCCACAGGAGACTTTGTACATGCCGTATTAAGGCTGCCATCATAATGCTACCTTGTTCAGAATGATGTAGTTACGCTGGTGTGGGAAATATTTGCACTAAGTAAGGTTTATGCTCTGAAATACAGGGGTACACACTATTTTGTATATTCTTGCCATTATGCCTAAGTTGGTGGTTCACAGTTGGAGTGTCAGTAACAAGTTACACCCTTGAACACACTTGGTAAGCAGTTCAAAATCCACTGTCAAGGCATCTTCGTAGCTGCAAAGTGTGAATACCACCGTTTATTTGCTGGTTGCTTTTCAGGGCTTCCAGGCATGGATTGCCTGGACTGGAGTTTTTTAGTGTGTCATACGTATCCCTGCCCTTGTCTGTGGTCTGTAAAAACCTTCTATAAATAGCAGTGAGTTAACTAAATGGAAGTGTTTTCTCTGTAATGCAGATTTTTTGGGGGTTTTGTTGTTTGAATTTTTAACTTTTGATGATGCAGTCTCCTTTCACTCCTATCCTCTTTAAGTAGAAATGAAATTTGGGAACACCAAGAGAAAAGGTGGCATTTATTTCTTAATTCAAGACTTGACTTAAATGTGCAGTTGCGTAGGTTTAGCTATATTATATGTTTATTATTCCACTGCAAGTTTATGCATGGAGCAGACTGGAATCCAGTTGTGATAATCTATGGTGGTAATGCTGGTTGTGGGGCTTGGAAGGAGTTTTATAGGTGGAAATCAATTTCTTGACATAGGGTATGAATCCTTTGCCACTATAAATTCAGTAATCAAGTCATTCTGTTGTAAGTGTTCTTTGTGCTGGTCTGGCAGCATCTTGAGAAGACCATGCTTTAGACTAGGAGGTTAAAAGCCGCTAATCATGGCCTTTTCTTCAGTAATTATTTAAAAAAAAAGAAATATTGCCTTTTTACATGGTTTGTAATAGAAAAATGGTTTCACTGCTTTAATACTGCCTCTGGTGATGTGTTTCAAGCAGTGAAGGACTAGGATAGTAGTTTTTCAACTTAAAATTTTCTTTGCATCGGAGATCATTGTAGTTCTAGGTCTTATTTTCTAGCATAGGCACAAATGTTAGAAGGTATATAACTGCTGTATCTCCTAGGGTGGAAGTCGAAGTTGCCTTGTTACTTGGATTATAGGAAAAGTACTTATTCTAGATAAGAATTAGAGAATAATTACTTTTTCATGTGCAGAAAATCACTGTAAACTTGCCAGCAATAGCCTTTAGCTGGCTGGCAGAGATTCTGCCTATTGCGCTCTATTGTGACAGCTTGTTTCTGTCATTTTGCTGAAGTTTAGCCTGTAAAGTCAAGATATCTTGATCTGAGAAACAGGGAGATAGTTAAATTACATCATCATGGAAGAATACCAGCATACTTAGCTTTAAAGCCATTCAAGACTACATTGGCACCCCTTTGTTATACAGTGTAGCTGAAAACGAACTGCAGCAATAATGAACCAATCCATCTAAATCACAGCAGCTGAACAACTGACTGTTCTATCTCAAAATGCAAATGCCTTGTGTAGAATGGATTTAATTGTAAATGTTTGCTTAGTAGGGAATATGCGCCTTTTAGTTTGCAACAATAATTGTGAATACAAAGACCCACAGAATTTTAGGGTTTACATAGCTTGTCCCTGTTCTCATAACAATATTTCAAAGTCAGTTTTTAAAATGTACCATTTGGCTTTTTTCTAGCCAGTGAATAGAACTCTAAATGCCCAATCTCTAGGCGGTGTTTCGAAAACTGAAAGATAAATTTAGCTCTATGTACTTAGATCAGGCAGGATTTTCTGTTGTATTTCTTTCAAATCTATGCTAGGGCTTTTATATAGCTTCAGATAATAAAAGGAAAAATTGCTGACTTTCAGAGCTTGTATTTGGTTTTGCAGTGCATAAATGCCCAGTGTAACTTAGAATATTAGCGTTTTCTCTGCAGTTCTAGCAAGGTGCCTCTCAAACAATTAAAAGGTTACTGTTAGGAATTTCTTTTCTAGTCAGACATTCTCCTCCCCTACCCCCCACCCCCCCTTAAGATCTTCATTCTTTGTTAAATTCTTGAAAAGTAGCTGCTGAATGCAAATCATGAGGATGAATTTCTGTCACTGATTTGAATGAATTAAAACAAAGTAGTTTTTCTGTTTTGGGGGGAAAGGGGAAAGCTAACTGAGCTTCACTAATAAAGAGAGAAAGAAGAACTACCTAAGCCTCCAGGCTGTTCCTAGGTATCTTTCTGTGTAAAGAAAGACAGATAAAACTTTGAAAAAACACACACATGGAAAAAGTGTGCATGTTTATGCTTCTGTTGGCATTTTGTGTGTACTGTAATAGCCTTCACATGTGGATTAGTCCTGAAAAAAATGCAACTAAGCCCCCTGAAGAATAGGCCTTTGTGACACTGGAGAAGTTTACTGCGCCAAAGTTATGGTAAGAATTTGTAAATTTTGGCTGCTGAAGTACTTCCCCTGCTATGTTTTTAATGTTAGAAACTTGTGAGAGTGCAGTAGAGGGTGTTTTTTGGTTTGTTTGCTGGTTGGTTTTTTTTTGTTTTCTTTTTTTTTTAAATGACAATGCAAACATTCATTTCTCAAACTAAACCGCCAGTTCGCATGATGCTGCTGGTTGTATATAAACACCCTGTTGATCTTGTTCTGCAGAAGTCTTCATTGGGCTTCCTGAGTCACACAGAAATGCTCTGCTGCTCTTATTGGGGCTGTGCTGGGGATTTAGGCTGTATCTGCTCAGATTTAGTTTGCCAAATTGATGTCGTTGAAATAAATGTTTTTACTTGGAACAGGGCCCTCAAAGCTGGGGTCTTTTTCTGTCTCTTTTTCTATCTGTGTTTAAAATAGTTCATTCTGCTATCGTGGGAGTGGGATTTGTTTTGCCTTTATTCCTCAGATAAAGCTGAACCTGTTGGAGAGATGGTTAGTATTTCTTAGTTGCAAAATTGTCTTCCTCTTACATATGACGTTCTTTACACATATCTCATGTTAAATGTTTTAGTTTGTGGGTAGGCAAATCAGCTTGGGATGAGGCCCTGCAGAGCACAGAGGGCCTAGAGGATGCTGGTAGGTACCACTGCCAGGTGAGCCTTCAAAGCAGCCCAGGACATGGCTACAAGTTGTACAGCACATTTGACTTCATGGGGGTTTTCTGGAGTAACCAAGGGCAGAATTTGAGTCCAAGGCTGGACTGTCATGGTGACAAAATATTTAGAAAACATTTTCTTGCTTGAAACAAAAGCTTGGATTGTGCAACACCAAGTAGCGTCCTAGTGCAATAAACGATATTGTGTATTTTTAAAGAGTTCTCCATGTTCCCTGACCATCAGCTCTTGCCAGATTTAGCATGTTCAGGTAAAATGAGGAATTTTTCCTCTGGACTGTTGCCTTTGCAACCAAAGAGGGTTAATCCTCCCCCTTTACACACTGGTGTCGCAACAGTGGAGCAGCCAGATCTGGCCTCAGATTTTTAACATAGTGAAAAGCCCTGTTGAAGACAAGCAATGGAGCAGCTTCTTCTCTTCAGCCATGGTGACTGAGCTGCATTAAGAGCAGTTGCTTAAAACTTACACGTTGTCATTGGCATAAGTTGATCTGGTCCTGAGTGAGCTCTAGTTCTAGACTTGGTGATTGCTTTTATTGGGTTAGAATGTGCTGTTCTTGCTGCACTAGGAATCTTTCGCATTGTAGGTATTTCCTCCTTCCATAATAACTGCTATAACTTTTTTTTTTAAATGCTTGATATTTTGAGATGTCCCAGCATTACTGATATCTACCCTCTGACTTGAAAGGAAGCCAGAGGTCTAAAGTGGCTAGCAGATCATTCTTTGGGAATAACATAAAATGATTTCAAGGTGAGTAAACCTGTGGCAGCTGAGTGAAGACTACTAGCCAGCCCTGTACAGTTCAGTTCAGCATAACTGTGCCATTTGGTTAATGTATTTTTTTCTTCCCCAGTCTAGTCTGTGTTTCCTGGGTAATATCAATTGTCATTTCAGAGAAAAGCGTGATTTTACATGTATACCTCCTTCTGTGCTTGGAGCAGGAGGTGGCCAGATTTCTATCTGAATAGTGACTTGTTTCAGCTCTACCACAACTATAACCAGATCATCTGTAGAGACTTTTTTTTGATCTTCAAAGAAGTTGATGTTTTCAAAGTTGCTGTAGTTGCTGGAGTATACTGTTATTCATGGAAATGGAAAACCAAAGCAAAGTATGGAGGAGGGGGAATATTCTTTTCTAAGGTTTGCATCATCTTGCGTCTTTGTATGCTTGGCATGTAACAGTGTCCCATTCAGAGTGCTGCTTTGAACAGGACAGAGCTCCTTCTTTCCTGCTGCTTTGTTGTTTCTCTAGTTGTACTGAGCTGCAAAACCAGCTGCTTTTGCTTTTCATACCTATTTTTACCATCTCTAATTTGCTATTAAGATGTTAACTTCTGCCTCTAGTTAGCCTAGCATGTTCCTATACTGCAACTACAACGTGGGGGCAAGCAGACACTGCTTTCTCTTGTGCTACCCTTTTCACACTTGGGAAATGGTCCCCCATAAACAGCTGCAATACTACTTTATTATCCTCTTTAAAAGCTCTCACGCCTTGTGTTGCTTATAAAAGGCCTTGATGAACTTGAAATGCATGTGTACTGAGACCGCTGTTCACTGCAGTGCCCAGTATTGGTCCACCTTTTTTTGTGTACCTGGCCTTCTGTTATCCCTGTCTTGTGACAGTAAACTCTGCAGAACAGGGACTGTTTCACTGTTTTATTTGTACAGGAGGTGGCTCAGCTCCAGATGTGTATCTGAAGCTGCAGTATACTGCAGTAATATAAATCATTATATTATAGAAAGCTGTATCCAATATAGGGAAAGGAAAAAAAAAAGAAAAGGATCAGATTTACTGTGGTAAGTTTTATGCTTTTTTAAGGGTTGTTTTTTGGTGTTTGGTTGGTTGGTTGGGTTTTTTGTTTGTTTGGTTTTTTGTGTTAATCCTCTGACAGGTTACTGGCAGGAATGTGCAAAGATCAGTAATGAAGTTTTCTTACCATTTTGAGGAATCCTCCTCCCAATGGCCAGAGGAAAGCCTTCTTAGCAGCTACTCCAGGCTACTAGGAGCGGGCTATTTCAGGGCAGCTCTTGGTATCTTGGAGAGGTTTGCTTACTCCTGCAACTAGACTGAGTGTGCTTATGGCAGAACCTTGTATTTCTGGAGACTTTCCTGTTTCCAGGCACCATTTTAGAAGTGGAATGACACACAACAGGATGTGTGGTTGTCAATACATGTTCACACTTCAGAGGCCGTGCATAGCTTTTTGACCATGTACAATCCTGTGCTGTTTCTCTCATCATTCATGTGGTGAAATAAAACATGGAGGAACACAGAATTCATTTTTCCTTTTTATGCCCAGTACAAACAGAGAATGTTTATTGATATTCATCTTTCTGCTGACTCTCACAATCCTCAAACTAGTTTCTGGAGGCAAGGAGATTAAAATGAGGGCACATGGCCAAGCAGACTTGAGGTTTTGTTCCTCAAATTTGATTTGAAAGTTGCAGTTTGATAAAGTTGCATTCTTTCTGGTTTTTGCCATGGCATTTTTATAATTCTCTTGAATTACCTACGTGTACTGTTAGCGTCAGGATTTGCATGTAAAGTTTTGAATGGACCTTCTTTGAGCAGGTGATCAGACCACATCGTCTCTAATGGCTCCTTTCAACATGTGATTCTTGACCAGTTTGATATTGGCAGTCTCATGTAAAGCCCAGCCTGATTCTGAAGGAGAATAACCACCCCATTTATAGACGTGTTACTGTAGGTGTTTGGTTTTAGTTTTGGTATTCCTTATAATGGCTGTCAAACAGAAAATAAATACCAGTTCTGTGTTGCCAACAGGCCTTTTCAGTTTTCAGTGTTCACTGATCTATTCAAATACAGAAGTTGGGCTTTTTCAAGGGAAAGGTTCAAAACATAGGATAATAAATCTTGCTAATTTACTACCTGTTGTTAGCGTTCTGGGTCTGTGCTTTGGAACCAAAAGTTGCTTTTTTGCTTTAATTACTAGAATGTCTGGTTTACTAAGATTGCTATATAGCTGTGATGCTGATGGGAATTTTGCTTTCTTTTGGTTGGTTGGTTGGATGTTGTTGCTATGAAGCTCGCTGTCAGAAAGTAGAAATGTTCCTAACGTCATCCCAGCCTTTCACTCTTTTGTAGTCTTGGTGTAAAAGAAGGGGGAGGAATCGGGGTAACAGAATACATGGTGGGGCTAGCTCTGTTCTTTCCTGTCATCTCCAAGCAAGGCTTCAGTTATGTCACTGATGGAAGTTGAATTAGGTGCTTTGATAGTCACCTTCAGCAATAGCTGGTTGGCTGCAGTTCCTTGAGACTGATCATGGCAGAGGAGGTGGGCTTTAGGTTCACATTGTGTTGCTGGTGGCTGAAGTTTACAGCATCAGCCTTATAAAGGTAGAGACCTGGGCCATAAGGTCCAGCTATCATCAGTGATGGACAGCATAGCCTACTGATAGCTGAGGTGACCTGGAAGCTGAGTGTGAGCTGAGCTGATGCCCTGTGCTAGCGCCAACTTGCAAATTTCTTCCTTTGTCCCAATCAGTATAGTGACTGTGTCCTTCATCAAGGCCTGTTCATAATGGTTTAATAGTGGGCTGTCATCCTTTGGCCTTTGAGCAGCCACTTTCTGGAGTCAGACTCAATAAAGCAGATGATCTGTAAGGTAATGGAGTTCTGCTGCTTGTTGCAGGGTAATAGTCACCTCAAACGGCTGACATTAAATGCTGCTTTATGAATGCCCTTAAGTTGTAGGAGCTTATTTTGCAACTGGTGCTCTGGATGGCTGCAACCGGAGTCCCAAAGGACACAGTAAATTTTGGACCTAATTTGCCATTTCACTTAGAAAAGAGAGCCTTTGAGTGCAGGGCTGAAATTTGGCTCAGCCAGAAATGGGAAACCTTGAGCAGTCTCCAGCCTCTGGAATTTTTTTTTATCTGAGACAAGATTGTTGTGTGAAGTCTGAAGCCAAGGTCTCCAAATGAAACTACATCAAACCTGTGTTTGAAATGGGATAGATGTAGTTCACAGAATCACAGAATAGTTGTGGTTGGAAGTGACCTCTGCAGATCATTTAGTCCCCCTGCTACAGCAGTTCCAAAGGTTGGGATTTTTTTATTTCTTACTGTTTTATAACCTAAAATCTCCAGAACAGGGAGGTTCTAGAAGGATGCATGTCTAATACCAGCTTCTTATTAAAACTTTCACTCATCATTTTAAAATTGTACTTATGACCTGACATGGATTTTTTTTTTTTCTTTTTGTACTTCAAAAACTTGATCTGTCTTCCTTCCTTTTCCCACAATACCAGGATAGTGCTGACTATTTTGGAAATTGTTTTCTTTGTTCAGATTTGGACTTCTGAATGCAAACAACACTTGAATCTGATATCCTTTTCCATTTTTGCTTGGCTGGAAATGCTGTTAATAAAAGGCATAGGCATTCCTCATTCCTTGTTGCTCAGGGCATCAAATTGAAGGCAGAGCATCTAGGAGCTGAAGAAGTGGCTGGTGTATTAGAGTATCAGCCTGGAACTGAGAATCGAAGCCAGTCCTCCCCTGCTCTGACACAAACTTCCTCCTATATGATCACCTCGGATAAGGTTATTTTTATCTCTCTGTGCCCCAGTTCCCTATCTGTAAAATGGTGATAACAGCACTTCCCTACTTCACAGGGATGTTGTGAGGACAAATGCAGCTCAGGCTGTGGGGCTTTTGGAAACTTTGGTAACTGGGAGCACAGATGGAAGAAGGGGAATGTTCCACATAAAAGCTTTCTGTTCTTCAAGCCCAGTGGTAAGTTATAGTGCTTATGTGAGCATGACTTCCACTGAAGTCATGGCTTGACTGGTGCTGTGTCTTTTCTCTGAATGTTTCCTTGCTCACTACTGTGTGCATACCAGCAAAGCACTTAACGTCCTTGCTAAACACTATTGTTTGCATCCTTGGCTGCAGGCTCTCAGAGCCCAAGAGCCTGGGTGAGACTTCCTGCTTGTGTGTTTGCCAGTGTGGGCTGCTCACAGTAACTGAATGGAGTATGTGCTTCGGGCAACAGCCACCCAGTGCATTTCACAGCTCACTCAGACACTGGAAGGAGTTAAAAATACGTATGAATGGATTTTCACTTGCGAAATTCAAACTACTGTAGCAGTTACTCTGAGAAAGCTGTGGACTGCAGTCTGACCAGAAGCAAGCAATTGTCCTTGACATAAATGGTTAAATTTCATAGAAACCACATCCTTTGTGTTACTACTGACAACATAACATTCCTTAACATATGATTTCAAGTGGTGCTTTATTACCCAGCTGTACATGCAAACATACTTTCTTTGGAAGAATTTCTGTTTAGAGACACCACAGAAAAGTGCAAACCTGTTTCCTTTTTAATGTGGACTTCATAGTGCTTGTTTATATATAGTACAAGCAGGTAAGAGACAGGAAGCCTTATCTGCTTAACATTTACATTGTCACATGTCCAAAGGCAAGGCTGCTGTGAGTTGAATATTTGTTCAATCAAATCTCGCTCATGCAAATTGAAGTGTGTTTTGGGGAAACTTTCAGGCCAGAAGGTAGGAGTATACTTTGCTTATTGCTTGCTCCTTGAAACATACGGCTCATGTCATCTTCCTTCTTCACCTGCTTTGATAAATTCTATTTTTAGTTGACTCAGCCCATCCACTTGAAAAGGACAAAAATAACATCAGTGTAATCCATCCTCTCTGTCCTTTCCTCTCCACACCTTCCCTCCCCTTTCCTTTCCTGCTGCTGGGTTTAGGGCATTCAGTTGTTTGGGAAGTGATGAATTTTTTATTTGTTTTGCTTTGTTTCCGTACAAGTGGGGTTGGGGGCAGGAGAAAACATTTATACTCTACAATAAGATTGTTGTGAAGAGTATACAAACTGTCAGAAACACTTCCTCATCTCTTATAACATTTGCTGAGGGGTCAGAGTGTGCGCAGAGTGCGTGGAGGGAGGTGGAGCAGAGGGGTTGGGAAATGGCTTGCATGTGGCATACATCTGCCTGACAAAAAGCCAACCGTGCCAGGGGATAAATGGACAAACAAATAGTGTTTCAGTTCTGAGCTCGAAGGTTGAACCTAAAGTTTGCACAGGAGCAACTCTTCAGGTAGGTTTCCAATGGACCTTGACTCCTGTTGTGCAAACATGTAGAAGCTAGCTAAATCCCTGCTTGGGAGAGGATCTGCATTATAGGCTCTGCTTTATACGCCTTCTCCTGTGTCCAGCAGTGGACATCTCGCTGTCTGTCTGTATCTATCTAATCTATCTGTCTATCTCAATTATAGAATCATAGAATAGTTTGGGTCAGAAGTGACCTAAAAGATCATCTAGTTCCAGTGCCCCTGCCACTGGCAAGGATACCTTCCACTAAGCCAGGTTGCTCAAAGCCCCGTCCAACCTGGTCTTGATACACTGTTTCACAAATCAAAACTGACCAAAAGCCCCAGAAGTATTTAAGTGCCTAACCCCTTGACTTTAGCATGAATTAAAGACAAAATTAGTTCAGCACTTAATGCTAGTCTAGCTGACTGGTTTTTATCTGCAAATTGGATAAAAAATGTCCACTGAACTTACCAAAATATTTTCTGCCTGCGTTATCTGAAATATTACTGTATTCCACTATTGAGTTGATAGGGATTTGAGGGAAACTATTGTTCTGGTGAAACTGCTTTGAAATACAGCTTGCCAAGTTCTTGTGTCTTGAGCTGAGTATGTTGTTGTTCCTGACAGACACATTGTCTGGTGATATAGAGGGAGTATTTGTTTGCACAAAAAAATGCCACTTTTTGTAACTTTAGCAATTTTTAGGTTGTGTATTAAAGGTGGTGATGAGGAGCAGAAAGATTGAGGGGAAAAACCTTTAATTGGTGCCTAACGGAATTCAAGTTGGTTTTCATGATTTTTTTCATTCAATGTCTACATTTCAAATGAAAGTGAGATTATTTCTTTTCCCTTAGTTTTGTGTTCATGGAATACTGCAGGACAGGATGAAGAAAGAATTGGTTTTGAAAACTAATCACTAATTTAAAGACTAAAATTCTCCGTCCTTCCTCTTGCCTGTGTGCTATGAAAGCCCAAGCCCCATGGCAGTGTCAATGGCACTGCTGCCCTATTTTGACTCGCAGCAGACTAGGTGGCACAGGTCTGAAGGACAGCTGATTGGATCACGTAGGGACTTCTGTGATGTGAAGTGTGTTGGGGAGTACAGTGAAGCCACTAAGCAAACCTGGCTTTCAGTTAGGAGCCTAAATCCCAACTTGAACCCCCAAGCCATAAATTTGTAACAGGACTCACTACTGGAGCCTGCCTTGCCACCTCACCTCTGTGAGGTGGCATCCAGTTGCCTTGGCCCCTGTGCTCTATCCTGCTGTTAAAGCAAAGGACACCTTAGTTTTTAGGCATGTTAATTCCTTTGCAAACACAAATACGTGCTCTGGGTGATTGAAAAGGAGCAGGCCCCAAATTGAGAGTGCACTTCCTATGGTTCCAGGCATAGCTTGGGTTGCATGATGGTACTGGGCAGGCCAGCCTGCCTGGAAGGCATCTGCTTCTCTGCCTAGTAAGTCAAGTCAATATTCTCCAAACTGTAATTTTCACTGTAATGATGGATTACACTTGTCACAGTTTGGAGCATTTTGTCTTGTGAGTTTAATAAAAGAAAACAGATTCTAATGCTTATTATTTCTGAAGTCCAATGCGTCTGAACTAAAGCTCAGAGTATGCAAGACAAACTATGCTTTAATTTTACAATTGTCTGATGGGACTTTGCGATTTATTTGTTGTTACTTCCTTAATGATGTTGCAGTCAGAGGCACTGTTTTGCTAAATGTTGTGTAAAAAGTAAATTGTAGCACAGCAGATGTTGGTATTTGGATGGATGTCGGTGCAGTGGGGGGACAGCAACAGTCATCTCTGTCAGCTGTCTTCAGGCTCGGCAGGCCTGCTGCGTGGTTACTTTGGTGTGTAAAAACAGCTCGTTTTGCAACTGGGAAGTTTGGCATTACATTTGGCACTGAGCCATGTAACTGGGTTAACGCAAGTGTTTATCCAGCAATTTTCTCAAAATTGGTAACTTGGAGGAAATGTTTATTAAACTTCAGTACAAAGGAAGGGGGAAATATGACTGGATCCCTTCTTTTTAAAAGGCATTAATGTTTGTAATACTAAACCCCATTTTTTTAAATTCTTTTTATTTCCCCCACCCCGTCTGTCTTTTGCTGTTTCATCATCAGCCTTTTTGTAGCTGTTTACATTTCCTTTTTTAAAGATTAAAGCAAGGAAGCATACCTGATGAAATGCAAAGTATATACAGTGCCATAACCACCTTTCTCTCCATCCTGTGTGCTGTCATGAGGTAGGTGCAAAGAACTGAGTACTGCAAATGAAGCTATTTAATTGCCTCCACCCCCTGTTCAGTAGAGATTCTGACTGCAGCATGGAACAGGAGCCCTGATCTGCAGACCATTTGATTTTTGTATGACAAATTCCTGTAAATTTTATCTTCAGGTTAAGTACAAGAATCCTTGCAGGCCATCAAGAAATTTTTGTAGATCTCCTGTCAATACTGGACACACATCTTTATGGAAAAAGCAATTTGGACTGCATTTTCAGTAAGGAGGGGCAGGAGAAAGCAGTGGTTTTGCAAATCAACAGCAGCAATTTCAATTGGATTTCATACCTGAAATTTAGAACCTGTTGATTAAAGGTTCATTGAGAAACTGTATCGTAATGGAGACATTTTGGATTAATTTTTCTAGTCTATTTTAATCTTGTGCTGCCCCTATGATGTCTTTGTTGCTTAAAAAGGCTCCCATTTCTCTTGGAAAAGGGAAGATGATTAAGAAACTTGGATTCTCTGGTGAGGGGAAGAAAAGTATGTAGATAAACATATTCTCAAACCAGCGATAGTGACCTGGTAGCAGACTTGTGCTTAGTTAATTTTGTAGTTGAACTGTGGTTTTATCACAAAGTACAATATCAGGATGGTAATTTTCATGTGGGTCCTTTTTCTCTCTGCCTCTCTCAGCAGAGGGTGTTGCCTGTACCTCCTGATTTCTGTATCCAAATGTGGGTTCATTTAGAAAACAGTAATTTGCAAGAAGGTCTGCCCACTACAAAGATTAATTTAGTGCGTTGTGGATAAATGAAAATTGCAAACTGCTTTTTGGAAACTTTTTTGTTTCTTACCTTGGTACTGAAGCTGATGTTAAAATGTTTTTCACTCACTGTGGAAGGAGAGGAGGAAATAAATGCATGAAAGCATTAATTTGGGAATAAACTAAAGTTTATAGCTTCCTGTGACCAGAGGATGGGCTGAGTTTTGGAAGCTTTCCCTGTGAGCACTGGCTCTGCCTGCGAAGTCAGTGCAGTGATGTGTGCTCATGGCCAGGCTCTCTCCTGGCTCGCTCTGTTTAACATACATACGTGTGTGTGTGTATATTTACACGATGTAGCTTTGCTATTTAAACTTGCTCTGATTGGCTGTGTTTCAAGAGGTCCTGAATGGGGAGCAATATTCACCCCATGGGCTGGGCACAACCTGCCCTTCCAGCTGCTCATGTTTCTGCTGGGATGGGACCTGGACCAGGACTGGTGATGGCCACAGCTGGTGTGGCCTACGATGGGAGTCAGACTTCCGCTTCTCCCTGCCCTGCCTGTTCTCTCTGCAGCCCAGTGCCTTCCTCCCTGCCCAGCAGAGATCCAGCTCCAGGGGCACCCCTTTGTCAACACCCTCCTCTCTGATTCAGCCAGAGTGCATCATCTCCAGCTGGGGTGGATTCATCTTGGCTCACGTCTGCCACACTGTTTGCCCTGTGCAAGGTGCCTCTATGCTCCCCATTTCTCCTGCTGCTCCCCTCCTGCCTTGTTGGCAGCAGCAGCAGGGTTTTCAGGGTGGCCTTGCTTGGCTTGACCCGTGGGGCAGCAGAGGAGCCCCTAGCAGCTGCTGCCTGAGCTGATAGCATCAAGTCAGGGACCAGTGGAAGAAAATGCTGTAACCAGAGCACACACTAAGCATCGAACGACGAAGCAGGGTGTGCATGCAGGGTTTTCTGTACATGTGCAGGTACCTTCCTTTGCAGAAGTCCCTGAGGCATGACATGGCCCTAGATGACCTTCCTCAGGAACGTTACCCCAGGTGACCTGTAGTTTGGTTTCTCTCTCTCTCTCTCTCTCTTTCTGCCTTTCTATCAACAAGGCGAAAAAACACCCTCATATATATGAGTTTGAAGCTTTATTTACAGCTTTCTGGTGTTCTCATTCTTAAAGTGTGGGAACATAACTCTTTTGGACAGCTGCTGAAGTTGTTGAAAGTTCTCCTACAAACCCAAAGCATAGCTGTAACCTGGCTAGGCAAGTGATGTGTTTTGGTGTTTATTTTGCTTCTGTTCTTCGGGGACATGAAAGTCAAGAGTGGGAAGATGAACTACAGAGAGCAGACTGTGCTCAGTTGTGGGACGAGACTTTCGGGATTCAGGTGGTAGAGGGGATGTGCATGGTGAGAAGCAGTCGTGTGGTGTGCTGTGCTTGAAAAATCAGGTGCAGAGGAAAGCTGCGGCCCTCACCTCTAAAATGCAGTGGGGCAAGGGCCAGGTTTGCACATGGTAGCTGGTGTGAGTTTAGGGATGGCTCGGGGTGCAGAGCAATCTTTGTTTTTCCCCTGGGAATGGGAGCAGTTGCAAAAGAGGAGATTGGAATTTTTGCCCTTTCTTCCCAAACCAACAGGTCACTGCAGGCTAGAAAGCATTATTCAAGCTCCCATCTTCCTGTGCCCATCTGTTTTTTTCTTCTGTGTGATATATACTTCTAATTTTTGATGCCTTTAAAAAAAAAAAAAAAGGAAAAAGAAAATTGGCTTTTACATACTGAGATGCTGTTGCAACGTGAAAATTAATTCATGGTAACAGTGTCAAGGTAGGTCAGTCTTTATTCAGGTGAATCTTTATTTCATTCCTGCTTGTGAAAGGAACAGCTCTTCATGTTACTGTCTGGAAGGTATTTTTCCTAGAGCTTTGAGCAGTTAGGGAGAGGTACAGCTTACTGGAATAGATGACTTTGGGGTTCAAAAATAATAGTCACAATTATAGGTATGGTTTTTTAGTAGTGCATACATATGTTCCAATATTACTGGACTAAATTGTGGTACCACTGAAATCCAGCCTGATTATACTGAGACTGAAGATTTTTGCTGGTTCTTGTAAAAATAAATGAATTTTAGCAGTGTTTAAAGTGGCAGAGGTGTGTCCAGCTGAGTCTGTGTCCCTGTTGAGGCAGCATTGTAGATTGTGCTTGGCTTTACAGTGACGAGACACCTAAATCCAAGGCACAAAAATCCTTGGCAAGGTTTCTTACACCTGCGTTGCTCGGCTGAGCTTAGCACCAGAGCTGCAGCGGCTTTGCGCTCTCATGTTACCCAGTGGTGAAGTTACTTTAATAAATTCTCAGTATGCAATTAAGTTATTTTGCAAAATTCCTCTGAACTGAGGCAGGCACTCCTGTTATCTGGAGGCGACTTTCCTTGCTGAGTTTGGGGTAGTGACTCAGTGAAAGTTATCTCTGGAATACTAAATTTGGAGGCGTAACCAGGAGGTTGCCATGATAACAAATATTAGAACTTGCTTTCTGGGAAGTGCTTGTAATTTTCCCATTGATTGCCATTAAATGGCTCAAGATAAATGAAACTTACTAGAACTAGCATGGTCTTCATGTACTTTTCCAGGGTTTTGCAGGCTTGGTAGTGATGAAATGAAGAAGGGAAATCCAAATTAGCCCCAGACATACAAATAGCACACCCTTTTTTATGTTGCTTCTTATTTTTGCCATTGAAATATTTGTTTAACTTGGCTTTTATGCATCTTTCTATGAAATATTTACCCAGTAACTGTCTGTATAAACACGTTTAAAATTCTGCATTGATTTTTTTTTTTTTCTTGGCACTCTTAAAAAATTTCCTGATGCACAGCATGATCACACAATTACTGCTAGAGCTTTTATTGTAAGTGGCCTAAAACAACTCTGTATTTATGTTGAAAATTAGGACTCAGACCCAGAAGCTGAAGGATAACAATACAATGTGCTAATTTCTCACCCTCCATATATTGTTCTGCAGCTTAGTTTTCACAAATAGAGCTTTTTTTTCTGTTTCAAACTGCTTCTGAAGTTTGTCCATATCCTCTGTTTTGGAAAAGCTGCTGTTTCTGTAAATCTCGCCTGATGTCCCTTAGCTTTTTTTTTCACCATTTCTTTACAATTCCCTGAGGTTTTGATTTGCTTTGTGAATGACCCAATGATCTAGTAACGGGAGCCTAGAACAGCGAGCCAGGGGCTCACTGCGGATGTTTTCTGCGTGGCTGCATCCTGCTTTTTCCCTCCCCTGCTCTTGCTTTCCCATGTGCATCCACCCCCCAATTTACCAGCTCACCTCAGCTTCACCAGCCTTAGGATTTTAATGGGGAGCCGCTGCTGAGTACTTTCCGGATTTAATGTTTGCAAAGCAAATAAATGCATCATGAAAATCACTCTTGCCTGAGTCTTTGGCTCTCCTAATCTTTTTTTAATGGGGCAGAGTGGGGAAAGGAACTAAATCAATTTTTAATCAATTAATGATGCTTTTCCTGAATATCCTCTATGTGTTGGCAGCCCTAGGAATACAAGCTAAAACTGCACTTTCAGACTTACTTTGTTTAATCTCTGGAAGAGGTTTGGTTTGTGTCCGTTTCATTGCTTTGTCCCCTCTTACACTATCTGTCAGTCTCTAGACAGGATTTACTGAAGAACAAAACTGGGTATATCATATTCAAATAAGGCATGTGTTCACACAAATGCAAGAGTCACAACTAAGGATGCTTATGCTAAGAGGTAAAGTAATTATATCAGCTTTTAGATAATGTATAGAAAAGCCCTTCATTGTTCTAATACACCAGGGTGTGGTGTGTTTGGTGGTTTTGGTTTGGGTTGTTGTTTTGTTTTTTTCTCTGTGTTTTTACTAGAGATCATAAAATCTTTGGAGGATTAAGTCACACCTTTTATATAAACACATACAATGTATTTAAGAGCTGGATTTGCAGAAATACTGATTGTATTAGCTTCAGTATGAGCTCGAGGAGTAGTTGTGGGTACCTCACTCCTCTAAGGGAAGATACTTCAAAAATTGCAGAGGCTTACTAGTTTCAGTGCCTTGTTAGCTGCTTGTGCTGTTTTCCATCATAGGTAAAAATTACCTGGAGGGAAATAATTGTTCCAAGCATGCTTAATTCAGTTCAGTGAATCTGACACCTCCTCTGTCATTTTTGTATATTTATAAGTATCAGAGAGTTGGGCACCTGTCAAAAGCAGAAGATATGTGATGGCACTTTCTGTTACAGGAACTTATTTTGTTAAAATGCTGTAGCTGCTTGTGAGCATACTACAGAAAAGATTTCTCTAATTGTGTTGGACACCTCATGGTAATTTTAAGTCCCTTTGCTCCCACCATGAGGTAGTGGAGATGCAGTTCACTCTGAAATTGTTTTCAGTGTAGCTGAAGAAATCACTTCATACTTCCCTGTAATTTATGTAGCTATCCTTAAAACTGCTGTTTTTTTAATGAAACTTCGTTTACATCTTCTCTCACTGGAGGCAGCTGTAGGTTAGTACTAGCCTGAGTAAGCTGTGCCAAAGGTAGGAGTAAGGAGTTTTTTACATGCTGATTAATTCTCTTTTGCTCCTTTGGGAATATCTGGTATTGCTTAAATTGATTGCTGTAAGCAATATGGCAACATTTTTGACCTTCTAAAGCTGAAATTCAGCAAAAAAAAAAAAGAAGAAAAGGGGGGGGAACAGAAAAAGCGAATATTCTGAGTTTTACATAACCGTACAGTTGAAATACAGTGATTAAAAAATACAGAGGTGTCATCTTCTGTAGCGGTGGTCTTGGCTGGTGATCTCAAACCCTTTGACAGAGATGGAATTGAAGAACGCAGTATTTGTCCATCTCCTGCATGGAGAACATATTGAGTGAGAATCTGTTTTTCTTTCTCCATAATCTGACTTTTCATCTCTCCCGTGGCCTAGCTTTGTGAATCAGAGCACCCTTTCCTTGCCTTTGTTAGGTATTCCCCATCTGCACTGTTGTGTAACTAAAGACAGAGGTACCTTCCAATACAATTATTTTTCTACACAGTGCACCCATAGAGCTTTGTGGGAAGTGCCAAGCCAAGGCTGTTCGTTGCTTTCTGAAGTTAATTTAGAAATGTGGGGTGCCAGGTGACCAGGAGTCGTCCTCGTGGGGCTCCCTTTGTTGCTTGAAGGCCAGGCCGCTCAGCCATCCCCCTTCGCTCCCCTCTTCCCTCCCCTCCCATATTCCCCCAAGATATGATAATGAAGCAGGTGCCCTGTATGGCAGCTTTCTGTGAGCGTGAGAAACGACAGTAGGTTTAGAAAAGCTGGAGCTGAGCTGGAGGAGGAGGAGGCATTTCTTCTTAACCTGTTGGCAGTCATGTCACTCACAGCCATGCGGGCTGCCGGCACACCCCACAACCTTCCAGCTGACCGAGGGAGAGTAAAGCAGGGAGTGGATTTGCCGTGCCCCGAATTATCCCATTGCAGCCATGGGACCCCACATTAGAGAAGCCAGCCTGCGAGCTGCGGAGCCCTGGCCTGGCGCAGGCGGGCGGTGAGCTGACCTCCCACCCTGCCGGGGAGCGTGCCAGCGGCAGCCCTGGCCCACTCATTGACATTCAGGGCACAAGCAGTGCCTCCGCAGCTGTACGCTGGAGGTGGCGGCTGAGGAGGCATCCAGAGAGGGGCCCAAAAACATCATCAAAGAAACTGCCCCCCTTCGCTGTGCCTCTCAATAGGCAGACAAACCAGAGATCCTCTCACTGAGCGTGTTGGGAAAGACATTCACATAACCTCCTTTTTTTTCCTCCGCTTGCTTTCTTTTTCTTTTTCCTTTCCCCAGAACCTGGCACTGTGCTTAAATATCTTGTTTTGACAGTTTGTTGAGGAAAGGGAAGAGTGGAGCACCAGCCTGGTGGGTGTCTGTGCAGCTATTTTAAAAAAACAACATATTTGAACTGAGAGTTTTCATTCGGGTCACCCTAGACTTAATTTTTTGATGTCAAGTCGTTAAGATCCAGAATTAGCTTGCTGTGTTTGGAAAGGGCTTCCTTCCGAGTGCTTTAGAATTGCGAAGGCAAGTTTTCAAGCCCTGCTTTCTGTTTCCAAATCTGTTTTGATTTCAGCAGGTTTTGAAGCGAGCGGACGCTTACCCTATTTACTCAAGCAGCACAAACTAACTGTAAATCTGTCCTACTCTTCAGCACACATGAGATGGCAGCTTCGAAAGCTTCATGTCTTTAAGGAAGCTGGCATCTGCTTCACCAAAGCTTTATTAGGCTGACAGGATGCAGACCAATTCTCATAGCCATTGAAGTGTCAGAAATGAGTCACTCTGCCTTTGACCGGTGGCACGTTAACGCTGCGATTGGTGTAACTTTCATGTTTCCCTCGTGAAGTTCAGGGCAGTACAATCAAGGAATGTCATACATCTTTGGAGTGTGTGGGAACGTAGGGAAAGCTTGCATAACTCAAAGCTGTAATATTTTGAGTGTTACCCTTAATTGTAATTAATGGTGATAGTTTGGAGGCTCAGAGCAAAAAGTTTAATGCATTGTTTATCCATGGATTTGTGGTGGTCACTTGAGTGCATGTCATATAACTGAGACCTTGTTTTCAGTTGGTTCTCCTGGGCTTATTTGGGTTACTTTGGGGCATAAGAAAGTTAATAGTTGGTCCAGCGCTTTTGGAAATATCAAGGGTATCACTGGACGCTGACTTAGTTAACCTAATGACTTTTTATTTTCAAACCATTGGTATGTATCAGTTGATTAAAAAAAAAAAAAAAGCAGAGGCTTCTTAAGTATAGTCTGTTCTGAATTAAAGGGTGTGGTGTTGGCTTTGAATGAGCTTGATGCAGCAACAAGCATGCAGCAGTTGGTAAATAAAGATGGATTTTCTTTTGTTCTGCTGGTGCTTGCTGCTCATTATTCTCCACTTACCCTGTGAGCTTCCCAGGGAGTGGCAGCTGTTTCTGATGTTAGACACTCTATCAGTGGTAGACAGCTCCAGATTCGGTGAGATGCTGTTGTGAGGAGGAGAGGAAAATAACCTAACCCCGCATTATTGTAAATCCTCAGTAGAATTAACTTTTCATGAACCAAAAGAGTTTTGTGTTTAACTTTTTCTGAAATATTCAGGCATAAGCATGCTTTGCTGTATGTGTTACTGTGAAAAAGCTTTTCTGGCATGAGATGGATTTACATTCTAAGTGTGTGTTAAGTGTTATAATGTGCAGTGTGTGGGGGCAGACACAAGGCAATAAAGGGAAATTGGTCTATAACAATCTTCATGTATATTTCCAGATATATACAGTTTGGGAATCTTTGCAATTTAGAAATTGCTTGGAGTAAACAGAATGGTACATAAAGATTTTAAATAATAAAGCTAGCAAGCTACAGAGGAGTCTTATTTGGTTCCAGGATTTTATATGTAGGATTTATAACCCATGCTTTTGCTTTCCTGTCTCTGCAGTGTTAGCATTCTGTTACTGAAAACAAAGAAGGCTCTGCCAGGGCATTACACAAGCAATGAATCAGAGAGGAAAAAATGTTTTGCTTTGTAAATTGTTCATTTTTCCATGGTGGATCATTGTTATTATTTTTTTCAGTGTTGTCTGATAGCATTTGCTACACATGCTTGCATTTACTGTGTTCGGTACAATTCTTCTAGTGTGACTGCATAACTACGAGTATTGGTGACTTCAAGTAGCTTCTTGTGATTCTTAAAAACAAAAACATAACAGGAACAAAAAACCAGGGCAAAAATTGAAACAGCTCAGTTCACTCTTCAGGCATGGCAGCTTAGTGCATGTATCAGAGGAAGAAAAAGGTGTTAATGTTTTTCAGTCAGCTTTGTCCAGGTGGTTCCACAGACTTGTTTTTCCTGTATTGACCAACTCCTTTTCTGCCTAAAATACTCACATTTGCTGTCATGATCAATGTGGTTCTTCTCACGTGTTGCAGGAATTTTGTAGAGTTTTTTTGGCTAATCGTAAAAATGTAAGTTTGTTTCTCAAGAATACATACTTTGTATATTTTCTTGATGAGCGTGTTGTTCAATTTGTGTTTCAGAACTTCTGTAGAGGAATGATAGTTTGTTCTGGCTTTAGTGTAAAATTATGCTTACAGATGATCTGAATGGGAAGTCACTCACCAGGCAATGTCTTACCAGTGTGCTGCAAGATGCAGAAGTGTAAGCTTAGTGTATTATACAATAAAATGTATACCTCTGATACTTCAGTGTGCCTCATGCTGTCCTTGGCAAGAACAGTATCAATAGTATGTATTCTTGCCATATTACATGTTTCATTAAGCTCCAGATATGTGGAAAAAGAAGTTTAAAATAACATTACTTTTTTGCAAATTGAAAGGTGGATCAGGACCCAGAACCGGCTAAAGCAATAGCTAAGGGAAGGTCCAAGTAGAATGGTCCTTGCAAAATCCCTGTCAGTAATGAAATCCTTGAATTTTCACAGAGAAAGAGTGAAGGAAGAGTGAATGTGGAGGAGGATGCTATGTACGTATTATGGAATAGACCATTTTAAAGACTGTGTGATTAATTCTGTTAGATGATATGTTTCTAACAGAAAAACAGATCGATGGAATAAAGCTGTGAGAGAGTGTAAGAGCCAAACTTAAGCATTTAATCTAAGAGGAAGAGTCTCTTGTGACAGTACAGTGCAATTTTGTGCAAAATTATGCATACTTACTGAAAATAACCGGATAATAATTTCAGAATCTGAAAAAAAATGTATGTCTTCATAAATACTGAGGACTAAGATGCATAGTGTGGATTAGGAAGTAAGAGAAATGGAAACTGTCTTGTCGCTCTTATTTTTCATCACATCCAATCTGAATTTAGTCCTAAATGCAGGTATGATAACGGGTATATGATGGTGCCTAGGTCTTCTGGGTCTGCTTTAAGCAAGAGAGGAGAGTACTGACAAGTCAGGTATGGAACAGTGTGTTCCAAAATCATGACAGTCTTGGCAGCTGTCTCCTTACCTGGAAAACCTCTTGTCAAGAGCTAGGCTGAGCATGCTGTGCATCTTCTTGTCCCTGTAGTCACATCACTGGTGTAATAGTAGTGAGGTTGGAGTAATCTCATTGACCTGGGCTGAGTTGGACTGATAATTTAAGTGTGAAAGGCTTCATAATCTCCTACTGATCCCAGAAAGTTTTCAGCTTTTAATTAAGGTCAGAATTAAAAAGATGAAAACAAAACCTTTTGCGCTTACTGCCTAGCTTATAAATGTTAAACCATGACAGCTATTGGTGAGGAGTTCTGAAATTCCTAAAGCAATGATGACATTCTTGTAAACCCCTTATAGGTTAGTATAATGCAGCTGTAACAGATGTCTCTAAAAGAAAGACTAACGTTTGTGCTCAGAGATTCCTTTTCCTCTCTTCCTTGCCCCGCACATTGTTTCATCAGTGCAAATGGATGTTTTCTGCAGACATGGCAGCTGGAAGGGTGGCTCTGTGTGACTCTCTCCACCAGTTCAGTAACTCTGTTTTTTGCTTTAGATGAGAAAATTAAAAGCCTAACAAGGGCTGAACAGGTGAAAGCAGCAGCTAGGGGTGCATGTGCCCCTGGCCATGTGGCGTTGGTGTTGGGATTGCTTGTGCTTCTGTATGCAGAAGAAGAAATGGCACAGCTGGTGCCCAAAGCAGGTTGAAGCTGCACCGCAGAAGGAGAGGAGGTCTGTGAGGAGAGGAAGGAGGCAAAGCAGCTGTGGGGGAGTTGCTGGGGCAGGGTATGCATTGCTGGGAGAGAAATTACCAGCGGAGGAGAGCTAAGCAGCAGGGAAAGAAGGTATGAGCACAGCCTGGGAGAACAGGAGAGCAGCAGAAGGTTGCCAGAGCCAGTAAATCTGGGAAACCTTTTCTTCTTGCTGCTCCCAGTAGTCGTTTGAAGAGCTCACTAGCAGAAGAAATCATGGGCACTGGGTACCAGCCACTGCAGGGGCAGCATCACAGGGTGTGCAAGTCTGCTCCTACTGCAGCAGACCAGAAGGAGGCTTTTCTCCTAGTCTGCTCCCTCATCCTCTCCCTGGTGTTGAGTAGACAAGTGAGAAAAGATACAGAGGGAGGAGGGTGTAGAGGCTGCCCAGCTGTGGGTGCTTTGTAGTGACCGCTTCTTTATTTAATATTTTTAAATCAGTTATTGTTGGGGTGAGCAGTGTTGGAAATGTGTGGCTGGTACCCTGGTTTGAATAGCACCTCAAGTGGGGCTTTTGTGATTCAGCTGAGTTAGAAACATTACTGCAGGACCTTGTACGACCTAGAGGGCCAGCTTGGCAGCATGTAAAGCTGTTTGAGGTTCTGAAGAGACTGCTGGAGAAAGTGACAACAGGGACAGTGAGCAAAGGGGGAAACTGAGGTATGCTGACAAAGTCCCCCAGAAGAGCCACAGGTGGAACCCCTGTCTTCCTTCCCTAAAGCCCAGCTGAGTAAATCAGTAAATAATTGAGGATTTGATCAACTGTTGGTTTTACTCTACTGCTGGACATTTTGAATGTGGCTGTATCACAGTCATGTGACTGTCACCTGTGCAGGTTACTCAGATCAACAGTAGCTTGGTGTGAGCAACAGATGTTTTTTTCTGTCAAAGAAAGGTGGAATATCTTTCACAATAGATGCTTGTTTTCTTCACTGTGGTAGCTATACATCACCCAGTGTTTTCCCCTTCATATTGTGATATATCATCTCATGTTTCATGCTTGAGATGTCGTGAGAGGAGTGAGTGATGTTATGTAACATAAGCAGAGAATTATCTTCTTGTGGTCTAAAAGTGACTGTTGGTTTGATAAAGCAGTTGACTAATTAGTAAATTACCCATTGTTGTTTAAAATACTTGCGCTGCAAAATGTAAATGAAAAAAATTTCTCCACTTGTCAGTATGAAAAATGACAATAGCAAAAATAATACATAGGACATCTGCTCTGATTTTTTTAAAATTTAAAATGCATTTAAGGCAGATGTTGCATAATTTGAATGGAAATCGGAGTTGATGGAAGAACAAAACATAGCTGTTTACCTTTTATGAAGTCCCATTTTCACGGTTAACATCTGACTCAGTGCCTGTATTTTTCCACTGTTTGTATCAGAATGAACTGAGTGTTCTTTAAACTGCTGGTGTGTCAGGATGACATATAGTTTCAATATTAACAAAAACCCAAATATTGGCAAGTCAGTTTGGGGTGCAGATTTTGGTGTGTTTTCTGATCTTCTCTCCCTTTGCCCATCCTTTCTTTCCAGGAGAATACATAAAAACATGGAGGCCGCGGTACTTTCTTCTAAAGAATGATGGCACGTTCATTGGCTACAAGGAACGACCGCAGGATGTTGACCAGCGGGAATCACCTTTAAATAACTTCTCAGTAGCTCGTAAGTGTTTTTACCTGCTCTCTCATCCAGTCTGGGGGATGATGTCTTCTTTTAGTCATAGCGCTGGTGAGCTGCATCAGTAACATCAAAATCTGCCCAGAGTGATGTATGTAAACACTCAGTGTGTTTATTTGAAATGATAACCCCTTCATGTGTTTCTCAGGAATGACTGTGGTGTGAAGGTTTTTCTACTAATTCATTATTTCTGGGTATAGAATAAAATGGGTTTATTTGTTAATATTTTGTATGTCTGTTGTCCAGCAAGTTGCTTTAAGGTGAAAGTTCACCCAGGTGTGTGTCTCGATACTTGGCAGGTAGGCACAGCTGAAGTGCTTCAGCCTCTGTTCTGCCACCAGGTCTGGATTCTAGTGGCATTGACGTAGGTCAAAGTTATTTGATTGTTAGCATAAGAGAATGCAGAGCAAGTACTGTTTTTAAAGAAATGCGCTCCATTTTTCTGAATTTTGAACACAAACCAGTATTTCTTCTATTAGAGCCAACAAAATGGTGTGGAAATAATGGTATCACCTAACCTCTGCACTCCGTCCCATGCAGACGTTTCCGACTTTGCTCAGGTGCTGCAGTACAGGATGTGATAGAAGACTCTGAAGAGAATTTCCTTTTCTTGCTCATGTTTTTAACCTTTAGCTATATACTTCCAGCTTTTTTTTTCTCCTGTTTTTAATCTTTCCTGTCTCATGATTTGCCTGTGTCTCGTTCCACCACTTAAAAATAGATCATTGTGGCACCTGTTATTAACAACAGTCTGTTCTGTGTTCCTGGTAACTAGTGGAAGTGAACCTCTGCAGAGAGAAGGGTAGGGAGTTTCCCTCTTCATTACAGGGTAGCTTGAAATATGTGGGGTTCATCTTTGTAGTTGAACTTTAAGCAAACAGATTTATTTTGGAACACCCTGGGTCTGGAAGAGGGCTGGGCAGCACTAGGAATTAATGCAAATGTTCTTTTTTTTTCCACTGGTAGCAACGTATACCAGTTCTGACTGATGATGGGAATAAATAATGGATGTGCTGTTGCCTGATTCCTCTGTGCAGGATGCCAAGAGTGCTTTGGAGTTTTTGTCTCATTTTATAGAGGGAATTGTAGTGTTTTCATTTCAGTAATGACACAGTGCTTTCTTCTTTAGACTGGTATCTCCTTATGGATCAAGAATGTAAAGAAAAGCAGCAGAAAGCCATTAATTCCTAAATTAATTCAGTACTTGGTCTGTAGCCAGAGGCTTTTAACAAATGCACTTTTTGCAGGACACTTCTGTACTTTTTGCAGCTAACTGCATTACTTACAATAATTATTTACTGCAGCTCTGTGCTTAGGAGTAAAAAAGAAAAGATACATCCTTTGCCTTTTCTTTGTCCAGGTTGCCTTCAGAATGGGTTAACTTAAGTCGGTTTTTACAACAGGAATATGGTGTGCTTTTTTTTTTGGCAGATTGGGCCCAAGTTTGTTACCATGGTGTCAAAGCATTGTTGAAAAAGACTCAACACATGCTTTTAGAATAAGATGTAGTCGCCGTAAGAGGAATGGCAGGGAGGGTGCTGAGTGGAAGGATGTTCCTACCAGTGGATCTTGCCTGATGAACCAGTGGCAGGTCAGGAAGCTGGAGGAGGCTCCTTGCTAGAAGTCATTATTGTTGTTTTGGGCTCACAGAAGCAGCTGTTGCCCCACCAGGATTTAATTTCTCATGTAGGCACTGGCATGCAATGCTGCCAGCACCTGATGTGCGGTTCCCTTCTGTGTACCCTCCACACTTGAATCATTTGGATATGTTTTGCACCACAAGTTTTCCCTTTGAGCCTTCTTGCCTTGTACTTTCATTTAGGTTAACTTGTCGAGTTAGCATGAGTGAACTCAAGCTACCTCTGGAGGAAGACTCAGGGCAGAATGCTGCCTTGTGCTGCAGAGGCAGCCTGTAGAAGCCTCCTGCCAGTGAAAGGTGGGGAGAATTCAGAATAAATGTTTTGTAAAAATGAATCCTTTTTTTTTTTTTTTCCCCAGGAGCTTTTTTGTTAAAAAAAACCCAACAAAACAAAACCCTGGCTTTTTTGTTAATTAGTACACTAGATTTTTTTTTTCCTCTTTTTTAATGAGATGGCAGGCCGTCTCTGTCAGTCTATTCTTTGGAAGTGGTCCCATGTTTTTGATTAAAATCTTTACCCTCTTCTGTTATAAACTAATGTAGGCTTTTTCATCTTTGAGTGTAAAAGTGTTTTTTTCCATGACTAGGGGACTCTTCTTACTTGTAGTGTAAAACTCATATTAAGTGATTTTTGTCAACCCATGAGAAGTAGGAAGTAGTCCATTCAGGCAAAAGTAGTGCAGAAGAGAACATCTAATGATCATCTGTCTTTTCCTGTAACAGGCATGAAAACACTATTGGTAGTAGGTAGAGTGTGTATTCCATGTGCTTCCTGTTCTCTTCTTTCTTCTACACTAGACTTTTCCTTTCAGTCAGTGAAGGTTTTGATGATACATCTTTGAGAACTTGTGTCTAGGCACCCCATGGGTAAAGAAAGGCTTGGGGTTTTTTTTAAGTACCTTTTTCTCCACATAATTTTCAGTTTAAAGTAGCCATATTTGTGTTTGTAATGTAATAATATGTTTAAGTTTATTTTCCCCAGAAGTTACCTGTTGGTGATTTATTAAAAAAAAAACCCAACCAAACAACAACAAAACAAAGCAAATAAAACAAACAAACAAAAAACCCCAAACAAAACCCAACCAACCCAAACAAAACTCCCACCAAAGCAAAACTAGGAAAGATTGTGCCTGAGCATTTAACTGTGATTTCTGAATCATACTTGTGTTCATATTCTGGACTTCACCACTAGTAAGGTAGAAGGAATAAAAAAGCCTGTAACTAACTAGTTTGCTCCAGAGACCCTGCAGGTAAATAACCAACAGAGCCTGTGTTGTAAATCTCTGGGATAAGTAGCCTTCATACTGATTTTAATCTCAGATTATCATGTATGTCTGCCTGTTAGGTTATAAGCCTTTAAAATCGTAGCTGAGAAGAGCAGTATATTGTGAAAAACCACATGGAGGGAGAGGCTGTTCCTGTTAGAAAGAAGGGATTATTTCTCCTGACTGTCAAAAAGGAGGGTGAACGGTGGTGGTTTTGTTGTACAGCTGAAAACATAATTGCTCAACAATATGAGTGCTCCTTCTGGGACAGGACTGCATGTCTGCAGTCAAGCATTTATCAGGGGACACAGGGTGGCAGATCAGCAAACAGATTTTTTTTGTCTGCAGTTACGAGGGGCCATTTTAGTCCAAGTCTTTAACTCAGGGCTCCCAGCTCCTTCCTTTTGTCAAGTTTGGAGGTGAGTCTGTATGGCAGTGCCAGCAGAACAAGAGCACTTCAACATAATATTCCTGTTTGCCTTTCCAAAGTTTTGTTTATTCAGCATTCCTCTTGCCTGATTTGCCTTCCCCCATCCCCATTGCCTTCCATAAGGAAATCAAAGCAGGAATGGGAAAGATTCTTCCTTGACATTATTGTTTTAAGTGTGATGTCATTATAGAGGAAGCAGAGTTTGACACTTTCATCGAAAGTAATCTGACTTTTAGCTTAAGTGCTGGGGAAGCAAATATTGTGACATTTTAGAAAGTCACTGGGATAATACTAAGTGTCTTTCAAATACAAAATGGTAATTTACATGTGAATGCCTTGGTGTCTATTCCTGTTAGGAACAATTTCTCTGTCCTACTTACTTTAAAAGACCAAATGCCAGGGAAGAATCAAGAGGTTCTTTAGAGCAATTTAAATAATTTTTAACAGGCTGCTGTTTATAGTACTTACTTCGTTGCAAATGTGGAATACTTAATGTTGGCCTGTTTGACAGGAAAAACTGTCTTTAATGTGGATAGTCGACCCTCAGCCCTTATTTGAAATGTGAATGTTTTTATAGCAGAACCCCCAAACATGCCACAAATCAGACCTAACGTTATACAGCATTTGTATCTATGCTGTAGTGGTGCATGTTGAGGTACATGATATAAGGCAAGTTTGGTGCTTCTCTAGCTTGCCAACTACAGTGAAGAGCACAGAGTTGTTTTTAAAAGTAAGAAAAATTTATGGCTTCATTTTTTTGTTGATAAAATCTATGTGATTATTGTACATGGGGAGAGCGAACTGGTGGCTTCAAGCTTTGTGAAGCCTATGTGGTGCAGCACTTTGGTAAAGCAATTTAAAAATAAAGCCGTCTGTATTTCTTGATATGTGCTGTTATGATTGAGCAGGGTAATTAGACAGCATATTGTTTACTAAACAAAACGCTTCTATGTGACATACTTGAATTATAGTGGTTATTAACTGACAAATCTCTATTATTCATCTTGCTGTATGCCTTAAAGATTGCTGGATCAGCAAACTTAACAAATATCAGTGGACAATGCTGATTTAGGGGAAAAATGGTGATGTTTAATTGGTCCCCTTCTGTGACAGAAAATGCCTTGTGTGGTTTATTATGCTGAAATTAAATGGTTAAAGTTTAGAGTTTATGGCTAGTTTAAATATCTGTGCTGCTACTTAATCTGGGGCACTGAGTCTGAATCTAAAGTCTGTTTTAAAAAGGTAAGCCAAACTTCTCGGTTTGTTTCTTCATAATGTTGCATTTGTGGGTAAGTACAGAATAACTTTGGATTTAGCATGAGGTTAGAAATAGGCTGATTTTCTTCTTTGAGTCTTCAGCCAAATTCAGTATCTGTTAGGGCTGCATTATGCAGGGTCATAGGTAACAACCCCAGCTTTAATCTAATCATGTTAAGCAGAGAAAAATGGGAGACATAACAAAGAAATAACAAAACCAGAAGAGCAGCTAAGCTAAGGTGGGTGATCTGGGAGCAGGAATGAGATCTTTTGAGCTGAATTTATTTATCAGTACTGGGCTACACCACCTCTAGCACATTTGTGTTTGGTTTTCATTGCCATTCTGAGAAAGAGGATGGAGGTGGCTGGAAGGCTAAATAAGGTGCTGTGCAGGCATGGCTGTGTTGCTGTGTGGAAGTTCTTTAATTTCAGTGAATGAAGGAATGCCGTTCATCACACTAAAAGCTTTTCATGACTCATTAATAAACTTTCTCTTATCTAATTGCAGTAGGACAAGTGTAACCTCAGTGTGCTATTAAAGAAAAATTAGATTGTCTTGTCATGAAAAATGCAAAGTTACTCATTGAAAACCTTATAATTCCAGTAGCAAATGCGGCATGAAATATATTGCCAAAAATACGGAGCCCAAAACCACTGGCAGTAAATATTTTATCTTAGTGCAAATTAAGAGCTTGAATTTAAAACTGAGCTTTCTAAATTTCCACAATAATAAAATTACCCTAATGTTACTAGTGTAGCGTTCGTAACATGCACTGTTATTCTGGCCAAATTCTGTCCTCAGCTTGCACATTGCTGATGGTGGAAGATGTTCAAAGCTCTAGCATTGCGCAGAAATTTCTTGTGTTCGTAGTGCCTTTTTACTTACTTGGAAGTTGATACAGAACCTGAAGACCAAATAATAGCAAGCCTTGTGGTTTCATTAACTGCAAGAAATAGCTTAATGTAAGAAAAAAAACCCCACAGTCTCTTCTTTCCCCCTGCTCACTTGGTTTCTTAATTCAGGGCCAGGTTGGACAAAGCCTTGGGTGGCATGGTTTAGTGTGAGGTGTCCCTGCCCATGGCAGGGGGGTTGGAAGTAGATGATCTTAAGGTCCTTTCCAACCCTAGCTATTCTATGATTCTATGACTTCACTTTAACAGGGGCTATTTAATTAGCATTAGATTTTTCTGTTAATATAAAGCTGAAAAATGTGGAGTTTTGGCTTCTGTTATTATTTCATTGATTTTCTTTTTTTTTTTTTTTTTTTTTTTCCCAATCCTCTCCTTTAGTTTAGATAGTGTACCCTTAATCAGGTGCATTTTCAGGCCCAAATTTGAAGGATAAACTCTCATAACATCCAATGAAGCTTAAAATAGTAGGTGTGATTAAAAACCAAGTAAACAAAAAATGCTCAGCGCTCAAGACAACGTTTTTCTGAAGGAAGTGGTGGTTTTCCATGTAACCTTACTCCTGTAGCCTTTTTAGGTTGAGCTTAAATACTGTCAATGATGGAAGCTGTTAGCTGCATGTCCGTACAGCATCGCAGCTGTCCCAGCAACAGTGTTTTGAACAGGGTCTTTTCAGGGAGTGCCTCTGTAGTTTGATGTTCCCTCTAGTGTTTGAGGACTGGAAATGCTGAGGCTTAATTTTCATCAGGTTGCTACAAAATAACTGAACGCCCTGCTAGCAACTCCTTGAAAGCCAAGGACGGGTTTATGCTGGGAAAGTCAAAGGGAGGCAGTGTGCAGGCTTGGCTTTGGTTTCAGTGGATGTAACTCCTGTATTACAGCATGACTTTGAACATACGCCCTGTTCTGGATGACCTTCGGAGCTCAGGATCTGAGTCTGATCAGCTTCTGTGTCATCCCATAACTTTTGTACTTCTATGGATAGACCGAATGCAGAGCCTTTCTAAGCAGAATTTGATTTCAGTGCTGCTTAGATGACTGTCTCCCAAGCTATTTATTGGTTTCATCAACACAGTAAATTGTCTCAAGTCTCCTAAAGAAGTACTTACAGAGATTTCTATGGCTGATTAATTGCAACAGTTTGCTAGATAAGAATAAAGACAAATGATTATTTAAACCTGTTTATGTACCATGACTTTCTTCCTTGATTGTGGTAGAGTGCCAGCTGATGAAGACAGAACGACCTAAACCAAACACATTTATCATTAGATGCCTCCAGTGGACCACAGTAATTGAAAGAACATTTCATGTGGAGACTCCAGAGGAGCGGTATGTTTCATTCATATTTAATACATAAACTATTTGCAAAAGCAGATGCAAGTGTTCAGCATTAATAGCAAGTCCTTTGCTGAAGCTCTTATTTATCAGATGATGTACGTCTAGACTGAAAATCGACAAATAATTTTTGAGCGTCTCTGTTTTAGTGTGTTCCAGTATAAAAGATACCTCAAAGGGGATTTCATAGAGTGGATTTTGAGTAGTATTTGTAAATGAAGTGCTGCTAGGTTGGGTATCCAAAATGGACGGGTGCAGGTGTGTAGCAGCACAGGTAGCAGCAGGTAGTTATTTCTGGAAACCTAAAGCTCAGTTCTCACTGGAAATGTTGTGGTATATGAAATGCAGGGTTTCCAACCTAAAAGTTTCTGGAAGGATGAGCACAATTGAAATAGAGATTCAGGCAAAGTTGTGTTGTATCAAAATACTGACCTTTTGAAGTCTTTAGCACAGTTTTTAAAAGAAAAAGTTAGTTGTGTCACTGCTGATTTCTAATGTTTTATGCAGATTAAATAATAAAGGTGATAGTTATCTGCTGCAGGTGCAGATTTCTGTTTCAGCTGTTAGGAAACAAAGCTGAGAGCATGCATCCTGTGCTCTCATCATTGGAGAATTGATCTCTTACCTCATGAGAGAACAGTTTTCCAGCACAGCTATTCTACAACTACAGAGTATTTAAATATTTACTTGCTCTTCAGGAACTTAACTTAAATTATTCCAGTACCATTGCCCTAGGGAAAGAGGTGTTTTAAAACCCTTGTCCTCCCCAGATATGACACTGGCACATGTTTATTTTTAAGATCAGAAAATTCTACCTAATATTTTTTGCCTTTTTTTTTTCTTTTGTAGCCTTTGCATGCACCGATTTAAGTAAGGTTCCTGTTTATTGCTGTTGATTCTATGAAAGTGATCAGAAGAAGGTGAAATCAAATTAAAAGCAAAGAAAAAGAAACTGGTCCTTGTTTCTTTTAGTAGCTTTGTGGTCAGTGACCCTAAAGGGAGTGAATAACAGTTTCCACTTGGGGGAAGATTGTATTTCAGTCTTGTTTTGTTCCCTCCTAGCCAGTTAAGTCAGCTTTGTGACACTTCAGGGCTCAGAGTGTTAGTCACCTCTGTTGTGTATGCCTGAGACATAAAAGCTGAGGGTGAAATTCTGGTCTCCCAGAAATCAAAGATTTTTACTTTAGGAAGGCCAAGATCTCAACAAGTCAATAACAGATCTTAAAAGAGATGTGAAGGTAGATATTCCTTTAGCTTTCTCTGTGCCTTGAAAACCATTCTTTGTTTTTTGAGAGAGATAGAGAGATAAAAATACAGCAGAAAAAGGTTTTTGTAATCTGAATATGACAAATGACTAGTAAATAAAGGAATGTGTTTGTGATGGTGAATGAAGTAGTCTGTGGTGGGAGGATAGGGAGAATGTTCAGAATGTTTAGCATTACCTTGCTGCCCCAGATAGGGCTGGATAGCGCATGTTCAGACAAAATCCAAAATAAAAAATGTACAGGGCAGGAAAAACCTAGTGTGTATTTGGTATAGTTTTTATTAGAATCTTGTGTTGGGTACTATTTCCCATGGATTTTGCTTCCTCTGGGGAATGACCTGCCTGTTCTGTCCATCAGAAAGTGAAATTCACATGTTCAGATAAGATTTTTTATTATTATTATTTTTATTTTTACTTTTTTAATTTTATTTCCAATAATTTCATGGACTCAGTGAAAAATCTGACATTGATAGAAGGATAGTGTGACTTCATTACAGATAGTGCATAGAGTTGTTTAGCATCGGCTACTCCTGTTCCTGCCGTAGTAGCAAAGTGTTTTACCTAGGGTGTCCTTGGGATAAGAGTTTAGCCACTGTCCAGAAAATATCAACTAAACCACTGTTCTATACAGAAACTAAAGGTAGTAAAATGTGGTAAATTCACACAGTCCACTGAACATGTCTTCAGACCCTGTATGCCTTAAAGCCTGTCCCAAAACCCTGTGAGTCCTTATGAGTTGTATGCTTTATGTTCAAAAAATTTGCAGTGAGATGATGTGAAGGCCAAGAACTTTCACTTCAGTAGTTTCCAAAGGTGTGAAATTTCCCAAAGGACACTGGAGTGGAAGTGGTCTCCATGGGAGTTGAAGGGGTCAGTATCAGAGCACCTATTGCTGGACCAGCTGTGGAAACTTTCTCATAACCAAGACTTGTGCCTCAGATAAAATGTTGCTGCTTCTGCTAACATTCTGCTAGAACATACATGGGAATTGTGGTACTTCTGTCATCATCTTTACAACAGAGGAATAACCTAAGTATCCTGGGCTTTCATGCCTTCTTCTAGAACACCCTTTGCCATTAAAATTCAAGATATGTGTTACGAAGAGGCTCATAGTGCCTCCAGCAGTTTGATATATGTGTTTCAGTGCACCATAGGAATGGCAAAGCTGTATTGAATTGTTTTGTGCTGCATGAGAGCCTTCTGCTTTTTGGTTTCAGCAAGTCTGGTTTTGTTATGTAAATCTCTGTATCACCAGGTCATATCTTGAGCTGCTGACTGAATGCCTGTTAGAAATTCTGTTGTCTGAAAAGCTTATATTGTATCCAGATTGTGAAGACTTTAGTTGTCTCTTGTTTCTGGTATGATTAATAAAGATGTATGTTAAAAGTGCTTTTAAAAATGCATTTTTACAGTGCTTGAAAATGCACATAATTGATTGTATGTTTCACTGATTCATCAGAAAGCATTAGTTGCTCTGTATTCCTTGGTGACCTTGCCATGGCAGACGGTAATCTGAAGTCAGGAGTAATGAATGTCTTTGCTTATATTTTGCCAGGGAAGAATGGACAAAAGCCATCCAAACAGTAGCAGACAGCCTCAAGAAACAAGAGGAAGAGATGATGGATTTTAGATCTGGCTCTCCTAGTGATAATTCAGGTGCTGAAGAAATGGAAGTTTCTATGACAAAGCCAAAACACAAAGTGGTAAGTCAGTGTAACTATTTTTTAGGTCTTCTGAAATGTAGGCAAGAAATAGCCATTAAGACACATTGTTCCCATAAAAAATAACACAACTGGTTGTAAATTCAGCTTCTGGAGGAAACAGTTGTCTGAGCTGAGCAGGTACCAGGCAAAGCCTGTCTGGGTTCCCTGGCGTTCTGAGTTCAGACGTCCTTGCTGGATGGCTTTCAAGGCCAGGACAGGTCTAAATCTGGTTTGCCTGTTTTCCTGTGGTACTGAGCCTGAATTCATAGCTCCTGTTGGACAGTGTGACTGTGAAAACTCTTTGCAGGCTGATATAAAGATATTCCAGTGGATTTACAGGACTCAGGGTGATCTAGTGGATTTAGTTGCTCCAGATTAAGGGTTTAGGTTAACTCCCAGACAGCTGCTGCATCATCTCTCCATGGTGTTCCTAGAGCTCAGGTCTTTGCATCAGGCTCAGCATTGTCTGAATGCACAGGGCCATCTCAACAATGGCCTTCCGTGAAAGAAGTATGTGCCAGAGGAGAGCTTTACCTGTGGAGCCTTTTTAGGTATCTGTCTTACAGATACCTAAATTTTTAAGATTACTCATTCTATGAGTATAGAATGGTTAGGGTTGGAAAGGACCTTAAGATCATCTTGTTCCAACCCCCCTGCCATGGGCAGGGATGCCTCACACTAGACCATGTTGTCCAGCCTGTCCTTAAACACTGCCAGGAATGGAGCATTTATCATTTCTTTGGGCAACCTGTTCCAGTGCCTCACCACCCTCACAGTAAAGAACTTCTTCCTTATATCTGACCCAAAGTTCCCCTATTTAAATTTGAGCACATTACCCCTTGTTGTATCACTACACTCCCTGATGAAGAGTCCCTCTCCAAGACCAAGGCATGTCTTCAACCTGCCTTCATTTCTTTCTGCTTCACTGTGGTCTCCCATTTGAGTTTCCATTTTCTGAAGTGTTCCCACCTGTAAGAAAGAATTGTAATCCACAGACATAACAAATGCTGTCTGTGTCATCACTAAGTATGTGTGTCACCCTTTTGTCATGTCAGGGATTTTAGACTTATGTGGGTGGCTACTTACATGTCACTCTGAATTGCAGTTGCCGTGGGCCTTCCGTGAACTTGGGTAAACAGATACAGCTCTTGCTGAGCAGCTCTTCATAGAAATGCAAGAGCCACCCTGTTGGTCACATGCATGCATTCTTGTGAAACAGTGACTGTCTCTCTGGGCACGATAGTGAGGGTAACCAAAATTATTACTGGGGTCCTGGCATCAACTAGGCAGTGATGAGCAGAAAGTCTCCTAAGCCAGTTCTCGGGAAGGATATGAAAGAAGTTTGCCATGTAGAGCAGCTTAAAATCTTTCCCCAGTCGAGGCTGCAGTAGCCTTTGGCTGTATGTGTTACTGTTGCCATGTTGGCAGTGGTCATCGGTATGACAACAGAGAGACTGTTCTTGGCCTGCAACAGATTCTGATTTTCCCCAGCATCTTTCCTATGAATAAGAGCAAGTGGCTAATCTGTGAGGTAGTTCTTTTGCCTGTGAGTTTTGGTGCTGCTTAATGAAGCACAAGAAAGATGGTCACCTAGAGAGGTGGGGAACATCAGAAAAAAGGTATGGGTTTAATCCCTGGAATCAGAGCAATACGTGTCTTTTAGTGAATGCCTGCACTGACAAAGTGATCAAAATGTCAATGGAGTAATAATATGTTGAGTGGTATTTACACAGTTGAGTGTTGAGTCATGAAAGTGTTCTGTTAATTGAAAACTTACAGCCGAAGCAGTCTGATAGATTATCTTTAGGAGTGCACTGGTATTCGTTTGTATGGAAGAAGCATTTCTGCTCCTGAATTCTACTAAACAAAAGGATTAAAAAACCCCACATATGCAACATATACAATGTATTCTCACGTGAATGAGAAATTCTAGTCTGAGAATAATATACTTACTAGCTCCTGTAATTCAGTTCTTGTTTATCTGTACCATTAACAGACCATGAATGAGTTTGAATACCTTAAACTACTGGGAAAAGGCACTTTTGGAAAGGTCATTTTAGTTAAAGAAAAAGCAACCGGACGGTATTATGCTATGAAAATTCTGAAGAAGGAAGTTATTGTAGCAAAGGTGAGTAGATGGGAAACTTGGGAATGTTGATACAGCCTTTGGGAAATTCATACCAAGGATTCTCTGAGTGCATGTAAATAATTGCTCTGTTAGTATTTGAAATGGATCCATGGTCCAGGGAATCACTTTGCTGATTTCCTTCTGCTTGTGTTTCAGGATGAAGTAGCGCACACACTGACAGAAAACCGTGTCTTACAGAACTCACGGCATCCATTCTTAACAGTAAGCATTTCTCCCTCTGCAGAGTGTAACTTGACATCATGACAGCCAAGACTTCTCTTATTTTTTGTTACTTACGCAATACCTCTGAGGTCTGTGTTTTCAGAGTAGCTTTGTATTTTCGTACCCTTCCATTTTTGGGAGGCAGAGATTAAAATGCTTTTTTAGGTCTTCTGATTCTTGCAGAGCACGTCCTCAGTACCTCTTGAAGACAGTGTATTGGGGTGTGGTTTGACTTTATGGCTCACCCACTTAATGGCTTGCTATTTCTGAGAGAAGTTATCTGCTTCCCTTGTCCTCCAGATGTTTGGTCTTCTCTTTGTAGCAGAGATCAGGGTGACCCTGATCTTGTGACAGACAAGTTCAGGAAGATATACTTCGGGAGGAAACCCTTTAATTTTGCCTGCCCTTTTTTTTTTTTTTAAGCTCTCAGAAGCCCCTCACTGTGGAATCAGAGCACTGGTAATGCCAGCTAAATGATAGTGGTGAGACCATGTGGGATGGGACAGGAAAGAGCAGGACTATGCTTTATCTGCTTTTCTTTTGGATTGGCTAAGCTGTAAAATCAAACCATACTCTCAGTTCAAACCTTTAATGCCAGCAGTCTGTCTGGGTTGAGTTCAGATGCCTAAGTTCCACCTCAACGTTTTGTTTCTAGTATTTATTACAAGTTGACTGTGAGTTGTTTCCAACTGCTTAAGCCCTGTAAGAGACTTCTGTGGGATCCTGGTTGTTTCCTTTGTCCAGGTACACAAAGGCCTAGCTGAAATTCAGACTTGTTAAGCGTGGCCTCTGGAAGTAAATATTGGCTGTATTGGGTATAATCAGTAAATGTTTGTTGACATATCTAAAGCCAGGTCCTCCCTTTCTCTGTGCAAATATGACTGGTTTAAATATGCTGCACTTAGTAATGAAGACAATGACATCATGTATGGTATTTTCTTTTTAATGCTTTCATAAACCCAAATATCCAAATCAAGAGCTGTCTTGAGAAGTCAGCCGCGAGACTGGGTTTATGACCAGAAAACTTAAGACTCTGTGAAACAAGTTGATCTTCCTCTAGCCACAGGAATACACGTGACAGGACTCTACAAAGGCACCTTGTGACGCTTCATCACACCGTTCATTCTGTTTCTGTAAATTGCTCACAAACTGATATTGACAGCATTGCTCAACCCTCTGGCAGGCTGTCAACTGGGAGCAGTTTCAGGCAGCAGGGCAGAGACCAGGGGGCTGATGTGTGTAAATACATCTGTGTTTCCTATCAGAGAGCTTGTAGCCAGTGCAGTAAAACCTTGTGCTCTGGGGTTTGGTTATGGCCTCTTGTCTATGAGATGAAACTGGGAGCTTATGGCCTGGGAAGGAAACTTCAGAGCCACTATTGGTACTTCTATATCACTGTTAATGGGCCAGGACTTAGTTTCACAGGATTATAGGTGTTACTGATAGTTTCTGCCAGGGATTGTTTTAATGTTTGATTTCATTTATTTAATTAAATAAGTTGGCAGTGGATGAGTCTTCAGCTGCAACAAGGAAGTGTAAATAGTATATAAGATCCAAGGGCAAAAAAAAAAAAAAAAATCCACTAAAATAGGAATTTTATGTCTGTGTTTCCGAAAATCTATTTAAAATGCTTTTATAACTGTCAGTGTGATCTGTCTTCTAAGTTTTGGTTTAAATCTGTTTCAGGCTTTAAAGTATTCCTTCCAGACACATGATCGCTTGTGTTTTGTCATGGAGTATGCTAATGGAGGGGAGGTAAGGGAAATCTAATAATGTTTAATACTTTAGGACTTTCCTGTATTACTACTAATTCTGCTTGATGTTATTTAGCTAAGGTCCATGTTTGCAATTCTAATTAACCCAAGTTGTCCCAGTTAAACATAGCTGTTTGCAGGTTTAACTAATATTAAGACTCTTAATTTTCTTAACTCATTTTCAGAGAATAAAAGTTTTGGGTGTAGCTTCATATTTTACGTGACAGCAGCATATTGTAATCTGACGTAGTAATTCAAGAATGCAAGGTTGCTTTCTGGTTGCTCTTCAGACAAGTATTAACACTTGTTAATAAATATTGTGAGTATGTGTTACTTTGGAGGGACAACTAGGAAAAAAACAAGCTACTGTTAGTCAGGAAGAAAAGGTTGGAATATTAACATGTGAGTGAATCATGTATTGAGCTTTAGTATGTAATTGTACCTCAATCAAAATGGGGTTTTACAGTTTTCTGTACATACGAGAGCGTGGAGCACACAAACTGGTTATCAGTGTGCAGCTGTGAATGTGAGAAACAATTGTCTAATCATTTAGTTTGATGCTTTTTAACACATTTGGGCACACAGCTGGGTGCTGGGTGAAAATGGGAAGAAGTTTTCTCTTTGGTAATATCACATTCCAAGCAGGATGGCCTGCAAAGTGTGAGACATCATTCAGAAACATGTGCAATCTAACAGTAACAAAATACTGTTCTTGTAGTTGTTTTTCCATCTGTCAAGAGAGCGTGTCTTTTCTGAAGACCGAGCTCGGTTTTATGGAGCTGAGATTGTTTCAGCACTGGATTACCTGCATTCAGAGAAGAATGTGGTTTATAGAGATTTGAAGGTACGTAGAAAAACAGTACTGTAGGCTTTTTGAGTTTGGGCTTCTTGTTCATTAGTCCAAAAGCAAGTAAGCCTGAACTATAAGAAAGCCTTTCCCAATTGAACTTTAACATAACAGTTATTGCAGCTGTTGGACTTGACTTTACAGGATGCCTAAACACTTCTATATTAGGTTGTATAATGCATTTATGAGGACCCTGGCAGTGTTTCAGAGAATATGAAGGGGTAGTGAGCTGCTTGAGTTGCATTTACGTTTGCCTGCTTATGTTCTAAGACAAACCCTGCTGGCTTTTATGCATGGTGGAACATAATTCTGGGCTTTTCATGCCGGGTCTTACCAGATAGATGCAAATTCATAGTGCGTGTATGTTGCACTTCCTTGCACTGTGCTGCGCAGCACTACCTTTGTAGTACCGGCTTGCAGTTAGAAAAATTGGATAAGCCTCAAGTTACTTATTTGTTTGGTGAGCACAGAAGGAGAAAAACAAGCAACACTTCCAAAACCTAACCAAACAAGAAATCTCAGGGCAAGCAAACTTGGGAAATTGAGGAAAATTTAACAATAGCTTGGTTACTAGGTTTTTGTTGTTTTTTTTTGTTTCCTGGGAAGTGTTTCCAGGTGAGGTTGAGGGGATACTGGTAGTTCATTTAGGAGCAATCTGAAGTGAAGCTTGCTGTAGAATGTTTTCAGGCTATGTCAAAGTCATTTTGGGATTCCTGCTGGGATTTTGTCTCCGTATCACCATGACTCCTTTGAAGGTGTGTTTTACTTCATACACAGTAGAAACTTTATTCTGTAATCTAGATGGCTTTTTAAAAAACCTAGTGGCGCAGGCTAGGATAAATACCATGACCACGTGCTGGGTAAATCTGTAAAGTGATTCTCGTGTAAAGGGTCTCCTTGGGCGTGGTTCCTTAGCCTTGCATTTGATTTTCATTTCATTTGCTATCCTTTACTGGTACAACACATTTCCTAAAATCACTTAGCGTAAAAGCAGGGATGAAGTTCTGTGAGGCACAGTATTTAATATATGTTTAAAAGAAGCGGTGTTCTGTCGGCAGTAATATTATAGAAGCATTAATACAATGTCTACATTCTGTATTCTCTGTGTATATATAATCAGTCACAAAGACTGCAAATTAGTTACCTAATGTTTCATAAAGAACTAAGGAAAGTGATATAAATGCATATTTATATCATGTGCTTTTGCAGCTACTGAGGTTCTGACCCCAGTGAGAAAGAGGTTGAAAACTGATCTGCAGAAATTCGTTTCTTTCATGGACTTGCTGAGGAGCACCAGTGTGTGTTCTATGTAATGATGTCTTTCATTTGGATTGTCTTCCCAGTTGGAAAATCTTATGCTGGACAAAGATGGACACATAAAAATAACAGACTTTGGACTATGTAAAGAAGGCATCAAGGATGGAGCAACAATGAAGACTTTCTGTGGCACTCCAGAGTATCTTGCACCAGAGGTAGGTTTATGTTGGCTGTTGTACTAAATTATCTTCTTAAATGCCATCCGTGATAGCAGTAGCGGTACAGAATAATTTCTGTACCATAATGTGTTCATACAGTAACTACTGTTATATAACAACACATACTGAGAATCTTTCATTCATCATGTTCTGGGACATATCTTTAGCATAACGATATGTGATAATTTTCAGGCACAGTAGTACCTTCCTTCTGCTTTAGGGAGTATTTCCATTTTACTGGAACAGTGCTTGCTTCTTGTGTCAGAAATCTAACTAAAAAAAAAAACAAAACAAAAAACAAACCTTTTAAATCACTCCTAATTCTACATCAACAGGACTTTGCTTAAGAAGTGAAAGTATTGTCAAGTTCTGTTACTCTTTGAGGACAGCATAAGGCAACATGTTTTAAGAACAGGACAGACCAAGTTTTTTCACGTCATTTAGTATGGTACGCAGTAGAAGTGCGGACTGTTTTGTGACTGTAAGAGCATGAGGTATTTCTCAGTCTTAATTTGAACTTTTTTTGGTTTCAGAGGAAATATATCCAAGCAGAGGATCTCAGTTCCCAAACCTCACGTTTTGGGGATTTTTTTGTACAATTTTTTTTTTCCTAAGGGTAAAACACAAGCATGTGTTTTCAACTTTCATTCTGGAAATACGTAGAGCTGCGCAACACAGGTAATGTTATAGCTGTGAGTTAGTTACGAGAAGATCAAAAGGGAAGTTGTGTGATAGAGGATATATATATATGTGGTATTCTTCAGGCAGACTCTGGTTTTCTCTGCCCATGCTCTGAGCTGTCTGGAAGCAGACTCATTGCATTAGCAGGGCATGGAACCTGAGCTAACCTTGGGTGCCTCACAAGAAGGGCCTGTCTCGAAGGGGTGCTTTGCTACCCATGGCGTTAAGACTTCCATTCAGCTTGGAGCACAGGCAGAAGAGAGGCTTGGGGTGCTGGCAGATTATGTATTGTTGGTACAGCCAGGGTGTAGCCTTTCTCTGAGGTGGGAGACTTGGGCATTGCAAGCCCTTCTTTAGTGAACTATGCAGAAGTACAAAGTAAGGAAAGCTAAAGTGGATGAGGAGGAGGAACATTTCTACTGAAAGCTGATGTCTTTGCTGATCTCCGCTTGAAAGCAATGGCAGCATGCTCTTGGTTTTTGTTTGGTTTTGTTTGTTCTTTTTTTCTTAACTGCCAGCTGCTTTCAAGGGCTTCCAGTCTCTGTAATGATGAAGAACGTGGGCACCTGTCAAAGTAGCTTGCAGCAAGGAGGTGGAGCCACTCTCATGATAGCTGCCAGCTCTCCATGGATCACCAGAAGTCTTCAGTGAATCTAAATTGGGGTCCATGCACCACAATTTGAGATTTACTGATGCAGGGAGTAATTAGCAGCAGTACAGAGTGTTTATTATTCATAAACATGGCTTTTATTTTAGCTTCTTTCTTAAAAGCAGTTGCTGAACTTCAAGGATTTTATGGGAGACTAAAAACATTTATTGCTTTGGTTTTGTTTCTTCCTAACTTGGAATGTGGGGATTCCCTGTGCAGGAATTGTGTTGTCCTCTCTGTTACCGTATTTGCTGCTATTTTTCTCTTGAATAAAAAGTTGGCTCAGCCAAAACCCTGAAGAACAGATCCTTTTGATTAACCGAGTTCTATCCCTTACTTGCAAATCCCATCTGTGAGTTGGAGCGTTAAACTCTGGAAGCTTTTGTCATCTGGTTGATAGCATGCAAAAAATCTGGAAATTGTGTGTGAGTGATATTCCGTGCATTTAGGGTCACACATCCTTAAAGCAGGGTCTCGATCTTCTTGTCTGCATATGTAACTCGACTCTGGCATAGCAGTGTGTCTGTACAGTTGTTACATCGTTGGTTTTAGGTTCGCACTGGAATCTCGTGCATGGATGACAGTGACTGAACCGTGTCAACTTTGATGTGTCAGATGCATCAATGGCTGTGATGTTTATAGCTGTTCTTCCTTCTCTTTCAAATTCCATCTCACAGCAGTGTAGAGCTGCTCGTTAGGAAATGGTGATCCTACAATTTAAGTGAAATGACCTTGTTACTTTACCGCCCCCCAGCTATTCTGCATGTGGTAGTAAATCATGAATGAGTGAAATACCTGTTTTGTTACGGTGTATTTTTCATACTAAAACCATTGCTGTGTTTTATGCAACATGTGTAAAACTCACTAACATGGGTGTATGCTGGTCGTGATCAAGAGATTTGAAGAAATATGCATTTTACATTCTCTTTAGAATTAACAGAGGTGAAGGCAAAAGTCGTAGTTAGTAATCTATATTATAATTCAAAGTATTAATGCGCTTTCTGGAATAAGATTCAAAGTTTTTGCTGCATTTCAAAAGCAACTGTAGCATTTATTAGACAAAGGCCTTTGTGGTTTTCTTTCTCTTTCAATCTCTCCTATTGCATCTCTTGCAGCAGTTTAAAAAATAAAAAAAATTGGAGGCCCGTGACAGTTTTATTTTCAGAATCCCAAGTGTAGGGGAGTGTGAACAGGAAACGCTCATTGAACGCGGTGACTCAGAGAGCCGTAACTGCATTGTCACACAATATCTCCTGTGAGCTGCAGGGCTGCGATGCCTCAGGAAGGACAGGGCTGGCTCCTGGAATCCTGTCCGGCCGGCAGCTGTGTCAGCCATATACATATATGGGGCAGCTGCACAGCCAGCTGTCGTTTGGTGTGAATCATACGGCAGGGGATGCCGTAAATAGACCAATGTGGAGTAATCTAATACCTGGCAGCCTTTTGATTTTACTGCAGGCCCTTTCCCTATTTCAGATAATTAAGGGGAATAATTAGTGAATAGAGAGAGGCAGAGTACAAACAGTTGTTACATAGAGTGTCTCGATGCCTCTTTTTTGTGTGCAAAACACCTTTAGCAAGGTTTTGAAGAGGTTCTAATCCTGCTTTTAATAAACTTGCCTCAACTTGGCTCTTTCACCCTTTTAGTTTTGAGTGTAAAGTATTCTGAATTGTAGCGGTGTAAAGCTTATGCTGACACTGTGCAACAAGAAGAGCAGATGGTAGTGCAGTCATGATTTGTGCTCTTTACAAGAGTAAAGCAGTTCACTGCAAACCCATGAAAAGAATAAAGATGACAACTAAAACCTGAGGACAGGGTCTGGAATATGAGACTCTTGGTGTCAGCTACAGACAACTGCACAGGAGACACAAAGTCTAGAGAAGTCCTCTAACATCCACTCCATAAGCCACAAAACATTCCCTTCAGCAACCTGCAGTGCAGAAGATCAGAAATGCACTGTGACAGGGCTTCTCCCAAGCAAGCAGGAGAGATGGAGGGCACTGCTGGGGTCTCGAGTCCCTGCACCAGCCGTGGCTTTGTTAGGTTAAAGTATCAAGGGAAAAATGAACTGGGTTGGACTTCTGCTGTGAGCCCTGGAGAAGTCCACCCCAGTGACAGATCTTGGGTTTGCAGCCCTCTAAGCAGAGGCAAGAGTGTTAGAGCTAGCGAACAAGTACTTTTGGAAGGGGGGTAAAGGGAAGGAGGAGAAACATTTCCAGACAATTTGACTGCTGTTTTATGGCCTTACAGCTGGTCAAATGTAAGGAGTGGTGTTCTGGCTCTTAGTGTTTGATGTCGACTGGCCATTTAGTACTTGTGGGTGGTCTTTCAGGATGTGCAGAGCCACCATTTGGGGGGTGCAGGTTGATACGAAGATGATGAGGATGTTTGGCTTGTTGCTTGTGAAGTAACAGGTTGACGGTCTCTCTCTTCTCCCTGCACTGGCTTCTTGGTAGGATGGGGTTTTTCTAGAATACTGGATCCCATTTGGAACAGTTTGTGATGAATAAGTGAGAATTTAACAGCTGGCTCTGTAAGGTGAGAACAGTTCTCAGCCTTTGGGTCTTTCGAAAATTGTACTTATCATGACCATAATGTGAGGGAGGGTGGGAGGAAGAAGAGAAGGAAGCTGCCATAATGTACCCATGCTGCCTTTTTCCCCTTCTGCTCACCTAGTGCAGTGAACATGGATGCCAGTTCTTTTCAAATGGATCTTCTGCAAATACTCTGCTGGTAAATTTGACTGTGACATGAAAAGATGAACTTGGTGGAGTAAATTTTCCCTCTTGAGTTCTGTGTTCATGTCTGATTTGAGAATGTCTTCTAAAGCCTTTTCCTTACATTTCTGCAGGTGCTGGAAGATAATGACTATGGTCGTGCAGTGGACTGGTGGGGTTTAGGAGTTGTGATGTATGAAATGATGTGTGGCCGGCTCCCTTTCTACAATCAGGACCACGAAAAGCTCTTTGAGCTCATCCTTATGGAGGAGATTAGATTTCCACGCACTTTGTCACCTGAAGCAAAATCTCTCTTGTCAGGTTTGCTGAAGAAAGATCCTAAGCAAAGGTGAGACTGTTGCAACTTTTAAGCATTCATGGCCTCAGAAATACAAAAAAAAAGAAAAGGGCAATAAATTTTCTTTTAAAGGCTTCACAAAGAAGTTAATGATTGTGCTTTGCAGAGGCGTGTCTGTGAAAGAAAACTGTTCAAGATAGGTGACTTAAAAGTGACTGGTTTTGTGCCACCATATGAAATGCCCATATCATCATCATTGAAAAACAGCTGCAAATGGTACTGCACAAAGGGCTGTTGCATGCACACATGTGCCAGCTTTGGTTTCTTTAAAGTTGAAGAAGGTATTTCTACAAAAATTGTAGTTTTGTTGCTAAACCATTCAAAGCTATCATCTACCAAGATGCAGCAAGTGGACCTATTTCTGGTTTAACTTCTGACATGAGCTGACAACATAAATAGCGACATGGAGCAGCTTTGATCAGAAGGGTGAACTTCAAAATGTGGTGGCTGCCATTAACTCAAAACTATAGCCTAGGACTAAGCAAATTAACCCTGCCTCTGATTATAATGAATCCAGTGGCTCTTGTGGATCATGAGCTGCTCTCCACTGCATGCTTTCACCTTCTGTTCTAATTGAGGCTGCTGTCCATTTTCTGAGGTTTTGTTTAAATCTATGCTACCAGTGATTTAGCATACTGCTTTGGACAGCAGGTGATGGTATCTGAACCATGTTTGTGGTGGAGTTTGTACCATGCTTAATCTACTTATCCTTTTTCCCCCTGTTCTTTTTTCGTTTGTTGTGGGGCGGGTTTCCTGCTATGCTGTATTATTTAAAAAGTAACCCTCGATTTAAAAATATAAAAAAACCCCAACAAAACAAGAACCAAAAACTCCAAGCCCTTAATGGCTAAATAAAACAAGATCCAAAAAGGATGTTGACCTTCACACAAAGATAAACATCAGTTTTAAAACCTGGCATCCTGTCAATCCAGACTTCTTTAAAACAAATAATATTGTGACACTGCCTATGATCTCCTGTCCTGAAACTTCCACTGTAGATGGGCCCCATATAGGAAATCTTTCATGTGAGGTGCAAGCAGAGTATTCCTGTTTGCTTTCTGATGTTTGTTTAGTCTGTATGTATGTGTGCGTGCACATAGCAGGAAAATGTTTTTTGCCAGTATACGTATACTTGTAGCAGGGATTTGTCATCACTGTAGGCTATTTCCATCACTGTTTTTGATGGAAAACCCTGTGGAGATGTCTTGTAATGCAAATCCGCAATTTGTACTACTGAAGGGCTCAACTTGGCAGTGACATGGGGAACCAGGAGCAGCTGTAGTCAGGAACGTGGCCAGCCTTGTACTAGGTGGCAACAGCTGCACACCCCTCCTGAACCCAATGCCTGCAAGGGGACCTCCAGGAGAAGGTGGTGTAATTGATTAGCAGCCCCCCAGGCACTATGCTCTGTGAGCAAACGTGGCTGCAGACGCTGACAAGAGGATTCCAGTCCAGGAAAGCACTGGGTTAAGTACAGTTATGACCCTTCTGTAGCTTATTCAGGTGGGACCTTTCAATCACTAGAAACACAAGCAGCACCTGCTGTAATTTGTTCTTAAAGGAGCATCTCTGATGAACCAAAATGCAATTTGTTTACAAAGAATGCCCACTTGTTTCTAGTTACAAGGTTTTCCCAATGCCAGTAATTACTCCACAATGTGCTCACTTTATATAGCCACTTCTTCATGTGTATCTTCTGCAGGCTTGGAACCTGCGATGCTCTGATCTTTTGGACAGATGATTTTTCATGCTGCTGATAGAAATAACTATAGACTATAGACAAACCTGCACACATACCTGGAGCTCGCTAATTACACTGATGCTTCCCAAGCTTTTTGGATCATGGACCATCCTTAAATACTGTTTTTTCTCCAAGCACTCTTCACCCAGCTTTTTAACAGAAGTTACAGTTGTGCAAATCCCCTGCACTTCATGGTGTTTCAGGCAGTACAGAGAACTGAGCTGGGAGCCCAAGGGGTAGAAGTCCTGAGTCTTGGCCTTGTGCTTTCATGTTATTTTTACTGTGTGATCTGTGTGCTGGGGTGGCGTCCTGGGTTCAGCTGTAACAGTTGTTTTTCTCCTTAGTAGCTGGTGCAGTGCTGTGTTTTTGACTTTAGCCTGAGAACAGCACTGATAACACACTGTTGTTTTTAGTTGTTGCTAAGTAATGCTTACTCTGATCAAGGACTTTTCAGTCTCTAATGCTCTGCCAGTGAGGAGGGGCACAAGAAGCCATGAGGAAGCAGAGACAGGACACCTGGCCCAAGCTATCCAAAGGGGTATTCCATACTAGAGCATGTCATTCCCAGTATATATACTGGGGGGAGTTACCCAGAAGGCCCAGATCGCTGCTCAGGTCGGGCTGGTTATCAGTTGGCAGGTGTGAGCAGTTGTATTGTGCATCACTTGTGTTTGCTTTCTTTCCCTTTTCCCCTTTTATATTCTCTCTCCTTGTTATTTCCCTTATTATTGGTGGTGGTAGTAGTAGTAGTTTTATATTATACTTTAGTTAGTGAACTGTTCTTATCTCAACCCTTGATTCTCCTCCCCATCCCTCTGGGGGTGGGGGAAGAGGGAGGGGAAGAAGGTGGGGAGTGAGCAAGCGACTGCATGGTTCTCAGTTACCGGCTGGGCTTAAACCACAACAGGTGGGTGCCTGGCATACTTTGTAGTTGGCTCATAGGGAGTTTGTGGAGCCATATTGAAAAAAACCTAGCCAGATAGCTACAAAAATCCATTGAGTGAAAAGTTGAATATCATGCAATAGTCTGGTTGACATTAGCCTGCTGATGATGCTTTGGGGAGCCACTGTGTAATTCAACAGAAATCCTCTCTTCCACAAAGCCCAGTGATGGACAGAAGTTGGTGTCATCGTAACATGGTCTGTGGCAGAATTGACAGCATTTAGTAACTGCTGATGAACTTCAGAGTGGGACAGAGGAAACAGCAAAAACCAAGAAAAAAATTAAAATGGGAGATGTCCTTTCCTGTAAAATCTTCAAAAAAACCCCACCAACAACAAAAGGTTGATATAATGCAGTTCAGTGATGAGGATATTTTAAATTAAATCTCAAGGAGCTAGGAAACTGTGACCTGCATCAGTTGAATTAATTACCTGTTGTAACTGAGCTGGTTATATAGAAGCAGTCTTAGCATCTGCCTTCAGTAATGCCAGTTCACTCTCAGACTCACAGGCATATGGGGAAAATGTGAAGCACAGTGAATTGCATTCTGCTTTTAAACATGGTGTTGCCTAAATTTGGTCACATAAAATCCATTTTGTAAGAGAAAAGGAATTTTGAAGTTTCGTTTGGGATTGATAGAAGTTTATTAATCTTGTAATGTGAGCCCTAATTTCCCTAAGAAGGAAAAAATCTATTCTGTAAATATTGCCTGTTCATGTGACCTAAAATTCTCCTTTGTTGCTTTGTGTCATGTATCAAATGGAAGGAGGCAGTCAACATTTTTTGCACACAAAAACCAGCATATCTTTTAACTTTTCTTATTCTTTTGGCTGCAGATGCTCAGGAGTATCAGGGTCAATCAAGCCTTTACTTCTATGAAAACCAAACTCCTTGTCTTTTTAAGTTGTGAAAGAAGGTGATTTGTAGTTACAGTGTATGTCTGCTTGTGGTGCTCTGCTATGGGAAGGGTAGATGGCTTGAGCAAACCTCTTGGGTGAGAACAGTGCACATGTGAATTTGTAAACGACAGAAATCTGTCACCTAAAAGTGTGACAGTCTCTTCAGATTTGGCTCACAGTCAGTGTCTGTATTGTGGCTCCTAATGTGGTGAAGCACAACCTTATGAATGGGATTATTTGGCAGGGCAGAGAGAAAGCGGTGCTGCCCACTGTCCTCCACTGGGGCCTGGCTATCCTTGCTGTAGAAGCTTTTTAACTGTAAAACTAGGAGCTTGTGGGTTTCTTCTTAAAGAGCTGTGAATGGACTTGGGTGCTGAGCACTTACTTTTACATGGAGAAGCAGAGAAACAGTATTTTTCCTGTGATCCACTAACTGCAATCTTCTGGCCTGTGACAGCAATATTTCCACTGCTGAATGTGTGTTTATATGCTATATTTATATTTTAATATATATATAAAAATACAGTACATAAATTTTTAAAGATATTTGCACATGATCTCTCTGTGGATTCATAGCTGATTGCTCTTAGTTTGTGGAGTCCTATTTATACTATTTTTGGTTCTGTCTATAGACTTAAATGCACAGAATTTAACCTGATTGTACAAAAATCTTTTCAAGAACCGTTATTCCTGATGTATGTTTTTTTTCAGCATGTCCTTAGGAAGGCAGAGCTGCTACTTGTTCAGCTCTCAGTGGTGCTTAAGTGCGATTTTTGCATTAGGTGCTGATTTAATTTTGTTCTCTTTGGGAGGATCCTTTCATAATTCCAGAAGGAAAGAGTGTATGCTGGAATAAGTCCATATGCAAAATATGAGGTTTCTATCATTTCCCCGCTCATTTTGAATGGATTTGTTTAATAGTATAGATTTTTAAAAGGTAAGTAAAACATCTGGAGTTTTTCTTGGCATTTCCCTATGTGTTTGCCCTTCATGGAATGAGGGCTCGTATTAGCTATCATATTCTCCAAAACATTCATACGTGGCTGCAGCCAGCCAGCCTTGCTGGATGCTTCTGCAAAACACAATTCAGGTTCTTCTTAGCTTGTAATCAATCACTCCTGAACTTCTGTGCAGAAGGGCAGTGTGTTGATATCTGTGGATAAAGGGGATTGACTCCTTCCTCTTCTTCACTGGCCATCATCATCTGCACTGGGGAAGCAACAGGGAGCCTGGTAGAGATTTGGCAAAGCCTCTAGGTCTGTGTGGAACCACCTGAGAGATGATTACTCACAGAGTTTGTTCCCAGGCTGCCCTGGAGTTTGTTTCTGTTCCAGGCTGCTCTGCAGCTGTATAATGTGCTGCCTAGCAGGTGGGAGAGCCATGATCTGGCTTGGTTTGGCCTGTGGGGCTCTAGGGTCAACTTAGGCTTGATCTTAGAGCTTACCTGGGGAAGGAGAGCATCACCCAACACTTTGCTACTGTAAGACTGGGGGATGCATTCCCTGTACTACTGCACATTTCATGAAGGGATGTGAAGAAGCAGACCCCTTAAGTTGCTGTGCAAGCATGGGTTCTGAACTACCAGGCTTCTCTGCTGCTTGGTCTCTCTGGTATAGCTGTGGCCTCTGTCAGCTTGCATTCTCTGAAGATGGTGCTTGGGCACAGCTGAGAGGGTTGCATGTACCAGGATCCATTCACAGACAGCAGTTTGGACAAGGTGTCACTGAATTTGACTCCTCTGCACTAAATGATTGTCTGACATTTTCTCAGTAGGATTGTGCCTTCAAGCTACATCCCAGAGCACGCAGTGCAGTCTCAGGCTGTAAAAATACCACTTCAATGGGCTTTAGCACAGCCATCACATTATGTTTGATATTTTGAATCAAACCCCTCCCCTCTGTCCCCAAATAATTATGTATTAGGGCAGCAGGGTTACCACATGTGGCCTGGAGGAGAGTCAGGGCCAGCTGTTGTGCAGCATGGATGAGGTCTGACCAGGCAGCTTGGTGTCAGGTTCAAAGAACTGTCCTTGGCCCTTTTTCTGTAGCAGTATAGCTCTCGCCTTGGTCACAGAAAGCCATTGTTCCAAGCTCTTAAAATAGGGATAATATCTCAGTTTGCCAGTGGCACCAAGAAGCAGGGAACAGGCAGATACTAGAGATCAGCCTGGATGAACATGGTGGCACCTCTTGTACTTAAATTCCTGAGCGTCTGCTTTAACCTTGTTACCTGAAGTAAGTCTCCTGCTGATTATTTAGTATGTGTGTTGTTTTATCAGTGTATGCCTTTGCTTGCAGATGTGGTTCAGTCTTCTAGAGAACATTTTAACCTCCACAGCAAAATTTAAGTATCTGTTAGCTCAAGACTGCAGCTAAACTGATTGCATCTATAAGCTGTGTGGACAGTTTTATTTTGGAATGGAAGTGCTTTATCTTGATAAACCTTAAGTCAATAAAACACCCTTTGTGCTTTCGTGAAGCCAGGGAGGAGGAAAGATTTGCATACAACACGATATTATCACTGCAGTTGTCAACTGTTTAATGGAAATTTAAATCAGGTTGCATAAATCAGTTTGTCTTAAAAATCCTTGCCTCTCTTACACTTCAAATTCAGTTTTACTGCTGGCATCGCTCTGCTCTAGAAAATTGTGAGAGGTTGTAACTTGTTAATTTAGAGAGAAGAGTGTATGGCTCAGACCTTTTATTTGCAGGATCTGTTGTGCTCCCTAGGACACCATCATTCCTGAAGGGCAGGTCTTTGGAATTGTGATTTTATATTATTTTCTCTTTGTTTAAGAGAGACCTTTATTCTGTGTGTTAGCATGTTTTCAGATCTTTGAGTGGAACTGCGTCGAAGCCTAAAATAGACTCTCCTGCAGCCCTTGCACACAAATATGAAGCAAAGGCTTCCAAATCTATTATATAAACTCAGAATTTCTTTGCCTACTGTTCAGTAAAACTTGTATGAGGAAAAATAACTGTACTCAAACATCTAATTACTTATTTTGCCCCAAACAGGTTAGGTGGCGGTCCGGATGATGCCAAGGAGATTATGCAGCACAAATTCTTTGCTGGCATTGTTTGGCAAGATGTATACGAGAAAAAGGTACTTTTACAACTGCTCTCTCACAGTGTATTGTAGCTGTGGATACACTGTTTCACATCTTGTTGTCCTCTCTTAAGATACACACAAGCCCTCCATGGAAGAGGTTTGCAGTTGTTTTTAGGAAGGCTAAATTGTTTCATGTTTCTTAAAATACTGTAGCTGGGTTGCTTTTGAACCAAAGCTGCTTTTCCACAGTGAGAGGTGTATCTCAATGAGATCCTCATTTCTGTGACTGAAGAATTGCTTCCAATCAAAATTGCTTACAAACTTAGGCAGTATATAAGCTTTTAAAATGGCTTTTCCTGTGAATTCTTGTTGTCATTCCTTGCCATCAACTGATGTTGTGAGCCCAGGAGTTAATTGTTGGTTCCTAAGAACCTGAAGGAAAACTTCGTAGAAGCAGTAGTGAGAGATGGGCTGTTTGTTCTCCTTTGCATTTTTCCAGTCGTCAGTGATAAAATTAGACTGAATAGGCAAGTGCAGAGCAATGAGGGCTCTTTTATAAATCCAGGGGTAATTTTTTTCCCAACACCCCCGCCATGAGGGGTCACCTCACGTTAGACCAGGTTGCTCAAAGCCCTGTCCAGCCTGGCCTTAAACACTTCCAGGGATGGAACAGCCACAGCTTCTCTGGGCAACCTGTTCCAATGTCTCAGCACCCTCACAATAAAGAACCTCTTCCAAATATGTGATCTACATCTACCCTCTTTCACAGTATCACAGTATCACAGTATGTCAGAGATTGGAAGGGACCTCAAAAGATCATCTAGTCCAATCCCCCTGCCAGAGCAGGAACACCTAGATAAGGTTACACAGGAATGTGTCCAGGCGGGTTTTGAATGTCTCCAGAGAAGGAGACTCCACAACCTCCCTGGGCAGCCTGTTCCAGTGTTCCGTCAGTTTAAAGCAGTTCCCCCTTGTCCTATCCCTACACGCCTTCATAAAACGCCCCTCTCCAGCTTTCTTGTTGGCCCCCTTAAGTATGGAAAGGCTGTTACAAAGTCTCCCCAAAGCCTTCTCTTCAGGCTGAAGAACCCCAGCTCTCTCAGCCTGTCTCCTTAGGAGAGATGCTCCAGCCCTCTAATCATCTTCATGGGCGTCCTCTGGACTCACTCCAACTATTGTCCTCAAATTTGATTCTCATCAGCCATATTTTCCATAATGTTTATTTGAAATGCAGCGAACTATAATGTGGGTCTGGTGATTAAAGGCTCCCATCTACTGGTGCCACATAATCTCACTTAATCCCAGCCTTCCCTGATTTCATTCCTTCCTCCTGCAGCCCCTCGTGATACCAGATCTCATTTGATCTCTAAATACAGTTTGATTCTCTCTCCAGTTGGTTAAAGCAGGTAAAAAACTTAGCAGAAACAGAATTTTAATTCTTTGGATTACTAAGACAGTGATCTATTAGCAGTGTTTGTGTTCTTAAGAAAATAGAGTGTAACACTGCTGGTTCCTGTAAGGTAGTGGGAGAACTGTCCAGCGCCTGTATGCAGTTACAAAGAGTGCTCTGTTTCTTTCTCTGCTTTCACTTCCTCACAGGTTTGTGTGACTAAAAGGAACTGAAAAATCATAAGTTTTTTGTGCCTTGAAAGTGTAGATGGAGTTTAGACCTCTGTCTTTTCAAAGCACCCCTTGAGAGAGAGCTGCATGCAGTCATGAGGGCAGGAGGGATTTGCAAGGACTTTATTCAGTGTAACCTAAAAAGTAAATCCAAATTACTTTTCTAAACAGGAAGGTATCTCCATTGTCACCCAGCTGAATACTTGAGGATTTGCTATTTTTTTGCAGTTTTAGGTAAAAAGTTGATAATGGCTCAAATGTCTTAAGTGAAGTTGTTTGCTCTTTGATGGTAGTGCCGATTACCTGAATGGAGGAGAAATCACACAGGCTGGAAGCAATTTATTTAGTCATAGAACTGAGAAAGCCTTCATACATTGTCCTGCAATAGCACTGACTCAAGTTGTTCCGGAAACTACCAGGAAACTCCGAATGTTACGTATTTTTGGAGAAAGCAGTGTGCTGAGACTTATTCTGACCTTGGCATATCCAGGGAGGCCAGATTCTGGGTTTCTTTCTATCCCATTAGCATGTACATCTGAAATAGGTATGCTGTGCAAATGAAGAGATTCCAAAAAGCCTGTGAGTAATTGCTGCCTATGTTCTGGGTGGTCCAAAGAGGATCTTACACCATTTACCTGAAATGCAGTCTCATGGATAAAGGCTGAATTTTGTCAGCTGGCTAGAGGTGTTTGTGTGCTAAGCTTGGTTACCCACTGTCTCCAGATAAGGGTGAATACATTTATGAATGTAGGCTTGGGGTAATGGGGAGAATGCTTACTTTGTAATTAAGCTTTTTGGAAACATAACTTTGCTTTGAATTATAAGAAGTTTTGAATAACTGGGGTTGTCCCAAGAATTTAAAATATTCATTAGACTCTCCTGTAAGAGGGTTACTTGTCTCTGGTGCAAAGAAAGGTGCATTTTAATTTACAGTATTTTGCCCACCCACAAGAGAAACTTATACAATGAGATTTTAATCACGTCTCTTTTTCTGGCCTTTTTTGTCTCTTAAACCAACATAAGCCGGTGGTTATCATGCTGGTCTGCAGCAGTGGGAGGCTACAGGTGGCACCTCTCTGCTAGTTGAACTGCAGAGCTATTGCAGTGACAGCTTTTCAGTAAAGCAACATCTTTGCTTGGTAAAGCCAGCGTTAGAGCTTTCTGCGGCTTCCCCTCTGTTTCTAGCTTAATGTTCTGAATTTGACAGCTAGGGGTAAAAAAAGTTATCTTGTGGGTGCATCATAATCTGTCTCAAATTGCTTTTAACAGATACTGAAATAAAAAGGAAAATGATACAGGCAGCGCTAACCCATTACACGTGTTCTGACTTAGGATTGCTGCTCCGAGTAATTCTGATGTGTGTAGTTCAGGTGGGTGCTGCAGTGCCCAAGGCTAAATAACCCTATGCTGTGCACAGCAAGCCAGAGCAAGCGAGAGCATTGTGAGTGCGAGAACCACCATTAGCTTAAAAGGACAGACAGAACTTCACATACACATGCACGCACAACTAGTCAAAGGCAAACCGGAGCTGGCTTCAAGGAGTAGGCAGAAAACAGCTGTAAGGAGAAAGAGAAGAGAGTTGAAATGTGAAATAAGGAATACTCATCCTTAACAGGGTTTTTACATATAATATGTTTGTGTGACTTGATTGAGAATAATGTTATTACCATTATAATGTAAAGCATTCCCTCTCCAGCTTCAGGAGGAGTGTAAGGCTTAGAGTAACAAGTGATATTGGGATATCCTCTTTCCTTTTCCATTTTAAAATCAGGGCGTTAAGACAACTTCTGAATACTTGTGGCTTTTTGACAGGAACATTTGTCAGGCTCCTTTAAGCCATTCTTGGGCACAGGGGATCATTAGTAATTTAAAAAAAAAAAGATGACTATATACTATAATTGTGTTTTCTTAATAATAAACAGAATGTTTATATACCTTAATTTTTAAAGACTGATTTTAAACAGCAAATGTTGTTTCATAGTTGGAAATATTACTGCATGTGTAGATTACATTTCTTAAAGTTTTTATGGAAAATGAAGGAGTTTCATTGCATTGTTGTGTGTAAGAAAGGACAACACTCTGTTGGGTGCTCTCAAAACCAATCAGAAAGATGATCCTGGGACAGGGAGCTTGAAGCTAGTGCTTTTCTTATTTACCAACTTGCCAAGCAAATGTTTCTTCAGATCTAAGCAGGAGGAAAGGTTAGGATGGGAAAGAAGTGCTTTGTACGTTCAAGCTTTGTTGGTGTTTTCCAGGTAGTGATTTCTGCAGGGTCGTTACTGTTTCTGTAGGAGCAGAAGTGCAAGTCTGGGGGTCACTGCTTACTTCCAGCTGGAGCAATTTACCATTTACCTTGATAAACTTTTCCCTGCAGTTGCAGATTGGAAGCCGTATACTTCCTCAATCACGCTTCTAAATTGTTGCCTGGCGTGGCTCTGTGATATTAAAAGACGGCCATGCTTAACCCCAGCGGTGGGTGAACTTAAGCCCAGTTCTGAGCTATTTACATGTCCTCTGTGGGAGGGCAAAGAACAGTGTTTACATTCTGTTTCTAGCACACCGTGCAGCAGGGAGGTGAGTGAGGTCTGAATCCCAGCTCCGTTGCCCTCCAAAATTGTACGTGTTCCAACTCTGTGCATCTGTATGCAGCCAGCTCCGCCACCCGCTTTCCAGGCGCGCTCCTCCTCCAGCCCCAGTCAAGCAGCTCCACTCCATCTGGAGTTCCTCTTGCCAGAGCTTGCCTAGGTACACATGGATGATTTCTAGCCTGTCTGCCTAAGTGAGTGTCAAGAATAAAAACCAAACAGGGCGACTTGTGGTGTAACTGGAGGAGGATGTTCATTGCTAAGTGTGCTTGTTTTTTTGTAAGCACTCCAGTTTTTCTAAGTTCAGAGTGGGTATCAGACTGCTTTTGGGGACCAGAAGTATAAAAGCTTAACGTCACTCTTGCCTTGTCCTCAGTAACCCTGGGTTGGTCAGTTGTACAGCACAGTTGCAGTCAGAGCTGCATGGGCTCAGTACTGCTGTAGCTGAGATTTTTTTTGTGACCATTACAACCTTTGTGATGACATGCAAGTCCAGCTGATCAGTTTGGTATCACTGAACATCTTTATTACTCTTTTCATCCTTCTTGAGCATAATTCTGACTAGATGCAGTTGATGATAATTTCTATGTAATTAAGGGGGGAACCAGTATATAATATTAAACATTTGTAAGGATATTATTTATTAGGATGAAGTAACGTTAGGGTTGTAGGCTTTTCTTCATGCAACTAAATACTAGAGTCAAAATGCCTCAAATGCTCCATAAGTAGGAAGTGCACACCTTTTTTTTACTGTGTATGGTTCCTTCTTTATGAACTGGTGTTTTTTAAACTTATTTCAGGTACGTAAGAAAAAGCACTGTAGCTTGTAACTCTCTTGTCAAATTCTACCTGTTTCAAACTACTGCAAGAACCTGTAAATGGATGGTATTTTTTTAATTCTTTTCACAGCTTGTACCTCCATTTAAGCCACAAGTTACATCTGAAACAGACACGAGATACTTTGATGAAGAATTTACAGCACAGATGATAACAATCACTCCTCCTGACCAAGGTAAAGTTTTCCCAAATGTTTCCCACTACATTCTCAAGACCACCAGAAATCATATGCTGTAATGTCACCTTAATGTTACTCTTCAGACCATGTGAAAAAGCATTAGTTTAAACTTGCTGGTTTTCCATATGTGTATCTGACCAAGAAGCTGGTAAATTGATCTGAAACTTTCCACGTGTATTTTCAGTTGGGAAATGAAAAACCTCTTTTAGAAGACAGTAACATTATTTGTACTGCTGTCTTTTCCGAATCTGCACATTCCCATTGGAAAACAGTTCTTCTCACGGGTTTTGCAGGTGTACATCTGCACATACACTGTGTCTATGCAAGCAGTCGATTGGATATGGACCAATGTCCATGTTGAATGAAAGTACGCTTTATTTTCATGGCAACCGAGCATGTTTCATGCTCTGAAATAGCAATTACTGGAAATTCAGATCACTGAGTATGGATTTAAGTAATGCAGCTCCTAGCAGTTCTGAATGCACATCTGAATAACTGTTTATGTACAACAATCAGGATCTTCTCTGATGCCCCCATTCAATGGGATGAGATTTAAGACTTCCTGTTTCTTAGTCCTTTCAAGTTGTGAAAGAAAAAGACAGTGAAATTTTCAGAAATGCCTTTACCATGCATTATCTTACTCTTTGTTTGCTTAAAATAGAGAAGGTAGCAAATGTTGTCTCCTCTTCATTTTTCAGATGACAGCATGGATTGTGTAGATAACGAGAGAAGACCCCATTTTCCTCAGTTCTCTTATTCAGCCAGTGGAACCGCTTAATGTTTTGCAATGTTTTCCCATCCAGAAACAAAACAGACTGCATTTTGGGGACCGTACTTCAATGGACACTAGAGAACTTTCTATATTATCTGAATTACAAACTGTGTTTGTATTACGATTTAGATGAATTTGTAGGAAGCCTCACAGATTCTGTATTTAAAACAATTCTTTGATGCATTTTTTGAGAAGGAAAACAAATCCATTCTTAAAGTATTACGTCAAGGCTTTTATGCTGAATGACTATAGGTTTTTAAGAATATACACCAAAACTGTTTACTTTAGAAATAATTAAGGTATTCAACATATCAGCAACTCTGACCAGAAAATCCCCTTACTTTATTTATTTCATACAGTTCATTATCTAAATATAGAATCTGCACTCTGAACAATTAGATTTATATAGGAAGATATAAGACTTTAGTAGCTAGTGCAATAATATAAGCAACAAAGTGAACAAACTCTGGAGGGTTAAGGTTCAAACTCATTTTGGACAGCAGTGAAAATGTCATCCAACTCCAGAAAACCAACTTTAGGAACAGCATTAATGGCCTCAGTGAGGTAAATCAAAAAGCAAAAGTTATTTTTGTTATAACATCTGCTACAAGACATTACATATCAAACTGAATCCAGTGGAATTGCCATGTAGTACAGCTGAGTATTCCATTCTAGACAGTGCGTTTATTCCATTTGCATAGTGTTTAGGAATACTTTGTAGGATTGGCTTCTCAGATCCTAGAAAACACTTGATTTACCAATATGATATGAAATGCAACAATGCAAAATCACCCACTTTCACAACTGTATAAAAATGCCACCCAGGTCTCAGTGAGAAATCATCTTAACAAGTGAGTCAGCCAGCCAAAAGGACATTTTGGCACTGAAGTAATGACTTGTTGCCGCTTTTTTTTTTTTTTTTTTTTTAATGAAAAGATATATGAATATATATAAACACTTAATGATTTTTTGCATCATGCCAGATCATTTCTTCTTTCTTGAGTGTGCATTAAAGGTATCAGCCAACAGTTCATGGTGCCTTCTCACTCTTGAAGATTCACTTTAACAGTGTTTCCCATGTATAAGAAAAAAACTAGGTTGAAACTTCATATGTGTTTGAATAATAATGGTGTTCAAAAAGTGACTTTTTTGTTTTGTTTTGTTTTTCATTTTTAATCTTAGTGGAAAATTTCCCACACCCTATTTTTGTTGTATCATGTTTCTTTGTAATTTTCATAAAAGCAGTCTTACTCTGCCTCTGCTGCGAATGAATTTATTCATTGTAGGTTGTGTTCTCTTAACTTGCCTTTTCTTTTTCATTCTCTTGCCTGTATAAAAATGATGACATGTACTGCAGTTAACTAGCATTCAATTTTTTTACCTGAAAGGGAGTATGTTATGAAACCCCTCACTTCCCCTTTCCATCAGAAACTGCTGCATTTGCACAGAGAGCCCATCACGTTGACTCTTTTTTTTTAATAACATTCAACTCTAGTATTTTTACTCATGATATGAAAGTTTCCCCCCAAATACTTAAATAAAAATTGCTTTAACAAGTTAGGTTCTTATTTCTTGTGGTAGGAGCCTTCTGAATCTGTAGAAATGCAAGAACTGCTCCAGTTTCTTGAGTTTGATGTGCCTGTCACTGAGGGATTTTTTTGAGGGATTTAGGCTTTTCTGCCCCTCCTCAGTTGTTTCATCTCTGTGCTGATTATTATGCAAAGATAATTTTGGAAAATGTTTGTTAAAAGAAATACAGCCTGTACCAGAAGTAGTTTTGTCTTCAGGTGAATGAGGACAGGCCTCATTCTGCTGCCCCCTGATGCCAGTGAGATTGTGTTACTGAGGCCCTGTTCTTCAAAGGTATTTCTATTCCTGTCATTTGTGCTAGTGTACAATATATAATACTGTGCTTCCTTTCTAGGGACTAGTATCAATTGATTCTAGGAGTTAGTTATACAAGGCTGGAATGTCCTTTTTCGAACAAGAATACAGAGGATAAAAAAGTGCCCAAGAACAACTGCAGTGTACTTCAAACTAAGTGCAGATGTTGCAACACTAGTAAGCCATTAAACATCCAAAACATTTTTTTGGTTCAGGGAATATGCTGTAATTCCCAGTACAATTTACTGCACATTTATGCAAGGAGGGAAGGTGAAAGAAGGGATCTGTGTCTCTGTATGATGCTGGACAGCCTGTCCCATTCTGCAGGTCTGACTTAACTGCACTCCTTCATTTGCTTCCAAGCCTTCTTCCAAGCTGACTTTCCAGCCAGCCCAGGGACGAAGTCCAAAGAGCTCTTCTTCAAAGATCTACATGCCCTGACAAGTTCTAAACTAAGACACTTCATGCATCCAAATATAGGCAACATGAGTGAGCAAAGGTTACCATTAATCTGCTCCAGGAAAATCTGGTCTTTCAAATGTGGGAACAGACATAGATCGGATTGTTCTGTTCAGGCTGATTATGTCTCAGAACAGTGTTTTTCTGCCAGTTGTTGATAATAGATTTTTGTTTTAATTCCCATATATAAAATGGAACTTCACAAAAAAAAAAAAAATGCAGCTGTCAAGAAATCTGGGAATCTTAGCATTGTTAGCAAGAGAGCAGTAAGGGCACACCATTCAGGTCTTCAGGTCTTCTGGATATTTTCCCCCATTTTGCCTGTAATTGTTCAAAAGGCTCTGCCTGTTGTCTATAATTGAATGATTACCAGTGTTACAGCTCCTACCTGCAGGCATAAAACTTGTTCTTTAAATTTAGATTTGGCACAGAAATGTTATCCCAAAAGTCAGTGACCTGAGTGGTGTTCACTTCAGATTGTTTTCTGTACCATGTATGCAGAGGCTGCTTAAATCTTGCAGCTTCTTCAGCTCCTTTATTTGAAAACCCAAGATCTTTCTAACTATCTGTAGAGCCAAAACCTCCTCAGTCTCTTTTGGCACTGAAAAATGTCATCTTGCTCTGGCATTTGAACATTGCAGCAAAGATGGTGTGGCCCAAGTGTAGAACACTGGTAGCACACGTATGGTGCAGCCCAGGAACTTGGTTGTAAACTTGGACTGAGAGAAAAATAGGAAAGAAAAAAAGCCACCTTTGCAAGAGCAAATAAGTACAAAGAGTTCTCTGTGTGTCTCTGACTTCAGTCAGAAGATGAGGTCAGCTGAGCACTGGTTGAAACAGGCATACACTGCTGCTTGTACTGTATGGGGTTAAGAGACATTGGCAGGTAATTCTGCAAATTCCATTTTACATTCTGTCTGTTACTAAAACATCTAGTACAATCCCATTAGGATGGCAGGCTGTTCTCCCTACCATGGATTATAGCATTCCTAACTCTGCACAAACTGTGACCTCTCACTCCCCACAATAAAATAAACTCTTACTTTCTTCATTTTACTCTCTGTGGCATCGCCCCTCAGGAAGGTGACCTCCATGTGCTCTCCAGCTGCTATACTGCTCTCATGCAGGCCTTGAAAATCTCAGCTGCTGTTTGTATTCTTTCCCAGTTTTCCTCTGAGAAACAAATGACAGTAGTTTCTGGAGGTTTGAGGGCAACATCTTTCTGTGATTGTTTGATTTAGATGATCTTTGCTTCAAGTGGGGTGAATTTTTGTCTGCTACTTTGATTGCTTATGTGCATTTAAATGCACACTGTATTCTTCATCCTCTTACTTGTTCATGGGGTTTTTCAAATCTTTGTCAGAGAAAATACTCTCTGCTTTTTAGAGCGCACATGCTAAGTCAGATTTTTATTTCCAGGAACAGGATTTAGGATAGTGGTCCCAACTGGAGGTCACAACCGGTATTGGGAATGCAAACTCCAAGGAGATGGAGTTGCAGAAGAGAAGCCCACACAAGTAAAGCACCTGTGGGAGTTGTGTGGGTTTCTGTCTGAGAACTTTGGGAAATGATAATTCAGGAGGAAGGTTTGATATATTTTGCTGTATCTAAACGCTTCAGAGGTGAAAGTGCATTCAAAGAAATGGGTAAATGTAAAAGGATCTTGTTTCTTTGGTGTTGCAAATAAGTGTGTTTGTCTTCCACGTTAGCTCGATTTTTTTAATAACAGGGAGGTTAATTGCTACTAGAAGTAAAATGAGAAGAATACACAGTGCCTATAGCAAACGGGAGCTTATTATCCCCGATGCAGCTGAGTGTACAGACGTTTGGTAGCTGTCTAATGGAACATATGTTGCATTCTAATCAGGTGATGACTAGTTGCTCTCTGTCTGAAATCATTTTAAACAAAACCATTTCGTTACACTAGTCCCTGTATGCTACTTCTTTCCATTTTTTCAATAATTTTAACTTTTGTAACTGCTGGTTGCCATCCTGGGTTGTGAGCATGGTGGGTTCATTCTTGAGGACCAGATCAAAGACTCTGTATGTGAAAACACTACATCTCTCTGTGGTTTTTCAGCAACCTTATTGGCTGGTTCTCAGTTTCTCCTTCACTGAAGCACAGCTTCATGTGTTTGTCTGCCTGTTACTGCTGACTACCTGTGTCTCTAGAGATGGACTTCATGAACTTCTTCTCGGGTTTAATATAACCCCCATCTATGCTAAGATGCCATTTTTATGATTTTTTCCACATTGTTTCTTCATGTCTTCAGTCATATACCATAACTACTTGTATTTTGCATCTTTGTCAGGTTTTTGAGTATATTTCAAGAAGATAATGACAACACAGGTGGCAGCTGCTGTGTCTCTGAATTCTGGGGGTCTCTCAAGTTCTGTATGTTTTGAAAATAATGCATAATCTTTCACCCTACAGAAGATGTTATAATTGTCTTGAGTACAAGAATGAAAGTTCTTCACAGAAACAGGAGCCACAATTCCTACCCCAGATGTTGTGATCTTTAGTTATTCATAAACTCTACCATATCTACTTCCTTGCCCTGTTGTGTTCTTACAGTACTGATGCTGTTAGCCAGAGAACTGTTGTGTAATCCTGAGAAAACTTCTATTGGAACAAAAACTAGTGATTGTGATCTTCAGCAGTGCCTGGGAAATCACTGAAATCGGATTAAAATGATCATAAAATACATGCTGTAAACATTATATTGTTTGGGGAAAAAGCAAGCCCACCAATACTGTTATTCCTTCATCTTGCTGAAGTAGAGTGATTGGAACATCCTGGACTCCTTTGGGGAAGTCTTGCTGACCATGCTTGGAGCAGGGGTGCTGGGCTAAACAGTCTCCAGAAACCCTGCAAACCTCAACTCATCTCTGAGTCTACTTAATGATTTAGGTCCTGGACTTGAGAGCAGGAGCTTTAATGAAGGACATTCTTCATGGGGGTTTTCCCAGTCATCTCTGGTATGTATTTGTACTTCCAGACTGACACAGCCTGTCTACTACTTTCATACAATCTATGTGACTCAGCACCAGCCTTGCTTTGAGATGCTTCCAGTAATACAAATCCTGAGACTTTTTTCTCATTTTCTTTTGTCATTGCCCCTGGTCATTCCAAGTTTATTGCACTTACTGTTGTAAGCAAAGTATGTATCTTTGTTGGATTTGTACATATTTTATTGCATAGTATTTTTGTAAGTCATTTTCTCCAGGGTATGACAAGTTTGTGGTAATCTAGTGTACTGTTACATACTGAACTGGAGGTTGTCAGTGCATTCCGCTAAAGGAGGAACACCAACACCTGACCTTGAGACATGGGTCCTGGCAGGCTGGATACCTTAGGTTTCCTCCTGGTGTGACTGGGAGAGAAAATCCTGAGTGATACTTACTCTTTCAGGTGAAGGATGATGTCTACTCTGCATTAGAATTTGCCCTCTAAAAGGATCCTTTTGGCTGTTCCGGAAAGGCTGCAGTAACAGCATCACACTTGCTGTCAGGCACTTTCATCTCTGCTTGGTTTTGGTGGTTGCAGCTTATGCTTTCCACAGTGTCATGTCCAAAATTCCTTTAATGTTCTTTTCACCTGTCTGACACGAGTCACTCAGAAGTTGTTTCTCATGCAGGATGGAGCTGCCAGCTCCCTTAAGGTGGCTTGCACCTGGAGCTGCACATCTGTACCCTGAGGATTTGCATATGCTTCCAGTTTGCAGACTGTTGAAAACACCAGGTTGACTTGGGTGTCCTGACAGAACTGAATCCAGCAGCTCGCCACATGTCAGCCGTGCCTCAGCTGAGAGCCCCAGGATGGCTGTGGGCAAGGTCTGTGCTGTAGAGGCTCCTTACCATGAAAGTGGCTTTTTAATTCAGTGAAGTGCAGCTCTGACTTTGGAGAACTGCAACACCTTTTCCAGCACACACAGGCCTGAAGATGATACAGCATTTCAGTGACTTTAGCTAATGAACTTTTCTGATATATTTGATAAATTGCTCCAATGGTTTTTAAAGGCTTTATAGATGTGCAGGAATATCAAAACATAAGCCCTTTAATGACTCTTAATAATGAAAAATGGAGTGATACTATTTTTAAGATGGTAGCAGAATATATAGTAAGCTTTCCATACAATATGTTCAGCTGCAATTGTTCCTTATTCCAGTATTATTAGGGGAAGTGAAACAAAACAGGACAAGAATACCTGCTGACTGTCCAGTCATGAGTATAAAATGAAACTGCAAAAACAAAGTGAACAAGGTCACTTGGTGCAACTGCAGACTGGAAAGTTGCAGAGGAAGAGAACTATAAGCAAGCAGAACAAAATGTACTTACTTACACAGGTGAGGTTGTCATAAATTTAATGTGTAACTAAGATAAACGGATTAAACTTAGTACCCCTTTACTTGATTGTAAAACTTGAAATTGTGTTACCTTTCCAAAGTTTTACTTTCTGTGCTCATTTGCTCAGCTGTTAAGGAAGCAGAGATCAAAGGTGGCTGCTTGTCATTTAAAATGGATTGATTGTTTCTAATTCTAGTAAGCAGCTCACTGAGTTGTGATGAGGGTGATGCTTCCTGGGCAGCCCAATGGTTTTCCAGGTGACACTGAAAAACACCTGTGCTATGTCGGAGCAGGGAGAGGTATCCTGCTATAGGAAATCACCAAGACTGACTAATGAAGTTAGTGTGTGATGCAGTGTTGCCTGGGGTTCTCCTCTACAAACTGAGTCACTTCGACATGCTTTTCAGGTCACTGCTGGCAACTCCATTTTTATTATCTCTGGATAATGAAAAAATGCAGGTGCATGTTACAAGAAAGGAAAAGTCAACAAGGATACTTCTGGAATATGAAGAAAGCCCTAGATGTAAATACACTTACTTTTCTGACAGGTTCAGCTGAATTTTCACAGCACCGAGATGCATGTGTGCACATGTCTGAGGAGCATATGATACGGGTGTGCAGGCTGGTGGAGGCCCCGGGCACCCGAGGGCTGCTGGAGAGGAAGGCTGTAGCAACACAAAGAAGCTTCCAACTCCCCAACTGGAAAAATCCCCCACAGGAGCACAGGCAATGGCAATGCCATCTGTCTGTCTTCTGCAGAGCAGATCTCTCCTGGGAGCAGAAAAAAACTGGCACATGGAGGTGGGCTTTCACTTCCCTGCTGCACGGAGGTTGGATGCAGACTGCTAGGTGTTACCTGTAGAGACCAGGCTGCTCTGTTCTGTCCCCTCTCCATTTTTTTTTCAGTCAGTTTTGTCTGAATTCCAGTTCTCTTTATTTTGCCTTATGACACTCCTCCTTTCCCTGTCTCTTCCCAGCAGCCAAGAAACAATGGATTCCTTCATCTGCTTCTCTCCTGCCTTCTCTCATTCTTTTTTATGCCACCTTAGCCTGTTTCTGGTCTTCTGCAGTCCCTTCTAGAGGATGTGTTATAAACTGACATAATATCCCTTATAAATAATTATTTTCTCTTGGGCAGTGTCCTGATGCTAGATGCTCCTTGGAGACTTTGGAGAAACAATATACATTGAAGCTCCCTTTTAAACAGTGCAGGGAAGCTGCAAGACCCTCTTTCCTGGGTGTCTCAGACAAATGCAGATGTAATGAGCAACAGGAGGTAGGGAAGTTAAAGCCCCTAGCATCCTTCCTTCTCCCATCAGCATGCAAAAGTCCTGGCTATAGCCTCCAGTGTGCGTCAGAACTGTGCCAGCTGCTGGCCTGGGTGTGGTGGCTGTCCTAGAAGAAATGAAACACTAAAGACAATTGAGTATGTGACTTCAGGGATGGATCTGTACTCAATGAGATGTTAATTCAGATACTAAAGCTCCTTAATGTAGTAAAGCTAGGCGAGTTTAATTTTTTCACCTGATCCAAACCTATAGGATGACTTCACACTGTCTAGTTTTCTGTATTTTTGCATGAAATGCTGGTCTAACCAAAGGAAAGAGCATGAGATTTGAAGTTATTTCCTATTCCTATTTTTAGTATCAATCTGCTGCAGAAGCACAACTGGAAATCACTAGTAGGGTAAGAAGGAGATAACCGCCTAGCACCTTTCATCACACACTCTCATGTCTTTGGCAGAATTTGAGAGGAGCCAGTTGCTTAAAACAAATCTGGTCATCCCTTGCCAGATGTCTGGCATTTATTTCCATTCCAGGGTATCCCTGAATTTGCATGGGTTTACCAGCTGATAAGAAACCTGAGGAAAGCAAAACAGACCATTTCTCTGTCCTTTCTCTAGCTTATCTTTTCATCATGGATTATTAACCTAGCCAGAGTTCTCTACAAAAATATAGTTAAATCCCTGATAAGACTGAAAATTGCTGATGGAAGACATTTACAAAGTCTTTTCAAAACTGTTAGACAACTCTTTAAAATGTGGGGAACACCAACCTTCAGCATCCTCAAGTTCACTGCCTCAGCCTGTACATCCCAAGACCTATTTAATCCACTTTCTAGTGGTGCAGAACACCTGCAGTCCAACTTAACAGAATTGGTTAAACTCCTGGAACACAAGACTTAACCATATTCTTTCCCATCCTACTCCTGCCGAACCACTGAGGCTTTCCACCCCTGGCACCCATCCCTCATTATCCCCTGGGTACCCACTCATCTGATTTTCAAAGAGGAACTGGGGGGGCAGTCCTGCCAGGCAGCTCTGTGGAACTTGCCCAAGAAGTTTCAACACCCTATTCCTGGATGATACCATTCCATCCTACAGTTACCCTGCTTGGCTCCAGCTAGTCTGCAGATGCAGCTTCCAAATACAATGAAGACAATATAACCTGCATATTGTTCCCTTCCCCTTATTTAGGCAGCTAAGTGAAACACAAACATGGACTCCAGAAATTCTTTTGCAATGGCCTTGTGTTGAATACTCAGCCAAGCAATGGTTATCATTAAATAAGTAATGACAACACTAAAGCATAACATACATATGCACATGCAGGACAAGATCCTCAACTGCGTAGCTCAGTTTGCCCAATGACACTAGGCTGATTTACACCAGTCCTTTGGGCTTGGTGTTGGTGCAATCAATCAGCTAACAGCTAAAAATACAACAATTAAGCTACACTATCCTCTACCCAGTGCTATTGCAGCTTGCTAAAACTCTGAATGAAATGTTCTATAGAGTGTGCAGAAGAACAGTACATGAACATTGGAACAGGCTGCCCAGAGAAGTGGTGCAGTCCCTACCCCAGAGGTATTGAAAATACATGTAGATGTGGTACTTAGGGACATGGTTCAGTGGTGGACTTGGCAGTGCTGGGTTAACTGTTGGACTCAATGGTCTTAAAGATCTTTTCCAACCTAAACAACTCTATGATAGCAGATCTTTCAATAAATGTATAGCATTATCAAGAATATATCCACAGCTAAGCAAACCAGACTTAACCAGCTGAAATGAAATACTGCTGGAGATGGGTTTAAATATAGACTGGGTCAAAAGCACTTGAAGGGCAGTTATACTGCTGTGGCAAACTGACTCTCAGTAATATGAAATGCCATAGGGAATGTGTCAGGATAGTTTGCTACAACAAACACACAGCCCAGCCTACTGAATTTTTTTTGTAATTAATGGTAAAAACTTACGTGCAATCTAGATATTCCAAAAGCTTTCTGCACAGTAATGAAACTTCAGAGCACATGACATTAAAATAAGTATCAAAATAATGATCTTAAATTTATGTCACACCTTCCAAGGAGCTCAGTTCATAGCACTTTTGATTGTGCGGCATCTGACCAGATTGTCAAAACCCATTCTTAGAGGGTGCTGCAGGGTACTATAGCTTAAGTGATTCATGCATGCACCTGTTGGAACTGCTTGTTGGGTTGTGAAAAAGCTCAGGGTGCCAAGTGCTGATCTAAGAGAACTCAGATCTCCATCAGCCGTCTTGGCTCCGAGTTGTTACTGAACAACAGATGGTAGCATGAGTTAAGCAAACTAGGAAAATATTCTAAGTTAAAAGCCTCACAAGAACTGAAATTCTCAAGAAAATAAAGAGAACAAGTGCTGAAGTTTGAACTAGTTTTCCTGTCTAAGGGATGTAGGCCACTAGACTTTAAAGGGTTGTCTCATTTCTAACAGAGTTTCTGAAGCATTCATAGTTACGAAAGCTTTCATTTAACTTGAGCAGAAGAGACTACATGTGAAATTAGTATCACAGACATCTCAGATACAGCTCAAAGCCACAATGTTTGTGTATTAAGCTATACTTGCACTGTAAAACACAACCGAAGACAATACCTGGCACTAAGGAAAAGATGAAAGAATGTCAAAACACAGCATTTTGCAGTAAGTTACAAGCACCAGCAGTGATGAAGGGACAGCATCACGAGTTTCGACCATCTCTTCAGCAGAGCAAGGCAAGCACTACTACAAAGGCAAAACTTTTGGTTTGGTAAGGTGAACAGAACTGCACAAGCTCTTGCTGTACATCCATCATCGGTAGCATCAGCACAGAAGCAACAAAGTCAGTACAAGATGTAAGAAGAAAGGTTTCAGCAATGATCCTTAAAACAAATACATGGATATATGAAAGTGCACGGAGCAAAGAAAGAGTGGAATACTTGTACCAGTGAAGAGGGAAAGTCCCTCTAACTTAGTTTACAATAACTTCTAGTTCTTGGTCTCACTAAGACAGTGCACTCCAATATAGGATAGGTGAGGAACAGAAGATATTTTCAAGACTTGGAGATGCTTGTGTTCAACAGTGTTGATATGACCTCATATTAATGAGACAGTTTTCAATAGGATAAGAAAGCTCTTGCATTCACATGAAAATCTGAACTTCCTAAATACACAGGCATCTCCAACCGACTCTGTTAGTAGCAATACATGCGACTACACGCAACTGAGACCAAGTTCTCTCATTTTCAGAGAGGTGAGGACTTCCAGAACAACCTGGACTTAAACTATTCAGTGCAAGATGAAATAAGCTATGAAGGAAGTATTTGAGCTGGCTTTAACATTTCTGTGAGGAGAAAATTTGCACATTAACTATGTATTTTCAGTCCTACATTTTATTATACTTTAATTCCTTATACTGGTCATCCAAATTCTGACTACAGTCCCAAGTTTTTAAGCTTGTTTTTTCTGGGTTTAAAAATATTTCAAAATCTAGTTTGGGGCAGTAAATAATCTTGCTATTATGGAAAGCGAAATCAGAACAATCAGATTACTCATTTAGTGAATGTATTACTCAGCGCCAGAAAGCGTGGGAGCATCAAGCTCCTAAAATGAAACTTGCTGGTGCTGAGATACAAAATTGATGCACTTTTATGTAAGCCACTTGTTTGAAAATAATTTTTTCTTTAGGCTGAGGAATCTATATTCTGCGAAGTGCTACACTCTACAGCTCAGCCCACCAAAACACTTAAGGATATGAGTAAGTTTCATCATATCACTAGTTCTAGCAGAATAAACAGGATGTAAGAGTGGACATACTCAGACCACATATCCTTTTGCCAGTTCCTCATTTCATGAGGAAATCAATGCTTAGGAGAACAGAAGACTGCAGCAGGTGTAAGTGCTGAAGAGTTTCAACAGTACTATAAATTCCTAAGTGTGTTCAAAAGCACCATGCATGAATACACAGCCTTGCAACCCCAAGAAACATCATAAAATACTTGTGCTTTTGATAAACTCTGAAGGCCACGAACATGCCCCACGTGTGAACTGAAAGTCACCAGACTTTCAACCCAGCATCATCCACGGATTGGCTAAGCGTCTGCTCTGTCCCACTGTTCAGGTCATCAGCAGAGACATCCAATAACATCAAATTCCAGCCACAGCCCCTGAGCAATGCTACTGGTAATCAGGGGCTGGCTGAGTTAGCCCTTTGTATCTGACAGTCCAGCAAAGCTTCTACCCACCTTACAGTTCACCTGTCCAAATCACACTTCACCAGTAGAGCTTCTACAACAGCACTTTTGGGTCTGTGTTTAAAGCCTTGCTAATGTCAAGGTGAATGAGATCCATTTCTCTCATTTCATCCAGTGCTGCTCACCTCATCAGAAAGGACAGTTAACTTGGTCAGACATAATTTGCCTTGAGAAATCTTTGTTGACTGTTCTTAATTATAGTCTTGCCCTTCATGTGCCTGGATGTAGTGCTGGACACAGCGCTTGTGAGAATTCACACTATGATCTTCCTGCAGACTGAGGTCAGACTGACCAGCCTATAAGTTCCTCAAATTGTTCTCCTCAAAGAATAGCATAACCCTCACCTTCTCTCAGTCACCATGACCATCCCCCAGTTGCTACTGCCATTCAAAGGTGACAGACAGCAGCCTTCTACTGACTTCAGCCTGCACATTTTAAAGTCCAGCTTTACAGTCCTGCTATTGGCATAGCAATGACCAGACTCTTCCACATCCTTACGAAAAGCAAATTGTGCATGATGTGTTAATTCCATACAACAAAATGTGGATGTGGAATGTGTGTGTTTGGTTTTGGGGAGCTTTGGGTGAGGGGGAAGGAGTTGTTAGAGATTTTTTTTTTCCTCTTCTTCAAGTGTGATATAAGTTACACATTGCCTGGCATATAAATACCATTGTTTACAATACTGATACCTTAAAATTCAAAGACAAAATTATGTGATCAATTTGTGTTTATACATATGCTTTACATTTTGCTTTTGCTTTTATAGACAGCAAAATGTTCCATTTTGAATTTCAGGCTCTATTTTATGAATGGTACAAAGTATTTTAGATTAAAAAAAAAAAAATCTGTTTTGGAAACATTTGTTTTGGACCCACAGACTTATGAACGAGAGGGATAGTTAAAACACACCCCCACCCACCAGCTGTAAGAGTACCAAGCTGTGAGGTCTAGAAAAAACTAGGTAGCAATCTCACAAAACTAACCTAGTAATGCCACCCTGTGGCTATAAAGTGAACACTCTACTGAAAAAGCAGGATGAATGCTGAAGTTTTATCTTAAGTCTTCTGCACAAGGAGCTGCTGGCAGGTTTTGGAACTTCAGTGCAAGTTTAAGAGTATATGTATGTAGGATAGATAAAAAAGCAGTAGCTGGTGGCACTATGTTTTTTGACATTGCTGTGCAGGTTATCAAGTGGACATCTGCCCCTACTACTTACAACTGTGTGCGTCAGGAAAAGACAAAACAGAAAAGCACCCATATCGCAGAGTAAGTAACAACCGAACTAAAAGGGGATCATGATTTCAACTATTACATTTCAGTAAAACAATATAAGGAGAAGACAATTTAAAAAATCCTAAAGTTTAAAGTAACTCCTACAATCGCAAAATGTTTAAGCAATAATAACCTCTTATAGGTTATCATTGCTTAGAAGCAGTAACATCTATCACTAGGTTTTAAGAGAAATTACACTTTTACAAGTTTCTAGCTCTCATGGTTGTAAGCTATAATAATACGATTCCAGCTGTGACTTTTCCTAAAGGAAGAAAACAAAACAACAAAAGCCCAGAATACACAACACTAGCAAACACCATGCAAACTTGTATTACAATGGTAGCAGTTCAAAATGTAATCAACTGTAAGAAATATGGTATTTTAATATTTTTCAAAATAAAGTATCTATACAAGAGTTATGTATGTGAGATAGTCATTCAAATATAGTGTCTCATCACTTTCCCTCTACTGCAATTTCATTAACGTAAAATAGAAAGTATGATTTAGAATTATTTTCTTCCAATTTTCTATCCACAAGCAGCACTGGCCTTTGAATTACAGAGCTCCTATTTATTTTTTAAAGAAGTGTTAACATTTTCTGAAGCCTTTTGGCTACTTTTTATTGATTAGCCAATTTGCTTCAATATGAACACAATGTTCAAAGCTCTTTTATCTTGCTCTGAAAGATTCAGTAATGAAAACCCTAAAGTGAAAGAAACACCACACAGACACTCAACATCAGGGTACACATGGTCTTTCTCAGCCTCATCTGCTCTCACGAAAAAGCTTTCTGGAAGAAAGATGCTCTCTTGGAAGAGTCTCCCACCAACCCCCTCATTTCACATTTGCAAAGCTGCAGTACCCAATGTTATGCTACCAAGTTAGGCTATACAATCTTTGTACAACTGTAGCAGTTTTGTTTAGCCCATCTGTAGAGTGATTCCATTGGGTGGTTTGAGGCTTTCCTTCCTCTGCTTGGACAGCCCCACATATTTTTACAATAGTTTGAGAGTTAAGCTTAGTCTGACAATCAATGGTATCTCTGTAACCATACATTCGTAGTGTTTACTTCCATATTAGGCTTAAAAGAAATTGTTTTATCCTGACCAGATCAGTGGACTTCCTTTCAGGCATAAAACTATGCTCTTTCAGTTTTATTTCACCAGTAATGAATGATAAACAGGCCTCAGAAGTTTCTTACCCATCTGTAAACCCATTACTATAGGATATTTTAACCCCTCAATATGCTGGCTCATCAGATGACCTCAATCCCTCTGAATAGCAGCCAAACTTTGACTTTTGACACTCTGAACTGAATAGCAAGGGAAAAATAGGATGATAACAACAAAGCACAGTATAAAAACCAATTTCCTTCTCAATTAATAAACCAGACAACTTCTCTGGCTCCCCTGCACAGTCCTAGGAGTACCCAATGTACAGCTCTACAACCAGTAGCAAAGACAGGGCCTTGAGAGTAAAAGTTAACTAGACAAAGAGACCTTTTCCCTTTCAATAGTTTCTTTTCCTGTAGGCCATATAAAGGTTTAAAACAGTCGCCAGTCCTACGTTCCATTGTTTATCTAAGAACTGCAGGACTAGCACAGGAACTTTTGAGTCTTTTGGGAGACACAAGCATGTAAAAAGCAGTTTTTCACACCTTCTGAAGCCAGAGAAACAAGTGAGCTGGTAACCAGTAAAAGACATTTCTTACAGTATGATGCACCACCCCTATGCAAGAGTTGACCGCTCTTCTGTGCTCCTCCTGCTCTGCTCCTCCCAGCCTCTAACCTTTCTCTTCCAGCCCCCCTGCACCAGGCATCCTAATGAACAACCATCTTTCAAGGGGCAGGCTAGAGGATAACAAGTAAGAACTTTAAGCCATGGAATCCAAGTAATTGAGGACAGCTTTCTATGAAATACAGCAGTGACTAAATGAGCCAAACATCTATCAACTACTTTGAAAAACAAATCATTTGTAAACAACATGTCTCATCTCCCTGGAAGCCTAGAAGCAAAAGAATATTTTCAGTCTCTCACCCTCAGGAGAGAATGAGAGAAAGCAGACACATACTTAAAGGCTTCAGTTTGAAAAATATGCTTCACTGAAAAACATTTTTGTTCACTGCTTAAAGCTTCAAATGAATCAAAGCCAATTTTTAAAATTCTTCTCTAAAATTAACCTTTAGATGCAGTAACTCACAGATTCTTCCCATTCATAAAATTCAGCTTTGTGTTTTAAGATGATTACCACAGGAATTATGTTTTTATATGCCCTATGATAGCTGACAGCTGGGAACTGCACCAGAGATCTGCCATCATCCAGACTTAATCTATTAGCTTTGAAAAGACAGACAATACTGTGGAATTACTGCACACTCTGATTAATACTTTAGGCTCACTTGACTGACTTCGACTTTCTGTTTGCCTGTTTTAAAGGTGTGGATAAGATAAGTTTTACAGTTACTCAAAATCAAGACTTGAGTAAAAACTAGTAAACTGTCCCATTTCAAATGGCTAGAAAGCATGCAGAACCAGGAAACAAACCAGATCCATCAGTCAGGCCAGGCTAGCACACAAATGGCTGACCCAATAGTGATGCAACCCCGAAGTGCAGAAATGCTTTTAAACTGTTGCTATATAGTTACACAAAGTATTAAACTGGGGCTAGAAAGAATGTCAACTTACATCTCCATTGTGGCAAATACATTCAAAGCCATCAAATATGCAGCTATGAAGAGGTACGAATATTCAGCAGTAGCTATCATTGTACCCTTTGCTAAAGCATTTACCATTTCATCTTATAGCCGCAGTATTCTGAAATGTAAAAAATACCCACTGTGCTTCCAACAGCACGCCAAGTAAAGATGTTGCCACAAGAGAGAAGTCAGTCTCTCAACTTGCATTGCAAGGACCTTTACCGTTTCTTCAAACAGAAATGGCTACAGTGGGGGGAAAGAGGTAAAAGGAAAGAAGTTACTCCACATAAAACCTACTCACAGTTGAGAAGACTGGGAGGCATACATGACAGACTTGACTTTAGGAATTCAGGCAAATGATTTTGGAAAACAGAGCATTAGCTACACATACCATAAGAATTTCTATTTCCCCCCTCCCCCCAATCTGTTCTTTTCCTACAGTCTGAAATCAGCCATTTAAGACATTATCTTCCTGAGGTTAAGATGACTGCAGTTGTCTTACACATGGTTGGCTTGCAAGATGAAGAGTCCAGTGCTTTTATTTTTAAAAGCATAGGAAAAATAATAAAAGAAAATTATTTTGAGGGGCTTTCCAGTAGTACTTAATGGTAGTTACTCCTACAGCACAAACAATACTAAGCAAACTGGTTCCTGCAGTGATATGAAAGGAAAATAAGGAATGAGCTAGTTTATGGAGCTGTACACTGAGTGCTGACCATCTTTCAGACCAGTCCATGGGCTACTTCTGAGTGGGTTTTCAAGACAACATAAAGTTTACAATGTAGATAATGAACTTAACAAACAAGCTACTTTCCAAGAAAGTCCTTGCATAAAGTGTATGATAAAATTAGTCTTTAACATTCAATTATTGAGAAAAGACTTTTTTTTCTCCAAGCCTGGTGTACCATTTCTATCAAAGTTACCATGGAAAGAACAAGCAAAACCATCCAAACTTGCAGCAATCCTGAGTTGTTTGTGACAGTTTAAAAAATTCTAACCAGAAACCAGTTAATTTCCTATTTGAAAAAGCCTGGCTGATTTTTCTAGTCAGCTCACAAAGAAAGTGTTGTGTGTCCAGAACAGATTTACACCCACCTGCAAGCACACAAGAAGCAACTGATTTCTATTCTGATCCCACAAAAGTGTCCTAACATGAGCAACAAATGGAGAGACACTGGACAAATATTCTGAATTCTGTATCACATAAGGTGTATCATCAGGTATGAGCATAGAGCAGCCCCTTCCAGATAAGTGCATCAAATTAGGAAAAAGGAGAAAGCTGACTCAAAATAATCTGGAAAGCCTCAAAATATAAAACTTTATTTAGCTACAATAAAAAGAAATATAGTATAAAGATATAAAACATAGAAATTCGATAATTAATTCACATGCTAAAAGGATTAATAGGCCAGCGGCAAGAAGGAGACTTCATAAAATGTACAAACATCTCAGCCAGCCATAAAGGCCATTTCATCAAGATTCAGATTTGAAATATCGAACAACCACTGCAGAGAACTTGCTCTCCCACATCACCATAACTAGGAAGGAAAAAGAAAAAAAAAAAGGGAAGTAAAAAGAAACAAAGTCAGCGTCTCTACTGTTTCTGGAACATCAAGAATGCCATCCTATTCCATTATCACTGTAAGAACAGGACTCCCACACAGCACACTCAGTATTTCTTGATATTACAGAACTTAATGATGGCAAAAAAATAAAGATTACTCCTCGGGAATGCATTCATTCATCACTGGCCAGCATACCATAGTGCTGGTGGGAAAGCAAGAGGAGTTTTTGATACTCGAACATTTAAAGGAGAAGCTAAACTTGACTTGCACCAAGACTGATCAGACCGTTTCACAAAGGCATTTTATTTCCCATGTTTCAAACATGGGAAATAAACTGCTGCATGAGAAGAGCTCAAGTCCTTTGAGTGGATGAGCCAGGTATCTGTTGGGTCTTCATAAGCTACAGGCAATTTTCAGAGCATATATAATTAAAATTAGCTTAAAAATTCAAAAGGCACTTACTCCAGAGTACAGCACAAAGAGCAGATAACTGTGTTACAGCAGCTGCAGAGGCTGCTGCAGTTCTGGCAGACAAACTGGTCACATTGCGTACACGTTTCCTTGACATCAGCAGTTCTCACACACGATGAGCAGGCTTTGGAAGCTCCCATGGGTGCTTGGAAAAGATACAATTAAGACAATATGTATTTCACAGCAAAACACAGAAAGCACCTGGAAGTTCTAAGGACTGCAGAGCGTGGCGTTTCCACTCAGCGTTACAGCTACAGGTGGCAGCACTCTGCAGAACACACTTGGAGGCACCCAGCACAGCACTCACTACTTACAACTTTCTGGGTTCCTTTTCTGCTCAACGGCAAGACTGCTGAAAGATTCTCAAGCCGTCATTCTCAAGCAGTCAATGCAACAGCTTCTAAACCAGTTAGTGAAGCTCAAATTTAACAATTTCTTTTTAATAAAGGACCGTAAAGAAAAACAACGGAGGGACACCCTGCCCCCCACTCCACGACAGCCCAGCTCACCCAACAGCGCAGCGCCGGACGCCTGCCCGCGGTGGGCCCACTGACCCTTCCCTGCAGCTACAGAGCGCCTCAGCAATTTCCCGTCATGGCCGATGAGCAGCTGCCCGCTCCAGCGGCGCCCCGCGCCGGCGTCCTGGGTCTCTCCGTCCGGCTCCACTGGGCGGGTCACTGCAGCGGGGCTGGAGGGCCAGGCGCCTTCCATGTACGCCTGGGCGCCCCTGAAGAGCAGCCGCCGGGTCCTCTCTGTGGGCGGGAGAGGAGAGCTAGGAGAGGCTTCTCGTCACCACCCGCCATCAGGCCCGAGGGGAGGCGGCTGAAGGCCTGCGGGCACAAACTGGGCCCGGGGGCCGATAGCTCAGTCGCTTTCCCTCATTCCCCCCTCCTCACCGAAGACCTCTCGCCGATACTCTTCGCCCCGCACGCCGCGACTCAGCTCGCGCAGCCCCACGCGGGTTTTCAACTGGAGCGGAGCCGCCTCCCCGAAGGGGCAGGAGCGCTTCGGCATGGTGAGCCCTGCCCGGCCCCGCCTCCCACGGACCGCCCCTCTCTCCGTCGCGTCACAGCCTAGCCCTGCCAATGCCGGAGCGGTAGCGGGAGGTACGAGGGGGCGGGCGAGGGGCGGTGGCGTCGCCTCGGGAAGGCAAGCCCTGCGCCGCCTGAGACATTCAAGGGTCAGCACCTGTCGGGTCTGTTTGCCCGGAATTTTCTGTTCCCTTTTCTGTGCGCCCTGTCCGTGGTGTAGAGAATCCGGCAGGACAAAGCAAAACATGGGTTTGAAACTCGGGTTTGTCGATAAACGTTCTCCCCCCATAGGTGTTTCTGAACTCCTCTTCCTTTCTGCAAATCCTGCGGGTTACGTCTGTGTTCGGGCTCACTTAGTTCTTCCTAAACCGCCGGTCAAAGTTAGAGCTGTCCCAGTGCCATAGAACCAGCGAAAATGTGCACAAGTGGCAGAATTCATTCACTTTCTGTAAAGCCAGCGAGGAAGCTGGAGAAGCTGCAACTGGCCAGGGCTCCTCAGTACTTGCCAGCAATGGGAGCGGGTTCATCACTCCGTGCTCAGTGAGGTTTCAGGGACTGATGCCCACATTCCACTACACCACGGGGCTAAACCCTGAGACTTTCTGCGGTCACTGTGTGACAGGGAATTACTGCAGATTATTGGAATCATCTCCCCAGTGAACTGGGGATTCCCCAACGCCAAGCCACTTAAGGTTTGGCTGGACAGGGTGCTGGGACATCTAGTCTAGGTCATGCTTTGCCTAGAAAGGTTGGACCAGATAATCCTTGAGGTCCTTTCCAACCTGCTATTCTATGATTCTGTCATACAGTTAAATTGCTATTCATAAGTAAGCTTTCTATAGCAGTCTAGGTATTGTTTCATGGATTAAAAGCCTCACATTCAATTCCAAGTCACAGTCAGTCTGGTTACTGTGCATAATTTGAAAATACACTGTTTTCCTCCAGGCAAACAACCTTTAAAACTGGTGTTGATGTCCCTAGTGCAATGTTTTGTGTCATTTGAAGACCATAGTAAGTCACAACATTTGTATTTCTTCCAGAGCGGTTTCTGAATTCAAACCTTCACCTGAATTCAAACCTTTACGTGTATGCATGTAAAAGTCACAAGCAAGTACAAGAGTGATTTTTCCATCAAGGAACACCAAAACCACACTTCTTCAACGCTAGCTTCTGAACTGCTACTAGTTTGCAGGTAAAATCACACTTCTTTCATACAGGTTAATGTTATTTTATATATTTTCTTTTTTTCTTTTTTTTCTGTAGCGCCTCTCAGCCTAGCCTTGTGGTCTGTGCAGTGGAGTGGAAGCTAATGCACAGTATTGACAATCCCTTCTGAATTCCAAGTCTTATCCCTTCCGCACTTTCTTTGGCTTTGAAGATTTCTACTTCATCTTTTTCTGCCTGTACTTGCAAATGCATGCTTAAAGATGTTTGGCAGACAACTTCACACTGACATTGAAAACTCACAGTCATTTCCTCCTCTCTAAGGAAATGTCTTTGTGAATATTCATTAGATATAAACTCTGCTGTCCCTGAAGCTCTCTGGGGAATATGTGTGAATCTAAAGGGAATCTCAGTCAGGACAGAGGGCAGCAGATCACTTGTTTCATTAACAATGTGTAAGATAAGTGTGAATGGAACTTGCCTGTCTGAGAGCTGGATGAAACACAAAGAAAAAAGTTGAAAGTGCTGTTCTGCTTGTGAAGAAGGAGTGTTCTAAAACGCTCATCTCAGAATTTGAAGTAGATTTGAAAATGAGAAGCACATGCTGCATCAGTGCTGCTGGTGCTGTCCCCAAAGGGTAAGTTTAAGGTAAATTCCCTGAGGGATGACTACATTTACATGTGCCACCACCACCCCACTGCAGGGCAGGTGCAGAAATCTATTGTAGCTGACTCAGCCTCAGGTGGTGACATCTCTCAATTTTAACAACATCTGTTACTGATCAGCTATTTCCTATTTGTAAGATACGAGGGCAAAATAATTCTGTCTTGCCTGTACCAACGTACCTCAGCATCCTACAGGGGGGAAATGGCTCATCTGCAAATCTGTTGACTTCTTGCCCAATAAAATCATAGAATAGTTAGGGTTGGAAAGGACCTTAAGATCATCTAGTTCCAACCCTCCTGCCATGGCCAGGGACACCCCACACTAAACCATGCCACCCAAGGCCTCATCCAACCTGGCCTTGAACACCGCCAAGGATGGAGCATTCACAACCTCCCTGGGCAACCCATTCCAGTGCCTCACCACCCTTACAGTAAAGAATTTCTTCCTTAGATCCAATCTAAACTTCCCCTGTTTAAGTTTTAACCCGTTACCCCTTGTCCTGTCACTACAGTCCCTGATGAATAGTCCCTCCCCAGCATCCTTGTAGGCCCCCTTCAGGTACTGGAAGGCTGCTATGAGGTCTCCACGCAGCCTTCTCTTCTCCAGGCTGAACAGCCCCAACTTTCTCAGCCTGTCTCCATACGGGAGGTGCTCCAGTCCCCTGATCATCCTCGTGGCCCTCCTCTGGACTTGTTCCAACAGTTCCATGTCCTTTTTATGTTGAGGACACCAGAACTGCACACAATACTCCAAGTGAGGTCTCACGAGAGCAGAGTAGAGGGGCAGGATCACCTCCTTCGACCTGCTGGTCAATGATTCTGAGTATTTTATTACTTTCATAGCAGTAAGCCTTGAGGAAGATCCACTGGTGACTTGGAAGTAGAAGAAAGGCTGAGATCTGATTTGGCAAAGCTTGCTGGAATGGAGTGTTCACAAAAATTAATGCTGACAATTTCCCAGGTTAGTTAATGAGATTACATGTTACATTGCATAGCCTCTGAATGGGAAAAAGTGACCCCAAAACCCCCAAACCAGTCATGGTAATTGTGAAATACGATGATTTTGGTTTATGCTTGAAAATGTCTTTGTGAAAAAAAGGAGAGAGTAAAAATTACAGTCTTTCTCTTGCCACTTTGCTTCACTTGTTCTGTGTGAATGTTACAGACAGATTGCCTGGTTGATAGCTTTGTCAGTCACAGAACAAAGAAAAATTAAATTTCATTTTTTTCAATAGCTTCTACTTCCAGTAAGCAAATTTAAAGAGCAAAATGGATTGTGCTCTCTAAGTCTGTCTTTCCTAATCTATCTCTATCAGTGCCTCAAGAAAGTCAGGGTAGACACAGAAGGACTCTGACTGTAGTTCAGCTTCATCTCTTCTAGCAGTTTAGAGCTCAGAAATTCTCTGAGCCAAAATTTCCATCTGGATCTTGATGTTTAATAGTTGCCAGTACACTTGCTCTTCACAAATTTGTCCAGTCCCCTTCACAAAACTGATAATGTTTCATTTCTTTGACTAGCAAGGTCTGTAACTCTGTAATGTAATTATTAAAAAATGCTTCACCAGGTTTTCTTCCAGTTTGCCGCCTGTTAATTTCCTTGGGGGCCTCCTATGTCTAGTTTTATAAAAAGTAACAAATAGCAATTCCCTATTGACTCTCTGCATAATATCCATGACTATAAAGATCCCTCCTGTATCATCCTCCCTCATATTTTATTCAAGACAAAACATTTTGTTATGTTGAATCACTCCTTTGCACTGTGTCCCACCTCACATCCCCTGTGCTACATCCCAGTGCACGGCACAGGAAGCCTCAAATATGCACGGGTGCTCTGGAGGGCGACTGAGGTGCATGGGAAGGGAGGGAGGGTGCCTTGAGAGCTCTGGGCAGCAGGGGACTGGATGTCTGAGAACACCCTGCACACCTAGGCTGCAGGGTACAAATAGCCTCACTCCTTTTCCATACCTTCCATGGTCTCTTAACATCCTTCCTGAAGCTAGGTGGCCAGTGCGCTGGCTGTGGGCATGCTGTGCAGGTGGACCACACAAATCCAAAGGTGTTTTCTTCTTGGTCCCTCCCGTAGTAATTCCTAACATTTTATTTGTCATTTTGATTACTACTGAAGCACCAAACCGGTGCTTTCAGGGGCTATTGCTCCAATTGCTGGGGTAAGTAGCTCAAGAGAGGACGCCTTCAACACCAGAGCGGGGGGAAGCTCAGCGTCCAGGAGCCTCAACTCAGAGCAGCCAGAGCCACTGAGGCAGCCTCAAGTCCTCGACAGGACTTGCCCAGGAGCCGGCAGCTCAGCTGACGCGAGCAGGGACTCACAGGGGGCGGAGCCACGAGGAGCGGCACCAGCCCTGACTGGGTAAAAACCTGTCCCTGGGAGCGCGAACGAGTAGGGGTGCGGTGAGGCAGTTTGCGGGGGCAGGCGAGCGGGATGGTGAGTACTCGCCGTATGACCAGGGCCCGATCTGGGAGCTCTGCTCTGGCTGCCCCGGCGGTGGCCAGCGTAGGCACTCAGACAGAGCCGATGAGAGGGGAGGCTGCAGCACAGAGCTTGGAGTGCAGAGAGTGCCCGCACTGGTCTCCTGAGGGAACGGTGCCCAATGGCAGGGCTGCGCTCGGTGCTCCCTGGTGGAGGTCCTCCCGCAGCAGGTGGCTGAGCTGCGGGATGCTGTCAATAGGCTGAAAGATGTCAGGGAAGCTGAGAGGAAGCAGGACTGCTTGCTCCAGGCCCAAACTGTGCAGGGGACTCAAGCGTCCCCTGCGGCTCATGGAGAAGAGCAGGAGGCTGTTAACCCAGGAAGCTGGGAAACAGTAACAAAGAACACCAACAAAAAAAGGAGGAAGAAGACAATTAAAAGCAAGGGGCTTCCTCCTAAATCTGTTGTCCCCACCCAGAACCGCTTCACTGTCCTGCTGGGGGCTAAGGAGGAAACACACTCGCACCAGAAACAACCGGCTGATGCACTGGTAAAGAAGATCTCTACTGGTGCTGCCAGGAAAAAGAGATGGGTCATAGTGGTAGGGGACTCTACTTTGAAAGGGACAGAAGCACTCATCTGTCAGCCTGACCTGGTCTCGAGGGAGGTGTGTTGCCTACCTGGGGCACGGATCAGGGATGTTGCAGAGAGGCTGCCTGCTCTAGTGAGTCCCATGGACTATTACCCACTTCTAGTGATCCATGTGGGTGCTAGTGATGTTGATAGCAGTAGCCTGGAGAACATAAAGAAGGACTACAGAGCCCTGGGAGAGGTGGTTAGGGGCTCTGGAGCTCAGATTGTCTTTTCATCACTTCTTCAGGATACAGGGGAGTACCTTAAAAAAGCTAGGAGGATTGGCCAAGTTAATAAATGGTTAAAGTATGGTGCCATAGTCAGGGGTTTGGGTGTCTTGAACACAGGACCCAGGTTTGTAGGCCAGATCTACTGGGGGCTGGTGGAGCTGCTCTGATAAAGAAGGGGAAGAGTGGTTTCGGTAGGAGGCTTGCCAGACTGGTCAAGGTTGCTTTAAACTATATGTGTTGGGGGAGGGGGGCATCATTCCATCCCAACACACCCAGTCAGTTGCCAGCACCTACAATAAATGCTCGGAGCGATGTAGAGATATTCCAGCTGCCCCAGCCAATGAGCCAGCTTCATTTGGAGCTCGGCTCAGATGCCTCTATACAAACGCCCGTAGCATGGGAAACAAACAAGAGGAATTAGAGATGTGTGCATGTCTACAAGGGTATGATATAATAGGGATCACAGAAACATGGTGGGATGGCTCCTATGAGTGTTGGAATGGAAGGTTACAGGCTCTTTAGAAAAGACAGGCCTGGCAGGCGGGGAGGGGGAGTTACTATTTATGTTAGGGATAGGCTGGAGAGTATGGAACTCTGTCTGGGGATGAGTGAGCAGTCAACAGAGAGTTTGTGGGTCAGGGTGAAAGGGAGAACAGCGATGGGAGACATTACTGTGGGAATCTGTTACAGACTGCCTGATCAAGAGGAATCTGTGGATGAAGCACTCTACAGACAGATAGGAACAGCCTCATGCTTGCAGGCCCTTGTTCTCATGGGGGACTTCAACCACCCTGATGATACGGCCCAGCACAAGCAATCCAGGAGGTTCCTCGATTGTGTGGAAGACAACTTCCTTCTGCACGTAACAGAGGAGCCGACAAGGAGAGGTGCCATGCTTGACCTCGTGCTCACCAACAGGGAAGGGCTGGTTAGAAATGTGACGCTCCAGGGCAGCCTTGGTTGCAGTGACCACGAGATGGTTGAATTCGAGATCCTCGGGACAGTGAGAAGAGCGTGCAGCAAGCTCACTGCCCTGGACTTCAAGAGAGCAGACTTTGGCCTCTTCAGGAACCTGCTTAGTAAGGTTCCATGGGATATAGCCCTAGAGCGCAGGGGGGCCAAATACTCTTGGTTGTTATTCAAGGATCACCTACTACAAGCTCAGGAGTGTTGCATCCCAACTAGAAGGAAGTGCAGCAAGAGGGCCAGGAGACCTCCTTGGATGGATAAGGAGCTGCTGAGGAAAATTCAAAGGAAAAAAGAGGCTTATAGAAGGTGGAAGCAGGGACAGGTGGCCTGGGAAGAATACAGGGATGCTGTCTGGGAAGCCAGGGACCAGGTTAGGAAAGCTAAGGCCCAGTTAGAATTAAACTTGGCTAGGGATGTTAAGGATAACAGGAAGGGATTCTATAGGTACATAGCGAATAAAAGACAGACTAGGGACAACGTAGGTCCCCTTCGGAAGCTATCGGGAGAACTGGCTACCCGGGATTTGGAGAAGGCTGAGGTTCTTAATGACTTCTTTGGCTCAGTCTTCACTGGCAAAGGTTCTGACCACACCACCCAAGTCTTGGAAGGCAGACACAGGGACTGTGAGAATTAAGACCTTGGGCCCACTGTAGGAGAGTATCTGTTTCGAAACCATCTTAAAAACCTAAATGTACAGAAGTCCATGGGATCTGATGAAATCCATCCGTGGGTCCTGAAGGAGCTGGCGAATGAAGTTGCTAAGCCACTGGCCATCATATTTGAAAAATCATGGCAGTCAGGTGAAGTTCCCGGCAACTGGAAAAAGGGAAATATAACCCTCATTTTCAAGAAGGGAAAAATGGATGACCCAGGGAACTACAGACCAGTCAGTCTCACCTCTGTGCCTGGCAAAATCATGGAGCAGATTCTCTTGGAAGAAATGCTAAGGCACATGAAACACAAGGAGGTGGTTGGTGACAGCCAGCATGGCTTCACTAAGGGGAAATCCTGCCTGACCAATTTGGTGGCCTTCTATGATGGGGCTACGAAACCGATGGACAGGGGTAGAGCAGTTGACGTCATCTACCTGGACTTGTGCAAAGCCTTTGACACTGTCCCACATGACATCCTTGTCTCTAAATTGGAGAGACATCAATTTGATGGGTGGACCACTCGGTGGATAAAGAACTGGCTGGATGGCTGCACGCAAAGAGTTGTGGTCAACGGCTCAATGTCCGGCTGGAGACCAGTAACGAGTGGTGTCCCTCAGGGATCGGTGTTGGGACCGGTCTTGTTCAACATCTTTGTTGGTGACATGGACAGTGGGATTGAGTGTGCCCTCAGCAAGTTTGCCGATGACACCGAGCTGTGTGGTTCGGTTGATACGCCGGAGGGAAGGGATGCCATCCAGAGGGACCTCGACACACTTGTGAGGTGGGCTGATGCCAACCTGATGAAGTTTAACCATGCCAAGTGCAAGGTCCTACACCTGGGTCGCAGCAATCCCAGGCACAGCTACAGGTTGGGCAGAGAAGAGATTCAGAGCAGCCCTGCAGAGAAGGACTTGGGGGTGTTGGTCGATGAGAAAATGAACATGAGCCGGCTTCAGTGTGCGCTCACAGCCCAGAAAGCCAAGCGTATCCTGGGCTGCATCAAAAGGAGCGTGACCAGCAGGTCCAAGGAAGTGATCCTGCCCCTCTACTCTGCTCTCGTGAGACCTCACTTGGAGTATTGTGTGCAGTTCTGGTGTCCTCAACATAAAAAGGACATGGAACTGTTGGAACAAGTCCAGAGGAGGGCCACGAGGATGATCAGGGCACTGGAGCACCTCCCGTATGAAGACAGGCTGAGAAAGTTGGAGCTGTTCAGCCTGGAGAAGAGAAGGCTGCGTGGAGACCTCATAGCAGCCTTCCAGTATCTGAAGGGGGCCTACAAGGATGCTGGGGAGGGACTATTCGTCAGCGACTGTAGTGACAGGACAAGGGGTAGCAGATTAAAACTGAAACAAGGGAAATTTAGATTGGATATAAGGAAGAAATTCTTTACTGTTAGGGTGGTGAGGCACTGGAATGGGTTGCCCAGGGAGGTTGTGAATGCTCCATTCCTGGCGGTTTTCAAGGCCAGGTTGGATGAGGCCTTGGGTGGCATGGTTTAGTGTGGGGTGTCCCTGCCCATGGCAGGAGGGTTGGAACTAGATAATCTTAAGGTCCTTTCCAACTCTAACTATTCTATGATTCTATGACTATTCATACATGGTTCACAGCATCACTCCTCTGAGTGCTAATCACTTAGTTCAGAACTCATCACTCTACTGCGGTTATTTTCCTCCCATGTGTACTGCATACTTACACTGCCAATTTATTGCCTGCTTGGTATTGTAAGAGTCTCGAAAACACACAGCTGTAGCTCATCACATCTGACTTTCAGATTTGACTTTTAACAATAATGCAGCAAACACAGATACCTCACTGCTCATCTCCCTTCCTCAGAGTACTTTAATATACTGAGTTGCCAGCAGCTTCCTCAGGTTTACCAATCCTCAGGAGTACACCAATCCCTTCATAAGAACTGACATCACATTCCTTTTGCACTGAGACCAGTTTAATTAAATATATTGCATTCAGACCTGAACTACAATAGAATTTGCCTACAAAATGTAGAGATTTACATTTTAAGTACTCCAGTAAGTGATTACAGATGTTAAGATTTTTGTTTCTGAACCATCTGTAAGACAACTATAATAAATGTTTGCCTGTCAGCCAATGCTTCCAACTACTCCAAAATATAATTAGAAGTAAACAAGCAGACTGGAGTAAAAATCACAGACAGTGTAAATCACAGGCATGGCAAATCAAGACTGGATGCTTTCTTAAAAGAACTTGCAAGCTTGTAGAAGAGCAAATTAAGGAAAATTATGCCTTCTGGTTTAAGCAAGGTCAGACAAAATATCCACAATGGCTGATTTGTGAATCTGAATATTCATCAGTCTTACTTCTTCCCCTCTATGCCTGGCTCTGCAAGCAACCTTTCTCTGTTTACCATAACAAGATAAAGTGTTCCATTTTAGGAACACTTTAGGAACAGGTGGCAGATAAATAGCAACCCAGGAGATTATACTAGGTTTTAAACTGCTCCAAATGCCTAATAGTAGGTTCTCATAAGCATCAGAAGGGCCTTAAAAACCATTTACCTTTCTCTCCAGCTTCACTTATACCAAAGCTCTCCCCTCCATGTGCTTGCAGTAAAAATTCCCCTTATATTCTATTTTTTCATTATTAGGCCATTTAGGAAGAAATCAAACCACCATGCCTAGATATGGGACTGTTTCTCACACCAGTTCAAGTAAGGCATTTCTTTAACAGAATCATAGAGTAGACTTATAGAATAGTTAGGGTTGGAAAGGACCTTAAGATCATCCGGTTCCAACCCCCCTGTCATGGGCAGAGACACCTCACACTAAACCATGACACCCAAGGCTCTGTCCAACCTGGCCTTGAACATTGTCAGGACTGAAGCATTCACAGCTTCCTTGGGCAACCAATTCCAGTGCCTCACCACCATCACAGTAAAGAACTTCTTCCTTATATCCAATCTAAATTTTCCCTGTTTCAGTTTTAACCCATTACCCCCTGTCCTATCACTACAGTCCCTGATGAAGAGTCCCTCCCCAGCATCCTTGTAGGCCCCCTTCAGATACTGGAAGGCTGCTCTGAGGTCTCCACGCAGCCTTCTCTTCTCCAGGCTGAACAGCCCCAACTTTCTCAGCCTCTCTTCATACAGGAGGTGCTCCAGTCCCCTGATCATCCTCGTGGCCCTCCTCTCAATTTATGACAATTTATAATGATTTCTCTCAATTTGTATTGATATAAAAAGAGTGGATTTTGGCCAACTTACGGGTTATTTTCTACTGTTTTAATGCTAAAACAGTGAAAAGAATATTCTAGAAATTCTTTTAAGCAGAATATGTATTATATTTGCTGATGAACTGGGCTGTGGAACAGCATGCAGGCACTGCTAAGTCAGTCAGAGTATCAGGACACGCACACATGCTCTGTCATGACTAGTGTAAACCACTGCAACTCATGTTCTCAGTCCCACTGTACTCTTTTTTCTATGGTCTGCAATACGGATTCCAAGATTAAAAAAACCCCAACTCCTTGAATAAACCTGTTTTTCCTAGAATGGCTCAGGGCTGTTTCCCTTCTTCTGTACCCTTTTCTTTTCTTATAATGCTGTAGCTTGTCAGCCTTAAGAGACAACATGTTTACAACTCAGATCAAAAGACTACACCCAGTTTCAGATGTTATCTGTTCACAACTGCATGTCATTTTACTCTGACTCCTTAGCAACAGAGTTTGTGCCCTCATCTTGATGAGTTGGTTCATGCATCAAAAAAAATTTGACAAGCCAGTGATTTGCGGGTTTAAGGGCTGGCTTTTGAAGTATGCTGCTGCTAAGCCAAGGTTCTGCCATCCTGGCATGGCAACCCAGTGCTGGCTCTTAAACTATCATGGTGTGGTTGGATTTCATAGCATGTTTCTACTCTGTGAGCTATGAGACGGACCAGTTCTGCTCACTGGATCAAAACACTCGACGGTCCCGCTCACACTAGAGGGCACTCTCAAGACTGTAAGTTGTTTTTTGCTGTTGCAAAGATTTCACTGTTTTGACAGCAATATGCAGGGTTTACCAACAAGCTACTTTCTCCAGGCTTTCTTTCATGGTTGTTGTTCCTGGCCTTTCCAGTTGTTTGCCTTCATTTGTGCTGCACACAGGTTCCTCTTATTTTGCTTCTTTCCAGATTATTTTAATCTATCATACACACACACCACACAGCCCCCCAAGGAAATAGAGCTGACAGTGTTAACTGCCATTCCTGACCTAATGTGGGGCTTCAGTGTTCTGGTTTCTTTCTCTGCAGGCTACAATGTTTTCCATTTAATATTAGGTAGTTGTCCTAAGAATTCTTCAAATCTGTGTCCAAATGGTACTATTCTATTATTCAATGCAGATCTAACAGGGAGAGGCTGTAGGTATCTCTGCCCTTTCACTAGCCCCACACAGTACTAAACATCCTCTTCTTCACATGGCACGGAAGGGGCTGGGCAAAACCTTCCTCCCTTCACACTGCAGCTGCCTCCAGCCCTGGTCTTGTTATTTTGCTGTTGAAATGAATCCTTGCTTCTAGACAGCTTTGCATGTTGCGCCTCGCATGCTTACCTTAATCCATACCCTAAAGCATCTGTTTAGCTGGAATTAACTCAGGGTACCTCCATTCAGCTCAAGGGGACTGTGTCAGTGCGTGCTGGCAGAGGACCTGGCTCTCTGCACTCACCACGTCTAACAAATGATTCCCCAGCAGAAGCCCACAAAGTATGTTTATTTTAAGAATGTGTGGCTGTATTGTCAGTCCTGGATAAGGACTGAAATAGAAAACAGAAAACAGAAACTTCACAGAGTCAGAGCACATTCCTGAACATTCCCAGGAGAACATACCACAGCTACAGGGACCATCATTAGGGCTAATGTGGAAATTTTCTTAGAACAGCCTTTTTGGTTGACATCTGTTTACACTGGGAAGTCTTGAAGGCAGTCATTCTCTTTGCTGAGCAGTTCACGTGAGTGATGTGATATAAGCTATACAAGTAATGTTCAGTCCAAGGCCTACCTTCCAGGGTGCCAGTTAATAGAGTGAGAATTTTTTGTGCTGCAGGCATGTATCCCCTGGATGGAAATCATCAATACATTTTCCATAGGGCTCAGACTTCCATCAGCACCAGCTTTAGTACTTTAATTTTGTAGTCTGCTGCAAATTAATCTCTAATATACAAAATGTCTTATCCCACTTGTAATGCCTTAACTAGCTAACATCTTTTATTTCTTCCACTTAAAAGTCTTTTTCATGCATATTAAAATGCATTATAACTTATTCTATATACTTGTGCTCAGTATGTTCCTGCCATGTTTGGTATTGCCTCTGTTTCTAATACTGATTCTTTAGCACTACCTAAACTCTAAGAAGGGCTACTTATATATACAAGTATATCATCACTGAAACTGGCGGAAATATAAAACGGTGACATTGGCATTGTACAACTGACTCAATAATTGAGGACAATAGCTTGACATTCCTCCTAGCTCTTCAAAATTCACAGCCCTCGGGCGTTCGGCCCAGACACTTCTTGTTCTTTTGGCCAAGTTCAGAACCCAGCGCATGAGCTTGCTGCTGTTTCATTAAAACATCAGTTCTTTTGGCAAAGCTGGAGATGCTTCTTTGCCCAGTCCCTTTTTATTTCAGTACCCAATATAGGCAAGTAGAGATCACTTAAGATATATTCTTTTTTTTTTCTGCAGAATGTATACACTTGCAACCAGTGGACCAAATCCTCAGGAAATCGGTGTGATGTCTGAAGTTACCTTTTCCAGTAATCTTCTTTATAAGCTATAAAGAATGCTGTTTCAGAATGGCAAGGCAAAATTTTTGTCAACTTATTCAGTAAATGTCTTCAAACTGTACATTATCTCACATAGACATGATTACAGCTTCATTGGTACAGATACAAACTGCATTCCTGAATTCTGATAGAATGGCCTTACGCAATTGCAGGCAGTAAGAAGTGCTTCTAATAACCTTTCAAGTTGAGAGTGGTATTGTATTATCTGAGAACTGAAAATGTAATACTTTTAAAGTGAAAAAATTATGCTGACAAGCAGAGGGTTCATAGTCTCAGCAGTTCACAAGACTCCTGCAATGTTTTCAAGGAAAGGCTCGCTGAAAATATGGAGGTAAATGCAAAATCAGGTAAAATGCAAAATGGACTTAAAAACAGATTACCCCTGAGTAGCTTGGATAATATCTGATTTTATGGACAAAGGAAATGCTGTGGTTATAATCTATTTAGACTTCATTAAGCATTTTATATAGAAACATACAGGAAATAATTACTTATTAGTTAGGTATTAGTATAAACTAAACAAAGAACTGGATAAAGGGAGACAGAACGGCTGATGCTGATGCAAGCAGTGCAGCACTAGAGAAGAAATACACAAAGCAGTTGGTGATCAGGACCCAATATCCACACCATTGATGGAGGGTTGTTTCTGACCAGCTCTTGTCTGGTCCCATGGACTCAAATCTTATTAGCATCTGGAGCATAACAAGGCACTGCTGGAGAACGTCTCTTGCTCAGTTCCATCCGAAAGGAACCCAGTTTCCACTAGGTGCACTAGTTCATAGTGCAAAGCATGGAACAGTAACAACAGTCATTGCAGAGCAGGATGAAGCCACCACAAGGGCACAGCCTCAATGACTGAACAACTGCAGCAGAAGAAAATTGGAGTACGAAATGCAAAGTTCAAAATTTGAACTGCATTACCTGTTTCTGATGCTATAGGGTGCTAACTAAGCAGTAAACCTGTAACCGTAGTACTGACATACATGTGACTGTGCACTGGGACAGTAGCTGGTTTTATCTGTAGCAAGGAAGATTCTTGAAACAAGAATGTCACATCATCTTCCCAGTTCTCCTTTTCTTCTTCACCCATTTACTAAGGACACAATCACAATGGATGCTAGTGGACATTTAACATGAATCAGTAGTACTACTCACCAATATGAGTAGTGGAAAATACCTCCCCTCCATTTCCTGGCCATATCCTTCTGGTATAGGCCACCTGCTTTATTCGAGATGTAAATGCATCACTGGCTTATATTTGCCCTGGCATCTGCTATAAACCCGGGTCCTTTTGAGCAGAGCTGCTCCTAAGCCAGGTGCTTCTCAGTCTGTACTGAGACATGGGGAACCCTGTGCTTTTCCCTGAGCTTCATGAGCTTTCCACTGCCCAGCTCTCAAGCTTATCAGCGTCTTTGCCATTTCTTGTCAGCCACTCTGGAATTCAGAACTCAAAGGACAGGTTTCCATTCACGGCAAAGCATTGCCCTATTTTAGAAATCTCAATGGAAACATAACTTTAAATACAATACATTTGTAACAGGGAGTTTCCTCATCAGAAACAAAGAATATCATGAAACAGCTTTACATGGCAGTGACTGGTAATACACTGTATTTCCAAGTTTATAATTTTGTCAGACTTCCCAAAGTTTGACACCAGGAGCCCTTAAATAGGACCATCTCCATTTCCAGGCCAGCTGGCCTTCCCAAACCTCAGCGGCAAGCACCATTTCTATACGTTTAAAGAATTAGGTCCAGTTAGGATTAGAAGTTTTGTCTCGTATAGGGGAGAATGAAGGTAGATACCACCACTGTAAAGGCGCATATAGCTGATGTATTCTGGAGTCCTTAAGAAAACATGACTCCAGTGCTCTTGCCCAGGGTATTTTAAGGATTTCAGCAGCCACCTCAACTGTATGAAGTGCTCCGCCACTTATCAAGCACTATAAAGGTTTCTCCAGAAACCTAACACTGCTGTCTTGAGGCACTGTTTACAGGCCTGTAATGTAAACTCTGGTGCATGTACTCCACTTCTAAAAGGTCACGCAAAGGAAGGGTGCATTAGCTCAAGACTGCAAAAACATTCAAATAGAAGAGTGTTATTCTTTTTTCATGACAAAGACATTTCCTCACCACAGACATTTTTACAGAGAGTGTTAAAACTGGTACTGTTTCCAGCCACTAAAAAATGCAGCTGCTGGCCAAGATCTCCTACGTTAAAGGAAGCTATGAAGTATAGAGAAGACCTTTTTCCCTGTCTATTTGGGGGTTCTGGTATTGGTTTGTGGTTTGCCTTGGGGTTTTTTCCTGCTTTTTCTTGCAGTCACATAGGGCTGATGGGCAGGTATTTAATGCAGTCTCTCCTCCAGAAATGAACAGATATTAGTAACTCATGAAGGCATTTTAAAACAACTGATATCCTGTAAGTATACAAGAGATTAAAATGCAAAATCTTGAAATCCTTATTTATATTTTAATGCCTCATTCTATGGCTGACATCTACATGAATAAATTTTTACTTCAAGTCTGAGCAGTATGTTCAGCCAGGGTTCAGCCAGCCCGATTCAAGAGTAAAAGGCACTCCTTACCAAAGCTTGTTTGTGATGGACCTGTGATTTGGGAAGGAAAGGACCATCTCCTACCTCCCTGAAGCAGGCTGCACACCACCACTTCTCCCACACCATGAATCTTGTGTAGCACTGTGGCATCAAGCAGGCTCCATGCCTCAGGCACCCTTTTTTTCACTGGCAACACAAATCTAATAAAGAGACAAAACCACCACTAACAAACTCACTTGAATTAGTAGCCAACAAATCCACTCCCCTGCTAGAGTGTCTATACAACAAACAGGACTTTTGTAAAGGTAAGATAGCTGGACTGATACAAAGGAAAATAAGAAATACTAGTTATTAGCAGAACAGTTCTCCTACAGCTCTCAGACAATGCCCTGAGCTGTGTATTAACCTGCCATCATTTACTGAACAGCGTGTTCCAGGCTCCTTCTAAAATGGATGAGAAAACCAGTGATTTCTATAATGGCTTCTGGAACTCAGACAGTATTTGTCTGAAGTCCACTCATGTTTTGGAGGTGGCAATTATTTATCTGAGCCAGTATCTACCTTTTCTTTCTAGCCCAGTGCTAGTTGATAGAGTTATATGAAATTCACATCAGCTGTTCTGAGCCAGCTGGCGTGGCAAGAACATTTTTGCATCAATTAGAAAATGTGGGGTTTTTTTAATCAGAAAAAACCTGTTCATTCAGGTGAGCTAACGACAGATGACTAACCATGAATCCCCAGTGATAGAGTTGCATCCCTGCTCAGTTCATAAATGGGAAAGTTTGACAAAGTTTATAGAACATGTTAAAAAAATGCCAAACACTGAGAATCTGTAGACAGAAAGAAAATACTCATTCATTCAGTAATGCTGCTAGATATTTTTTAAAATCCATGAAATACTCAATCAGCTTTTTGTATTAAAAAAAGGAGAAAAAAAAAAAAAAGAGAAATAGAGAGCAAGCAGTTACTTTAAATTGGGTTTAATATCTCTTTCAGGACAAAATAAACAGGTGTGGATCCAAAATTCATCTGAAAAAATCTGCATAAGGTGTAATTATAGTTTGCACATTACTATGGAAATGCTTAGTTTTCTTTCCTTTTATAAAGTGCATTATACCAGAACTGTAAGACCATATACAGCGAATTAAAAATTACAAAAGCTTCAAAATCCTATACTGCACATATTAGAAAGCATACACTTTACTATGAAGGCCATATTGCAAGGGTAAGTGTCAAACACATTAATGTGCACGAGTGAATCAGTAAATGCTACTTTTAAAAAACTATAATCTTTACCACAAATTATGCCACTTTGTTAGAAGTTTACCCTTATTCTTCCATCCTGATATCTAACAGTATGATGCATCAACCACTTTTAGTTGTTACTGCATTTGGCTGGGGAGAAAGAAGAAATCAAATTTATCACAGTGACTGTTATTAAGATGAAAATCCAAACAATACAAAATAATACACATGGGAAATGGCAAAAATGAAAGCAAATTTACATAAGAATGTTCTTATTAAGCACTGTGTCATTCAGTAGATTAAAGAGGTTTTTGATAAAAGCCTAAGCTTACCCCCATTTAACTCAATGACAACACATAGGAAATTCAATAGGAATAGAGCTTTCATTAAAAAAATCTATGCTATGAGATAAAATGAAATGCATGATATTATTTTTACAATAACAGAGTAAGTCACAGAATAATGGCCTATTACATCATGCCCACTGACAATGTTACTGGGTTTTTGATGAATCCTTGAATGCAAAGACAGGCAACATGGACCTAATGGAGACTTAATGGAAAAAATACTTAATAGAAAATAAAAAGATTAGGTGAAAGAAAAAGAACAAATAATCCTGTGAAAATTAAGCTATGAAACCTAATATTTTCAATATGCCAAATACTTCATTTGGAGTTGTTCATTTATTCCACTTACTCAGCACACCGAGTGGCTTGTTAGTCATTGTGGACTTCGCCTATAAATCAACCAGAGCTTAAATATAGTGGCTGCCTCCTAGCACAAATGCACAGATGAAGATGGAGCCAAGAAAAGGAACATGTCTAGACCATCCTGTAAACAAGTGTCACAAGGTTAAGCCATGTGAAAACAAAACTTAATTACTGTACCTCCAAGCATCTTTATGCTTAAATAACCTCATATAAATGAGGCACATTTCACAGTGCTTGTAGTAATTAGCACTTACCAGGCACCTTTCAGAAGTGCTTTGCAAACATTAAGAAAGGTCAGAAATTTCCTTGCTCTTTCATTTGAACACCCATAAATTTGAAGCAGACAGCTTCTTCTGTGTCAGAGCAAGGACTGCAGCGCTTGACCTGCAGGCCTCCAAAAAACAGTGCAGGAGAAGTGAGGGGTTATTCCTAATTGATATTTTACAGATTGAAAAAACAGTAGCAGAGAGATTAAACAACTTGTCAAAGATCAACAACAATGGAGTTGTAGCTGAATTTAAATTCACGGCTTTGGGCTGGAGTCTTTTTGTGTCCTTTTTTAAGAGATAAAAGGTATCTCCTTGTGGCATAAAGCCACAGCCTGTTCTGAACTGGGGTATAAAGAGACTGCTCTGCAGCTGGAGGGTGTGAGAATTCTGCATTACAAGCAGCAATATATCCGTAAACAGTTAAATGTACTGCTTGTACGGTTACTTTTGTAATTACTCCTTGGCACAAATGGGTTTCATTATTAACTGTACTTAATATTGAGCAAGAAAAGACAAAGCAGATGAGTATGACAGAAGATATTCCAGGTAGGTTTTTCTTTTTCCCCCATCTTGAATGCAAAGAATGTCACCACTTTGTACCCCTGGAGTTACAATCTAAGAAAAAGGGTATTTTCACATACTACATAATGGCATTACTGGGGCTGTGATGCCATTTCCACAATCTCTGGGAATGATACAAAAATATTGTTCTAGCTCTCTGAGACATATATAGGAAACTGAGTGTACCCTCAGCAAGTTCGCTGATGACACTAAACTGGGAGGAGTGGCTGACACACCAGAAGGCTGTGTTGCCATTCAGCGAGACCTGGACAGGCTGGAGAGTTGGGTGGGGAGAAACTTGATGAAATTCAGCAAGTGTAGAGTCTTGCATATGGGGAGGAACAACCCCATGTACCAGTACAGGTTGAGGGTTGACCTGCTGGAAAGTAGTGAAGGGGAAAGGGACCTGGGGGTCCTGGTGGATAGGAGGATGACCATGAGCCAGCAACGTGCCCTTGTGGCCAAGAAGGCCAATGGAATCCTAGGGTGCATTAGAAAGGGTGTGGTTAGTAGGTCAAGAGAGGTCCTCCTCCCCCTCTACTCTGCCTTGGTGAGACCGCATCTGGAATATTGTGTCCAGTTCTGGGCCCCTCAGTTCAAGAAGGACAGGGAATTGCTCAAAAGAGTCCAGCGCAGAGCCACAAAGATGATTAAGGGAGTGGAACATTTCCCTTAGGAGGAGAGGCTGAGGGAGCTGGGTCTCTTTAGCTTGGAGGAGACTGAGGGGTGAGCTCATCAATGTTTACAAATATGTAAAGGGTGAGTGTCAGGATGATGGAGCTAGGCTTTTCTCAGTGATGTCCAGTGATAGGACAAGGAGTAATGGGTGTAAACTGGAGCATAAGAGGTTCCATGTGAACATCAGGAAAAACTTCTTTACTGTGAGAGTGACAGAGCACTGGAACAGGTTGCCCAGGGGGGTTGTGGAGCCTCCTGCGTTGGAGATATTCAAGGCCCGGCTGGACAAGTTCCTGTGTGAGGTACTCTAGGTTACCCTGCTCTTGCAGGGGGGTTGGACTAGATGATCTTTTGAGGTCCCTTCCAACCCTTGGGGTTCTGTGATTCTGTGAAAGGAACATTTACTGTGAAAATTCTGCAGTTAAAGAATAACTATTTCTAGTGTATTCTTTTTCCTTTACAAGAGATAGGCCTCTTCTGAGAGCTCTTGGTGTATGACTAATATACATTAGAAGATCCACAAAGAAATCCAAATGTATTCTTGACAGGCTGGGCAGAGAAGAGATTCAGAGCAGCTCTGCAGAGAAGGACTTGGGGGTGTTGGTCGATGAGATACTTAACATGAGCCAGCTTCAGTGTGCGCTCACAGCCCAGAAAGCCAACCGTATCCTGGGCTGCATCAAGAGGAACGTGACCAGCAGGTCGAAGGAGGTGATCCTGCCCCTCTACTCTGCTCTCGTGAGACCTCACTTGGAGTATTGTGTGCAGTTCTGGTGTCCTCAACATAAAAAGGACATGGAACTGTTGGAACAAGTCCAGAGGAGGGCCACAAGGATGATCAGGGGACTGAAGCACCTCCCGTATGAAGACAGGCTGAGAAAGTTGGGGCTGTTCAGCCTGGAGAAGAGAAGGCTGCGTGGAGACCTCATAGCAGCCTTCCAGTATCTGAAGGGGGCCTGCAAGGATGCTGGGGAGGGACTATTCATCAGAGACTGTAGTGATAGGCCAAGGGGTAACGGGTTAAAACTTAAACAGGGGAAGTTTAGATTGGATATAAGGAAGAAATTCTTTACTGTGAGGGTGGTGAGGCACTGGAATGGGTTGCCCAGGGAGGTTGTGAATGCTCCATCCTTGGCGGTGTTCAAGGCCAGGTTGGATGAGGCCTTGGGTGTCATGGTTTAGTGTGAGGTGTCCCTGCCCATGGCAGGGGGATTGGAACTAGATAATCTTAAGGTCCTTTCCAACCCTAACTATTCTATGATTCTATGATTCTGGGACCTCCCAATGGCTTCTGCGTGTCTCAGCCCTGGCTGCCACATGTCATCCCCTTCTATAAATAGGCATTACATTTTGCTGAGGAAGGTCAAAACGTGTGAGGGGTGTAAATACTGCAGCAGTCATCATTAAGTCATGCATTGATTTATTCTTGGAAACCTAGGTGCTGTGGAAACAAGTGTGCCTTAGAGCCACAAGTCCTGTGTTCCTCAACAGAAAACTACAGTAAAACTTGGAAATTACAATCACTGCACTTGCAGGAAGGAAAGCCTCAGGTTGGCTGAGGAAACACAGTGTAATGTCTCAGCTCCACCCTCCCACGCATTTTGTACCCTGAGGACGCTCTTCCTTCCACCTTCACTCAGTCCTTCCCTACTGCATGAAGACTGCACATCTGGCAGTGTCCATAGGGACTGTCCGTCAGTACACAGGATATTTGAAAGAATTATTAGACAGGTCAACTTTCCCCAGTTTGGCCCCTCTACAGATGTTATTTCAGATACAGGGATAGGCTCTGTGATAAAAATACTTCAGCTGCACTCCATTCATTTTAGGACTGTTAAAAAATCGTGATATAAAGATTACACATAACTCTGCTTTGCTTTGTGCAGTCAAAAATTAGAACACCCATAAAGCTCTACCAAACTTTACTATATTTTAGGAACTGAAAATCTGTAAAATCCAACCGATTTAAGTACACAGTATCTGTTTCATTACTGCCAACCCAGATACAGAGACATTTTAACATTTGAAGTTGAAGAACAAATCCAAGCTTCACAACCCTAAAGTAACCCAAGTAAGTACTGGAAAAAGGCTTAATACTGGTTTCGGCAAGAAGAAATAACTCTATATGGATGTAAAATACCTTCAAACAGCAACATGACTCAAATTTTTCAAAAATATTTTCCTTATTTTGTTAATAATAATTTATCCATTTTGGTTTTGATGATGGCCTCCAAGGAGATTTTACACCAAATTTACTGAGAACTTAAAGATAAATAAAATGCTACAATACAGAATATACGTTTTGTTTCTATTTAATTCCTAGAACATGTTGGTTTTAAATAGCATTTCCATTTAAAGAACCAGTAAGGAACGGATAAACTCCAAATTGTTCTTCTCATCGCAGAAGTTCTTTCTTTGTTTAAAATAGCTGGATCATTGACTCTCTTGATTTTCCAACTCCGACCCATTTAACTAGGGAGGAAAACACATTTATTAGAACAATTACTGAGAGTAAATATTATAATCAATGAATTGGAATAATTTTCACCTTTCATCACACTTCACTACAAACTGTCCAGTTTTGTGCTGAAACAAAACGCTAGGAAGTTTTGCTGTCAAAAAACGCTTTACTCCTGCCGCAGTACCTGACTAGAAGTGCAATATACTGAAGTTTGAAAGCATGAAACAATTGTATCGTGAATACAAAACATTGCAGATGGAAGACCTAACAGAAGGTCAAGCATGTATTTTGCAGGTTTCACTGTCACTGTCTTGAGTGACAGGATGTCTATCTAAATCCCTGCAGAGAAGGAATCAAGAGCTCTGCCAGGATGTGAAGTTTTCTTGATATGGAGAAGGAGATAGTGATGCACATGTACTATAACATTGTTAAATGTAAGGCTGCAGTTAAAAACATTATCCAGCCTGAGCAGTCACCTCAAATATCATACTATAATTGTTTCACTACAGGTCTTGTAAGTGGAACATACTATAGTTTCTATAATATAGAAATCACATTATAGAATAGTATAGTTTCTCTAATCGATTGCCCATTGATACTATAGAATTGACTGTAGGCAGGTCTCCTTTAGCCATCAAACCCACCAAGGTACCCTGCCTTCACACAGAAAACCAGAGAAATAAAATAAGGGGAGCTTTATTTTCATATTCCATTGCCCACATCTGTGTCTATGACCACACACGGACTATTCACTGAGTTTCAGGCTTCCTAATCCATGAACAAGACTGGAATCGCCACAGTTGTCAGTATCCTGTACTCCCTAAATGTGACCTTTGAGTGCTTTATGGAAAACAAAAGCACACATGCCAGCTTTCCAAGTTTGCTGCTGTGGAAATTCCCTTCCAAACTCTACTCTTCATGCCATACCTCCGGGCATCTCTAGAACTCCAGCAGTTAGGTTTGAAGAAAACTGGGTGGCTTAACCTTTGGAGATTGATTATGTTAAGATTCTCACTTTTCCAAAGTGTCAGAAGCGGGCTAAACAATTTTACATCCATTAAGCAATACGTCTCCTTATATGGGTAAGTATGGAAAAGAGTTGGGAAAAAAAAAGAAAAAGGGAAGTCTGATTCTATGTTCAACAGGGATGCAAGAAGTGAAATTAAGAGATTAAAACACTGAACTAACTGCACTGAAGCATGGTACGCAGATCCCTAAGTTTTTGCTGATAGAAGGCAGCAGTTTGCCAAGAACAATACACGTTTACCTTTCCCCTGGTTAAATCCTTGTCAGAGCATCTTGGAGCTCTCTGCAACACTGCAGACCTGCCTGCAAAACACCCAGCTTTGCTGCTTTTTGGCAAGCTGTCATTTACCATCATCAGCCCATCCATAGGTAGCTACATTGCCTCCCTCCCAAACCAAGCCACTCTCCAACTAAGGACTTATAGCTGTTCCCAACTGCTGTGGCATCCTCATATATACATTTACAGAAAGATCTACCTGGCACTCCAACATGGTTTTCCACACAGCGGATGTAATTCTGGGCCTTGGGTGGGAGGTCCTCCCACTTTCGTGCACCAGTCGTATCGGTCTTCCAACCAGGCATTGTTTCATACTCTACTTCCACCTTCTGTAGTATCTCCTGATTAGCTGTGGGAGAACAATTTTTGTCACAGTTGATTTTAGCTACTTCACCTTAAAAGATCACACCTAAGGTACTTGACCAACAAAGTCTTTTGACAACATTTAAAATCTCATATATGAATGAACACTATTTCTACTGGTCAGTTCATTCATTCATAATTTAAGATTAATTTCTGTTACCTAGGAAGGTAACTCTGACTCAGAAGGATCCAGGAATACAGTTTCCTCTTCTAAAAACTGCAAAATGCACTCTATGTTGTCAGAAGATTACAGTCTCATTTTTGAGGAAACAAATTATTTGCAGTTTACAGGAGTTCCACTTTTTGGTTCAGATTTGCACATAATAAAATGTAAGTCCTCCTGTAGACAAGGTGCTACTATCTCAAATGTTTTTATCTTTTTGGAACAGTATTAAATCAGCGTTGCTACAAATTTAGATATCTGCAAGCTTTTCCACACTGGAATTCTCACTGTGTCCACAGCCAGGAACTACCATCAGTGGCGGGAAAGCTAGCTGCTGCCAGCCCTCCCCATGCCCCTAGAGTCCACATCCTGTAACAGAATAAACCCTTCATCTTGTCACAGCCTGTTACAGGTATCTTGAAAACATCATTAATGTAAGAAAATTACATATTACCACATCTTAAAAGTTTTAACATGAATCATGTTGATGGGCAATATATATTTTCATTAACTACACTGTTGTTGCTGTTAATTACAGTTACATGACGGTATACCATAAGCAGCTTTATTCTGCTTGTATCTGTCATTTTTGCACAGCTTAATCACTGCTTTTGATTTTACTTTACTTCATTCAAAGCTTATTGCCAATAACACACAGTTATTGATTCAGTCTTGCTGACTTTCAGATCCCTGGTGTTGCGAATAAAAAAATCTAATAGGACAAGACACAGAGCCCCTAACACAAGATTTCATTTGCTCTGAACTTCTTGTCAGCATACGTACAGATGCAAGGTGAATGTAAAATGCTAATGTACTGATACAGCAGCCTTTATACTCATAATGCAGTTCCACAGATTTATACAGGAGGTCTAACATAAAAGAAATCAAGCCTGATTTTAAAAAGCAAACAGGTCTTACCCATCAGGTGTGACTTAACAGGCAGGAGAGAGAAAAATGATCATAGATATTTAACAACATACCTGGAAAATACGGAATTCTTTTTCCACCCAGTTTGTAAGCAACACCGATTTTAATTTCATCAAGGACATCAAGAATATCCAGTTTTGTTAATGCCAAACTGTACAGAAAACATAAGTTAGTTACACCCATGATGGATCTCCTCTTTAATCCTTTACACCTGTCTTTTTCATATACATACTTCCCCCCACCCCTTTCTAGTTTTGTACTCACAAGTCCAAACCAGGCAACCCAGCAAGCAGAAATACACAACTAAATTAAACTATGAATGCTGCTAATTGAATTAACACCTCTGGAATGAATACATATCTGAGTTACTAAGAATTCCAAATGCTTCACTGCTCATACAGCTGCGGTGTTCAATTCAGTGCATGAAAATGCAAGCCTATTATATCAAGTGGCACTTACTGGACTTGGTCTGGGTATGTATGACAGCATGTCACTTTACATCACTACTAGTGATTATTTCTGTTACTCCTACTGATTCAGAACAACTTTAAGACAGACTTATTTACTAAATTACACTTTCAAAACAGATTTCACAAGCATTAAGTTGGCTACTAAAATCACATATACAGTTCAACAGGAAGGATCCCAGCCTGACTTTCAGTGCCTGGGCTGTGCTACCAAGGTTGTCAGTTTAATGAACCTTTTCTCATCTTGTGAATAAACACAATGGAACACAAAAATGAAACCTCAAGAAGACACTGTAGTATTCACTGATCAGAATAAAGTTGCATTTTAAAACTAGTCGAGACTAGTGCCTGGTAAAAATATGAGTAGTTAAGGATTTTGACAGGTAAGTGCATAACAGTCCATGCCATATGTGCTCAGTAAGTATATGATGAATGCAATGATTAAATGAAAAGACCTTTTGGGATAGAAGCAGCATAGTCAGTCTCTCCATATTTTTTAACTGTGACAGTTACCAGAGATGACATAGTTTTGTTGACAGAAGTGCAGTAATTGTATAGAACTGAAATGGGAGGAAATATAATGCCTTCCTAACACTATTTCCACATAAACTAGAGCTGTGCAAGTTAAAGTAAATATAAATCAAGTAAAAAAAATATTTCCTTTCTTCTGACAAACTAATGAACAAAGACCTCTATTGTTTTGTAACATTAGTAGCATAAGCAATTATTAAGTCTCAGTTTATAAGATATTTAAGTGCCCAGGCTCATGTGTTTGCATAAATAAACAAGTTTGCCTGAATGTATGAGTAAGTCTACACTTCATCTGAACAAAACTGCAATTAAAGTTTTGCAACTTTTTCTGAAAATACAGACTGGTAATTAGTTATAAATAAATAGCTTGTGACAGTAATTAGCATTAGACAAAAGCTAGCTTGATAGCATTACAGTCTTGAACAGTTCCTTTTAAAGAACCACTTTTCCTTTAAAATGTCAATTTAACATATAATTTGAATTACAATAATTTATCAACCAAGTAAGTCACTCAGTCTCTAATAATATAAATCTCAGCCCATTAAATGCAAAATTTATAATATATTAGATTATAACTTTGCAAATAAATGAACCTGTCAGGATCAGAATGAAAGCTGTGCCACCTGCTGTACACTTCGTGTCATTCCGCTCATGTAACTTAAAGGGGTAGTGGTTACAAAGGATACAGAATTGGACTAACAAGTATGCTCCATTTCAGCCAACCAAAGCTCAAAACCAGTAGGTTTTAGATCACGACACAGGTCAGTATGAATGCACTGGATCAAGATCACTAGAGCAAACTGACAGAAAACTGATATATTGACCCAATCTACATCAGCCATCTGATATAAGCAAAGTGAAAACACATTGAAAAAGAATTGCTGCTATGATGTTGTAAAATCACTTGATTTGAAAAAAGTCAAAGGAATTAGATCTTTATTAGCATTAAGATAATTCGCAGCTGCCCACTGTGAATTACTTTATTGCTTAAAATGCAACACTTTACTGGACTTATATTAATGTTACCTACATATTTATTCTGTGAAGCACAAAATTATCACTTCCAAATGTAGCGCAAAATCAGTGATGCTTACGCAGTGAATCCGTTGATCATATGAACATATTTCAAACTGACAAGATCTAACCAGCCACAGCGTCTCTTTCTGCCTGTAGTTACTCCCCATTCATGGCCACGGGACTGTAAAAGATCTCCAATTTCCTAAAAGAAGACAAAAAGAATACTGATGGCATTTTGTTGAAAAATAGCTGAAAATAAATATAAATAATTATGGATGAATAGCAAGAAAAATATAGTTGTTTCATTCCAAGGCCTTTTTGTAGGAAAAATAGAAAAAAAATGAAGCTTTATTAAGAGGGGACTAAGGTGAAGAATAAAGCTCTTCATCCACAGGATTTTTGTATTTCGATCACTAGCATTTCCAAAATACTTGTTTAATATGACTATTTCACGTTCCAAGGAGACACGTTTCTTCCTTCTTCCTCTGATTGGAAGATTTCCTTGATGGTTCAGCCCTGGTTTTAATTTTGTTTCCATGTACCTTCTTTATCTGTTTGGCACCTATTGTTTTTGTGAGCAAGACTGTAAATGCTTGGGACAAGACCAATGCTTGTACAAAGTCTAGGTCAACAGACTCCTTGACTACACCTAGGGCTCTCAGGTTCTACCACAGCATGCAAATGCCAACTGTTTTCTTTGGACTGTCAGTGTTTATGTGTTAAAAATGAAGAAGAAATTTTACATTCATGATTCATAAAACTAAAAGGTATCACCAATTCATTTGAGCCACTAGAGAAAGGATTTTCATGACTAAATCCTTAAATTAGATTCAGATCACTGACCTAGAGATTGCTGCGTGCATAGCTCATAATCAATACCCTGAGCTTTCTAGTTTCTTGAAAATAAAAACACAATAGACAGTCTAAAAGAACCAAAATCTCTTCCCTTCTTAGTACTGACCAATTTGTGATTGACTGGCTGAAGCACACATCATGCTTATTCTACAAATCACACAGAACACAGGCTGTCAAGCACAGTTGTATTTTGTAATTTAAGCTTTCCTGTGATGCACTGACAGTTCCAGTCTACAACAAACTCTTACCACTGAAACACACCTAACAATATTACATAAAATGATGAAATCTGGTTTCACATCATTCATTACAACAGAATTGTGGTCACTGCAATATAACATCATCACACTCATGTTTATCTCCTCTGAAGAAAAATACCTTAATAATGTAATTCTCTTCATGAGTGACTGCTTGGCATTATTATTATGGCACTTATTTATCATTAGTATACCTTTATCCTATTCCACTGTCCTTATTTTTTGGCTACTGTATATACCGCATTTTATAACATTAAACCTACATTAATCTGCTCAGTGGGGAATGCTCCAATTCCCACACGAGTAGTATATGCCTTCACCACACCGTAAACATCACCAACATGCTGGGGAGGAACACCAAGTCCAGTGCATACACCACCTACAGTGCAGTTCGATGAAGTCACGAAAGGATATGTGCCTGTCAGAAAAACACAAGAGCACAACCCTGTTTCAGCAACGACAAGAAATAAATATTGATTTTTCCTTTGTGAGTTGAAAGGAGATTTTCACCTGTATGTTTGGCTTTAAAGCTAAACTGAAACAGCAGCCAAAGAGTAAAACAAGTTCTCCTTACTACATGTACCCATTTTGCTTTTAAGAGAACATGTTAAGGTGTTCTTCCCCAAATTGCTTCCTCTCGTTGTGAATAATACATATTTAGATTTTTAAAGCTCTACAGAAACCTTTCAAAATGAAGGAGTTTTTCCATTCAAATAACTGAGTCATCCTGGCAGTATGTATAAGCATATTATTCGTGAGCCAGAAGTTCACACAGACAAATAAAGTACGCTACTTTCCTACAATTTCGTATAACGAGTTGTCAAGTATGCGCTATCTGTTCCAATGCATAAGCCTTTCTGCTTTCATCCTTTGCTACTCTCACTGAGGACTGCCCGGCCCACAGGGGAGAAACTTAAAAGCATCTCAATACTACTTAGGCACTGGATCTATTACAGGACACTGCTGCTGTGTAAAGCTTTTTTCACTGTCCTGTGTATCACAGAAAGTATTTCCGCTACAGCCACAGAGAGCCTGGTGTAAAGGTCACAGTTTGACATTCCCAGTGCTCTACACAAGCAGCTCTGAATATCTGCAGTAGATTTTCTAAGTCTTAAAAGGCTATTCACATTCCCTACACTCTGACTCTGAGTTAGAGAATCTCTCCAGTTCTTAATTTCATCTTCATGGAGACCTAAGTGGTTTAATTAGACTCTGGGTAAGAAAGCAGAGATCAGTTGAAGAAGCTAGGCTTACAGGTTATCTGCACCAGTTTAATCCTCCCTCCACTGCAGAGTAATTGTCTCAGCAGCACTGCAATGGGTGCCTGGAATGTATGGCAATGTGAACACACATTTAGAAGTAAATAAAGAATATCTGGAATGAAATTTCAACTCCACCAGAATAAACTTCAGTAAAAATCAATATTTAAACCCTAAGCACTTAATCCTGTTAATGATACAAACTCTGGCTTACTGTGCTTTACTTCTGCGAGATCTGTTCCTATTAAAGACTATTTTGTTGCTGTATTTGCCTGCTCTTTGCAAAGCTGATATAAACACAAATCAAAATAAAACTAATCTCCTATGAGTTAAATTAAGTTTAGAATTTTACATACCAAAGTCAATATCAAGTAATGCTGCATTGGCTCCTTCAACAAGAATCTTCTTTGGGGAGCCATGAAGAGCTTCGTACATAAAATACACGCCATCTCGAACCATGGGTCTTATTTTTTCAGCATATCCCTGCAAATTTAAGTAGAAATGTTAGTTTCCCCAGACAAAGGCTGGATGCAGGGAACACTGCTCACTTTTGAAATGCAAAACATACAAATAACCCTAACACACCAGCCTCAATAACTACATTTTACCTGAAAAATACAACCATTAGCTTGTATTTCACTGAAAAGCAATAAATGTATTGAACAACTCACGTAAGAAAACATGACTTGTTTAGAATCCCGTAATTTCTGTATAATTTCTATTCACAGAGATGTTGTATACCTACCTCTCTTTGTTAATAAGACTCTATATAGTACGTTTACAGTCTAGACACACTGAGAGTGGACTAAGAAATAGTTCAAGATCCAGAAGAAAAAAAAAAAAGTCAAAACCGCTACTCACAAAGACTAAAAAGTATCTTTAAAAGTAGGGTAGCAGCTCTGAACAAGCACCAGCAAAACTTGGGAAAGGTAAGAGATATTTTTAGCATCCTCCTTTACTACAAATTCACGAAAGATGTTTTACCAGTGGCTCTTCAGAATTTATTTGTAAAAAGACATTTTTGAAACACAGTTTCCACAAACAATTCTTCAGTAAGCATGGAAGTCTCTCAGACAGACTACATCAGTCATGGCTGGAGACTGTTAACTGGAAGTGCCAGCCTGTGCTCTCTTGGCTACTTTAATACAACAGTTGTTTCATGTCAAAAAAGCAAAGTATTATAGGGGAATTAAATAATAAAAAAAAATTAATTTAAATGCACACATTAAGAGAACATTCTATCACAATGCACAGGTACTGCTTATTAAAAGGCTTTGTAATAGTGAAGACACACATTTTTCATTTAAATTGATTAATTAGTTTAATAAATGGGAGTTCTGGTTCTCTTAATTTTTACTTTTTAAATTAAGTATTACTGTTTTCATCTGTATTTTCCCTGAAACTGAACAAATATTACAAGTGTTAAATCCTTACCTTTAGCTTTTTCAATTGTCCTTCTGTATCTATTTCCAGTGTGGGAAACATTGACTTGTACTGTTGTGCCAGATTTTTAAATCTGTAGAATATTGAAATCATATCTATGAAGAATATAGTTACTGTTCATAGAACCTTTGGCAAGAACTCAGTTTATATTATATAAGGATATACTCAGAGCTATACAGAGAAAACACCCAGAACTTCAATACCTCAACACAGCATTTCCCAATGTACAGAATTACATTTTAAACTGTAAGAAATATTGTGAAGTACAGGAAATAAACATACACAATCTTTCCATTTTTTTGCTCCTTTTAGACAATTTATATACAAAATTCAGACACATATTTAAAAAAAATCTTGTTAAAAGCATGTCTGTCAGCCAAAATGTATCACTCTTTGACATAATATTTAGAAATTAAAACAGTTGTACCTTAAAGAAAATTCATCAAAGTCAGAAAGAAGGTCACAAATTCGAAGGCCTGTGCGTGCAGCTTTGGAAGAATAAGTTGGTCCAATCCCCTTCTTCGTTGTGCCAATACTAATTAAAGACAAACCCCAAACATGTAATAAATATATGCAAAAATATGCTTTATGCTAGGTAATATTATTAAAGCTCTTCAATATACCATGCAATATACCATACACTGGGGAAGAGGTCTAAGAGAGAAAAAAATAACTAAAGTTCTAAATAGTAAAAGATACAGCCATTTTCATGCTTCAGTGGATTTGCATAAATATTGCTAATATTCATTGTATAGAGTAAAGCTTTAAGCCTTGGGTCTGGCTGACACAAGCTTAATTGAAGCTGTTTGTATATACACATGTTATAAGGTAATAATGGTTACTACACTATCCTGTGGTACTTGTACATCCCTTAACATAAACAATAGGAAACAGAGGTCATTTTCACATTTCCACAGTTGCAGCACTGCCTATAGTTGTAAACAACAACCAGTTGAAACAACAAATCAGTTGCAACAATTAAGCTGTTTCCCTGTCCCATGCCTATTTTAGAAATACAGTAATATTGAGATCTTTATTTGTATGCTAAGTTTGACTGAAATTGTTCAATTGATCAAAAACTAATAGGCTAACAGAGAGAAAAATACAGTATGTTCAGGTAAACCTTCATTCTTTCAGAAACCAGAATAATGAAATATGAGGTTACGCACTGTGCTAAAGTGTAAGATTAAAATTAAAATAGAAACCAGTATCTCCATGAAGTACAAGTGAACATAGGATAAATGATTACAAGCATGGAACCTAATCATGCCACTTCAGAGCTGATTCAAAAGAGCATCGCTAGCCTGATATCAAACTGGATTGAAAATATCATTTTAATGGAAATGAGTTTTGAGAATTTGGCAGGAATTTCAAAATGTCTCTATATGTTGCAGAGAACTAAAAACTGGAAATATGGCAGAATTCCTACTCTGCCTTTTCAGTAATACCTCAGAGTTTGTTCAGTAACATAAGTAGGAGCAGAACAAGTCACAGAAATAGTAACATCAGCAAGGCTCTTTGCCTTCCTGTTTTCCTAAATTACACTAATTTTTCAAATTTGCATAATTATTAATGAAATGAAGGTGCTGAAAATACTTACTTTTTTCCTTCTTGTGCTTGACGTTGCACTTCCTGGAGCCCGTCTACAGCCTGGTGGAAGTCAAACACTGCAATGGAAAATATAATGGACAGAGTGGAAGATCAAAGAAAAAAAATGTTCTTTAGATCACAGACATCCATAATTTCAAGACAAAGTGCCTTTGTTATCATTGACAGTACACAGGCCTCCTCGTGTGAAAACAGAATAAGTATTACTTAAACATTGTGAAAACATGTAAAAAACATGTAAACATCTTTACTGGATACAAAGTCCATTATTATGCTTCAGATAGATGACACATAAAGAAGCCATATTAGATCAAATACACGACTATTTTGTGGAGTAATAATGTAATTTAGCACCATGAGCTAAACAATAATTTGTGAGATTTTCCCCCTTCAATCATCACTTACCTATATGTGCTCTATCTGATATAATCAGTCTTTTCTCCCAATCTTTCAAACCTGTCAGAAGATAGAAAAGTAGGATTTCAGCTGCACTGATTGATCAAAATTTGGTTTTAAATTTTTCTGTCTTCTAGTTTATATAGCTTCTTATTAAGAAGACTGCTGACAAAATGGATAAACCATAAGTGAATATCAAATATCAGCAAAGTTTTCATTAACATTATTTTATACTTTTTCAGCTTTCTTATTTTGGTATGGACAAAGATACTCACTACTTCTTAATGCCAGAACACTGTGGCTTACACATGATTTCTTGTCTGGAAAGATTCTTGTCTAACTCGCTGTACAATAAACCAGTTAAACTCCATTTGTGCCTCAGAAAATAGAGAATTTATATATATAAAATCATAAAACAATATAAGATGTGAGGAACCTCTGAAGGTCATCTGGTGCAAAGCGTTGCTCAAAGCAAAACCAACTGAGTTCATACTCTGGCATAGAAATGGGGACACAGAAATTCTGGGTTAAATCACCTCAGTTTAAGGTCAAAGGGAGCTTTGCCAACACTCTTTAGGACTTACATTGTATCTAATACGGTATCAAATGCCATAGAACTCCCTAAAATGCCATGAGAAGATAGCTTTTGAAAATCTGCTTGAAGACTACAACACAATTCGATGTTTTAAATAAAGTTTTCCTCAGTATTTAAAATCCAAAATGTTATTGCACTTAATATTTATGGTCAGACACAAAGGTTTAAGAAAACCCTCAACCGGGCTGCCAATTTAAAGAAAGATTGAAAATTACACACCTTTCTTTTCATTCTTTTCAGCTTCTTCAAACAGGCCTGGTAAATGTATAACCACTCCATTACCTTTGGGAATATAAATGATTTATTTTACAGCAAGAAATAAAATATTCATTCTTAGGATGTAAGGCATGTAAACCCCTGCTGTTCGAAACTGCGTTTAAAAGTAAGGCTAAGTTTCTCACATTTTTCACAAAGGATAAATCCTCATTTTGGTGAAGCGCCTACAAACAGGCTAAAATCAGAAAAAACAAAGCTTGCTTGTCTCAGATGTGAATGCAGGGCCTGCTCCAAAGCCAGCTGAGGTAAGCGGATTCTTGCCTTTGTTTGTGGTAGACTTTGCACCACAACTTCAGCCTCAATTGATGACTGGTAAAAGCTCAAAGAAGTCTTACAGCACTGACAATCCTATGTCACAATATTTAAACTTTCTACAGTATTTGCGTATTTGTTTTAAACTCAGCTCAAACTAGTGCAATCTTCTCCTTTTGTAGTTTTTGAGCTACAATACAGAACTCAGAAGCAATATGGAGCATTACTGATGAGAAGTGGAGGATTAGTGCTGTAGTGGGCTGAAAACAGCTGCTGTTTTTTCTTGGGAGCATCAAAAAAATATTCAAGAGCCTACCTCAGCCTAAATTTAGGACAACTTAAGTTATAGTTTTTACTAACTGACAAAAGAGTAAATTGGAAAGGAAGACCATGCTCAGCAGAGAGAGAAAAAAAAGTTTAATATATTTCTATCATCCATTCAGAAATTATCAAACAGAACAAAACTGAAACTCCATGACTCACTGACACTCAAAGTCATTTCTTGCACATTCTGCGTATGTTTTTTCTCTCAGAAACGAACATAATTTTGGACAATAAGAGGCTTAAATTTGCCTACGACTTAACTATGAGTTTAAAGTCCAGTAAGCAATGCAAACTTTCTTATGATGCCATCTGCATCCGATATCTTTACAGAAAAATACAACATCACCATAAACAGCTGGTCATGTGAACAAAGAGGAGACTGTATCATAAGCTTCCAAGCACAGCCCTGTACCTTGTGGCCTATTTCCAGGAAGTTGGTAAAGAGATACCAGAGATAAATTATATTATTCATTTAGCCTAAGTGCTGGATTTTGTGTCCTCAAAAAATAGCATATGTACTTATGAAAGTATAAAAGGATTGTGCAAGTAGAGGGTGGGATCCAAACCTGTACCATAAAAAGTGAGAAAGACCAACATGATAGAAAGAAGGGGCTTCTTAGTTCCAGTTTTCTAGTAGCAGAAACTAAACTGACACTGAAAGTACAGTAACTCTTCATGTTAAAGCAGCTGCAAAAGAAAAGTCAAACAGTTGAAGCTAAATCAAATCTGTCAGCCACTTACATGTTTTAATTTGCTACTATAAAATATGGTTGCAGCTACCCACCACGTAATGTTATTTTATTTAGTAAGTTCCAATACTGACTTACCAATAAAAGAAATTGCCTTTGGATTAATGATGCCACTAGGAAATAGGTGAAAATCATATTCTTTCCCATCAACAACCACAGTATGGCCTGCGTTATTCCCACCCTGCAACAGAAACAAATACCTTAAGATTAATGGTCTTATACCACCACTTTGAACTCTCAGCAGACGATTTGATAAAATAGTCTTTTTTTTTATTTATACATTCATATCTTAGGTCACTGCTTTCTCCATCTTACAGTTTCTTGAAATGCTGTAGTATCATAAAAAGGGCTCAGAAAGGACAATTAGAGGGCTGAAGGATTTCAGCAGAACTGTGTAGTATCATGAAGCAGGACAATACCACAGAGTCCAGGCAGGACTGGGGCACAGCAAGAATAAATGCGGGAGTGGCAGAAGAACCTAAAAGAGAACTAAAGCTTCTGGGAACATAACTGCACTGAGCTGCTACCCATGGAGTCCTGTCTCCGACATGCCTACACGAGCCCATCCTTTTCAGGCGTCTTCTGTACATGGTCATTTCTCTGAGTTTAAGCCTTCAACACCAAGTAGTTCCATCTGAGTGGAAGCTCTTCCTACTCGCCCACTCAGAAACAGCTATTGCTTCTCCAAGTATTCCATATGGAAGGTCAATATAAAGCTGGGAGCACGTGTAGTCTTTGCAGATTTGTGGAATCTCCCCATCAAGGGATGATCTTGTACTTTTTGGAGTCTCCTACAATTCACACCTTACACAAGTACCTACCAGACCTGAAAATGGGAGCTGGTATTTTCCTCAAGAAACTGATTTTTTGTGAATGACTTTAAAAGAGCATAATGAGACAACACACAAATTTGGGAAGAGGTGAGTAAATCAAGGTCATGAGTTGATTTGAACAGAAACAGTAACAAGTTTAAAAATTCAAGGTCCAGTTTTCTCAACATGCTTAATTTTTGTTGCTGTTTTGTCATCATGTAACTTTTTCTCCTGATAGGGTTGGGAAACCTGACTACTTGTAAGCTCTGGTGCCACAGACCTTCATTTTCCAAACAATTACAAATCTTTGTGGATATGATATGAGGTCTGAATGATGTAGAAGTGTCTGGAATGAGGGTATCTACTGAAAGGAGAATTGAGACTGTCACTGGTAATATGCAAATAATGAAGAGTGTTGGCTGAATGTGGGTAATTATATGAAAATTCTGAGAAAGGTCAGTAATTGATAAAAATTAATAAAACAATACATGTTCTTCCAGAGGTTCATTTACTCATTTGCCCATTTCTTTGCATGTGATATACAGGAAAATGGCAACCAACATTCCTTTCAAAATGTGGATATATGCTGAAGTACAACATTAAGAAAATAATAACTATGGGTTATAAAAATAAAAATCAAGCATTTTTTAAGGAGGGGGATGGAGGAAAACACTAGAAACATGCCTTTAAATATGACCAAAGTAATTCCCATGTGTTGGAAGATGTGAACTCAACAATGACATTTAAACAGACCTGCTAAGGACGAGCTGAGTACAAGTCGTAACAGAAAAACTGGTGCATGCACAAATTTCACTTGATTTAGCAAACTGCTGAGTAGCTCACCCTTGGGCTGGGAAGGCCTCCTGAATGCTCTGCTAATGCAGGGTTATAACTTGTTTGGAGAATCCCGAAGTAAGCAGAACTATCCTAGGTATTTAGCTTGCCTCCCAGATACGAGAAGCCAGTTGCAGGAACCTGGATCTAGTTAAAGATACTGAACTAGCTAGCAGGCTAATAAATCAGCAGGAAAATACTTCACATGATATTTAAGAGGTCTAGAACTGGATGGACTGCACTGGTTGAAACACTAGTTTATTTTATTATAGAGGTATCAAGTTTGAGAAAGAGGCTTGTGATGTCTTCTGAGACAAGCAGGTATGTTGTCACTTATACTACAGTTAAATTCTGCTTTTCTAAATCAACACGAGTAGAAACAAGTGAAATCAGGTTTGAGGACTCCATTTGAAATAACAGCACTCCTAAATTATAGTCAGATGTGTTTCCTTATATCCTAAAATTTTACAAGGTGGGATATACCAGCATGAGAATGTTTATGAAGGATAGCTTATGCTGTTGGAAAATAACAACATTCACTTCCAAAATCAGAGAAGCCTGGGAATTCCCATTAAACTACTGTGGTGTGGGAAGTTCGGTTCCCAAGAAGAAACCATCATGGAAGCTGCCTGAGCTCCAAAAGGCTGAGACACTACTGCAATGACAGCAGTGTCTTACACATTAGCATCCACTTGAACCTGAAACCTTCCTTACTGCTTCTGCAGTGATTCCAATATGTTCAGTAGGCACTTGCGTCCCTTCTGTTAAGCCACTTTAATCTCTAGTGACTCTGCTAAAAGTGTTCCAAATGCAGGAAACTTACCAGATCCAGGTGATTTAGGCTATCAGTTATAGCAAACTGCAGCAATGAAGTGGGACTTGAGAACTAGAAAACATTAAGCATGCCAAAGACAACAGGATAGATATCTTACTACATAAATAGTAAGTCTAATAAAAAAGACCTAAATGTCATTTAGGAAGCTCATCTCCAGAAAGCACGCAAAAATCCTTCGAGGCAGCTACATTAAAGTTTCAGAGGAGATTAATCTTTGTTTCTGACAGTATTTGGTTTGTGTTGAAGTTTTTCATATTTAAATCAGGCACCTAAGGAAAAAAACCAAACCCAAGCTTCACTGAAGTAATTCAAAGCTGCACTGGGTTTGCATGGCAAAGTTTTGGTAGCAGGGGAGCTATAGGGGAGGCTGCTACATGCTTTCCCCATGTCCAACAGAGCCAAGGCTGACCCCATCAAAAACAGTCGTTGTGACTCTGGGATAACAGAGTTAAGAAGGGGCAGAGATTCCCCTGCAGCGTGTGGTGCTGCAGCCCATGGAGGTCCATAGATATCCACCTACAGCTCAGGGAGGACCCCACATCATAGTAGATGAAAGCCTAAAGGAGGCTGTGACCCCATGGGAAGCCTGCTCTGGATCAGGCTCCTGGCAGGACCTGTGGCCCCATGGAGACAGGAGCCCACACTGGAGTAGGTTTGCTGCAGGACTTGTGATCCCACAGGGATCCACACTGCAGGAGTCTGTTCCTGAAAGACTGCACCCCATGGAAGGGACCCACGCTGGAGCAGTCTCTTCCTGAAGGACTGCACCCATGGAAGGGACCCACGCTGGAGCCATCTGCAAAGCACTCATATTGGAGAAGTTCATGGAGGACTGTCTCCCATGGGAGGGACCCTATGCAGGAGCAGGGGAAAGACTGTGAGGAGTCCTCCTCTTGAGGAGAGAGGAGCAGCTGAGGCATGTGATGAACTGACCACAACCCCCATGCCCTGTCCCCCTGCATTGCTGCGGGGTGAGAAGGTAGAGAATTTGAGAGTAAAGTTGAGTGCAGGAAGAAGGGAGGAGGGGAGAGATGTTTTTAAGACTTATTTCTCATTACCCTACTCTGATTTGATTGGTAATAAATTAAACTGATTTTCACAAGTCAAGTCTGTTTTGCTCATGACAGTAATTGTCCAGTGAAGTCTCCCTGTCCTGATTTTCACCCACAAGCCTTTCATTATATTCTCTCCCTGTCCAACTGAGGAGGGGGGTGACAGAGCAGCTTTGGTGGGCACTTTGGTGACCAGCCAGGGTTAACCCACCACAATAGCCTGCAGTGGAAAATACTTTTGAAAGTACCTACATTGCTTAATAAGTCAGTTTTTTATTAACTTTGAAAGTGCTATAAGTTGAAGCCCTATTAACAGCATTAATATGTATAATTCCAATATATTTTGCCTCAGGAACACTCTACTACCTTGTGGTTCTGAAAGCTATGCCTTCTTTTTATTAAAACCCAGCAGACCACCAGCAATGTGGTTTAAATTCAACAACCTAAAATGCCTGTCATTTCAGGTTCAAAACAGACTTCAAGTTAATAGAAATAACTCCAGTATGTTGTTTTCAAAGAGTTAAGCAACAGGAAACATAGTAGACATTATTTTCAGAGCACAGTATCCAATATGGTGAAGTTTTTGTTTTTAATTATTTTTAAAGAATATTTGAGTTGGATTCCGATAAAACCTGGATTTTTCTGGAATATTTTAATCTACATTTTCAGACTTATAATAATAATAGTGTAAAGTTATATATTGTCCCAGTACCAGAAGGAACGAGAGGAACTTAACACCCTGATGTTTTTTTTGTTCAGTACATGAATTCAAAAAGAAAATGTATTTCCAAGCTTTTTACATGGTGATCTACTCGTGACATTCATTCTTCTACTGAAGTAATTTACTTTGGTTACTATTCCATAGTATGTGAACACAAGAACTATGTCAAGACACTGAACTGAGAAGCTATTGCATCTTACCAGTGTTAACAATTGTATGCTGATATAAACACTATCTTTCAGAGGTTTAATAACTATTATGAACAGGTTGGCAGAGGACAACACAGAGTCTTCCATCTTTTTAGTAGAACTTACAAAACCGAAGGAGAAACAAAGGCACTTTCCAAAGAACCCTGCCATTTAAAACTGGTCTTTTGTTCTATATTATATTAAAAAAAAAAAAAAAAAAAAAAAAATATCATTCTCTGCAATAGAACCATCCCAAGGTAGAAACAGAATTTGTATTCAGAGGAGCAGTGAGGCTGTTCAGCACCTGCAGCAAGAACTCTCTTCCCCAGCCGGCCTCAAGATACCTGTTTGAATAGGAATGAAATGTGCCCTGATGCTCAGATGCATTTCTGCCTGCTCCTGCCAGCGAGGTAGCATGCAGGAGACTACATTATGCACGTGTCAAGAGGAGCGTTTCCAGGTGCTCCGCTGGTTAGCACGTCCCTCATTTGCTTAGTGCTCCCCACAAATCCCAAACATTACTGAATTAACTACACTGATACAAAAAATCATCAGAGCACGTGCCTTAAAACCTGATGACAGTTTCAAATTATAACTAGAGGATGAACACAAAGCAGGTGTGTTTCTGATGAGTCCCACAGTGATCGATTCACACCCTCTTCCAGTTAGCAATGTTAATCAATGAAATCGAGAGAAAACAGAAATTCATTCTTGAAGATACAAAGCCAGCACAGCAAGCGTTTGAGCTGTGTACCAGAAGTACACAGCAGTCTCAGCTACTTAGCCAGTTGGCCTATGCAGTGAATGTAAACATGTCAACCAGGTTTAGAATAAATTAATTAGAAACAAAAAGATGGGCTGAAATCTGGATTGGAGGTATCTATGCTAGGAAGCACATAGAGGTGTCTGAATACAGTTTCAGTGCTTGCCAATATGCCTAAGGCAAACCTTCCATGTATAAATGGGAAAATCAAGTAGGAATAGAGAGATTGTATTACCTCTCCTTTTGGCAGTGGTGAAACTGCTACTAGAATACTGTGTCCTTGGTACTCGGACAAGACTACAAGACTACTCTGGCATTATAATCTATAAATTTATAATCTATGAACTGGAATACCAGATACAAACCAGAAGTTTGGGAAGTCTGCATGTGAAAACCAATACTATGATTCAAACAAATGCTTTATTCCTGGCAGCGTTCAAGGCCAGGTTGGACAGAGCCTTGGGCAACATGGTCTAGATGAGGCATCCCTGCCCAGGGGGGTTCGAACTAGATGAATTTAAGGTCCTTTCCAACCCTAACCATTCTATGATTTCTGTCTATTTCTCTTCATTGTAAGTATCTCACCTCTACTAATTCCACTCATCAATTAAGCAAAACATTTCCTGAAGTTCAGCTACATCTGCAGACCAAATACCTCTCATCATACTGTGAAAGAGACTACAAAATGAGTATTCTTATCTGGATTGAGTAATTTTCTTCTATTTACAGCATTTCATATGTGATTCTGAATAAACAAGAAGGAGCATTGTTACATAAACTGCTGTTCTTTCTCTTTACAATTTAATTAACAGTGGCTATTTCTTTCTAACTTACATTAGCAACTGACTGAAACTAACTTGAGTAAATGTAGCTATTCAGTGTTACCAGCATAACTGGCTTTGACATGACCTCTATAATAATACAAATCCACTGTCTTTCTTGGTGTTTCTCTTGATCTACACCATCGCAAATGAGCTTCGAACATCACTGGTTTAAAAAAAAAACCAAAAACCAACACACAGACGAATGCAATGCATCAAGTGCTCTGACTACCAAGACCCTCAGACACCATGTCACAAAAGCACCTGTGTATTAAAGGTTCTCAGATGACTAAAAGTGCTGTACATTACAGCTGGGAGGTTGCTGCCACAGATTCTACTTATAGCTTCCTTTACTGTAAGCTTTTCCTTGCCATTTTCTCCAGTTAAACTCTCACCTGGTAACCCTCAACTCAGTCCTAAGAAGTGGATCACAATTATTTTTTTTTTTAAGCTAGCCATTGAAAGGAGCTGGGTTACGGAATAATCACAAGTGTACTTAGACCAGAAGATCTGAGGGAGCAGTGATTTTTAAAGCAACAGTGGTGACAAAGAGCTGGAATGAGTTGCAAGTATTTACTTCCTGTCACCAATCGTCATCAGTCAAATCTAGTTTGCCTTCCCAAAGAAAATGCTTGCAATAAACTTCAAGAACCACTCTGCACAGAACTGCTATATCCAATTCCTGCATTTGTTCAAGTATGTTCCTGCTGTGTCCCTTGTCACATCTCACAGAATAAGCAAAATCCAAAGGATCCCACCTTCCTTTAAAACAGTGATATCTTCAAAAACTCCTGAATTCCCATAGAAAGAGGCCTTCTAAAGCCTACTGAGACAATTAGTATGATTATAAACACAAACACTCCTGAGAAGAGCTGAGCAAAACTTTTGACCTTTTAAAAAGACACATAAAAACATTTCTTGCACAAGTATCAAAAACTGAAGCTTAGATCATATTTTCAGTAACAATGTAGTATTTTTCCTTTACTACAAATGAAGAGTGACCCTAACTTATATGGATATACTGGTCTTCCTAAGTGTCTGGAAAATGCAACTGAAAAAGCCAGGTCTAACTCAACTCAGGTTTTAAACAGCAGTCAGTGTAGGCAAACTAGACACTCAAACTCAAGTTATTTTCTCTCAAACAGAATTTAAAGTTTTGTCAAACCACATAAAAACAATCTACTACAACAGACCACCACAACAAAACACACACTTAACTCCAACAGAAGATGCAAAGAAAGTAAGAAAATCAAGTTATATTGATAGAAAATTCTATAGTGAAAAAAAAAAATTGACTCATAATCCTAAAATAAAGAAAAACAAACATGAAAAACCTAGATGTGTCTGCTCATCTTTAGTCCCCTCTTCTGAAGAAGCATAGTCATGCCCCTGTGGGAAGTAATATGATCCAAGGATATGAACACTACTTTTCTTATATCTGTAAACAAGTTAACAACAGCTAGTGAGTTACAACAGGAATGAAATAGAACAGATGTCATTTCAGCTTAATTTTCAGCTGCTTTCTTCTGATGCTTGTAGAGGATAATAAATTCATCAGGCTTTATAAAGGGGATTGAAAATTAAGCTTGCTTTCTTATGGAGATTTGGAAACTTTAAACCTGACCTTCTCATACAGTATTTATAATCCTGGTGGTCCTGAGATGATCTCGCTGATGTCCAAAGGAGAGGCTAGTTTAAAATAGCAATGTCACCATGTTGCTTTAAAGCCTAAAATGATACAGCATAGGATGTAAGTACAAGTAAAATGAAAACTAAAATTTGAACAAAATACCTTATAAGCAACAGATTGCTACAATAAGGTTTCATTTTTTTAAAGGGTGAAATTCTTTATTGTAGGTAAGGAAACTACTCGCACTTCATGAACCCTCCCCTGTGTCGAATAGGAAAATAAACCTACTTGCTTTTTTGCAGCAATCTGGCGAAAGAATTACTTAAAGAAATGTGCCTGTATGAATGTACACGTACGTGTAAGTGGGATTATCAACCTTCCCAAACATCAGAGAAATCAAACAGTCCTGCAGTACTGCACACTCATGACTCCAAGGCCATCAATCTCTTCACTGAAGACTGTCAAGCACTAAATCATTAGGAGATTAAAGTCTTTACATACTACTTTATTCTGCAGGGAGAAATTATACTAAATATGAGGGTTAAACCACACTGAATGAAGAGCAATATGATACATACATACATAAACAGTATCCAAGTGCTTGTTGGATAATCATCACACAACACTGCCCTAATTTAATGCCCACTGCACGCAGTTCCAGCAGCCCATGATCAATAGTGACAGTCACAACAACGTGTGGCTGCTTTGCCTTGCCATGTCAGCCACACAGCAGAGGAATAAAAAGCACCCTGTCTTGTACCTAAACCACTAAGAAAAACTTCTCATCTGGCACTTCTGCCACATCTCATGTTTATTACTCAATCACTTGCCCATGGTGTATTCCTTCGCATTCTTCAAAGTTCCACTTCTAATATACATGGTATTTACTTTGCACTAGAGCAAGGAAATAAGGAAACTAGCAATAATATCAACAGTTATTTTTATCTTAAGCTTTGGGCATGTCCCTTCACTCTTTGACAGATTGCCTCTAATGTTGCAATGGTATCTCAACCCCAAAAACATTGTTATGCTTTTCTTACTGGTTAGCCCCTTTCAACCTCATTAACATCCACTACATCACGAAAACGAGCCACTCAACACCCTTGGTGTATGACTTGATTAAACCTCTCAGGTCCAAATGATTGTGAACCACTTAATGACAAAAGACCTTAACAGCAAGTTTTTCTGGTACCTTTTTCAACCTCCTCAGCTTTTTTCCAGTATTAACATCAACTGTAATTTTTGTCCATCTGTCTCAAAAGACCAGACAAGCCCTTTTTAAAACAAAAAGCAATTCTTAACTTGAAAGCATACTGACTTGGGTAGAGGGAATATTTTAATAAAAAGTGACTGCATACTTAGTGAAAAATGAAAGCACATTAATATGAGCAACTTAAAAAATCTAACTAACAGCTCTTTTTATTGCAATCACATTTGTACAGTTTGGTGGTGTTTCTTCAATGACCGTTCTTAAGGGAATGCTGATAACATCAGACAGATTGTTTCCAGACTTGCAGAAGGCAGAAGTGTCACAGGTCTGACACATGAAGCATTGTCATGGGCAACACTGGAACAGCAGTGCCAAACGAAGGCAATCTACAGAAAAAATGTTCCTGATGTTCTCCATTAATAACCTGAACTTAGACAAACCTATTAGTTCCTTAACAGCCCTAAACTGCCTGTTGTTAATATTCAGAAATACCTTTTCTTCTTGTTCATATGTGTATGTGTGCCCACATATCTGGTATTTTAATGAAAGCAGCCTATGAAAAGTTTTGTTCAGCATAATTACAAGAATATCCATAAATCTTTTACCTTTATTAAAACATTATTTTTCACAAAAAATGCTTCAAGTATACAGGTAAATGAAATTAAACTACTTCAGGTGAGTAAGATTTCATATTCAAATCTTGTCACACATTTCACTTGCTAATGTGAAAAAGTAGGTGAATTACAGTGCGCACCCAACTCGTTTGGGCTTAGACTGTGTATAATCAAAGTACTGAGAAAGACTCAAGCAATGTGATCAATTGAGACTCTTCAATTCATGTGAAATTTAATTCTGCAAGCTCAGGAAAATTAAAGTGACTGGGGATTTAACACAGAATTTTCTTTATTTAACAGATTTTGAAGCTTGCCTTGTGTCTGTGAAGGACTTCCTATTCTCATTTGCCTGCTTGCCCTTCCAGTATCCCGGGAGGAAATATCATTTCATTTCCCTGTAGCAATATATCCGGCACAGATTTTTCTCACAAAATCAACACACTAAAAATACATGAGAAATATTTAATAAAAATTATTTCCTGTCCTTTCCCAGAAATATTAGATATAAGGAAGAAGTTCTTTGCTGTGAGAGTGGCGAGGCACTGCAAGAGGTTGCCCAAGGATGTTGCAAATGTTCCATCCCTGGCAGTGTTCAAGGTTGAACTCACTGCCCATCACAGGGGGGTTGGAATCAGATGATCTTAAGGTACTTTCCAACCCTAACTATTCTACGATTCTATGATTCAGGAACGACTATTTTGAGAAAGCTCTTCAAGCTCAAATTTGGCCCTGAATTTAAATTTCTATTCAGGAGGGAAACAAACAAACAAACAAACCACCCAACCAAAAAACAACCCCACAACAAAAAACGCCAACCCAAAATAAAAAAAAAAAACACATTCCTTTAAAATGATAGCTCCAGGAGTATCTTACAGCTATGAAGAATTAATCTAGATGAGGCATTGTTTTAGAAGACACAAACATGCCCCTTTCAGACATTCATCTTCTAGCTTTACCTGCTTTCATATTGCTGAAGACTAAAACAAGCTGTCAAGCACTGTTTCCATCAATGTCTTGGAAAACTGAGCATACAGGACATCAGGAAATAACCCTGTTAATCACCATATTCTAAACAACAACAAAATTCCTGATAGAACCTTTTCTTCTTCCTCTAAAGTTCCTGATAAACGAGATATTCAGTGTTTCTTGTTTAAGCAATCTCTTCTAATACACAAGTACTATTGCACTCAAAGTTTTTCTTAGTTTCTAGGAGGAATATGAACCAAGCAAGGTTCTGGTCCAAACACTGAGGTTTTTCATGGCAATACACAGCATTAATGAAGTCCCTCTCAAACTGATTAAGCTTACAAGTGAATGACCTACAACTCACCAGTACTGTTCACATGCTTTAAATAGATGTGTATCTTCACTAAACCTTAATGGCCCCATCTGATTTCTCACAGAAGCAAAAATCATACACCATCATCTAGTTGCATGATTGGCTTTGAAAGCATGAAATACTATATTATTAAAATGGCACCTTTTAAAACAGCATCCTCAAAATTGCCAAATGCACAAAACCCTCATTAAGTATTAAAAAAGCCCCACTTCTCAAGTTGCGTAACTGTTGCTACTCAGAAATAACTTGCTACTTGCATTTGTTTTTCAAATGTTTTATATTCTTTCTTAAATTCTAATCCTGAAGACACTTTCATTAAATCAGTGGGTTTGTAATCCTGCTGTAGTCTCATACAGTGTGTGTGTGCTCATGTATTGGTTAACACAATTGTGAGAGTCCAGAGCAATTCTAGATCCACCTGCCTTCCATCCATACCAGTCTCATCATCAGGCTACAGAAAGATGATGTAGATGTGCCCAGCAGCCTATTAAACCATATGAGCCATATAGCCTGTTGTTAACAGACTAACCCTTCCAGCATGCTCATGCATGCACACACGTGAGCCCTGTACCCTTCAAAGAGGCTGCACCTGGAGGCCATGCTCTCAAATTAGTTCTCTGGATGCAGAGCAAATCTGGCTTGAAAGCAGCCTCTGGGCATCCTCAAAGGTGGGTCTAAAACAGAATAATATGACTTCTTGCAGTACCAGCAGTAATCCCATGAGAAAGCACCATTCAACTGGGGCCTATATGAAACAGTCCTCAGCTAAAACATTTAGTTTTCATTGTCTCACCAAAGCAAATATGAGACCTGCTTTTAAATTCCTAGCCACACATTACTGAGGGGGAAGCGGGAAATAAATATGGAAAAGTAGCTGTAGTCCTCATAATACATATTCATTAGCTAACTTTTGCAGGCAAACTTCTCTCCAAGGTGATTCAAGAACTTGGGAATTTAATGTCCTAACTGAAAATACTTCCTCCGCCTTCTAAATATTTAACTTGCATGACAACATTTATTTACATAATATACTTGATTACACCAATGTCCTTGGGTTTATCATGTTAGATTCAAGGATATCTGCATCTTTTTAATAGCTATCACATCTTTAAAGCAGAATAAATTTCATGGTACATAACAACTGAGCTGACTACTCATTAATGTGATCACATATCTTACAGGGACAACTGATCAGATTACTAGGTGTACTGGTCTAATATGTTCGTAATTAATGTTTGAAAACAGTTCTTTAAAAAGGTGCATCTAATTTGGTTTATAATAGGCAAATAGTTTTAAGAATCTCCGCATTATAGTAAAAAAAATACATATAAGCAAAGGCATGTAAAATCATAGAATCGTAAATGTTCCGTTTTCATCTAACTGTTTAAATCTTGTACTTTTACATAACTTGCTTTTTCCATTTTACTCACGCTCCACTTTGAAATATTCTTAGAATAAAATTCCAGACGTTTTGCAGGGAACACTATCTGCTGTAAAACTCTGGAAAACTCATGAGGTTTATCAGCAGCTGGTCCTCAAGCCGGCTCAAAAGTGTGCTTTTCCCGGAGGACCAAGCGACCCAACAGCCTCACAAGCAGCATCACATCCTTGCAAGCCGCTGACCCCAAACCATACCCTGGGGCTTTGCTTCCCGAGGCAACCCAGCGCCGGCGAGAACCCGCAGCGCGGCCCATCTGGCCCCGGCAGCGGCAGGCCCCGGCAGCACCGCCCCCCGTCCCCACGCCTGCCGGCACCTCGGGATCTTGTGTCGCTTATCGTTAAGGGTCAGCTATTTATATTTATAGTGCAGGTCTCTTTCTTTCCGAGTGGCATTTCGAGGCGCAGCCTCCAGGGTCGGGAGAGCGCGGGGGCACACAGCTGCCCACCGGGTCGCATTTGCGTCCCGCCGTTCGCTGCGGGAGAGGGGCACAGGGAACGGGGAGGAGTAAGGTGCAGGGAAGGGACTAAACACCCACAGGAGCGAGGAGCGACACAAGACAGAAGCAGGCGCAAGGAAACAGCTAGCGGGGAGAAATGGGGCCAGAGGAACACCGGAGAGAGGGGACCCGGAAGGAGAGGAAGGCGCCGGGCCGAGGGGAGCGCGGGTAAAGCGGTGGCCGAGAAGAGCGTGAAACGCAGGGCAGAGAAGCACCGAGGGGTAGCGGCGGGCGAAGCCGGCCCGGCACCCACCTGGCACCGGCACACAATGTCCGACTCAGTGGCCAGCAGGTCGACCACCTTGCCCTTGCCTTCGTCCCCCCATTGCGCCCCCAGCACCACCGTCACTTTGTTACCGCCCGGCTCGCTGCGCGCCCGCTTGAGCCCGCCGCCGGAGTGGCTGCTGCGGTCGTTGGACGCCCGGGTGCCTGACATGATGAGAGTGGCTGAAACAGCCGCCGCCTCGCTCTGCCTTGCTTCCCCGCCGGCGCCAAACCCTGCCCCTGCGCGTTTCCCGCGCCGCGCCGCCGCCGTCGGCCTTTAACGGCGCCGCCGCCACCCGCCCCACGCGGCGCGCTGACGTGAGGAGCCGGCCGCCCCGCCGGACTCGGCCGGCCGCCACCGCGTTCATACACTGCGGTCCGCACGCACACACGATCGGCACAGCACAGACACACGGACGGTCCGCACGCACACACGAGCGGTCTCTTCACACACACACCGAACTCCAAGGCACAGAAGCTGTGAGGCACGTGCAGTCCTAAGGCACACGTGTGACATGAGCACCTCAGAGGGACATGGGCCTATGTCACCCTCAGACACGCTTGTCTGAGGCGTGGGCTTCCAGCACAGATGGACAGACAGACCGACAGACAGACGTCGGGATGGGTCAGCCGGGGCTGCATCACTGCTAGGGACGTTCACACAAGGGTCTGAGGCTTGTGTCTTCTGTCACTATCAGGGGTTGGAGGCACATGGCTGTCATGGAGGGACACAGCACACATGTCCAAGGCATGTGGCTGTCACTGCAGTCTGAGGCCCATGGGGCTGCGTCAGAGGGACTTACAGACACATGTTATCCTGAGGTCTGTGACTGTCACTGTGAGACACACAAGCAGTGCTGACAGTGACACAAGACAAATCTTTGCATTGGTCTTAGGCACGGGGGGTGCGTCACTGTGAGACACACTCAAAGTCCTGAGGTGCATGAGCCTGTGTCACTGACAGGCAGACACCCGCCTGAGGAGCACAGGCTGCTGCCACTGCAAGACAGATGTTGGTGTGAGGCATTTGACACTTGCTGTCAGACACACAGAGAACTGCACACGCAGAGTATCCTGGCACATAAGCAGGTGCACTCAGGCTGTGTACATAACAGTGGAGAAGGGCAAGCACGCAAGCAGCTCGGGCACACACGGATCATGAGACACAAACATCCACCCGCCGGCCCCAGAAACATGGGCAGGCGCACTTGGAGTTTGACAGACACACAAGCTACCCTAAAATACAGATGACTTGTTACTAAGCTGGCACATACCCTGTTGACAGGCACATACTAGCCTGTCCTGGTGGCCTGAGACACCCAAGACCGTTTCAGCAAGGCATACCCACTCACCCACACATACACTCACACACTGACCTGAAAAAACACTGCACTGTCACTGTGAGACAAATAAACAAGCGAGGCATGTGGAGCTGTGTCACAGGGACAGGTTTATGCGCCTGCTTCCCTCGCGTGACAGGCAAACAGACAGTGCCTGGCGCCCATAACCCCCTCCCAATGCACAAGCCATACACTGGGTTTGATTTTTTCCATAACATGCATCCTCCAGCTCCAGGCACGTAGCACTGTGTCCTTAAAACAGCAACTTGAAAAGCAGGAGCTTACAGACTAGTCTGAAGTACATGCAACTGTGTTAGTATGATGCATATATATGCACATACATGCCAGCATACACACACATGCACAGAAGCAAAACGCCACTAGAACATACCAGGTTGCAGTTTCAGGCAGGTGGAGCTGCTTGCACACTCGTCCTGGTGAGTGCATGCATGTGATTCCTACCAAGAGAGCAACTGACAGAAATTCAGCATTTTCAAGTGACACATTACTTCCTTTACCTGTGGCTTGGATGAGATGCCATGATGTGTGAGATCACACAAACATGTTGTCTATGCAGTGGTGAAAATGCAGAAGGTACTCATGCAATCTGTTACTCTGGTATAAGGATGAAAAGAAAGTACTGGAATACCTGAGCTCCTGAGAAATAAAAATCTAGCAGCATGCACAGCCCATTTCCAACAGGCATATGTGGGCTCTGTATGTGTGCAGTATGCATATACACAAGCATCTATGCATGCGTATCCACAGACATGTATATGTATATGCATATGCATATACATATATGTATGTGCATGCATATAAATAGTTTAAAGCACACTCCAGACTTCAGCATCTTGTAAAATTCATGGTGGCAAACAGAGCTGATATTTGTTCTATTTCATTTTTAGCATTTGCAGTATTTCCTCTAGGAAAAAGAGGTAACGAGGATTTAACACTCTGTATGCTCCAGCTTATTTAGCATTGATCTGTGGAGGTGACAAATACCGAAGGCTGGAGGGGAGCTTCTGATATTTGAGCTTGTTTCCCCTGCCTCTGCAGTCAACTAAATCACACACAACCTCACTGCTCCTACAAGAGTTATTCTAGTTAGAAATCTCTGCTAATTTCCAGCCTTCTGGCCAATTTATACCGTATGTTCTGTGCTGATGTTGCCATTTAGTTTAAATGCTACTTCCTCTCCCTTTCCTGTGTATGTATTTATAGAAGGAATTACATCCAGTCTCTGGTTTTATTTTGCTCAGCAGAAAAAGACAAGATTTTTTACTCTTCTCTGAAGACTGGCTCTCAATTTACTAGTTGCTCTCACCTGCCTGCCCTACATGTGTACTGAATTTGGTTCATGTTTCTTGAATATGGACAGCTAGACTTATACACTGTGGTCCACATCAGGTTCCCTACTACCCTCTTAATTAAAGTCTTCTTTCAGCTGAAAATATCTCACTGGAGACATTCCTGGACTTGTCAAATTTCACATACCTGGTGAAAGTTAGCTCCTCTCCCACACTTCTTAACTTCACTGCTGGTATCTCACATACTTAACTCTTTCAAACTGCTACCTCTTTCTGCCATTGCACCTGCATAATAGAATTCCTTGGTATTCAGTGTGAGGTGTCCCTGCCCATGGCAGGGGGGTTAGAACTAGATGATCTTAAGGTCCTTTCCAACCCTAACTATTGTATAGTTCTATGATGCTATGATTAGCTTTATGCCAAGCTCTTTGGGCTTCTTGTCCTGGTACTGGCCAGTCTAGTGCTGCCCAGCATCCCAGACTAGTCGAGCTTGAACTTGTTCTACCTGACATAGGAAAAGCCAGCACTGGACATGTTTCTCTTCACAGCTATGCAATGACAGCTCATGGACCTCCTCTGAAAAACTTCTGCACTGCTCTGTCATTTCCTCAGTCATTTGCAGCCAGCCTGGTCCTGCTATGCAACAGAAATTTTTGTTAATGACTTAAACTTCTCTTTATTTGATACCTTAGCCCCCTTTATAATTGTACTACCCTATACTGTGTACCACATTGAGTGTCTTAATGAAGTCCACATCTGCTGCGTTTGGTCTGTCTTGATAGTTGGCAAAGGAAGCCAGTGCCAGAGTGATCTGTTTTTACTTTTGCTTGTCCCTTTTCTACTTTATCCCAGTTTAGTTCCCCTTCAGGCTTGTATTTTCTTTCAAAATTTATTCTAAAGCTTTCCTTACTGTTCCATCAATTCTTTTAGATTTTTATTTTGTCACTTAATAGCAAAATAATAAAACTTGTGTCATGTCATTGTGGAATAAGTATTTGTTAGGCATTATGTTTGTGGTTATTTTTGCAATTTGAAAACATGAGCACCAAGAACAGCAAAACGTAGCAGTGATGTCACTCAGTTCCCTCACATATACACTAATTCTTTTCAAAACTGACAGATTGTGTGTCTGCTCCACACAGCTATAGTAAAAATACCTTTTGCTGCAAAAAGTGTATATTCATGGTGCTGTTTCAGAAGATGCTGTATACAGCTACATTTTGAAGTCAGAGAGGATCCCATTGTTGTATTTATTATGGCATTTAGCATTGCCAGTCTTGCATAACTTTTTCCCTCTCTATATGATACTCTACACCTATTAGCATAGGAACTCAAATCTTTTTCCAGAGTAATGTTATTGCTGTTCTTTTGGTTCCTTAATTTCTGGATATGCTCTCTCTTGGTTTGTTTTGTTTTTTTTGGTTGGTTGGTTGGTTTTGGTTTATGGGTTTGGTTTTTGTTGTCTTTTTTGGGTTTTCTTGAGTTGGTTTTTTTTTTTTGGGGGGGTGTTTGTTTGTTTGGTTTGGTTTTGTTTTGTTTTTGTTTTTTCTTTTTTTAAGCAAATTATCCTGGCATAACTAGATGTAAATTGCCCTGCTTAAAGGAAAGAACTTGAACTTTTTTAACAGGAGATGCGTAGTGTTTTCAGCTGTTTGTTCTTTGTGGCTCTCAGCAACAAAGAATACATTAATAGCTTTCATATTTCTTCAAAATGACTGGCTTGGTGGAAATTTCTGCAATTTTTTGTGCAAAGAAAAGCACAGTTTCTTTGCTTTTAGCAGCCAGAAAGTATTCTAACATATTCTGGGGGTTTCTTCTTATGTTATTTCAGATGATGTAGCAAACTTGAATTATATTTTTATGTTCTTTTCAGCATTTCTTCAATCAGTTCCACTGTCATTCTGAGATGCTCAGAAACTCCAGTCAAATTTTCTTTCCAGTGCCAACAAGCAAACCTTCAAATTCTTTAAACTGTTCTACATGAAAAAAATACTGAACACTTTGCCAGCAACCTGATCAAGCAGGGGAACACTTCTCTTTATAAAAGTTCAAACCATGTAACTTAGCATAGAAATAATATGAAGCAGTTAATTACTTGAAGTGATTTATTATTCTTTTACACCAAGTTAAAAGCAAACTCGAGTCCACCAAAATCAATAGATTTAAATCCATTTTGATGTGTTAGATAGGGAAAAAAAGAAAAATCAAACATTCAAGGTAGATTTTTCTCAGTTAAAAGCAAATGTTTGACTTATAAATTGAGTAATGGGTAAAATTAACAGGGAAGTCATGCAGACTGACATGAGATTTGTTAAGAGCTGCAGGTATGCATGTCCCTGTCCCCAGTGAGTCACCCAGTGCTGGTTACTGACAAAGAAGGGAACGAACCATTAATTCAGTAATCAGTATCAGTGTCTCAGAGGAGTTCCCTGTTCCTCAGAGCTCTTCCATCAAAACCACTTCACCTGACAACGCTTGACCTTTGCAATTTCACAGAAAAATTGCCAAGCATTCGCATTCTCAGACAAAAAAAAAAAAAAAAAAACAAAAAAAAACCGAAAACCACAGTGCTTCTACTTTAGGGCAACTAACACCTAAACGTACACAAGTCCATGGGACCTGACAACATCCATCCACGGGTCCTGAAGGAGCTGGCGAATGAAGTTGCTAAGCCACTGGCCATCATATTTGAAAAATCATGGCAGTCAGGTGAAGTTCCTGACAACTGGAAAAAGGGAAATATAACCCCCATTTTCAAGAAGGGGAAAATGGATGACCCGGGGAATTACAAACCAGTCAGTCTCACCTCTGTGCCTGGAAAACTCTTGGAGCAGATTCTCTTGGAAGGCATGCTAAGGCACATGAAAAACAAGGAGGTGGTTGGTGACAGCCAGCATGGCTTCACTAAGGGCAAATCCTGCCTGACCAATTTGGTGGTCTTCTATGATGGGGCTACAGAACTGATGTCATCTACCTGGATTTGTGCAAAGCGTTCGACACTGTCCCACACGACATCCTTGTCTCTAAATTGGAGAGACATCAATTTGATGGGTGGACCACTCGGTGGATAAAGAACTGGCTGGATGGCTGCACACAAAGAGTTGTGGTCAATGGCTCGATGTCCGGCTGGTGACCGGCAATGAGTGGTGTCCCTTTGGTGTTGAGACCGGTCTTGTTCAACATCTTTGTTGGTGACATGGACAGTGGGATTGAGTGCGCCCTCAGCAAGTTTGCCGATGACACCAAGCTGTGTGGTTTGGTTGATACACCAGAGGGAACGGATGCCATCCAGAGGGACCTTGACACGCTTGTGAGGTGGGCTGATGCCAACCTGATGAAGTTTAACCATGCCAAGTGCAAGGTCCTACACCTGGGTCGCAGCAATCCCAGGCACAGCTACAGGTTGGGCAGAGAAGAGATTCAGAGCAGCCCTGCAGAGAAGGACTTGGGGGTGTTGGTCGATGAGAAAATGAACATGAGCCGGCTTCAGTGTGTGCTCGCAGCCCAGAAAGCCAACCGTATCCTGGCTGCATCAAAAGGAGCGTGACCAGCAGGTCCAAGGAGGTGATCCTGCCCCTCTACTCTGCTCTTGTGAGACCTCACTTGGAGTATTGTGTGCAGTTCTGGTGTCCTCAACATAAAAAGGACATGGAACTGTTGGAACAAGTCCAGAGGAGGGCCACGAGGATGATCAGGGGACTGGAGCACCTCCCGTATGAAGACAGGCTGAGAAAGTTGGGGCTGTTCAGCCTGGAGAAGAGAAGGCTGCGTGGAGACCTCAGAGCAGCTTTCCAGTATCTGAAGGGGGCCTACAAGGATGCTGGGGAGGGACTATTCATTAGGGACTGTAGTGACAGGACAAGGGGTAACGGGTTCAAACTTAAACAGGGGAAGTTTAGATTGGATATAAGGAAGAAATTCTTTACTGTTAGGGTGGTGAGGCACTGGAATGGGTTGCCCAGGGAGGTTGTGAATGCTCCATCCTTGGTGGTGTTCAAGGCCAGGTTGGATGAGGCCTTGGGTGACATGGTTTAGTGTGGGGTGTCCCTGCCCATGGCAGGAGGGTTGGAACTAGATGATCTTAAGGTCCTTTCCAACCCTAACTATTCTATCATTCTAATAAGAGCAAAATACGGCCACATGATTAAAGCAGTGCACTTGAGAATAAAATAAAATAGAATATAGAATATATATAATATATAATATACATAATATAATATATATAATATATAATAAATGTATAAATATATAAATATATAATAATGTAGAATAAAATAAAGCGCACTGCAGAATAAATTTACCAAAACCGTACCGTTTCTTTTCAGAATTACATTTTTATCTAACAGTTGTTTGTTCACAGCTGTAATAAAAATAGTAAAGTGGTGCAAAAGCATGTGAAGATGTATCCTTGGGGAGTAATAAAGAATGATTTATTTGGACAAAGTGCACATTGAATTGTTAAGGCCCTGTTTGGGGCTCAAAATATTTTCTGTTTCCATGAAAGACCTGGAGTGTGCAATACAGTGCATTTATTGTATGTGCAGATGGCATGAAGCTGGAAGCAACAATTGTCATGCTGGAGACCCGGATGCTTCTCTGAATAGGAGTCAAAATGCTGCATGGTTGCAGAAGAAGTCAAACATCATGCTAAGATGGAAGAGCAACCTGTAAAAGGCAGGAAGATGTCCTTTCACTCTCTTCAACCTGCTGAACTGCCCAATTGGAGATACAGCACTGTGCTGTGAGGAAGGTGAGATCTAGTTGAAGGAAAGCTAGACAAGAGCCACAAGTGCATGAACACAGATTTGGAAAGCCCTAGGATAAAGAAACTTGGAAAGCCCCAGGCTGAAAAACTGAAAAGGCTGGGGTTGTCAATCTAGGAAAAAGAAGACTAGAGGTGACATGATAACAGCCTCTGAATATGTAAAATGGAGCAGTAGTCTATTTTCTCTGTGAGGGATAGGATGAAATGAAAAGTGCTTGCATCTTTTAGTGGACTAACTCACTGATGTGATAAACATGGACATGGACAAACTTAAAGGCATATAAAGCTTTATTAAGCTTGAAACAGAAGCTGTGAATAACACCAGCTTCACTCAAGTACTACTCCTAAGGATAGCATTTTAGCACAGCAGCATCTTAGCACCGTCTTAGCAGAGCAACGGTTTGTACAGGCTATGGGATTCCTGTGTCCTTGAGCGTTTTTGAGAAGAGATAACACAAAAAAAATTCAATATTAACTGCTTTGAGTTAGACCAGCTTTACTAACTGAGTACTCCCAGTGCTGTAGGTCTTTTCTGAAGACTTTAGCCCAAGCCCTCAGAAAGTGTTTATCACCTGTTTAGATGCTAGGTCGAATACTCAAAAAGCAGTGTCAGCTACCACCAGATTTTGTAATCACATGTCTGTGAGTGGGCACATTTATTCCACTGTTTGTTGTGTCAAGCTATGAGAGGGGTATCACATCACGTACTCAGCTTTGCTACCAAGTTCCTCATGAATAGGGAATATATAAACCAGAGCTAATGTCCCACAACATGGTGTTTGGACTGTCACTAAAGGCACATTTTAATGAAATGAGATCAATTTGAATCACCTCTCCAGACAGCATAATGAGTTGGAGATTCTGCAGGGAGATGTATGTTTTAAAAGAGATTAACGGAGCAATGCAACATGGTTATGCTCCATTTGCCTACAAGAGCATGGCCCGAAGTCTGCCAGACTCCCAGGAAAAGAACTTAGTCAAACTCATTGACTCCAGGGCACAGGGGCAATCTTTTTTATAAGAAAATCTTTGCAGTTTCCAGTTCATGTGGAATTAACTTAACTGCTTAACAGTTTTATATTGCCAGATGCAATTAAGAAGCTTTTTCTCAATTATTCACCATCTTTGGGCAATTAAAAGCCATATAGTCTGTCCTTTCAGTTGCAATTAAAAATAAATAAAATAAAAAAACCACAACAGTTTTCACTATCAGCACAAGAGAAGCAGTTGCTCAGGATGTTATTTGCTAGACTGTGATTTAAAAACACAACTAATAAGCCTCACAGATTTGTTTAGGTCTGTTTACTAAAATGAACATACACAAAAGTGAAATACATCCTGGATTACAAATACATACAAGAGTACAACGCACTAAGTAAGCTCTGCATTAAAAGCTGTACTTGTCATTAATGCACAGTTTTTAAACCATTATTATATACTTTAAAAAAGCGAAGCCAACCAACACAACAGTAACCCAGTAAGCAGCAGGCTTTTAGCAGCAGAATATTTGCTTATTTCCCTAGCTCTTGAAGAGTAGATGCTTTTACTATTGCAAGACCAATTTATGCTGATGACATTTTATCATCTATCAGTTTGTTACTCACAGCCAAATGAATAAGTCCTGTGTAAGTACAGACAATAAGAATTTTGCCAGAGAAAAACTCTCTTGAATTTGGCCCTGAATATATCAACATAAGGAATTGGTCTGTGGTCTTTGCAGTTGGATTCTGTATGGAGTGATGGTAGTTATGCTGTGGGACTCCTGTTCATCAAAATTTACTTGCTTTGCATCTTTTAATAGCATTTTGTTTCTGCTGCGGTTACAATATCAAAGCAACATAATACATAAATTCTCACCAGGTATTTAACTGCACACTTCTGTGTTCTTTTTCTAAGTATTTTTATTCTGTCACTTACTCTGGTCATTAGCTGTGTCTTCAAATTTCCATTAAAAGCAGCTCATTTTTCACTTGATTAGCTAAAGAAACCTCTATATGTTATTTATCTTGAAATAACACATATATAAATATATTAGATGCTATTTTTTACTTGAAATAAGATCTAGAATTGGTCTTTGTAATTATCTGATATAGTTCTCCTGAAGAATTTAAATACGAAGTAACTGAAGCTGCTGTAACACAAACTGGAGAAAGTAAATCAGGATAGTTATTTAATCCATTATCAGGCATGGAAAAAAAATCTCAATGCAAATATATATGTAAACATGTTCAGAGAAGTTGAAAAAAACCTTAGATGTCTGGGCCCCTAGAATCAGCAGGAGCTTTATTATTTTGGAAATCCTATCTTAAATTCACAGAAAAGTGGTTTTTAATACATGTAATCAACTAGGATATTGCTCTGTTCTCTTAATCATGCCTGTGGGAAAATGGGGGAAATTAGAGACTGCCTCCCCCCAGCCCCCTGAAGTTTTAACACTAAGGAAATCTTAGGGTAAAATGCAGGTGCTACTTCTAGGATGGGATGCATGGAATCTACCCTGTGATAGTTCCCCAGGCAACCCTGCCACCTTGGCATATGCTAAGAGAAACTGAACAGAGAGTGGGGTGGGGTGGAGTGGAGTGGAATCACCACTGCCAGGCTCTGTTATATTCCCTGCAGGAGCAAGAACTTGAAGGTATCGTGTGCTGATAACAGCATAGCAGCTGCCAAGCAAAGAAGGTATATGTACATTTCTAAAAGCAAAGCTGCAGAATTTTACACCATTCTGTAGCAAAGTATGCATGACTAGAGTCACTCAAGCTCCATAGTCTTATAGTTAAAAAATTGAAACTTGTGTTACTATGGAAAAGCCTGGACAGCTATAAGGGCCTCCTACAAGGTCAGGATGAACAACACCGGCGAACAAAGAACTAATAGCAGGAGAGGAGGCTTTGCCCTTGTATAGACAGATTAACAAACAGAGCTAACAAATCTCTAATCAGGAAGGACTATCCTTGAAGCCTGGTACATCCTGGAAGTACATGGACATCATCAACATACAGCTTCATGCATCAGCAAAGCATACTTAGGGTGTCCTTTCAATGAAAATGATATGACATTATGTAAATTAACTGACCAATCAAAAAATGTGGTAGGTTCATGAGGAGTTAGTAACCTGACTCAAATTGTATAAATATGTGAAATTAGGAAAGGAGGGATGACTCCATTGTAACTTCTGGGATTAGCTGATGTGCTGAACCTATCTTCTCCCCCATAGGGATGCCTGTTGGGTAAGAACTGTATCTTATGCGTGCTAAGTGACTAACTCATGATACGTGTTATTAGCAATTGTCGTCTGTGTGTCACTTCAAGCTTGTTTTTGCAGACCTCATTACTGGCAATATCTGAACATTATCCCGTCACAAACTTGTATTTTGTGTAATATAAGACTTCAGCGGAAGTCTGTTCTGTGAAAGTCTCCAGAGACTTGAATAATTGAAATAAGGGGTTTGACTGAAAGACGCTGTTGGTGCAGGTTCCTGAATAGGTTAGATGAATCACCCTCTGGGCTGTCCAGGAGGTTCCCCATAATGGGATGCAGATGGGCTGGTTGAACACAAGGATCTCATCTTTCTTAGGAAACTGGCAGGCTGGTCAAATATAAAGGGTTTGAGGAAACCTCCCTTGTAATGTGACAGTCTTGGCAGGACAAATTTGGACAAGAAGGTGCAAGCACTACACAATCCTTAAGCATAAACCAAGCCTGAGATTAGGATTGGATCCAGCTGAACCCAGCCCCTCTAATATCAGCTGGAAAGCAAGGGGGTGCTTTCTGAACCTCATGACTCAATGGGAGGGTCTCCCTAACACTTATTGTCTACTGGCCAAAGATGACCACCCATTCCGTGACAATGCCATACATTTGAATTACATACATTTTGGTAACAACTTCTGACTCAGCTTGGTTCTCAGTAGTCTTTCAGGAGTAGCTGCAAGCCCTGCCTTGTGATCTGTGAATAACTGTCCTGGGTTCAGCAGTAGCAGTCATTTTTTCTTAGTAGCTGGTGCAGTGCTGTGTTTTTTACTTTCGGCCTGGGAACAGCGCTGATAACACCGATGTTTTTAGTTACTACTCAAATGTTTAGTCTGACCAAGGACTTTCTGAGCCTCATGCTCTGCCAGGGAAGAGGGGAAGCCAGGAGGAAGCAGAGACAGGACACCTGACCTGAACTAGCCAAAGAGGTATTCCATACCACAGCACATCGTGCCCAGGATGTAACTGAGAGTTACCTGGAAGGGCTGGATCACTGCTGGGTGGGGGCGAGGTATTGGTCGATGGGTTGTGAGGTGTTGTATTCTCCTCCCTTGTTATTTGCTTTATCATTAATATTATTGGTGGTAGCAGTTGTGGTTTGTGTTATACCTTAGTTACTGGACTGTTCTTATCTCAACCCGTGGGAGTTACATTCTTTCGATTCTCCTTCCCATCCCTCTGGGAGCGGGGAAAAAAAAGGGGGGAGTGAGAGAGAGACTGCGTGGCTGATTTATGGCTGGCTGGGTTTAAACCACGACATCAGCAATGGGTGCTACTGCCTTCACCTCTTTTGTCTGTCCTTGCCAATGTACTGTCTTTTCATTCCTCCCTTTAGAAGATAAATACAAAAGATAATTAACTTGCTAAATATATGATAAATAAAAAGAAAAAAAAGTTTTACATAAACTAGAGAATGTTAAGATGTGCTCCAACATCTTGCCATACCAGATGTGATACACTCTGTAATTTATATCACCACATCCTGATGGAGATTAAAATAGATCTTAAAAATGTCTTATTCTCATTGTCACCAGTGCTACACATAGCTTTCTAAAATAAGTACGGAAAAATAATTCAGTCTGAATGCTCTCTCAAGTTTATGTTTATATGCCAAGAATTAAATCCACCTTCTCACAAAAGACCAAAAATAATGACAGTTCCCTCTAAACTGCATGTTGGAAGTGCAGAAGGTTCTTCTGGCCTGGTGCTTCTTCTCTTCACAGGGTTGAAGCACATCTTCAATCCCTACAGCTGTTGAATGTCACTTTATAATTTTATTTTACCATATACTAAATTACTTTTCTGTATTTACAGCGAAAAGGTTTATTGTTCTAATCTGCAGCCTTACATTAAGCATGTTATGATTACAAAGTACATAAAACATTTGCAGTGCAGCATATTGTCAAGACAATATTGAAAACTTCGTTTTGGTCAGTTTTCAGTGAAGTTTATGCATTTTTAAAATTTATTCCTATATAATATTTCTTATTATAAAAAGGAGTAACTGTGAAAGAGGAGCTAAAAGAAGACATCTGATACAAGGGAAACTACAGCCTTCCAGAGGGTGAGCATCTAGTGTAATATTTACTTGAACTCCAATCAGATTTATTAATGCCATTTTTGCAGTGATTCTCTGAAGAATCAAGAATCATAACCAAATGTTATTGGCAGAAATTGTCAAGAAAAGTGGATGACAAGTATTTTCCAAAATAGAATTTTAAAACATACACATGCCAATGGTAGCACTAGAAATGCTTTATACCCAGGTAGGCCCAGCACAACAAAAGCTTTCCTGTATTTATGTCAATCAGCTGTGCTTCAGCAAAGCACAGTTGCCCTTTTAGAGCACACTCATAACCACTTTAAGGAATCAGACATCTAATCAGAAAAAGGCAAATGTTGTGGTAATAGTAACACGTAATACAACTTTCCTACCACAGTGACACAGCACAGCTTGAAGTTCAAGTATATGCAACTTTCTACACCCTAAAAAGTCTTCCAACAGCTATTCATAGCTATAGCAGGGTATCACCTACCTCTAAGCAAAATAGTAGTAACTTGCTTATTGGAAGTGATGTTTTTTTCTAACACCCCTCTCATGATTTCTTCTAAGAATTCACATACACTTGAGAATTTATGTCTTACTATACTATCTGTATGGCAAGTGCATCATCCATGGCTTAATTACTGTCACTGTATTAGATCAACTACAGCTAAACAGATAATTTCCTTCTAATTAACAAAAGACTGGCTGATAAAATCAGAATTGTTTTTTGTTAAATGTACTTCCATACTCTCTCTTTGGCCTCTTTGCATCTTCTTCTTTAAGCTGTTTTTTCCTTTTCTCAGACTTTGCAGCTTGTCCCTTTCTTTCTTGATTTTCCTGCATTCAGACAAAATGACGAAAAGATTAAGAGTTACTGAATGAAAAGCTGGTTAAGAAACTCTCAATTTGCAATGAATAGCTATTCTGAACATGTCCTATGCACATTAAAAGCTTTTAGCTGCTGGGGTTCGAGGGTAAATAGCAGACCAGCTTCCTGGTCAATCCCTTGGGCCTTCTCCCTATGATGATGTTACAAGCAAACTATTTCATTAGCTTTAACTGAAACATTCAACTATGGACTGAAATGCATTCTTCTTAATTAGTCCATTTTTCCACAAAACAGAACATTAGCTTAACTTAATTAGCATGTTAGAAATTTATTCCATAGCAACCTTGATTTTATATTGTTTGCATTCAGGGATTTCTACCAGAAATTTCAGGAACTCTTCAACTTGTGTTAAACAGCAGTTCACAGTTTCTTTTCAGGCACCCATTAAATTTGCCAGCTGTATTGCTTCACTAGTGTTCAGTGGCAGACTCAAGGCTGGATGTCTGTTGATACCAGTCAAACAACTGCCAAGATGGGATAAATCCTGTTGGGATTTATTCAGACAGGCAGGACTCTGATTTCCACAGAGCTCCTGGCACCAGGATGATATGATTAATGGAGGAAGAGAAAGCAATTGAATGATTACTCCTAATAAAGGAAGACCTTGGCTCAGTGGAAGAGTATTTCTGGGTTTTGATAAGTATCACAATCGAGGGTAGTTCTGAACAATTAGGATAACTGTAGCAGAACATCAAGATGGCAAAAGCCATTTTCTTAAAAGCTTATGCAGTCCTTGTTGCAGAGCTGCAGTCCTCAACAGAACAATGCCACCACCACCTTGAAGCTTGACTGCTTTTGTCTGCTATCAGCCAGTAGCTTATCTACATATTGTAGGTAGATTAGTAGTTATTTGTCCTGCTGTCCTAGAGATGTGTGATGCTAAGAGAAGGGCACTGCTGTGCCATATTACAAAATTTAATAATGTCCAGGAAGATGTTGATGATTTGATGCAGATAGGATTCTTGATGAGACACGTATGGTCTTCTCTGGGGGGAGTTTGGCATCAGGAAAGACATTTTCCCACTATAATGATAGATTTGGTTGATTGCTGTGGGTCATCTGCCACTATTTCCATAAGATGGGCTGAAGAAGTCCCAGGAAACATGCACAAGTTTCTTAGAGACCTTATACAAAATAAAAGCCTAGAATCCTTTGGTCCAAAGAAATTTCCAGACAAATAAGGAAAACTTATGAACCTTAATAGAGTTAGTCTCTCTGAAATACAGAAGCATTATAGGCTCAAGGTTATGGTGCACCTTCACTGGATGCCTAAAAGAGGAGAGAAAAATCATGTACTTTTGACGAAGAAAGAAGACCATATATTTGCCCTGAATGGAGGGTGCTTCTGAAAGAACAAGGTGCAGGTGGTGCTGCCTTATGGGGAGGTTAAAAGCTTTTCATCACTGCATGCCTCCTATGTGCTTGCCTGATAAATTCCTAGCATAATATCTTTGAGATATCATGGCTGTTTAGAAACTTGCAGATCTGTGGGCCCTGGGAGAACGTCTCTATGTAATGCCACAAGGAATAAAGGAGGTGAATTCAGGGATACATTACTTGAGCAGCACACACACAGTACTGAGAACAAACCGAAACACATTAGAAGTAAATTCACGGATTGAGCAAGCCTGAACAGAATTGTTCAGAGAATTTTTTTAAAAAATATACAGAATGATTTCACACAAACACACTTTCGACAGAGTTTCTTCACCATAAGAAAGCTCAACAAGGTAGCCTAGTAACAAGGCGGAGGAACGAGTATTCACAATCACTTCTCCATCTCCTAGATTACTGAAGGCAGCTGTATGGATGAGACTGAATGAAAGAGGGTATCACTTCGGATTTGCACTTTGTGGGATGTTAGATATTTGCTTGATCTTTGAATTAAAAGATGCTCCACAACAACTGTTTATCCCCACACTAACTAAAGCACATCCTGTTCTGACACCATATGCACCCTACTGAGGAGCAGCTGCTCCAGTTTGATAATCCTAGGGGAGAGCTGAAAGGAGCTATCCCTGCACAGAGCTGTCTATATAACCTCTGTCAACTGAGTACTTCCTCAAGCATGTTCTGTTTAGCATTTTTCTCCTTTGCCTGAGATTAGACAGCCTCTTTTTTGGGAGCTTCCCTCTTTGAACACCTGCAACTACTAAGGGAAATCAAGTGTTTCTCCCAATCCCCTATAATCACACAGTGTTTCTTTTCCACACAATTTTACAACTCAGTTTTCAGTGTATCTCCAATTCTGGTTTTTTAACCTTGAGCTGGGAAGCTATTTTCTCCTTGTCTCCTTCCTCCTGCCATCTGCTCCTTTTATTTTTTGAGAATTGGTGAGACAATCATCAGCCTTGGGTGACAAACCAGCTCCTTTTCAGTTTTGGGGATCACTTGAGTGTTTGAAAAGCTCTCCCCCCTCTTCCCCCACTTCAAGTAGATGAAGAGGAAGAGGCCAGGTTCTTACTATAGTAATTTCATTTGTGTAGCTCAGTTTTTGTTACCTAAAGAATGAGACACCAGAAAGAACTCTCAGGAAATGGAAAAAAGTTTTGTTTAAACAAAGAAACAAAACCCAAATCCTTCTATGTAAGCCTAGGAGACATGAAGCATCAGTCTATATCATAGTTGTTTCCCTTCTTATGTGGTGTGAGAATGGAAAGATAGCACTAACGACTTTGATAGTGCTAAGAGACCTGCTTTATACAGAAGACACCTCAAACTATAGGTTATGCCTCAGGCTTAAAACTTACATCAAGTGGCACTGTAAAGAGACAATGCACGTGGCTGATTCTAGTGTAAAAATGAAAATTGCACAACAAAAATATGCTTTAAAAATTAAAACCTTCAAGTTTCCAGCATGTTGTCATTTCAAGCACAGAGAGTATCTTTACTACAGTAATAGCAGAAGGCAAGGCAAGAAGGGAGAGGAGATTACATTACAGGTCTGCAATAGCAGTAACAAAGATGCATACCGTGGGGCTAACAGCTGTGGTACCTTTAAGGTGAAGTGCTGCTGAGAAATGAAACCAAAAATAGGATGGAAAGGAGTTTATAAGTTGAGTAGATAAAAAGAAGCTTCTTTCTAGTTGCTCCAACCTAACTGTGAACAAGCAGCACCCAAACAAGTAGTTTGAATCTTCTGCAGCAGTACTAGGACAGTACATAACTTTTATTGGTACTGCTTCTTAGAAAAACTGCCGTTGTTGCATTTACCCTTCACAGCAATTTGCCAGTATAGCTCTCCACATATGCTGAGCCATTATGTTCTTGACTCTTAATTCTATCCTTCCTGCCTACAGCTTTAGGAACTATAAGGATCAAGTGTACTGACAGAGGATCTGTGGTTCATAGGGTTTATTTTCCACACTGTCTGTGGTGCTATAGCATCACTTTGGAGCCTGGGCAGCTGTATTGCTTGCAAAATTGAAGCCCAGTTCCTCACAGGACAAACAGGTAGTGGGAACATTCAGGGTATATTTTTCATCTTTCATCTTCTACCACTTCCCCAGAAGCTCCTTTGTTTTCATCTGAAACTATGATGTATGCAATAGAACTCCTTCAGCCTCTTTTGCCTTGACATTACCCAGCATAGTTGTCTGTATTCTTGCAGTATTTCTTGTAATGTGGATGATTTTCTCTATAAAAGGCAAATCCAGTCTGGGGCTCTCCTGGATTCAGCAAAGAAGTGGGTGATTGTTGCTGTTAAAATACATAAATCTGAAGCCACTATCATCTGGCTTAAGGGGTGATAAAAAGGGGTGATAAAAAGGGGTGTCAAGAAAACCCTAAAGGAAATATGTTCATTCAGGAGTGAAGTAGACAGTAGGGGCTATGAAATTGTAAAGGCTTCTAGAGAACCAGCTGGAAGGTGCTCTACACAACATTTGTGGTAGAGTTCTTGTTTTCTTACTCCTTATTGCAAGCCTTATAAATTGATAAAGTGCCAAATATAATCTCTTGTGAGATACCTAGTTTTGTATGGGACACAAAACATACTGTTTTGAGCTAACTAGTACAATAAAATACCTAGATGTAAATATATCTTCCAACTAGATTTGTCTACTGGAAAATGAATCTTTTGCCTATTGGCAAAGCCTATAAATCATGTCAGGTTGTTCATTTTTTCCACACACCACTAAACTTCTATTGCATTGAGGCCTGATTAATAATTTTGCAATGGAACAACAACCTGGGGGTTTCCTAGTTCTCCAGAAAAGAAAGAAAGAAAAAAAAAGCAATCACATTGTATATTTGCCCACTTGCTTATTTCTTCCTTCATGCTACAAGCAAATAAAGAGTAACTCTCCTTTACTTCTGCAGCCAGGGTTTAGCCCAGCATGGAGTAGAAGAAAAAAATAAATTCTTCTTGCTTAAAAAAACCATGAAAGTTATCAACCTATTTCTAAATGGTCACAAAAGCAAACCACCTGTAAGGCCTTGAGGAAGAGCTCTCTGAAGGTTTTCATTGTCCTAAAAACATCTTCTAAAGACAATTTTGTTCGGTCTTCACAAAGATAATCAGCAAGTTCTTGCTTTTTCCTTTCAATGCTAGCAAATTCCTTCTGCAGGTCCTTTGAAGCATCAAGACTGTCCTGAGACACAGTTTACAACACAAGTTATGCACATATAGCAAGTAACATATTCAGAGCCGCCCAGAAGACTCAAACCTGTTAACACAGAGCAGTCGGTTCAAAAAAACCTGACTATTAAGAACAGTTCACGATATGTGATATTTTCTTCTTCATTGAACCATCTGCTTTACCCACTTCCATTTGTCCCAAAGCAGCTTATTGCATGTTGCCACTTTCATCACAGAACCATGTGGTAATTGGCACAACCTGGGATGACTGATCAAGGCAGATACAGCACTAGGGTTTCTGCCTTCTAGCTTAAGTGATCCTGTTTTGAGAACATGAAAAGCTGGAATGTTTGGAAATATGTGCAAAGGAGGGAAAAAAACCCCAAAAAAAGGATATTGCAAATCTGTTCCCTTTTTTTCCCCAAAATGCAGTGAGACAAAACATATTTCTGTACTGCACTGTCTGCATTTATAGTTGCATCCTACATTTCATTTTTAGGGCCTTCCTTCCTTCTGCCCACACACAAAGATGACTAGTCCTCAGCTGTTTCCTCATCACACCACCACATTACAGAAGTGGAGAAGAATATGGGATGCTCCTTCCACCAGGGCACAGGGAGAGTGTAGCTATGACTCCTTTCTCATATTGCTCTATGTCCAAATGCAACCTGAATTACAGTTGGTTTGAGAAGAGATTTAAAGTGTTTGGGAAGAAGGATGTCACACTCACATTACCTACTTGAACAGATTTTGCATGCTGCATTTTTACATCATCTGTCGACAAAAATAAACACTTCTCTATTTCCAACAGTTTCTTCAAATTGGCACCTGCCTCCGCCTGCATAGCATCAAAGTGGATTCTGAAAGGTCCACAAAAAGGACAGTACATTGAAGGGGTGAGTCTTTTGTTTTCATTAAGTTAAAAAATTATTGCAAACAGTAACATCTCTGCAAATGAATGTAGAATTAATCATCCAACCCAGACCCTGCTTTTGCAGTAGTACTCTAGATAAATCCTTTTTGGTGTCCTCAAACCCTTATTTAAGAAAGAATCTGTGCTATCTCTTTGTGCCAGATAAAAAATACTGGATCAGCAAAACTTGTTTTGTTTCTCAGTGTCTCCAGGTGTGAGCAGCATTAGAAGAGTCCCTTGCAGGGTTTACATTGTGAACAGTTCTCCACATGTCAACTCTGTAAGTTTGACCAAACTAGAAGGCAATTACTTAAAACCCAGCACATTTATATCACTGACCATCAAGATTTAGTTTCAGGTAACAAAAGTATTTCCATGATGACACAACCCCAAAATAAATTCATGTTTCAAAACAACATCCAAGTTAAAATCTGCACAGATAATTCAGAAAAGCCGTAATATTTTCTGTTGCATTACTAAATAAAAATACATTTAGGAAAAAAAAACCAAACAAAGCAGCTACTTAACAAATGCTAATTCATTTCCAGGTTTAAAAGTTACCCCTGCTTCTAGATACAAGGAAATCTCACACATTGCAAGGTTTCTATGAATTCATAGCAGGATTTAAAGATGTTAATTCTGATGCTATAAATGTGGATTCTGATTAGTGTAATTTAACATATCTCTCTGTGATTCTTCTGAGCTCAACAGAAAGAGCTGGCAGTAGACTCATGAGGCTTTCAGGCACATGGGGGAAAGTATGCAGAAACAGACTTTATTCTTCTTACCCAGATATATTAAAAACTTGTGTTAGAAACTTGTGCTAGAAACTCAGGGACTCCTGAGGACCACCATTTGCTAGTAAATCACCCCAGTCATTCCCTCCTTACACCAGCTCTGCGAATGTACCTCCTGATAGGCTTGCACATGAATATGACTAAGAAATTTCAGGGAAATTGCACGTTTCTATTACATTATGTGTAAGAATCTGGTCCTTGAAAATGAGGGGGTTCACTATTTTTGCAGTTTTAGTAATGGACCATCCAAAATAAAAATCCATATGAAAAGTCTTAACCAGATTAACTACAAATCTCAACATTGTTTGGTGTTAGAAAGGAACCTCTCCCGCAGCAGAGAAGTCCTGTGACCTTATTACAGCATCATAAAATGACTCAGCTCCTTGTTAGCTTTAAAGAGGTTGGTAATTCATACATGACAAAAACAAACAATAATGTCCTACCCTGCTGCCTTGGAAACAAAGTCAAGATCTTTGGGAAGCTGCAGCAGATCTCTGTGGTTCTTTTCAATCTCCTAAAATTGAAGTGAAAAATGGTTACCTTGCACAGTCAGTCAAAGAATGTGAGTTTTTCAGCTGGACAACATCATGACTGAAAATTTAACACTTCAGTTTTCATTCTCATAAGTGTAGGGATAAATTTCGTCTCCTTCATTCTTTTTCTCAATTTGGCATGCAGAGGGAGTTAAAAAGAAAGCAAAAGGTCCTTTAACTGCTCAAGTATCCTGTATGCTGCCACAGTGCACAAGCTGACCCGAGAATTTGTCTTCATACCACTAAAATTAATTTCATTTGACAGATGAGTTCAGAAGAAATGTCAACACAAAAGAAAAGCTGGAGAAGAAATGATAGAAAACAGCAAGCAGACATGTTAAGTGAACTTGAGACAGGAAACTTAGTGTTAACTCTCTAAATATTACTGCACATGGATTTGATCCCACCTGCACAGAGAGATGTGGAGAAGTTTTCAGTGTATTTCAGGCACAGAGGCTCACCTCCAGATACCTACAGGAGGGTGCTACTTAGGCCAAAGCCCCTTAGTTTCTGAGGGATAAATATTTGAGAAAAATGCACACAGGAACAATTTCATAGTTTCATTGTACCTCCAAAATATAATGAAGCAGAGTAATGTGGCTTTGGTTTGCTTTTGTTTCTGTTAGTCTGAGCAAGGCACTAATCTTAAAACCTCCAGCATCTCCAGTGTGATGCCCCTAGAAGATACAGAAAAATATTCCTTCCTTTGGTTTCCAAGTCTTGCATTTGCATTTTCTGTTAATCTTTAGAAATACAGCAATTAAAGAAATCAGTTTACTTACATAGTTCAGAAAGTTTCCAACATTAAGAATCAATTGGCAGAAAACTAGCAGTCGGTGACTGGTAAGAAGTGCTGAAAAATAAGAAGAGAGACATTTTCAATAAATTAAATTACCTGAAACAGGATTTTCCTTAGGTTTGACAGTGGCGGTAACAAAATTCTTATCCAAGATTATGTCAAGCCATCGTTATGGATTTGGAAATACACCAGTACAGAAATAAATCAGCTGAATGGAAGTGGAATGAGTAAGTTTCTATTGTGACCTCTTCTCTGCAAATGGATGGAAAACTAGTTTTCCCATCAAGTTTTGAGTATAGATGTGTCATCTCTGCAGCTGCTTATGAGGGAGAACTGCATATGAAAAAGTGTATAAATTTGTGAATGACTACAGCCCCCATTTCCAGCATATATTGGTCTAAGCTAAGAAAAACAAAGGGCTTTTTGCCTCATTTTCATACTTAGAGCGATAACCAGAAGCTGTGCATTTTAGCAGGAGAATCACAGTATCACAGTATGTTAGAGATTGGAAGGGACCTCAAGAGATCATCTAGTCCAATCCCCCTGCCAGAGCAGGAACACCTAGATAAGGTTACACAGGAATGTGTCCAGGCGGGTTTTGAATGTCTCCAAAGAAGGAGACTCCACAACCTCCCTGGGCAGCCTGTTCCAGTGTTCTGTCACCCTCACTGAGAAGAAGTTTCTTCTCAAGTTTAAGTGGAACCTCTTGTGTTCCAGTTTATACCCATTACCCCTTGTCTTATCATAGTTTGCCATTGAGAAGAGCCTGGCTCCATCCTCATGACACTCCCCCTTTATATATTTATATACACTAATAAGGTCCCCCCGCAGTCTCCTCTTCTCCAAACTATAGAGACCCAGCTCCCTCAGCCTTTCCTCATAAGGGAGATGCTCCACTCCCTTAATCATCTTAGTCGCCCTGCGCTGGACTCTCTCCAGCAGGTCCCTGTCCTTCTTGAACTGAGGGGCCCAGAACTGGACACAATATTCCAGATGCGGTCTCACCAGGGCCGAGTAGAGGGGAAGGAGGACCTCTCTCGACCTACTGACCACCCCCCTTCTAATACACCCCAGGATGCCATTGGCCTTCCTGGCCACAAGGGCACAGTGTTGGCTCATGGTCATCCTGCTGTCCACTAGGACCCCCAGGTCCCTCTCCCCTAATCTGGGTCAAGAATAAAGCTTTTGGAAGAACTAGAACAGAAACCCTGATCCATGCAACAGGATGGACAAGGGACAAAGACGAACAGTTGGGGCTGCAGTGCACTACTGATTACAATGCAGTAAAGAGAAACTATAACACTGACACCAGACAGCCAGGTATAGCCAAGTTTTATGTTCAAGCATAAACAAGTTTTGAAGTTTAAATGTTCAATAGGAGGTCACTGACTCTCAAACTATTGTTCTGAAGCAAGAATCCAAGAGCAACTTCAAGAAAGATGACTTAAAACTAGAACCAAGGATAATTTTGAGTGGAGGGGGGTCCTGAAACACTGGTGAACATCACTTGGGGCATCCATTTTGGAAGCCAGACCAGATTCTGGTATGTCACTGAGGCCTGCTACACTACAGAGTACTGGACTGCGACCAGTGTGCACTAGAGGAAAAACTGGAACCAATTTATTGTTACAGACAAAAATCTCCACTACACATCAAAATTTGACCTATATTCAAACAGAATCTGGCATCGACAGAAAGGAAATTTCCTTCCTCTCTGCAGAACCACTGATAGGAGAGAGGTGTGTGTTATTCATGTTGACAGAAGGTTGACTCCAGAGCAGGACAGCACAAACTGCAGTTCTGCAAAATGAATCCTAGAAGAAGGAATCTGCAGAATAATTTTTACATTCATGACATATTCAGCAATTAAAAAGTTAATTTTTATTGGATTGTAGCATATGGTACCACTGATGCTTTTCAAGTAAAAGAGAGGCTTACTACGACTGTGCCTGGGCATAGGCATAGCACTGATGCACTTACTTTCACAGGCTGTCCTGATGGCTTGTGCTTTTGGCCACAGACACTCCAGCAGAATTTTTGTTTCCTCACAAATCAGCATACATTCAATCCGCAACTGATAGCTAAAAGAGATCAGCAGAAAAAAACCCTAACCAAACAACCCCACAAAAACAAACTTCGCATGCCTGATTAATTGACTTGTGTTCAGCCCATTTTTAGGCAAAGCTCAGTACTAGCATTGTTCTCTTTAGTGCTCAGACATGAGAACTGGATTATAAATAAATCAAACACATATTTCCAAAGATGTCCTAGAAACAATTGTCTCCTCTTTCAGAAAGCAATGTTGCACTGACATCTGGCAGTGACTTCCTTGCATAACGAAGCCATAATTTTTTCCAGTTCCTAGGCAGCACTAGCCAGGATTTTTGTTCCTCCTTTTAACTTCTCAAACAGAAATTAAAAATATTTTTGCAGTGATATCCTTTAACAATAGTTATGCCTCACCATGGATTAAAGTTGTGGAAGAGCCATCAAAGCATTTTCTAAAGTACTTTTAAAGGTAGATACTAGTTTTAGACAATTAAAAGCCCCATTTTCACTGTGAAATTTTTGAAAAAGCATCTCTGGTTGTAGCATGGCAACCGATCAGATTTATGGAGGGCTATTGCTATGAATTACAACATATCAACATGTTTTTATGAACAGCATAAAGATTTCTCTGTGTATACCTCATCTGACTGGGTGAAAGTACAGGCACTGCTGTGATTCACTCACAGGTTTGTGGGCTCTCTTTGGCAGACTGGAATCTCTAAACCAGTGGTGCAGTGAATCAGCAGGCTTGTGGTAGGATTCAGTATGCAACTTCATGCCATACAGATAGTTACTGTACACCAGTCAAGAGTTTCCTCATATCAAGGTTAAATTAACTGTAGTTTGCCAAAGGTGTCTGAAAGCCTCTTCAGCTTTTGGGAAGGAAAAGTTTCTCAAACCAGCTCTAGAAATAGCAGTCAGATGATTTATCCTGAAGACTGAATATCAGGAACATATTTCTAGCACAGGAAACAGAGGTCTTAATTCTTACAGACAAATCTTACAAGAACCACACTCAGATTGAAGACAAGGAAAATTTTGCTTACCTAGGAACTTCCAAGAGATGGAGATAAAACTGATCTGCATTTGCTAATTCTGTTTTTTCTTCTTTGAAAGACTTCAGGCTATTTATCTAACAAGGAATAAAACAGTATAATAACCAATAAATATTTCTGGTGCCTATTGCTTCATACAAGCATGAAGCTGGCTTTTCTGAACCTGTTGTATGCACAGACAATGGGAGTAAGGCAGATATACAATAAATTTCATAAATAAACTGGTTTGTAAGGGCAAGCACATAGGTTTTGTCTTGACTGGAAGATCATCTGCATTTGTACAGCATCTTGTAGGATGAATCCCTGATCCGTAGGCAGGGATTCAGCAAGCTGCAGTGCACAGAAGTCCAGCAAACCTTTTAAAAAGAGGTACTTTCCCTTTGTCCTCATTGAAACCTGCTCTGAAAGGCTCTTTATTCACCTAAGTCCACAAATGCTAATGTACTTCATCCATCTAATTAAAACAATGGGAGTAAAGAACAGCACCTGATCTACAGCAGTGTTGAGTCTTCCAACAGGCTGTTGCCTAACCCCTTGTGAAGAGGCCAGTCTGTTGCTGGGGCAGATTTCCCACCACTCTACCTTAGAAGATCATTGACTGAGATGGTGCAGGGGGGGTGTGGATTCCAGTTGTAGCTTCTTGCTTTTGTAATGCAAGTGTTTCAAGCTGAGCACAAAGCACACTGAACTCCATCAGAATAACACACTTAATAGATACCTCATGGTCTTCAGGCAGCAGTTTAAGTAGCTGCTTCAGTATCTCAGCATCCAACTTGGAACTGTCCCCTTTCTGAATCATGGCAGCAATCTCTTCATTGGAGCTGTATGAAAGATAAGTGGTGTAGAGCAATGGTGTAGGGAGGAGTAACATGACAAACAGAAGAGATCCAAATCTCTCAACTAGCACTTTAGGAGTAAATGAAGTAATTTTTATTATACCTGCCTCACATTACATTTTGGATCTTAGTCCTCAGAAGTACAGTGTAGATATGAAAAAGCAAAGGATTTTTTTAAACCTAAGTAATATTCCTTATAAACTACATGTGCTTTCTGGGCTTTGTTAATCTTTACACAACAAACCCTGAAGGCTCTCCTTTTCCTGTGGGCATCCAGTGTCACTGAGAAAAGATTTACTTTTGAATTTCTTCACTGCTTGCAGCAAAGCCAATGCTAAAACCAATGGCTTTCCTCCTGCTTAGAAGTATTTATAAAGATCCCAGAAGGTTCTACCCCAAATCCTTTCTTGAAACTTAGACAGACAACATGTCTTTCAAATGGGTCCAGACTGCTCTGGTTTGATCTCTGGAGAGCTTGTTTCCTGGTAGCTACCAGGGCTAACAGAGGCAGTACCCGGTTGCAGAGCAGCTTCATCCCACATGAGTGCAAGCAGGGCTCAATTCTTGGATCCCACAGTCACTAGCTGCTCTCAGGAGAGCTTAACTGCTGCCCGGGGAATCATGCAGAGAGAGGAAATAGCAACTGGATTAGATTATGCACAGTTCTTACCCACTGAGACGCAGTTTGCAATGGGAAAATAATAATATAAAAAATAAAAATATTCCTCCGACTGATTCATATTTATTCTTAACACGAAGAAGCTTCTAGGCTGAGTTTCTTTTTGAAGCCCTCACAATATGGGCCATTGCACAAAGAGCAGGGAGAGTGCAGAACATGTTGCAGTAGTTTCAGAGAATCTAGGAGTAAAGATATGTTGCCAAAAGCTAGAACAGATTCTTTTATTTTGTTTGTTTGTTTGGTGGTTTATTTTTTTTCCCCCTCCTTGTGAGGACTATGACTTGGTAAATTTCCATTTGTTTAATTATAGAAACTGTTTCCTATTTATAGAAAATCCACAGATATAAACTATACACCATATTGGAGCTGAACCCCTGGAGATGTCTCTTTAAAATCAATTAAATAACTTGAAATTTCCAGTCAGGAATCTTCTCTAATGCTTGCTGCCAGCAGTTGATATTTATGTCAATAATAGCAAAGAAAAGTATGTTTTCACATGATTTTGCTGTTAATTGTGACTATTGTGTCTTTAGGAATTAGTGGTCCATTTTAGGTCTAATAACAATTTGAGATGGGGTATTAATTGTCTGGAAAGAGACTGCCACATCTCATTGGTTTATTGTTTGTTATTTGTTTTGGTTTTTTAAAAAAATAAAGGAAAAGTTTGACTCCTTGCTAAAGAAAGATAAAATGTAAATGTAAAGTATTTCTGCCAATTTTATCTCATTTAATGTCTCAATAAACACAGACACATCAAATAAGTAATTCACATGGTACTCTCCAGATCTTACCACTTAAATTGCTTCAGAAATATACTCAGAAGGAGGCTTTTTTTTGGACCTATGAATGTAATCTGTGGAGAGAGGAAGAAAAAGACTATGAGCTAGAAATACACTTACCCTGATTTTAACAGAAATTTTAGAGCTCTTGTTTGTAGGGCAAGATTCATTCTTCATAATAACATTATCAGCACTCTTCCTTCATAGAATGGCTTGGAAAAGACCTTTAAGATGATCAAATCCAACCATTATTACCCAGGACTGCCAAGCTGATCAAACTCAGAGCAATTCGAAACAGTACAGGTCTCTTTTAGAAACAGAAAGAGGCAAAGGGATAGAGAAGGGAATTGATTTGTCTAGAATATTCCAATTGATTAGAGTTAATATTGAAATTCCCATGTCCCCCTTCTCTCTGATGAAGACCTGTCCCCCAGTGGAGTTACTTCATGTTTAATTCTAAACCTCTCTAGTGCTTCTTTTAGGTAATCTCAGGAAATGATAAAAATATTTCAAGCTTTCTTATTATGAATTATTGACAGCAATAAACAGTGAATAAGCTTTTAAATTTCAAGGATTTTGCCTGGCTGTACAAAAAGCGAGCAGTCCAAGTACCTCTTTTATTTTCTTTACTTTTGGACCCATTTTCTCCATAGGTGCTGTTGGCGAGACAGAGAAAAGTATCTCCAAGCTTGCATAGTCAGGCTCTACAAGCTCCTTGCTGCTGCTTGGCATCACAGCCCACATGGAGCGGCTTTCTGGAAGAGAGAAGCACAATGAAAAACAGATGCAAGACACTCACCAGTGATGTGCCAGGAGTTCATTAGGAAGAACCACAGGGCATGACTGTTCAACAGATCTTTCCACTCAACACAAGAGTATTTTGTAATCTTCAAGACGGACCACAGAGGTAAAGGAGCACTTTCAAGGCAGTGTGATTTGTGGAAAACACACTTTAGAAGATTAATGAAATAGGACATTAATTAGTCCTGGACAAATGTTTATTATTTAAGAGTGGCAGCTCCCACAGATAGCATCCCAAACGTTTGAAGGCTAATTAAACCTGGAAAACTATTGCCACCTTCGATTCACTGAAACAAAGACAGCAGATAGATTTAATGGGCTGCTTCAAATTCTCTCTGCTTTTGCTGACTGGTTACACATTGCGCAATTGTGGTACCCAAAAAGGGGATGTTGCATCCAATTAGGTAAATGTCTCTCTTTGCAAAAGACAGGGACTCCTAAGCCCAGCCTTATTACCAGAATCATCAGGAGCCATCTGAGTAACACGTGGCACTTCAAAACATGAACTGGTCTGCAACATCTTTAACAAAGGATCTCACCTCCTTTTTCTTTAGGAGAGACTGCCACAGTGGCACTGGAGACATTGGGGATGAATCTGAATTTAGATCTCTGCACAAGAGAACAGACTATGGCTCAAACCGGTTGTGTTTTGTTTTGTTTTGATTTTTTTACATGCATGTTTATATAATTTATCATAGCAGCAAGTTCTTATTCCCTGATGTCAAGGCCTAGCCCCTCAACAGTACTGTATTATTTGGATGCGAAGTAAATGAACCAATCAGCCCAGGGATAAAAAGAAGCACGTACGTCTCACCACATCAGAGGGGAGCTTCTGCCAGTGAAACGTCTTCATCCTCAATGTTGGCGTCTTCTTAGGGTGAGGTTGCCCCCCATAGCCACAAGTAAGATGATTGCATTCAGGATTGCTGCATGGCTGGAGAGGTGGGAGTGATGGGGCATTTATGCCAGGCACAAGAAGTGGTGGAAGAGGCACTTTATGCCCAGGGGGTAAGGGTGGAGGGGCTGGCAGCTGTGTTAGCGGAGCTGGCAGAGCAGATTGTACTTGGGAAGATGAGGAAACACCTTGCTGGGAAGGTGATGTGTTCCCTGGACATAGCTGCAGCTTCCTGGAAAGGCCAGTTGGAGAAAGGCTCAGGTCTGCACTGGGGTTCTCCTCTTCCAAGTCCATATAAACTTGAATACATTTGTTTACCTTTTGAATAGATCTTCTAGACACTCTTTTGAGGTGATTTGGGCACTGCATGCTTGATAGCAGGTTCTCTGTGGCTTGCCCCAGTCCCATTTTCCTGCTCTACAAAACAACAAGATGGTGCATGGATTAGCAAAGTTCCTCACAACTGCTAGCTCCCACAGAGAAACTGAAATAACAGTGACCTTCTCATTAAGGTAATAGAGGAAATATTTTTATCTGCTTTGCAAGTGACATATCATGGTGCTTTCAGCTGCAGTTAAGTCAGGAGCAAAGCAGTACTGCTGGTTATAAGACTCCTTTTTGAATTCTCTTGATCCTTCTGCTTTCTTGTGACACTTAAAGGAAGGAAGAACAAATGCTATCAGCACAGTAAATTTCTACCTGGTTGCTTTTTTTCCCTTGTTGCTCAGCCATTCAGTGGGATTTTTCTCCTGAATGGGTAAATAGATGCCTCCTATGGAAGTTGCTATAGCAGTCTACAGATGAAACTTCTCAAACAGCAAGGTCACACTTGTTCCTGAGAAACCATGTTACTACATCTTACCTTGAGTGCAGAAGGGTGGGGATTTTGAGAGAAACTCTCAAACTAGCCTAACAAATAAAACAAGCTACAGCTGAGGAGGACTCAGGCTGAGCTGCTTAGTGACCACGCAGGGAAAGGATGGGTGAACATTTTAATGAGTAATATGGTTTTTGCCCTGCAACCAAATTTTCATCTAGGATAAATCTTTACATTTGCACTAAGACTATACAGTTTCTCTCAGAGTCTCTTACAAAAGACTGTGGAAGTCCCCATGTTGTAGGTATGCCCAATTTTAAGCATGGAAGTGGACCAACTGAAGTTAGTAAAGTACTTGCTGACTCAGAACTTGGTTTTGTTTGCTTGAGTGAACAAACCTTTCTTTTGCAAACACTTGCATTTCTTGTGGATGAACCGTGTCCTGGGGCACTTAATTTCAGTAGCGGCAGTTGTCTTCTGAATTCTCTCTTTATCTTCTATAGCAGTGGTCATCACCAATGGTAGAAACACCACATGTTAAATGGGGAGCAATGAGCAGACCATCAAAACTTCAGAAATGACACAGTGGGTGCAGCCTTTTTGGGGCGGCATGTAGACAGGAACAAAGACCCTTGTCATCCTAGCCCTTGCACAAGCCTTTAACAAAACACAGATTAGTAGCATCAGCAGCTTTAATGGCGTTAACTGCATGGAAACTTTCAGTTTTACCTTTAGTGTATGATCAGGAAGTAATGTTTATGTTTCCAGTGGACTAGATACATTGGGAAAATACTTCCCTAGTTAATAGTTATGAATTACCATTTTCCTCCTGACACGGCAATTTTAAGTAATGACTTAATGCAGAAAAAACCTTTTTAATGAAGATGCATCTCTAGTCCATCATACAGCTCTAAAGCATCTCCTGTAATTTGAAACAGCTTAATTTTGAAACCTAGCAGTTCATATTGATGTCTCCAGCTCTTACAACAGCCTCAGTAAAATTGTGAACCAGTGGATCCAAGGCAGAAGAAAATAAAAAATCTTTTGATTTGTGTTTTAAATCTTAATTTAGTAAGAAAGACCTACATAAAAAAATAAATATTAAATCTACTAGAAAATAACACTTGATTTACATACAAAGTGGAAAGTTAAAATAGCTGAGCCAAAAGCCTATCACAGAAAATGAGCATTAACTATATTTGCTGTTTACATGAATTAATATGTTGGCTTCTGTAAATATTTTTTTGCACAAATAAGCATTAACACTTCCCCAAAGGTAAAGCGGGCTTACCTTTAATTTATACAAACAACTTAATATATCCCCTTTAGGACTTCACAGTCTCTAAACTTGTACAGATGTCTGTAATTACTGTAGCAGGACAAGTGAGGGATTCAGCACTATGAAAGAGCCTAATGAGAAATAAGCCACTTTACACTAGAAATATTAAAAGTAAAATGAGTTGATTTAAAAAAATCTTATTAAAAGTAATCATTTTAGAATTCTGCTGCTTGTTTATTTTAATTAAGCTCTTGGAGGAATCACTAAAAGACTATTAATTAGGCAGCTCTTTTTTTTATTCAGAGCGCTCTTCTGAATTGCTACAGGGGTTGTGGAAAGTCTTGTTTTTAAAAATCTTAACAAATAAGTAATACAACACAAGAAACACAGCTAATATACCTTGAATGATAAATAGGCTTATAATAATGTACCTCCAAAGATTATACTTTAAAGACCCTGTAGAGAAATCCATGCTCTTAGGAAGAGTAAAGCTTTGGAATAGCATCAAGGCAGCTGTAACTTGCATTGCTGATCATGTTCAAATAAGCTTGTGGGTATATTTGAAAAACAAAACAAAATTTCTCCTTAGAAAGTGCAAAAATTCACTTCTGGTAAATATACACGTATATACACACACATATCTCAGCTCAACCAGACAAGGACTAGCATACTGCAGAAAGCTCCAAAAGCTCAGTAATTGGCTGGCACCACTTTTGGCAGGGCAGGGAACAGAGATTGACTCAATGCACCAGCCCAATTCTGATGATCCAGTTGAAATCAATTAACTTGCAATTAATTATGAAGCTGTTTTCAGTGCTTTGCTACTCTACCTTTAGTGTTAGTGGGAAAGCTGCTGATGTTTGAGGACTGTTACAATACAGGCTTTCGTTTCCATCTGCTTACTGAGATGCTGAAAAATAGGCATATTTTTCATTACCCTGGAAAGAGAAGTATGTTGATGGCATAGAGTTTAGATTTTTAAGTCAGATCTGAAGAGCATCTTACCTCTTGTGCCATGTAAGCACTCTCATTGTTTTCATTTCTGTTGTTGCCAATGGGCTGATGTGGGGCTGTGTTATTTTGCAAAACTTGATTTTCTTTGTAGCTGGAAGTTCATTTATTGGTCATTATTATGCTGGAAACAGGGATCTCAGTGAATGCTTCAGAAAACCTGGTTATTTCCCCTTGTGTGCTATTCCCAAAGGGTTTTTTATACATCACTGTTTCTTTGAGAGAAAACAATGGGTAATTATTACTAAGCATACAGGACAATCATATGCTTAGGTGCCTTATAAACTATGTGGAAAATATAGGGCTTTGATGGATAAATTCTGGTGAATCATAGGTCTTCCCCATTCCCACAAGAGAAAGGGAACTTATCAAGTACTTATTTTATTCTAAACTTTGTCGGTTTTTTAGTATTGAAATAAAAAAAAAATATAATCCCCACAACAAAACAAAAAGTAAAACCAAAACCCCCAGAAAACTAACCCTAAAAATCCATCTCATAAACACATGTGAAGTCTGGTGTGAAATACTTGGAACAGACTTACGCTGATGTCTTTCATAGCTTCATTTTATCATATAACCAATGCTTAGTTAAGGAATATGCAGTTATTTGGCAGCTAGAAACTTGTGGCGTTCACAGCCTGGTTTACATACTGGACTCCATGTGCAATTGCTGTAATATACTAGAAAAAAATCTTTTTTGAGGTCCAGACTCATTGTTGACTTAAATGACCAAAGACCTGTTCAAGTAGCTGCAAGTAACGTTGTTTTTACCAGCAATTAATTTAGCCTTGCAAACACTGAAAAATCTTCAGGATCATGAACTTTATTTTAAGGTAAAAATGGAGCAAAACTGCACATCCCAGTCGAACATCTTTCTTTGACCTGCTTTGGTTCTGTCCCTCTGTTTTTCTTAGTCACTTTAATGTAAGCAGAGCTGCTCTGGAGTAATAAATTATAAATGCTGTGCTTCAGCCTGCATATTGGGATATGATTGAAGAGATAATTTAATATAGTTTTCACTGTTTTGTGAAACTGAGATGACTATGAAACAAATATGATTTTTCACTGAGATGACTATGAAACAAATAACTGGCAGTGGCTCAAAATAACCCATTTTTTCATAAACTCTTGAGGGCAGTGGAAAGATAATGCCAAGCACCCTCTCTTTGATGGCCAAGGTAAGAACACAGCAATAAAATTTCTGGCTGTGTGGAAAGTGCTGCTCTCTCTAGGTAGAAATGGGGGATGGCTGAAAGGCCCAGAGAAGTGGACACCTGCTGAAGCAAGCAGTCTGCAGAGCGATAGCAGGTAAGGTTCCCTAGGTAACACCCAGAAAACCTGTTTGTTCCCAAGTCTTGAATCTCCAAATGATGTTCCTATTGACAGAACAGTGGGGTACGGAGGAGGAGGCTGGCTGCTCATTGCTAGCCTGGGCCAGCAGAAACACAGAGGTTGCAAAGTTGCTGGGAAAATAGGTTTAATACTCAGATTTTTGAAGCCTGGGGTCTAATCGGAGAGCAGAGAAGCCAGACTGAAGAGCAAAAGGATGATGCTTGGGTGATGTGCTCTGAGACACAAAAAGAGGAAAAAAGAAATGGGAAAACCTGTAAATGTGATAGAGCCAGTCCTGCAAGTCAAGCCTGAGGTGGGTTACATGATTATCCAGGAAATGGTGGGGCTCTGCCTGCTTCTGCCAGCCGGGAATGGAATTTCAGTTGACAAAGGGCTGTGCTGCTCTGTGAGGTCTCCTGAACTGAAGCTGCCCATGCGTCTGCTCTCAACGCATCTCTGCTTTTGTTAGCTGATTCTCAATATGCTAATGCCAATGCTTCGGTTAAAATAAACCAGTGATTTAATTCTTGATTTAACTTCCAACTTAGTCCAGAAAAGTTTTCAATATTACAAGGATAAGTCCTGTTAAGCAAAGCAAAATAAGCTTTAGCCTGAACATTAGTCTAGCCACAGTGAGTTACCATATAAAGGCATAGTTCTTAAATGTACCCAGCTCTTCCACTTGATTCATGTTTCAGCACAGTATCACACTATAGATTCAACAAACATGGATAATTTTAAATTGATAGCTATGTACAAAACTATGATACAATGTTATTACAAAACTTAAGAAATAAATCTCTGAATTTTGAAAACACAATACTGCACATTCCCAGTTTTAAAGCAAAAGTAACATGAATCTACACATTCTACAGCTTGGACATGAAGAATATTGAGTGCAAGCAACTGACAACAGAATTCAAACCCAGAGATTTACCAAAGGATAAGCTGAAATGTGTCTGATAAAGCACTCTGGAAAACCTCTGTTGATTTAATAAGAGGAACTGGGGCCCTGGATCTCTGAAAGTTCATGGATGCATCTGTGTGTGTAAGAAGACTGGAAGACTACTGATGTGCTTCAACTTAATTGCACATAAGAATCATGTAGAACCAGACACTGTTTATATGGCCATATGCTTACTAAAATACATACTTTTTTCTTTTTCTTTTTTTTTTTTTTTTTTTTTTTTTTGGTAATTTTTTTTTTCCCTGTAGCCAATTTCCCTGGGTTTAAGTGATTGAGAGTAAAAATACTTCTGTCTGATCTGGGTCTTGTATCTGGTCCTATATAAATCATCAGTGGGCGATGAGAAGAGGGAGTTAACATGCTTCCACCTGTGATGGTACAGACACTGCTTAATTTACATCCTACTTTAGTTGAGGCACTGCTATTTTTAAGATTTTTCTGAGGGCTAAACTCTGAGGTCCTTTCTTGGGCCACACTTGGCTGTCGTTTCAAGTGGAGCTTGGCCTCAGAGCAGGTTGAAAGATTTGGTTTCCAGGGCAGCAAATGAGAGCTCTGACCCTTTCATGTCATCATGCACAGAACTGGCCCTCAGCCCCGCGAGCGCCCAGCATGAGACATGAGGCGAGGGGTCCAAAGTCTCCAGGGAGGCTCTCTGAGTCTTGGGAAGGGAGCAAAAGGCTGCACGAAGAGAAGCAGTGAGTCCTATTGGGCAGAGGTGACAACGGTGATGTTTTGGCGATGCAGAACCTGGCTTCTGCGAAGCTGGCAGCGCTCTTAGGACAAGTGAGTGGTTCTCTAGGTCTCTGTTATTTCTTCTGCCTTGTTGAGACGCCTGCAGGAGGAGGGGAAAATGCAAACTGTTTGTAACTATAAGACAAAAGCAGTATGGTTTTGCATGTGCGTGTATCTAACGATCAGGGTGCTATTAGAGAAATCAGACTCAGGTTCCTCCGATAACCTCAACCCAGGTAGAGCTAAATGTTTATGTTCCTAATAAAAGCTTTGTGTTTCCAGAACTGATTCTGATGTTCAAGAGTTTGGGCAACTCTGCTTTTAAGCTGGGTGCTAGTTCAGTCCAACAATATGAGTCTTGTGTTTTCCAAGCAGAATATTGGAATACACTTCTAGGTATTAAATTGCTGAACTTACTAAACCTAGAGGATTTAGCAGGACTGTCAGAAGGATGGGGCTGCACACTGTCATTTTAAAAGTCTGTCTCACTCATAACCAAAACAAATACCATTTCTAATGACAGACATGAAGGCAAAGGCTATACAGGAAAATGAGCATTAGCTTGGCTGCATTACCATGGTCTGTAAGAAAACTGCTCACAGACAATACTGAGTCTGCAGAAGCGGATGTGAAGCATCTGTTCTCTAGTATTAAAAGAAAACAATTTAAAAGAAAAAAAGGAAAACCTTGACCCTCAAATCCTGATGTGTCTGTGAGAAGAGGCTGATGTCCTACTGTGCCATGTATTTGTCATAGCTGCTGATAGGCAGTATTGTTTCCCCCTCCCGCCCTCTGCCTCCGCCCTTACCAGACTGTGGTCTTCAAGCACTGGCCTATGCCCCCAGTTTGGTTCGTCCTTTTATTTCATAGGGAATAAATCAAGTAGATTTGTGAACAGGGAAACTGTCAAAGCCTGGTTGCTTACGGACTTGTGCTTTCAAGACTTTTGTTTCCCCTAACCTTCCTAAGTGATATAAAGACGGGAGGAGAGGAAACGGGAGCTGCACAAACAGACGTGAACATTTGTCTGTAGGAATCCTCTGGGGTTTAAGGCAAGGGAATTCAAAAAGCACCTCCCCTGAGTTCAGTCATTTGTGCAGTCCCTCCTGGGTTTGACTGTCAGCTTTTGTTAAATGATCCTTCTTCAAGCTCCTTCAGATTTGGTAGGAAATGAGTTCAGATGTTAACGGGGCGCACGCAAAGAGTGACACCAGTGCCTTGATACCACAGGAAAACCAGCTAAACCATTTCTTTCAGGAATACAGAGGTAATGTGGGATACCACTCTTTGGGTGTAAAAGCTGACATCTGAAGAATATTAATATCAATACAGAAATTGCTGCATAACAAGATACAGTCAAGGTGAGGCAAGAGCTCCGTAGCTGATTATAACAGTGTTTTACTGCTCTGAAATATTATTTCACAGGCCCTTACTCTGCTGCTGTTACAGAAGCTCTAAAAACTGGTAAGGGGATTGAGTCTTAATCCTTGCAGCTGGATCTGCACAAGAAGAAAGAAGATTCCTACGACTTCACTGAGACCCAGCAACTTCCACATCCAGCAAATCCACCAGAGAGAAATATCCTGTACCAAAAGAGAACTGGTGCTGTGACCTGACCAGACCGTGTGCTCGGGACAGAAAAGAAAAAAAACAAATCATGTAGAACGTTCTAGAAAAAATAATGATGGCAGCACCCTAGGCTTGCTAAGTCTGCCGTGTCAAGAGGGCCAGACTTGAGCTGCATCTGAGTAAGGAAGCTAGAGATTTAAGAGAAGCAAACAGGTTTTTGTTTCGGCTAACCTTTACAAGTGACTAAGGATGGGAGGAGAGGAACAAGGGAATTGCAGGTTTCAAGGTGCAGCTCGTCACTGCTCTCGGGGCACCAAAGCACTGGGGGGTTCTGCTGACGCAATGCAGCTGTGCTAGGTGCTGCATTTCGAGGATGCGCTGGAACTCCTGCCTGTCTCAGTCACCTTATAAACATACTGTTTGTCCACGCATTCCTCTGTGTTGCTTTCCTATGTCTGCTAAGGAGAATGCAGAGCTGTCTGTGTCTGGTTTTTTTTTTTCAATTTGGACTGTTTTGAGCCCTGCATGTTGGAATCCCTGTGCTTAAAAAAAATACATAATCTGAATTATGCTTAACTCACAGTTTCAGCTGCCCTCCCTGCGCATGGGTCCTGACATACTTCTTCCTTATGCTTCACTGCTACAATTTTCTGCTCTTGCAGTAAATCTTCCTTAGGACTTTTAAACCAACAGAGCTATTTCCCTTTTCCGCTTGATAGAATCCTGCAGTACATCACAGAAAGGGCCAAGAGGAGGGCAGGAGTAGTTGGGACTGTAACTACCTAGTTAGTATCTCATTTTCTCTTGCTAGCAATGATGCTCCAGGTGAAGGAACAAAAGCAACCCTGTGTGGAAATCCTGCAGAGATTCCTCAGTTCTGCCACCCCAGGGGCTGGGGCCGCTGGGCTATGTGGGAACAGGGCTCCCAGCTGGGCCCTCAGCCCCAGGCACTGGGGGAACTGGAGAATAAATACATTCCTTTCAGGAAACGAGACAGAGGGAGGTTTGACATTATTGATTCAGCTCACAAGAGATGCTCATCAGCATGGAAAGGACAAAACGTAACTATGCAATTTCAATACAGTGGGTATTTCGATTGTTTATTTTTCTTGCTTTTCTTTCCACTTGCTGTAAAAACAGGCAAAGTTTTGCAAATGAAAATCTCACTCTGAAACTCCCCAAGTTTTCTTTTGAGAGGCAATTATACGTTGCCAGCATCAGTGAAGGATGCAGCAAACTTGGTACACTGTTTCACTAGAAATTTGGTTACCTGCATTATTTTTTTTTGGTAACAAAAGCCAAATGATTTACTCCCACCCCCATTCCAGAAAGCTGCATGAATGCACATAAGAAGCATGCACAGCCTGTTTGCTCCAATGGACTAGACTGAGTGCAACTCTAGAACTGAATTTAGCTTTGAGTGGGAGTTGGTGTCTTGCCCCAACTAGTACTTCTCCCAGGGTTCAGTGTTCTACTCCCTTTTCCAGGTACCTATATTTAAACAGTGCTATAGGAAGTGACCACCTGCAAGCAAACCAAACATTGCACTTTGCAGGAAGTAAGTACTGAAATTGCATTTTTACAGTTTTTGAGAAAATAATGGGATCAAAGCAAAGACTCTTTATCACATGAAGCTGGATTCACTTGGTTAGAGTAATGACTTTTAATTATCTGCAGGGAAAGGTGGTTTGGTTGCTGCTGACGCAGAGGACAGACATGTGGGCTGTGACCCTGTGTCGAGGGGAGATCAGCACTGATTCCACTCAACGCAAGATCAACACCCTGGAGAGGAAAAATCAGAGTAACAGATTTATTTTACATGTATTTGTGATTAGACACAAGGACAAAAAGCTTAGCTGATACGCTGAATACTGATTAGGTCTGTAAAGTCCCAATGCTGCGGTTAGTTCACGTAAAAACACCTTTGCGAGTTTACATACCTCATTGTACCACACAATCTTTTTTTGTTTTATTATCTCCAGTATCAGTCTCAACCTCTGCTTTTAAACAAAAGAGAGACACTAAATACATCTGATTATGGCAAGGCAAATATTACAACAGGGAACTTTTTATGATGAAAACATTGTCTAGTAGCAGAGAGTTTCCTAAGATGCTGTCCCTGGATGCCCAGGGAATCCTGTGGCTTTTGGGGGAGTCAGTTCCTTAACCCAGAAATACTAATTTCAGATGTCAGGAAAGCATCACCACGTGGTTCCATGCTGGGAGCGTGGGCTGCTCTCATTGCTGCAGCTCCTGCTGCCTTGTGTGAAGCAAGTTTGGGAACCACTGCTCCACAGAAACCACTTCTGGTCTGTGAAAGTGGCGTGTTTAGAAATGTAAAAAACTACAGCTCCAGGGCATACTGGCATTATAAGGTAAGTCCCTCAGTGGTAGATACTCATCTTTCTGAGCAGTGGGTATTCAAACCCCTCTTTCCTTTCTCCTTCACTTTCTTTGGAAGGAAAACCATTCAAGATTGATAAAAAGACACTTCCACCACTCTTCTGCCCATTTGTTTGACCCCAGGATCTTGCAGAAAACAGGCTTTGGACAGTATATTGTCTTTCTAAAGGCTGACAGACCCATATGTCCTCCCTGTGAGACACCTCTATTTTAGGATTCAAGTACCCACCCAAGGGTGGCTTCAGCTCAGTAGACTTTGAGGGACTTGGATGCACCTCCCAGGTTTGGGACCAGCAGTGGATGTCTCCCACGAGGCAGAGACCTGGGTGGCTCCATGCCTCCTGTGGCTGAGCTCTCTCCAGGTACCAGTGGGGCAACCCAGTGTGAAGGACTGATTTGGCTGGCCAAATCTGATCCTTCACAGAAGCATCAGCAAGATCACCTTTTTAATTGCTGACTTTCTCCCCGCTTCCTGCAGCAATGATTTGAGGGTCACAGGTTCAGGATCCACCTAAGTCCCCCTGTGGCAGGCTATCAAGTGACCGCAGGCAAAATGTTGTTGCAAGGAGGCTTTAGGAGAGGAAAAAACAAACAACTCCACTGGCAGTACTGATGTTGCTGCCTTTATGTGTTTGTAAGTAGTTGGGAGGGGGTGATGGCTGATTAAGTACGCAGTATTAACTGCTCTTAATCACTGCTTTGGAGTCTAATGGGGCTCTTGTTTGCACATAACCGTGCCTTGTAGCTGTCTTTAGCACACTTGACAGATGTGCTTATTGCCATCTTTACTGCTTATGTGTAATGGGCTTTTTAATTATTGATTCATCATTACCCTTTTATGAACTACTTGTAAATGCCACAAGAATGAACCATGCCTGTGTTTTTCTTTTTCAGTCTCTTTCAGGTTTAAAAAAATAACAGCTCCATGAACCAGTGTGGCTCTAGGGCAGGGGGCACTGGACCTTGAAGTGGGGATGAACAGATGTACACAAATATAGGAGGAAGCTTCCCCAGTTTAACTCAGTCCCCAAGCACTATATATGAAGTAGGCTACCTGAGTAGCTTTTGCTGTGCCTCTTCTTCTTCTTCCTCCTTTTCCCAGATGACCTCTGCTTTTCCCTGTTGGTGTGAGTTTGCTCTGAAGGAAGTGTTGCTGAACAAGAGGAGTCAGTGGCTGGCTCCTCCGAGAAGGACTTCTCTTGAGACGTGTCCAACAGTGAATCTGCACCAGGGTCTTCATTTTCCTTCACCATCTCTTTTGACTCTGCTTGATGAGATCCACAGAGAGCAGACTGAGTGCTGACAGGGTCAACCCCACTCTTGCTCAGCTGGGTTTCTGGCTCCTGCACCAGCCTGTAGTGCTCCAAGCCATCAGCTGGGCATTCCTTGTCCTGGCCTTCTGAAATGGCTCCGCTGGTCCATCTGTCTTGGTCTCTCAGAGCAGCGGCCGAACTACTGCTCACAAACGTTATCCCTGTGCCCATGTTAGCAGTAGAGAAGGCAATGGAGCCGTCCTTTGTGCTTGGCTGGAGGCTTGCCCAGCTGTCTGCCTGCTTCATCCCAGTGCCTGGCATGGGCTGACTGGCCCCATCAGCTTCCACTAAGCTTACTGAGGAGCTTTCCATCCAGGTCTCTGGTGGCAAATCTCCTCCAGCATTGTGTTTAGATAACGCCTGGTTTGAAGCTGAAGCATCTGTAACATCTTGACCCACCTCCATCAAGGCAGTATTTGATGGGGAAGTGCTTTCTGAGGGGTGACCATCGTTGTTTTCCCTGGTCTTATCATCCATCTCCTTTCCTGCTGCTTGTAGATCCTTAATGCTGTTTCCTTTGAACAAGAAACAGGCAATCAGCCACAGCTGCAGAGTTGCATCTGGGATCAATCAACATGTTTCTTCCACTGGGAATGCTTACTACGAGCTAGCAGCTGCTTGGGGAGGGTGCACTGACCCTAAAGAAGCTGTGCAAAGGCAGCACCATTTTATCCTCCTTATATCCCATGTGGCCACCCCAGCTGGAATCCAAGGCTCCAGCTCAGCAAAGCCCCTGCTCTGTTTTCAGCAGGTATTTCTGTGTCTTTGCTGCCAACCAGCTGATTTCCATGGAAGCCCCTGAACTCCCAAGGGTGCCCGAAAGTCTATGACAGGAAGAGGGAACCTGCCTGTGAGGTCCTGAACCAGGTGGGATTGCTTGCTTGGCTGCATGAGCACTTCAAAACTGCCCATCAGCCAGCCTAATCCTGCCCTTTCAGAGCAGGTTTAGGAGAGCCACAGCACATAACTCAGGTTCTATGGCAGGCCAATGTCCTTAGACTTACCTAATGTGCACTGACAACAAGGTCAAAAGACCAAAGAAAAGCTAAAGCCAAGGGCTGTCTCCTAATAAGCACATAAGGACTTAGGTCTTTCTGTAAGTAAGAGGTTTTTAATCTGTTTTTTAATGGCTTCTTTGGGCTCCCAAACAGACTAAGGGTGCAGCAAGCTCCAAGGCAGTGACAAGCTGTGCTACTGAGACGTGATAGCACAGAAGGGACTTGTGTGAGGATGACACCAGTGCCCCATCAGCATGGTTGTGTGGCTGACCTGCGGGCCATGCCTCTCAGAGGGTTTATCAGCATGGGTACAAGGCCATACTGCTCTAAATTGCTGCTAATTCCGGGATAGACCTGGCTGGCAACAGTTCAGGGCTCTCTGCTCTTCTCCACAGCACTGGATGCAAAGCCTCCTTAAATAAAATGCCCCAAATACAAACACAAAGGCTTCTTGCTTATGTGCTTGGCTCAGGCTCAGAGGCAAATGGGAATGAATACCTGCAGGTACAGTCGTGTCTTGTGTTCTTACCAGACTGGCTCTCCTCCGGGCCCTCCGCAGGCAAGGTTTTAGGAATTGCATCCAACTCCTGTCTGTTCTTTGTCTTTCTCAGCGTGAACCCTTTCCTTATGTCAGCGAGCAGTGCATCGATGACACACACCTCCTCCTGCTTCACCACCCCTTTCTTAACTGGGAGGGAGAAAGATCTGGGTGTTAAATCTGCACATGAGGTGGGGCAGAAGGAGACTTTGCAGTGATGCTATTGCTTGAGGTCAGTACTGCTGTGCTGGAACAAGCAACCATGGGGCAAAATCAAGGCACCGATGCCAGGCCTGGTAGCAGCCCATGCTCCGTGCCCCCGCAGCAGTGTGTCCGTTCTGAAGTCAAAAGGTATACCCCAAACTCTGGGTGCTACAAGCTGGCACCAGCTCTGCCCAGGCTTGTGCCTGGTTGTATCATGACACTGAAAAACCTGTTTGCTATCCATGTTGGTGGGGGCCTTTTTTTTTGGAGGGAAAATAATACAGATGTTCCTTTCAGCTGCTTCCAAATGTACTTTTCAGTTGTGTCTTTTGTTTTCACCAGAGAAATACAGATTTAAGTTACCTGCAGGATTTTTGGGCTGATGCCAACCTTATGAAGTTTAACCATGCCAAGTGCAAGGTCCTACACCTGGGTCAGAGCAATCCCAGGCACAGCTACAGGTTGGGCAGAGAAGAGATTCAGAGCAGCCCTGCAGAGAAGGACTTGGGGGTGTTGGTCGATGAGAAAATGAACATGGGCCGGCTTCAGTGTGAGCTCGCAGCCCAGAAAGCCAAGCGTATCCTGGGCTGCATCAAAAGGAGCGTGACCAGCAGGTCGAAGGAGGTGATCCTGCCCCTCTACTCTGCTCTCGTGAGACCTCACTTGGAGTATTGTGTGCAGTTCTGGTGTCCTCAACATAAAAAGGACATGGAACTGTTGGAACAAGTCCAGAGGAGGGCCACGAGGATGATCAGGGGACTGGAGCACCTCCCGTATGGAGACAGGCTGAGAAAGTTGGAGCTGTTCAGCCTGGAGAAGAGAAGGCTGCGTGGAGACCTCATAGCAGCCTTCCAGTACCTGAACGGGGCCTATAAAGATGCTGGGGAGGGACTCTTCATTAGGGACTGTAGTGACAGGACAAGGGGTAACAGGTTCAAACTTAAACAGGGGAAGTTTAGATTGGATATAAGGAAGAAGTTCTTTACTGTTAGGGTGGTGAGGCACTGGAATGGGTTGCCCAAGGAAGCTGTGAATGCTCCATCCTTGTTGGTGTTCAAGTCCAGGTTGGACAGAGCCTTGGATGGCATGGTGTGTGAGGTGTCCCTGCCCATGGCAGGGGGGTTGGAACTGGATGAGCTTAAGGTCCTTTCCAACCCTACCTATTCTATGATTCTATGATTTTTGGGACATCAGTAGTCTGTGGTAAAGAGAGACTATTCAAGAGTACACGGGGATTTCGGAGGTGCGGGAAGTCAAATGTTTCTTGTGAGATTAGGGATTCAAAAGTTATGTTTAGAAACTGAAAAGTTAACTGAAATGTTTCAATTTGATTTTTTTTTCTGCTGTTCAGTCAGCAAACCTGAAATTAACTTCTCTGCCCAGCTACAACTGTGAAATATCAGTTCTCAGCTATGGCTGGAAGACTTTAAGGTTACAAGCCTTTAGTCAGCAGCATGTGGAAACCCACAAAATAAATTACCACTTCTGGTCCATTAAAGCAGGGCCAGTAAAGAGCTCCTCTCAGCTCCATCTCTCTTTTTTGAAGTCCTTTCAGATACTCACTAACTTTTCCGTTTTCTCCCTTCTGTCTTTTCCCTTCTTCCTCTTCCAGCTGTTTCTTCCTCTTCTCTGCTTTGGCAGCTTGCTCCTTTCTGTCCTTGTTCTCCTGCAGTGAGGTAACAGGGGCATGAGAAGATTGGCAATGTCTGCTAGAGAAGCTGATGAAAAGAAAGATCCAGAGATTGTCGCAAGGGAGGATGAGAAGTTCTCGCCTTATCCTGCGCAGTAAATAAAATGGGCATGCGGAATAGGGGCTTTCTTGCCAAAAGCCAGCACCACTGGGCTTGGCCAGGACTCAGCCATGTCCCAGTTGGAGGTGGCAGTGGTGATCTGTCCAACACAGTTACCTACTACTGTGCACATCTTCTGCCTGACCTTTAGCTGAGACAAAAGTGGAAGGTACTGAAGCCACAATTCCCTCCAAACTGCTGGCTTCTTTACTATACATCCCTTTTCTGAGTCTGTTTGCTCAGGTTGCAGTAAAGGGTTAAGTTTTATTAGCCCCTTCCTGTAAAAGTTGACACTTGACTGGAGTCAAGTGTGACTTGACTCCAAAGCACCTTTGTGACTCTGCAGCTAAAGTTGCGCCAAAATCCCAAAACGCCAGGGTCTGCGCTGGGCCAGGAGCACCAGCACTGCACAAGGATGCAGTGGAGTAGGGATCAGACAGCTCTTCACTGGGTGACGTCATGCAAAGCACTGAAAGGAGGAGGCCATAACCAGCATCTTCCCCTCACTGGATTCGGGTGCCTATCCCACCCCTGTCAGAGAATAGGCATGCAGCAGTACTAGGGATACTCAGCATTGTGTGTGCAGATGCCAACCTTCAGGACTCGGATGAAGAGGTCTCTGAAGGTCTTCATGGTGCTAAATATGTCCTCTAAGGACAACTTGCTTGGGTCTTCACAGAGATAATTTGCAAGTTCTTCTCTCTTCCTTTCAATGGTTTCAAATTCTTCTTCTAGCTTTCTGGAGGCATCGATGCTATCCTGAAATGCATTTAATATACATAGTAAAACACCATCCAGAGGGACAAGGAGTAAAGTGCACTTAAAGGAAAAAGGATGTCAGCATTAAGAGCTTGGAGTAGGCTGCAGCTTTTATCTGCAGCAGAGCTTAAAATGTAGGGAGAAACTAAGAATTCCAGATGACATTTGTCCCTGGCAACTCTGCTGTGCCAATTTACAACGGTGGCTTGGGCAAGACATGATAAGCTCAATGCAAAGCTTAATCCCAGCTGAAGGGCTTTACCCTGTGATCCACACAGAGGGTGAACAACTTCACTCAGTAAGTCACACACCATCTGGAGAGAGCGGCTGGGGCAGGGGCCTTAGGAAACGGCCTCACCAAAGGTATCTAGGTCTGGGGTGGAGCTGGCAATAGACATTAATGGGTTGTGTGGCATTGCAGCCTATTTCCAAATCTGAGAGCATGTTTCCCAGCAATATTTTCCACCCTTCATGAGCTTACTCAGCTGCACATGTATTGCGCGCTGCCTGTGTGCATGTAATGGGAAAAATACAACAGAGCTCCATTACTGACCTGGATAGGTTTCTCATACTGTTGTTTCACATTGTCGTTTGATGATAAGACTTTTTGCTGAAGCTCCAGCAACTTCTTTAAATTGGTACTGGACTCCATGTGTATAATATCAAGATTAATTCTGAAATCACACAGAACCCCCCCATTAGCTGATACTCCAGCATCTTGTGCTGACCAAAGAATGGACAGGTCTGAGCTGGCAGCTTGGTTGTCCCTCTACTTCCCATCACTTCACTGAACTGAAGCCTGAGATCTGAACTATCTATACAGTCTGAGCTGACAGAAAACAGCTTCCCTCCAACAGCACCTATGAAAAAGCTGCCAGGTCTACCTACAACTTTATGTAAATATGAATGTCAAAAATAGCCCACCTATTCAAAGGGCTGTTCTCCACTCTCAGAGCTTGGCATTAGCTCACTTTCCCTGGCTGAAGGCCTTTCTGGGTAGCTGGCCTTCACAAGCTCCTGGTACCACAAAGGCAGTGCAGATATTGGAAGGCCCTGGGAGGCAGCATTAGTTTAATGCTCTGCAAATTTCAGCCCTAAGTGTTGCCAGCTGTGGTGGAACTATTCTGTATTACACTATTCTATATTTCAACATTCATCAACCAAATCTTTTGGTTAAAGCTAAATAAGATGCTATTTCTTTAATGTGCTATACCAGCTGCGTGTGTCCTAATTTCTGGTACATTGTTGATGTGTATGGGATTTATTTTTATTTTGAAGGAAGTGACACACAATTTTACCCTGCTGCTTTTGAAACATATTCAAGATCCTTTGGCAGTTCCAGTAGGTCCTTGTGGCTGTTTTCTACTTCCTGAAGTGGAAGAGAGAAAGAAGTGTTACTTGCTGTAGCAGGAGCTAAGAGAGGAAGCTGAGGAGAAAAGACACAGGCAGAAGTGCTTTGGAAGGAGAACTGTGCCATGTCCTGCTGCTGCCCCTCCTCTGCAGTTTGCCAAGCCACATTCAAAACAGTATGGCACATTCAGAGGGGAAAGGTATTACTCCTGGGCTATAAAACCATACAAGAGGGCTGAATGTTCAGAAATACTCATAGTTCAAAGCAAAGCTGACCTGCTGCTAAGTTCTTTTTCTCCTTCTCCTGAAACACCTACTCTTGACCATGGGAGGAAGCAGAACTCTGGTTTGACACAGTTGGACACTTTCTACAGTTCCAGAAGGGTTTCAAAAGGGCTTGAATCTTATTTGCATAATTTACTTTCATGGCTGTGCTTGCTGAAGCTACTGCAGGCTAAAGCAGGGCTTGAACATGCGTAACTGCAATGGAGGGGCTTTGATGAATGAAGGTGGCAGAGCAGATCATGGAGAAAAATGTAAAAACAGTGATTTAGGGAGCAAGAAAGCAACTGGGGCTTAGAGAGGAACAATAAAAGCTTGAGCACAGTCTCATGGAGAGAGGAGAGGCTGTACAAAGGCAGAAGGGCTGAAGAGGTACAGACCAGCCAGGACAGCTTTGGTGGCCATGTGCTCTGTGGTTTGCAGCTGATGATGTGCATATTGCACAAATGTGAAAAAGGAAGTTCCAGCCATCGAGGGGAAAGATGCTGGAGGAAAGCAGAACAAGTCTTAAAATAAGGAGCTTCCTGAGCAGTGTCCACAAGCAGCCTCCACCAAGTAATTCCAACATTCCCAACTTGTGACACTGCAGTTAGCCAGAGGGGATATGAATATGAGTATGTGGCTTTAACTGAAAGTAGAGTAGGAAAAATGGTTCATCCATGATAAAGTCTCTCCCCTTCTCTATCACCCAGGACTTGGCATTTGTACCTCCAGAATGTGGTGCAGCAGTGTAATGCGGGTTTGGTTTGCTTTGGTTTCTGTTAGTTTGAGTAAAGTGCTGATTTTAAACCCATCGGCATCGCCTGTGTGACTTCCCTACAAGATAAAAACAAAGCAGATGTAACTCTTGTGTCCATTTAAATGACAACCTTAAAGGAGACCACCCACATATCGTAATGGGGGCAGGAGAAGACAAAGGAAGTACTTACATAGTTCAGGAAGTTTCCAACTTTGAGAATCAGTTGACAAAAGAGCGGCAGGCGATGACTGTTCAGAAGATCTGAAAAACATAAAGGACTTTTAAACAAAAGCCTCTGTTACACCAGAATATTTCCTAAACCACACTGAAATAGGGATTCTGAATTCCAAAATCTAAATTCAAACCTGATATTTCAGCTTTGAAGCCCAATGGCCCAACCTGCAGAGAAACTGATTCTACACAGATTCAATTCCATGAGCTGTAAAAGTTTTTGTTGACTTAAGTTTCTTTCTTCCTTTCCACCTGTTCTCTCAACCCTAATGGAAAATAACCTGGAGTTGGATCCCCCTCACTCACAGCCATCAACTTGCTGCCTTGTTTGGAAGTACCCTGATTTACCCTGGTGTAAGCAAGGGTAAATGGGCTGCAATTTTAATCTTGCAGATTCCATTCAGTTGTGCAGTGAAGCCAGTTCTGATAGCCCTGTGATTACTGGCTGGCTGCTAAAACTAGACACGCTCACCCTGTTCTTGATCTTGCATGGTGGAGGTGATTATCGGGGCATGAAGGATACAGTCCTTGTCCTTGCTCTTATGACAGGGTGCTGCAGTGGTGTGCTTTCTGAAGCACTCAGCTTTGAGGCAGGAACAGGTCTAAAAGACAACTGGGCTCATGGAAAGCCACTTTTGGGGGAAAGCTTCAATTCATCTGAGCAGGCAGCTGTGATACCAGCTGGAAAAACCCTCAGCAGACAGCTGGGGAAACTGGCTCTGTTGCGTTGACAGCACCTGATAGTGTCAAAACAGCATCCTGCTCTCAGCAGAGTGGGACCTGAGGTTTCTGCCATATGAAGCCAAAACCTATTGCATGATCTCTCCGTGTACACACAATAATGGAGCATCTGCAAATTATAGCCCCAAAAAAACAAACTTTTTCTTCTGATTCCATTTGTAGGAAGGGAAAAACTAAAGCATCACTATTTTCTGGGGAAAGCTTTCCTGGCATTAAAAAAAATTGCCATGTGAAGGCCTTAATGTGACAAACAGCGATGGATGAATTAGCTGTAACGGGACCAGCTCCACTGTCTGAATTCAGCTCCTCTGAAAGAGTTGATGAGCTTCCAGCGCTTCACTGTTGAAAGTGTTTCAGGGTAATACATCTGCTGCAGCAAAAGAGGGCCGAGGGTGTGGAAAAATGATCTCTGTTCCTATTAAAGGCTTTGACTGTCAGTGGAAATGCCTAAAGCTGTACCCCAGTGCACCAGTGAATGAATCACAGAGGAGTTTTTCTGGGGGCTGGGTAGTGTCATTGCAGAGCTCCAGGGGAGCTCTAGGAGGTTTAAAGCTTCCTGTCATGAATAAGATACAGAAATACGCCAGGTAATTTACCTTCACAGGCTCTCCGGATGGCTTCAGCTTTCGGCTGAATCATGTCCAGCACAACGGTGGTCTCTTCACAGATCAGCATACATTCAATGCGCAGCTGGTAGCTAAGGAAAGAGACTGATTCAAAGCTTAAGGCTGATCTCAGCCAGCACAGCAGCCCTCCTCCCACACTACAGGTAAGACTGACCACCTCATAACATCACCGTCAACCACATCCACATCACACCAGTGTTTGTGGCCTGTGAAGGGAGGCAAGAGGCTGCTGCTTGCCTTGGGAACCAGTGGGGATGTAGTTTCTGCTGACACACTGTGATCAAAGAGAAGACTGATCACTGTGTGAGATATAGGTTCCTCCTTCTGGGCAGGTCTGATCCTGAGTCTGGGCCAGTTTCTGCTGCTTCAGAGGAAGAGGTAGTGCTGAAGCAACAACAGCCCTTCATCTAAGAGCAATGAGGAAAGGGATGGCTCTAAAGTGGAAGGAGGAATCCACCAGCTATATCCATCAGTGTTGGTCTGTGAGTCTCCTATAAAGAAACTTAAACTTCTCAGAGGTAAACCCAGGAAAAGATTAGGCTGAAGTTCATGAGCAACACCCTTACCTTGGAATCTGAAGGAGGAGAAGATAAAACTGATCTGCGTTTGCTAGTTTTGATTTCTCTTCTTTGAAGGCCTTCAGGTTTTCTATCTAATGAGAGAAATAAAGAATCAAGACTTCAGGACTGCAATGCATGTTCAGCCTTGGAACTAAGGTTACCATTTTTCCTCCTGACCTCATGCTTTTCAGGCAGAAGCTTCAGCAACTGCTTCAGAACCTCAACATCAAACTTGGTCCGGTCCCCATTCTGGACCATGGCAGCCACCTCTTCATTGGAGCTGTAGGGAGAAAGAGCAGAGTGATATGGCACCCAAAGACCCCTCTTCCACAGCGGCACACTACCAAGACAGGTATCTGCTTAAGCTTCCTGCATTTTCCCTAGTGAGAGCCACAATAATCCACAAGCTAAGATGTGTCCCTATGATATGTCTCTGTGAATTTAGAATTGGGACTTGGATCCCTGCTATGCTCCAAATTTTGGTTCTGGTTCTGGTCAAATGACTCAAGGCTAGAGATCAATCCTGCGACTCAGATCTCTGTCTCTGGGGATTTGAATACCTTAAAAGAAAATCTAATTCTTAACTTTTCCACTGCCCTTGTTTTGAGTAGGGATTTGACCTCCAGAGGTATCTCACAATCTATCACCATAAAAGTCTGTGCTACAGTATCATCAGTAACATGGTGTGCTGGTTTGGCTGGAGTAGTTATTTTCTTCATGGAGGCTAGTATGAGGCTATGCTTTGGATTTGTTCTGGAAAGAGTATTGATAATACAAGGATGTTTTTGTTACCGCTGAGAAGTGCTTACACAGAGTCAAGGCCTTTTCTGCTCCTCACCCCACCAGCAAGGAGGCTGGAAGTACACAAGGAGTTGAGAGGGGACACATCTGGGACAGGTGACCCCAAGTGACCAAAGGGATATTCCATACCATATGGTGCCATGCTCAGCTATACAAAGCTGGGGGAAGAAGAAGGAAAGGGGGGACATTTGGAGCTATGATGTTTTGTCTTCCGAAATAGCCATTATGTGTGATGAAGCCCTGCTGTCCTGCAGATGGCTGAACACCTGCCTGCAGATGGGAAGGGGTGAATGAATTCCTAGTTTCGCTTTGCTTTTGTGCGCAGCTTTTGCTTTATCTATTAAACTGCCTTTATCTCAACCCATGAGTTTTCTCACTTGTACTCTTCTGGTTCTTTCCCCCATGCCACAGAGGGGCCAAGTGGTGCTTAGCTGCTGGCTGGGGTTAAACCATGATATATGGAGATGTAACACCTTCGTCAACATATGGGAATGTTGTATGTAAAAACATAATTAAAAATTAAGCCCCTAAATTTAGTATTTTAAAGACAGTGTAGAAGAAACTGGGAAATGTCCAGATGTTTCAGTAACACAGATCAGTGTTGGCTTTTTAAAATAGATTTCATGAGGACCTTCCAGATACTATGCAAAACCTGTTCAAGATTTTGTCAACTGTCACAAAAAATTGCCATATCTTACCATTTAAATTGCTTCAAAAATATGTTCAAATTGAGACTTTTCTTGGAGTCCAAAAATGTGATCTTCATTAAAGAAAAAGAAGATATCTCATATTAGATGAGCTGTTTGTAGTGATCTTTATTCGAAAGAATGAGAGGGACCTCCTCACCTCCTTTGGTTCTGCCTTCACTGGTGCAGCCGTTTTCTCTTTGGGGGTTGCTTGTGGAAAGCAAAAGAGCTGCTCTATGCTTGTGTAATTTGGTTCTATAGTTTCCTCGCTGCTGCTGCTCACTGAAGCCCATATTGAGTGACTTTCTGAAAAGAGAAAAGGTGTTCAGACAGGGACAGCTGAAAGCTCCTGGGTTCTGGGACAATGAGTTGCTAGAAGGGACATCTCTCAGAAGGCGAATCAAATAAGAAGAGACATTTTATTCCTGGACAAATGCTAATTACTGAGGAGTGGTAAGTCCCACAGGCAGGATTCAAATGGCCCAAAGGGTAAATAAACCTGGTGCTTTACCCTAAGATATGCTGGTAAAGGGATGCAGCACTGGGCACACAGAGGCCATACAGCTCATATAGCCTCCCTATATGCCTGCATTCTACTCCACAGTAGGCAAGACCTTGGCCATTTCTTTTCTGGTCCCTGACTGATGTTATTTTTGCTTCCTTGCATGCTAGCTGAGCAACTGGCCATCACCTGGGTGTTTTCTGACTGTGTCCTTCCTCCGTTTTTCATTTTGTAATTGAACCTTCTTGTAAAATGCTGGCTATAGGACTGCTTGAATTAATTCGCATTGCACTTGCTTAAAAATATTATATTTTCTTTTTATATCACCTAAACATGCCTGTAGAAGTCCCTACTGAAATAACCCCAACAATTAACTTCTCTCGTGATTGAAAACAAGCCTTACTTAGACTTCATCTATGCCAGCTTCTGTGCAGACTTGCTTGTGTAGGACAAAGCTGATGTTGCCTGTCCAGGTTTCTCACATTTCATTCTCCTCTTTGGATCCATTAGGAGAGGGAAATGTAACCCAAAAATCAAGACACAAGTCAGTGATTCTCACAAATCTCCAGTTCTTTCAGTGCCTTTCTTGAACTGTGATGTGATCCTTACCTGTACTCTTACTCATGACTTTAACATACCCAGATACAAGTATACATGAACTAGGGAATGAAGGTCTGGGGAACCCAGACCAGAGCCTGTTGAGAACACAAGCCTAAGGCATGTCATGGTGGATTTGGGGAATATTCCCATCCCTCTCCCTGCTTCTAATTTCAAAGTATTTCAGCTATAAATCAGTTATTACAAGCTACTGATTTAGTTGGAATGGTTATTTTATCAGTAGTTTCACGCTACTATTATTTACTTAAGCTCTGCAGGTCAGATGTAATGGAAATGAGGGAAGCTCTGTATCCAAGCGGAGTCAACCACCACATTTGACAAACTCAAAGAGAGTGTTTTTTTGCCCTGGGTCACCCTCAAAGCAGCAGTGACTATGCCAGAAGCACTCACCTCTCACCACATTGGATGGCAGCTTCTGCCAGTTCAGCTTCTTCATTCTCAACGTCGGCGTCTTCACCGTCTTGCGGGGAGGCCTGCTCAAGCCAAGAGGGCAGCTGAACTGGGGGGCCACCACAGCTTCTATATGCTCTCCTGCCATGCTGGGCAATGGGGGTGGAGGAGGAGGCATGCCCCCCATGCCGGGCAATGGGGGTGGAGGGGGAGGGATGCCCCCCATGCCGGGCAATGGGGGTGGAGGGGGAGGGATGCCCCCCATGCTGGGCAATGGGGGTGGAGGGGGAGGGATGCCCCCCATGCTGGGCAATGGGGGTGGAGGGGGAGGGATGCCCCCCATGCTGGGCAATGGGGGTGGAGGGGGAGGGATGCCCCCCATGCCGGGCAATGGCGGTGGAGGAGGAGGGATGCCCCCCATGCCGGGCAATGGCGGTGGAGGAGGAGGGATGCCCCCCATGCCGGGCAATGGCGGTGGAGGAGGAGGGATGCCCCCCATGCCGGGCAATGGCGGTGGAGGGGGAGGGATGCCCCCCATGCCGGGCAATGGAGGTGCAGGGGGAGGGATGCCCCCCATGCTGGGCAATGGGGGTGAAGGAGGAGGGATGCCCCCCATGCCAGGCAATGGAGGTGCAGGGGGAGGCACGTCAGGGAATAGAGGGGCTGTAGTTGCATTCATCATGGGGGATGTGGGGGTCACGGCAGCTGTGCCAGATGGTGGGTGTGGAGGTGGTGGTGGTGCCAGAGCAGCATTGGGTGAAGGGTTAGATCTCTCTGGCAGAGCAGAGCAGGCTGTGAGCTGGGAACATGAGTTCTTTTCATTGGGAGGTGGCCCTGAGGGAGTTGCTGATGCCTTGGAGGGGTTTGAAGATCCTGCTGGACTCTGAGCTGCATGTGAACATGGTTCTAGCTCATCCTGGAGACCTTCATTCACACTCCCGGACAACCGGTTTTCAGCTCGCTTTTGCTTGTTTGGATGTTTCTTGATAGACAGCAGCCTCTCGATGACTTCTTCAACTGTGTTCCCCTGGACTAGAGAAATGAGTCAGGGGTCAGAGAAGGGGATGAAGCCCAAAGGTTGGTTCCTGCTATTCAACCCTCACCAAGGAGCAGATCTGAAGCCACAGAGACCACTGCCTGTTGTCACTTTACATAACTGCACTTCTAGCTTCCAGGCAATTTCCTGTGGTTCTGACCAACAGTTTTTTGAGCATGACTGCCAGCAACACTGCCCAGCAGTAGCAGCAGGATGCCAACAAGGACAGATTCCCACTGACTCCCACGACCCAAAGCTCAGGGCTTAACCATCAAAGCAAGACTATGAATCCTGAGCCCACTGCTAACATGGCCAACTTTCACTGTCACCCACATAGCTGGGGCTTTGCACTGAGACTTGACTCTGTGCAGGAGATATAGCTTTGTCCCACCTTCAGTTCAGCTCTTAACAAGTCCCATGGATTATTTCCTATACATTTGAGAAGGACTTTGGTGGGCAGTGGGTAGGACAAGGGAAAACACAAGGATAGTGTGAGGCTGGAAGGCTGGATGGATACGCCATTCTTACTGTCATTTGCAAGCAAAAGGGCTCTGTTCACTACTGCATCCAAGGACTCCCACAGCAGGAGGCTGGAGTGATGAGATGGTTCTAAGTGCAGCAGGCTCTGGAGGATGGACAGCAGTTGGATAGACACCGGAGAGCGGCTCACCTGGAAAACAGGGCAGCTTTCTATTACAGATAGGCTGGTTCCAAGCAAAGTGTGTTAACTTTGCCATTGCATGACTTTTCACTCCACCTGAGGGCCTACTTACTTTATTAAAGAGAGATGAAAAGACCTCATGATGATCGTTCATGTTTATCCCATCACATATCTTTAATAATTCCTCATCATCTTCTATTTTGAACTCCTCAAATGTGTCACACTGGATAAGCAGATCCTCCTCCTCTATGTCTCTGCAATATTACAGCATTCATTTTCATTGGAGAGCCCTCCACTGATTTTCAGATTATTATTTTTGTTTTAATGGCCTTTATCTCTTTGCCTCTCAGACTCAGACAGTCAGTGTTGAAAGTAATCAACTGCACCTTATTTATAAAGGACCAAATGTCATCCGAGCATCCTTTCTTGAACGGAATGTACCTCCTTCTACAGTTAACACATGCAAATGAATGGGACTTTTCATGGCATAACCTGGCCCTGTGTATACTTTGTATAGACTTCTCCTTTGAGCTGTAACAGAAGTGGCATTTCCACCTTTCTGTAACTGGGCCACCTTTTTTTTTTTTTTTTTTTTTATAATGTCAAGACAAATAAAGAACATTGCAGTGACATTTCTGTTTGAAAAAACTTCCCTCTCTGTTACTCAAAATTGGACTGAAAAAACTCCAGCCATTCTAAAGCTAACTTTTTAAAAACTCTTGAGACAACTCAGAGATGGAACTCTATGCTTGCTAACTGGCACTATTGAAAAATCTTCTCTTCCCTAATTTTTGTGGGGTTGGATGGAACAATTCCAGTACATGGATAACTGCAGCTCACATATAATGCATTCTAGAATGGGTGTTTCTGACAGAACATTATTTTAAAATTAAGACTCTGCAAAGACAGGTATGTCAGATATGCATTAGTAAATTGCTTTAGTTGGATGCTTCTGGGAGAACACCAGCAGTGAAAGGGTTTGAATGCAGCAAGCTGCTCAGTGAGCTCTCAGCATCACTTCGGGTTCAGTCTGAAACGCAGCCTCAACAAGGATGTCGCTGAGGCTTGCTCCATTGTGCCCAGAGATGCTGTCAGTGCCATCTGCACCAACAGCTGTCCCTGTGACGCTGCAGTTTGCAAGAGCATCTTAACACTGGCCTAGTGCCTCCAGTTCCCATGTAATGGGTGCATACAAGTGTAGTCCACTCCACCCATGTACACTTGACTTCACACAGCTGAAAGCTGATAAGTATTAAGTTTCCCCATGTTAAGTTACTATGAATCTCACTTATAAAAGAAAATTTAAACAGTGATCCTTACCTTAGCTTGTCTAAAATATCCAACAGCTGAAGACCTGGGAGAACAAAAAAAGTAGGTATATTGGCATTATGACTTGCTTGGTATTGATCTGTTTTGATTTTTACATAATGTTATGCTCAGAAACTCTTTTTGCAGAGAGAAAATGTGAAAATATCTTCAGATGGATCTGTCAAAGTAGGCAGGGTGATTTGGTAAATGAAGAGATCCACAATACACACATCTGCAGCTCTGTGAACCACTGCAGCATCCCCCTGGAGTTACTAAACAGGAGACACAGGCATTTCTGGGGCACGAGCCACCTCATTACAAACTAGACTTCTAAAATCAGTCAGATGAACAGTGTGGTCAAATGTCCCTTGCTCTCAACAGAGAGAAATGGAGCTCAGGCTCACCAGCTCACACGTGTGGATCACATGAGGTAAGTCCTAACAACGGTACCTAGGATCCCAATATTCAAGCAGTTGGAAAGTATTTCTGTATCACAGGGCAGCTTCTGTGGCTAAACTGAGTAGACACAGGGTGAAGAAACCTTATTTACTCTTATGAGGAGTTGCGACATATGAAAATGTGGCTACATGAGATGGTTGGTTATAGAAACGCATTGAAGAAACTCAAGTGATACAGTTCTGTTGAAGTTCCAGAAAAGATCAAAGCTATGAGAAAGCAGCAAAGTTAAAAAAGTCTGGTTACATAAAAGTTACTGAAGATAACAGAATCCAAAAAAAAGGAATCTGCCTTTAATATTTGCAGTTTTGTTCCCAGCCCTCTTTAGTCACCTTATGGATACATTAAAAAAAAAAAAACACCTGGCAACTGATTTTCTCCAGAGAGAGTGAAATGCAACAAACATCTTTACCTATGAACTCATTTCTGATTTGTGTCCTTGTTCTTAGCTCTTCTTTCCCCAGTATGATGGCATTGATAGCACTCAGCAGTGTAACCATGTACGGCACGTTATCTGCGTTGGAGAGCTCGTTCATTATAATGCTGAATCGATATTGCTGGTTCTTCACACTCTGTTAATAACACAAGTGATATTTCTATTCAGAAAGTTCAGAAATGGCTACCACTTTGGTGCAGGCTGTCAAATGGAATTAAAACCTCTTAAAAACCTCTCAGTTCACCCCACTGTGCCCAAGACAGGAAAATAGGTGAAAACAGCACTCCTCCATTATGAAGCAGGGTCTGGTTGGCAGAGAAAGTCAGTGAAACTCCTCTTGGATCTCTATGCTTTCTGATAACTGAGGCACCTATCAGAGCTTGCGGCCAGTGAAACGCATAGATGTGGCAACATCTATTTTGGTAATTGGTTTGTGCTTTTCCTGCCAGAAACAAGCCTGTGGTTGGCAGCTGTCTGTTCAGACAAGTCACAATGCCACAGATTTATGCTGACCAGGCCGAATTTCCTATAGTTATCACCCCATAAATCCCTACATCTCTTACCGAAATGATGCAAAATTACCTTAACTCTCAGCCCTATTTTGTGGTACATGGATCTACCTGCATGGATCAGACCTCCTGCTTCAGCCCAACACTTGCCTTGTAATGGTCCAAGGCATCCAAAGCCAAAGCGTGGCCATCAGATGAATAAATGCACAGTGCAGCCAGGAGCTCAAATATTTGCTTTTTGACCATGACATTAGTTGTGTCAAGTGCTGGAGGAAAAACAAAACAAAAAAGAATTTATAACGACATTAATGTTCTGAATATCAGTGTCTTCTGCTGCATGGGTCGTGATCAGTGATAGAAAAAAGACTCAAGGAGTGGAGTCACTACATGGAAGATGGGAAGAGAAATATCCCAATGTATAGATGTCCCATTCCAATGGCATTACGTGATGTTAACTTCTAGTGTGAACAGTAAATGCTACAGGCACCCTACTGGCATTTTGCCGCAGCTTGCATCTCTTCCATGTACCAGTGGCATGCTGCAACAGCAGCCAAGATTTCAGCACCCACAGTCACACATCTCATTTCCCATTTTCACATATGTGTATTTTCCAGAACAGCAGATGAATCATTTTCATCAACTAATGAGCCTTATTTTTAGTGCAGAGACACCCAATGTGAATATCAAGTAAGCCAATTGTTCTAACCAGGCCCCATGAATTCCCCTTTTCCCACTTCTCTTTCTCTGTCGGCCCTTAGGGCTGGAAGGGAGTGGATGAGACCATCTTATATTTTTTATTAATGCCTAAAGAAGCTCAATCACTGAAAAGCCCAGCATGCCTCCGTATTTTCACAGCACAAAAATACCAGCTCTGAACTTCACATGGGCTAAGAAAGTGCAGGGTGGAGAGGAAAAAGACTTCAAAACTGAGGAGGGGAACAAGCCAGCTTTCAGACTAAATGCATTTTGAAGAGCTATTAATAAGGGTTTCTGGGCACAGCTGTGATCTCAGCTCTGTGGAGCAGCACAGAAGTTATCCTCCCAGCAGCACTATTATTAAGCACTATACAGTAACTCTCAGGAGACACCCTGATGAGTTTCATACCTAATGATGACCCAACAAAATGGCAGGAGAAAGTAAGCGGCATTATCTACCCACCTTCTAGAAGGAATAGACTGAGCAGCACAGAGAATGGACTTTTCTGAGTCTAAACCATGCCACCTTTCCTTCTCTTTACAGGCTACAAGTCTTCAAGCCCTTTCAATTCCTCTTTCTTTGCCCTTGGGGCTCACAAAGACTAAACAGCAAATGTCTGCTGACAAGTGCAGGGTTGAGGACTTCTCATGCCCACATAAGCTAAGTCTGGGTTTATCCCTGGCTTCTCAGTAAACTATGAAGATATTGTGTGGAAATAGCATTGCACAGCAAAGGCAGCATGATTTCAAAGCAGTATTATTCTAAAGAAGAAAACAATGTTTTTAATCAGTTGCAACCAACAATTTCCAAGAAGCCTGCTGCAGGGCAGGGGGATAAGGAACAGGAAAGTCTCCCCCATGCTGCATATGATGGATGAAGGAGGAAGGTACCTTCTCACCTTGAAAGAGTTTTCTGACGTAGCCCTCGTTGCTCACAATGTATTCGATGCCTCTGTGGGAGTTCATAACCGCTCGCACACAGCTAATGCAGGTGAGCTGAAGCAAGGCATCAGAAATCCTGGCCACTCCTCTCCCAGACAGCCTGTCCAGGGCCTCCAGGAGGAGGTCCAGCCCACACAGCTCCAGGAACTGGACCATCCAGCTATCGTCACTGTTCTCCAGCCGCTTCTTCAGCCCAGAGTAGTTCACCACTGATGGCATTTGCAGGAGACGGATGCACAGCTCCGGCTCTGCATTTTCCAGGTTGGCCTCTGACTGGTCAGTCTCCTGGGGTCCGAGTTTCTCCTTCAGGGCAGCCCACTTCTTGTGGGCACCTTCCTTTTTGATTGACATCGTGAACAGTTTTTCCTGAAAGAAAAATAAAAGACAAAGTGAGATGTTTGTCTTGACTGACCAACAACCTTCCACCAGCCAGCGTCTTTCTCCTAGTGATTGGGACGTAAAGCTCAACTGCAGCAGGTCCCCAGTTCTCCAGCATTTATGGCCCACACTGGAACCTGTCCTTGCCCAAATAAATTCAATATATCCCTTCCTTAACCACACACATTACATTCAGGCCCTGAAAACTCTGTAGAGAGACTCTTAGTACATGTAAGCCAGCAAATACAGTTTTAAAAGTAGCCAATTTACATCAAGCAAAAGGATAAGATTGGAAGTGGTTTTATCAGCTCTGAACTTCTTATGCCTATTAAACCACTTCAAAGTCTCACTGTGCTGGAGAGGCCATGCAGTTTCTAAGCATTTGCAATGAGATGGAGAAGTAATTTTGAGCATATCCTGCTCGTAAGAGCATTCAATTACCCTGTTATTTTTTGCTTTTATGTCTTTTGACTGATGGAGGTTAGTTTTATAGCACTTATCCTCTTCCTGTGTGCTGCAATAGCAAATGCATTTGCAAATATAGGGCTTGCGCATGATAATGTGAGAGCACAACTGGTTGCATGTGAAGGGACAGCAGCAAGAGGCTATGAAAACAGCAGTGTGTCTTTTTGGAGATGGGGACTATCTCTTCAAGGCCCATCTCCATAGAGGACATGGCCTATCTCAGGATGCTGTTAGCAGCAAGGGAGGTGAGGAGCCGATTCAACACAGAGAAATAGCAAAGCCAAGTCTAATTAACTTTTGGTACCAAATTTTATGGTTTTAAGCAGGATTATTATTTTTAAGGCCCATAGTGATTAAGTTATACAACGCAAGTCCTTTTCAAAGCTGAATGCAATCATTTTGAAGCTGAATTGCTTCCAGAAAGGTCAGTTTGTACCACAAAAGGAGAGGATAAACCTGCTCAACCCAAAGATAGCCACTAATGCTACCTCCCCTCCCTGCCACGCCACAGGGTCAGTGGCTTCCCTGGGCTGGTGAGCACGCACAGGGATCAAAATAACCTGGAGGCCAATTGGCCCCCAAAGCCCAGCACTTGGAGGATTTAAGGGATTATAGGAAAGTCTTGCTTTCCCTTACCAACTCAAGTACAATAGGTTTCTAGCCCTGCAGCATGTAGGGAAAAGAACTGGGAAAAAAACCCACGAGAAATCTCTGAGAGGTTTCATTTGCCAGAAAGCCAAGATAAAGGATGGATCATCTGGAAATAATGGATGGAACAAGTTGGAAATAATCTTGCTCTTTTTTAAAGCCTGCCTTCTGATTTTTCCTGGGGACTGCACTGTTGAGAAAGGTCTTGGCTGCTTTGCTGCAGTAGAGCATCATGGCTTCTGGTTTACCAAAAGCCTTATTCTGGCAGTCACCCCTTGGCAAATATACAGCTAAAAAGTTTGCTCATTTGAGATAGGCATCGTATTATAGGCCTAAACATGTCTCTTGGAAAGATGCAAAGTGGGACAGAATGGGGTATTTCAGAGAGCTTGAACATTTCCCCTGGGAAAAGGCAACGGTGGAACTCTCTGGCAGTGGCATTCAGCTCACAACTCACAGCACCAGTGTTGAGTAAGGGTCAGAGGGGTGATGGACTTAGTGGGATACAGTCACAGCAAATCCTTTTAGAGAGCTCTGAAGAAACCCTCTCGCAGAGTTTCCCCTTGCTTCAATGGGGAAACAGCTGCCAAGTGCCCAGATGTTCACTGTTCTGCTATCTGGAAAAAAATGATGGTCACAATTGAGAAACATGGAGTTGCAAATATATTATCTTAGAACACAGTGGTAATAAAAAGCACCATATGAAAAAAAACAAACCAAACCCAAACAACAAACCCTCCTGCCAAAGTACAGGCTTGAGTTTCTAAGATTTGTCATCACTGTCTGCAGCCCAGAGCCCTTACTCACTCTTGGTAAAATTTTTGTTGGAATTAGTCACCCCCAGTCACTCCTCTGTACTGGAGCCCAGGAATTTGGGTTAGACTCGTTGCAAAGGAAAAGAGAAATTCTCCCTTCCCAGAGGGAGAAAAGAGAAAGTATCCTGCCCCAAGGTCACAGCCCTGGTGATGGGGCAAGATCCTGCATCTCTCACCACAGATAATTCACAGTTGTGGGGCTGGAGAGACACTCCTATGGAGCTGTGGTCAGATCCCACGCCATGCTGTGCACAGAACTAAGCAGTCCTCTTCCGACACCTGGGGTCAAGCTCAGACCTTCAGCATGGGGCAGTGCTAAGGACCATCTGACCTGGATGAAGCACAGCTCATCCTGCCCAGGCCCATTCTCCAGTGCCTTTCACAACGATCCAACATCCTTCAGCCTTCTGCTGGGAGGAGGAATCAGCTGTCCTGTATTTTTTACTTCTGCACAGGGATGGGCACAAACCCAAGCACTGGCACTGGGGCCAAGCCTTGGCTTACTGGGTGGGACTCATCCTTCTCTTGGCTCTGCTGTAATCCAGACTCTTTCCTCTCCACAAAGTGAAAGCATGCACCAAGCTGAAAATCTGTTTTTGGGTCCTGTGTGTTCACAGCAATCCTGTGGTCCTACTGGTGAGAAAGACTGCAGGAGTGGCTGCTGGAGGAGGATGGTCCTCCTGGATCATGCCAGAGCTCGTGCTGTTTAACCAAGGGGCTGCAGAAGTTCCTATCAGCCACAACCTCCCCCTCTCTCAGGGTGACTTGTTTTTATACTCAGCAAATCACTACTTTTACTTGTAATATAACTAAATGTTTCTTATCAAGCCAGATAACAATGCAGGCTGGCTTTTTGCTCCCAGTTGTATGAATACTTCATTATATATCAAAGACAATAAAATAGCATTATTGACCTTAGGCTTAACTGATTTCTGAAAATTAAGCACAACCAGTGCAACAGGAGACAGGAAATACTGATGAAGCATCCTGTTTACCAGTGGATTGTTCTGAATTATCCTTTCCTCCCCACCTGCTTCGTACAGATGTGAAGAGATAAGAAACAAACCAAAGCAGGTACTTCTCCAGACAGTACCGGCTTGTATTTTTATGCACTAAGCTGAACAAGTTGGACTGATTAAATATTCTTTCCCACAGTGAGTGCACTCTTTTTGTAGGGAAGAAAAAAAGACAGCTAATGTATTTAATCATAAAAAAAAGGAAATAAAATAAATAGGAGCTGTACTATATAAATGGAAAGGAAATAAATATGGAGGATACTGCAGTATGATTCTGCAGATGGTGTGATAAATCTGTTTACAAACATAGATATGAGTGATACATTATGAATGCAACATCTTTCCATACTTCTCATTAAGCACAGTGTTGCAAATCCACTCAGATACATCTTTAAAGGGTTGGTAGTTTCACTTTTTATCTCTGATCACAGGAACTTATTAGCAGGTAAATGATCTCAGCAGAGTGAGATAGATAAGGGCTGAAAATAGAACGCATCTGTCTGCTGTCTCACAGAGGCCATTTAGGCTATGCTGGCTGAGGGAAGGAAAGTCCCCTGACAAAAAGAGACAAGGTGCTAGATTTAAAAGGCTGAATACATCTTGCCTTGTGCCAGTAGAGGGGCATGGGGAGCTTTGCATTTTGCTGCCCAGGACACAGAAGAGGATGTGATGGTGGAAGCAATGCCCCCAGCCTCTACAGCTAGCCATGCCTGCAGCACTCACAGCCTGTCCTTCCCAGATACACACTTGGCATCGGGACTGGGTGCTGAGTGCTGCTCCCTAGGGCCTGATGGTGTCTCTGTGCTTCCTGCTGTGGGGACACCAACAGCCACAACATTCACTGTGATAAATGCAACCATCTCCTCATCTTGCTTCTCACCCTCAAAGGTCAGTTAGTCCTGATGGGGAATGACAACTAAAGCATCAATGCAAAAAAACTTTGAAGAGATTCTTTTGGGAAACATAAAGGCATCATAATAAAGACTTGTCCTCCTGCAACCAGCCACAGCAACGCTGCAGTTCATGATGCTAACTTTCTGGATCACTAGGTTTGCTAAGCTGTGATGTTCCCTGCATCCACACAAACCAGTTCATAAAATTTCCTCCATTCTTTCTGAATCGGGTGCTTCCCAGAATCAGTTTTCTGTGCCCTTTCGTCCTTCAAGTCAGCTCCTAGGGCGATGACATCTGTGGCAGATAAATCAGGGCATATCAATACTTTCTCCATCCTGTGAAGCTGTGGAGAACAGATCTGCACAGCACAGCTTTCAGCTGAAATTATTACATGCCTCCAGGATGACACGGATCACAGCAAGGACCCAGGAGGAGTTGTAAAAAGAGATTTCTCAGAGCAGCTAAGTGCAATTGAGTGAAAACAAAAGGGAGAAAAATTACAGGTCAAAACGATTCTGATATTTTGGGAGCAGACCTCCCAGAAACAGCAAAAAGAGGAAACAGCAGCTCCTTGCTGCTCTTCAAAGAAGTCTTAGAGGACCCTGCCCCACGTGCTGCCCCCTCAGCCCTCTGCTTCCCTCTGCAAAGGTGCTGGTGAACATAGCTGGCACTAAGGAAGCTCTTTTTCTCTGCTCACTCCCTCCTTCCTTCTGTGCCTGTTCCTGACGCTCGGGAGCCCATTCTCCCTGGCTGACTGCTACTGATAGGTTTTGCTTCTGGGTAGTTCCAGTTTTCACTCTGCTGCTAGGAATATGCTAAACCTTTGTATTTTGCAACATGTCAGACAGTCACTAAAAAGAAACAACATCCTGGCTTTGCGCTTTCCAAAACTACTTCCAGAAGCATGATGGATTTCTTCCTTCTCTCCTCTTGCTTTCACTTGTACTGTTGTGTTTACCCATGAAGCGTCTGAACAGCTTGCACACATACAGGCTAAGGAAATCATCCTCCCAAGTACTGAAAGAAGCAGGGATGGGGGGCAACACCACAAATCTCTGGTTTTGAAACCAATCTGACCCCTTGGTGTGGGCCCACTAGCATCAGTAGGAACCATCAGCGTAATCAGTCTCCTAGGGGAGCTGACAGTAACGGTACCACAGGAAACTGAGGCGTGCAAACAAAAGGCATGCTTTGCCCAACAGATCTCAGCATGCAAACCAGCCACTGCTCCATCCTTTCTCTGCCATAGCCAGTAGACTCAATGATCTTCAGATCTACGTATTCTTGATCCTCACCTGTATCAGAGCCCAGAATGAGTGATAAATGCTTAAAAAACGAAATGGTCTTGGAATGAGTGCCCAGTCTTGCTCCACATTACTGAAGGAAACGAATTCTTCAGCACAGTGTGTTTTACTTTGGCACAGCCCACGTATAAGGCAAAAAGTAGCTCCCAAAGCAGCCCAGGTTGGCTGTGTCCTCAGAGGTGCTGCACTGTTACAGGGAGTGTTTTGCCTTCAGCAAATGCAGGAGCACAGATATTCAGGCTGCTGTGGCTGGCAGGCAGGATTTGTGCCATTCACACACTGCCTGGGGCTGGCATGGGGCTGACAATGGCTTCTTCGGCAAGCGAACTCCCAGAAAAGGACTTCAGTGCTTAGACAAAAAGGACTGTGGCAATACTGGCATAAATATATATGTATTTTGCCAGTATAGCTCATTACTTTACAAAGAAAGGAAAACCACCTTATCCTGATTCGCTGCCATTCACCACTACTGGAATGCTGTGTGCAAGCACAGCTTCTCTCTCCTGGGCAAACACAACCTATGATACCACGTGATGTCTTGCACAAGGGGTAAATACGTCCATTCGATATACATTAGTAGTGGTGGGGTTACACCAGGATTAACCACACCAGTAAAAATCATCACTAGTGCCTTCTTGCTCACCAATAAATAAACAAGTAAATAAATAATCAGGCTGCTACCAGTACCACATACAAATCAAGCTCAAGTGAGATGCTTAAGGATGTTTATGTTAGGATCTTCAGTGGCATCTAAACCCTTATTTATACTTAACAGTTGCATTAGCTTAGCTTTAAATGGGTTTAAACCCACTCTTTGTTATGACAGTAACACACTCTGAAGACACTCAGTATCCAATTTACTTTAACCTGGTAAGCCGGGTTTAAACCAGATTGGTGCAGCTGTCAGACCTTCGCTTGGGAAATGGCCACTGCCAGTGGGAGGCCTGGTCAGAAGCACCTCCACCTGCCAGCGATCCTAGCATCGTTCAGCATTTTGGGATGTAATTTATTATGATGATTTGGGGGTCATGTGAGAAGCAGAAACCCAGCAACATGGACAGTCTGGCAGGAACTTTCTAAGACTCCCGCAGCTGTCACTCAATAGGAAGCTGCCACACAAACAGATGAGAGCCAAAATCTTTTTATTGCCTTTTGGGTGGTTAATTTTAAACACCTCCACAGGATGCCAAGCGGACAGAGAAAACAGGCAGAGGGAATAATTCCTACCTCAGAGCTGAAGCCAAATTATTTCCTTGTCTCTCTTAAACGGAAGGATCCTCTTGACTGGCTGTGTGAGCCTTCACTTCCCTGGCCAGCTCATTTTCTTCTCTGCCAAGCAACCTTCAGTCAGTAGTCTTAAATCCCCACACGAGCATGTCTGCAAATCGCAGGCTCTAAGAAAGCTCAACAGGAAGTCAGCGTCTAACAGTATGTAAATACCAGTCTCTGGAAAGGTGCAAGTAAGTCACTTTTCTGTAGCCTCTAGGGAATGCATTTGCATGTAACTTGTCACCCTCTTCATTCACTGCACTGGCAGCTGGGAGGGTGACACTTCCTCATGGGCTGGGGAGGAGGGAGGCTTGCACCCCACCGGCTAGCATGAGAAAGCAGTCCAGGCATGGGGTGACTCAGAGCAAGGAAATGATCAAAGCAGGGAAATGATCTGGTGAAGGGAAGGGGAAAAAAAAATGTAAATTAAAAAAAGGGGAGGAAGGATGGTCGGGCTGGGTGGGATGGAGAGTGTGAGAGCGGCAGGTGGTGGGGACAGCCCCTTCACCTTGCATCAGCTGCGTGGGGGCTTTCCAGCTTTGTGGCACTGGGCGTTAAACACTGCAAGATGTTTGAAACACTGAGAGAGGCAGGACAGCTTAAAATAATGAGGATGTCCAACCCGAGGCATCGCAATCTGGGATCAGCAGCTAGGAGAGGCATGGCAGGGCAAAGGTTGGAGGCTCAGGCAGCGTTCCCATGGGCAGGGGCTCGATGATGGGAATCCTCCTCTCATCATGGCACCCCTAAGGTCCCACTGAGCTTCGGACCAGCCCAGCTTTTGTGGGCTCAGCAGGCTCTGAAAACTTTAAGCGCTTTCTCTAACAGAAAACTTCTCTGTGCCGTTCTGGTCAAGATTTCATGTGGAAACCAGTTTGTAAGCCACAGCTGTAAAATGCATCCATTCAGCCTCTCAGGAGGTGTTAACTGAAAGCCAGTTATTATTAAATTGAGAATACTTCAACATGGCCCATTTTAGCAGAGACCTCCTGCCTGGCTCAGGGTGGCAATTAAGCTTCAAATGCTGTTTTTTTCTCACCCTCTGCAGTCTCTATCCTGAACTGAACCCCCTAGATCCAAAGTTGGAGCTCACAGCAAGAGTTTTCCTGCCTGTAGTGGGGAAACTTGGCCCTTGTGTACACAAAATCACAGCTCCACCAATATTAGAAATACACTGATTAGTCTGTCCTTCAGTTAGTCTTTAAGAGACTATTGCCCATGTGCTTTCTAGTTAAGGCAGTTTCACCACAACAGTTCAATATCCAGGGAAATGACTCTGCACAGATCCCCATTCTGCCTTAGGAAGCACTCTGAGGGCATGTTTATATAGTCCAAAACAAACATTAATTCATGACAGGTTTTGCAACAGAAAATGAATGTCACTTCACATTACATGCCCTCCTAAAGTATAATCCCCAAGTCCTCAAGTGATTAGCTGCTAATCTGGTTCTTGGGAGCAGGATGGGGCTCACAACAGGTTTTAGGGAGAATATAAAATGTTAAGAGAAAAAAAAAAAAATCCTGAAAAGAAAGGATTGTTGATGTTGCAAATTTCTGTTCTTGCAACCATGGAACAAATTTAAAGGGCTATCAGCTTCCATCAAGCTTCATCTGAAGCCTGGACCTGTGAGATATGCCAGAAATGTCTGTGTTCTTAGAAAGGCTGCATCATCTCTCCCATAAAAAATAAGCAGAAGCAGACAAATTTGACTAAAAAAGCAGAAAAGCCAGCTCTAGGGCTGCAGTGTACCTCTGTGGGTCCCATGGCACATGAACAGCAGCAGCAATGGGCAGTAGCTGGGAAAAATGAGGGTCCCAGCTTCTGCTCCCAGCTCGTGCATCACTTGTGCTGCTTCCAGGGGCTTGGAGCCGTGTTTGGCTGCTGCAGGCAGTTGCCTGCGCTCTTGCCAGGCTCTAATGCCAGCCTATGCGAGGCCAACCCACGGACCGAGAGATGCTTCTGCGCCCTGCTGAGGTCCATCAACCCGACCGTCTGTAACTTGGCATTAGCAAAGGTATTTGTTTTTCATGGCACAACCAGAGAGAGTCCATGCATACGCTTGTGTCTCAGACTGAATGCTCTGGGGACTGACTAAGGAGCGAGGGTTTCCTCAGCATCCCTGGCCTCCTCTTCCCTTGAGGGAGCATCGGCAGCCCCATGCTGATGTGCTTGGGGAGGGGTGCCAGTGGGGAGTCCATCCCACCCATCCTTCTTCCTCTTATTTTACAGAAGAGCTGAGTGCTGTCCTGGGGAGCAATGCTTTGCCCCCAGACCACAAGGATGTAGGGTGGTAAGGGCATGAATCATCGAGGCTCCATCCCCGCATGTCTGAGCTTCTGTCTCACCAACTTCACTTTCAGATTGCTCAGAGAGAGGGATAATGGTTTTCTCCCAGCAAATCAACCCAGTTTTACCCCATTTTTCTAGCAGATGATTTGGTGGTCCTCTGAATAGCAATTAAATCAAAATCAGACATATTAAATCAAGAACTAAGAGTTTAGTCCCACATTAGGTAAAGACGAGCCAAGACCCTCTACAGCTCCAGTATCGCTCTGCTGCCTCTGGATTGCAGTGCGGTGGCTCCGCTGCCCACATGGCGGACCCACAAAATCCAATTAAACAGAAATAAATACACCCCATTTGCCCTCAGGAATTAGATTATTCCTAATTACAGCAATCAGTATCTTCTCACTGCTCTACATTTGTGTGACGAATCAGCTCCTGTGCCAGTGGCTTTTCTTATAAGTTGTGTCAAGGATTTTGGAAAGGAGACACCCAGCTTATTTCTGGCTGGCAGGGAGAGATACCAGCCAGAGGTCTGCTGCGATGGCTTTTTTCAGGTGATCCTGCCTAAAATGCCTCTTTTCATCCGCTACTAAATTACTAAACATCAGCACAGCCAGTATTCAAAAATTACAGGTGAAATACTCACCTCTGCAACTCTGTGACTGGCTTGTTGGGTACTGCGGCTCCTATGGAGCCAGTGAAGACAACATGTTGATAGGGGAAAAATTAGGGTACTGGAAAGAAATCTGGATAATACAACAACGCTCCTTTATTCATCTGAGAACTGAACTCTCTGTTAAGCAACCAGAAGTACCAGTGACAAAGAAAGTGCTGAAAGGGCTCTAAAAAGGTGTTTGGCCAGGTGAAGGCATACAAATTTAGGAGAAGAGCCCAATCCTCCCCCTGCCCACAAGGAAGAGAAGGTGTCTGCCCTTTGCCATGGGGACAGCAGGAGACACCAGAACAACTGCTGGGTAGCAGATAGGGTAGGCCAGAAATGACCTTCCCAGACACTGGGAGAGCACAGTAAAAGCAGGCGTCTTGCTCCCTCCTTGGGGAGCGGAGACACTGAGCATCCTCAGGAAGTCATGGCAGCAAGACAGGAACTCAGCAAGATGCTGGCTCTTCTGCTTACTCAGTTTCTCTATGCTTCTTGGAGACTGACACCCCTCCCGCTCTCTTGTCACAGACCAGCTCTCTGACTGCTTTTTGCTGAATACATTCGCTTTCTATGACACTATGAGAAAAAAAGGAAAAAAAAAAAGCTCTCTGAAGTAGTCTATCTGATGGATACTTCCGATAATGAAAATAAAGGACTCTGGTACTGCCAGTACATGCATATTTCCGGGAGCTTTGTATTTAATTGGGTTGATCTGCTTTAAATATCCAAAACATTCTCTCCACAGCTCCTTCGGTAGGAAGCTTCTGCAACAATAAAAACATCCTGCTTTGGGGAGGGTGCTTCCAACCGGGAAGATTAAACCATTAACTGCAGGGAACTCAGTGCTTTGGACAGGCGTTGACAAAATTTTCTGCCAAAATGCCAAACTGCACCAGCAATTCTACCCTGAGCAAAAGGCACAGACCTACACATGGGTTTCTAAAAGATTTATGTGCTCCTGAGCACAGGCTGAGTAAAGAGCCTGATATTTATTCAATATATTTATTCTACACACCTATATTACACCCATGCTAGGGCTACAGGGGAACCACTTAGGAACTGCCAGGATGAAGGCTGCTGAAGCGGCTGAACTCTGCTCCCCTGCATACACACTGGTGCTGCAATGGTGAGACGTAATTACAGAAAAAAGACCTTTTGAGCCCTGCCCCAGAGGGAGGGAGGCAGCCAGATCTTGTGCATGGTTTAGCTGTACTCCTCCAGCACAGGCACAAACTCTCCTCACTTGCTCAAGGATGAAGATCTTCAGGCAGGGAATAGCTCTTCCCTAAAAAAACAGTTTGAGGCAGGAGGTCCACAGAGGAAATGGTTATAAAACACTAAGCCAAAGAGCTACCAGGATCCATATTAACATTTACAGACATCCCTGCTGAAAAAAGCTATGAAACACCAGAATGGTATATAAGGAAGCAGTGTTTTTTCCAGCTGTTCTCCAAACAGGCTACAAATACAACTCCCTCCTATCGGGATCAGCTTTTCCATTCAGCTGCTAATGAATCATGGCTGCTGGTACCTCATCTGGTAAACGGCTCAAGAGCAAATATCATGAGCATTTTTGTGCAGATAAGGCTGACCATAGCCCAGATTCCTAATGGCACAGGAAAAGTACATGTTGCACACATAAAGGAGAACAGGCATGGATACTGCCTTGTACTATTCCTGTCTGAATATGGACATTACTAGGAGTAACCAGAGAACATGCTCAGATGCTAATTCAAGAAGTTAAGCATTTGAGCTGTTTGAAGAAACTCTTGCAAAAAAGTGGCTTAGCATGGTTTCAAAACTAATCTCCAAAGACGCCTTCGGACTATTTTCTCTACTACTGGGTGAAAAAGTTTGAAGTCCCTATTTTATAACGCAGTAATCCTAGAATATTGACTGGCTTAACCCTTCGCTTTGCTACAGTAGTTGGTCCAGCTGTTTGTTTCAAGAGAACCTAAAGTTGTCCTCCTAGATATGATCCTTCCCATTCTAACTCAGTATTGGAATTAATACTGAGTGAAGGGATTTTAATATGGCCCAACCAGATGGAGGTTTATAGTGGGAAATTCTAATGCTTCGAGAATGACCTTACTATACACAGGTCTAACTTACATGCAGGATTTCTTACATCAATACTTGGATCTCTTTTAGTTTTCCCTGTGTAATAGTTAAAATCACTTTAGAAACAAGTAGTTGATATTGTTTTTTTCTTTGCAAAGAAATCAGTTGTTCAGTCATATCCTCAGGTTTGCATAGTCCCAAGACCTGCAGCACTTTACGCCAGCTGCGCATATGGCTGTCACTGATTTTCAAGAGGAAAATCACTATATTTATCTGATAAATAAATATACAACTAATACTAGGATATCATTTTACAAGTGATTCATCTCCACACATATGGCTTTCACCAACACATATTTCGAACTGTAATCAGAATAGGGGTTTGGGAATTATAGGCATGTAAATCAATTAGCTTTGTGATAGTCCTTTCTCTTACCTTTCTTCTAGGAAATAGAAGCCATATTTATGGCTTGCTAATAGTTGTGGAGGTTCGGTCCATTTCTAGTAATGGAAATAACAAACCCCAGAATTTATCCCCAGGCTTGTAAAAGAAGCCTCAGGACAGGGTAAATACAAAATAACTCATGAATATTGGACAGCTTGTTCTGAAATGTGGAACTACAGCCCATCAATGCATAAACAAGTGAGCAAAGCCAAGCAGGCTGGAAAGCAGCCTCCCAGGGAAGAAGTGGAGCAGCTCAGCCAGGCTTCAGATGCAAGCTACTTGCAAAGCCAGGTGCTATATCAGCATGATATAAACCAGAAGGGAAACAAGTTATAAAACCTATCAGGGAATAAAAATATTTATTCCCCAGTTCACCTTCATGGTGGGCTCAAATTTGCACGACCTGTCATATAAGTCAAGAACAAGTCACATTCACAAATACTTCCTAAATTGCAGAGCGCACTGCTGAAGTGCCAGGTAAATACCGCAATCCACAGTTTCTTTTTCCATGAAAACTTTTTTGCCCTGGCTCAGAGCACATTTGTTTTACTGCATTGAACAGGCAGCCGAAAGTTAAGCTGACCAACTCTAAAGGATTTTTTTAACAACAGAAGTAATTAATCTGCTTCAGAGAATGAATCAGCCTTTTCTGAGCTAGAAACACACAAAGGAGGAGATTGTGGCTGCTTCTGGGGTGTGAGGGAGGATTACTCACACAACCAACACAGCAGAGGCAGCCACCCAGGGCCCATAGTTGTGGGCAGCAAAGGGGGCAAAACTCCAAAGCTGAACCCCAGAACCTCCTACCACCATACCATGCATTCAGGGGACCCGCTGCATTAGGAGGGAAGGAGCTGGAACAGATGGGCCTGCACAAAGCCAGTGGTACGGTAAGGGCTGTGTGGCTTTGCCTCTCCTGCAGTTCCCCTGGGCTGCACCCCCATCACATGAGGGGCTGTACCTGCCCTCAGAGTAGACTCTTCGGCAGCAGGAACCATCCTTTTATTTAGGTGAAGTACCTTGATCTGGGCCAGGTGGTGCAAAGAGCTGATTTGCTATGGCTTGGTTTGTTTTCAGGCTGTGGGAAGAAAGACATCGCTCAACAAAAAGCTGCTACCTTGGACTACGGGAACTTGTGTTATCACCTGGGGCCTTTGTCAGAAAATAACACTAACGCTTAGCTCACTGCTTTCAGCAAATGCCATGCAGTGACTTGACAGAAAAGCAGGATGAACAAGTAGACAGCTCCCAGATAGGGGAAACCAACACAACAGAAGCAGCATGCAGATAGCTGCCTTATTAAAAATAATGCAATTTAAGACAGAGCGGAGGGTAACAAAGTTATTCTTTTAGCTACACTGGCACAAAGAGACCTGCTCAACAAAGTCATAAACAAATAAACAGAAATTATGCCATTGTCATTCATTGATCTGGAGAGAGGAAAGAAGCTCTGCTGCTGCCCAAGAGCTATGGCTGCTTCTCTGCCTTAGTCACTCCCAAGCCTGCTGAGGCTGGTTGGGAGAGGCTGTGTCTCCAGAAAGGGACAGGATTGCTGTGCAGTCTTTGGGATGGGGATGGCATGTCCCGCTGTGTGGCACCAGCCCTGCCAAGGGGCAAAGCAGAGGCAGGCAGTCCCAACTCCACGTGGAGAGGCTCACTGCAGATCAGAGCTGCAGGTCTCCAAATTCATCTCATCTCTGCAAGGGCAAAATCACCAACATTTTCCATTTCAAATTACAACTAAATTTAGAGGTTTTATGGTTCCAGAGTGCCTCCTTTCCCACACTTTCCTGGAGTGATTTCCAAATTCCTCTGCTGTCCTCACTCATTAAAACGCGACTTGGCTCTCCCAGCTGGAAAAGTGGAGACCCATGCAGTCCCAAGGTGGCCTGCTGCCATTAGTGATGTCCTGTGTCAGCATTAACTATCAGCTTGGGAACAGCAGAGGCAATTTGCAAGGCGGATTTGGGGAGAAATCAGTGTTACTGAACCTGTTGGTATTCTGTGAGCAGCTATGCAACCTATCAACTGGATTTTCTCATGTCCTTTTTGGGACAGTCTTCCTAGCACCAAGGACTGACCGAGGACACCTGTACAACAGATTCTAATGCAGTAGCAATGCAAAGAGCAAAGTCCTTCTCTGCCCTTAAACATTCCCCCAAATTAATACCATACTCCTCAGCTGAGGCAAAACAATGGTCATGGTAAGAAAAACAGATGGAAGTCAATACAAAATAGCACCACCTGGTGACACCTACCATAACCATGCAAAGATCAACATTGTATCCCACCAACTACAAAATTTGGTGGCTCTTCATTTGCCTTTACTTTTTTTACCTGTCATAGTGCTGAAGCAACGTCCCTTCTGAAGTGACCTGCTACTTTTAGATTATTTAAATATTTTGGAACGAGTGGCTCCAATGCTGGGATGAGGACTTCATCCACTGGCTCTCAGTCCTCCTTCTGGCTTTGCCTGGCCTCCTTTATCAGCTCAGCAGGTTTCTCAAAGCACCTTGAAATACACCATGAAATGCTACAGAGTTTTTTGCAGACACTATGCTGGCTTAAGATTTCCATTGATCTGTGGCTTCAGCATTCCCAGCACTTTGAAATGTCAGCTCAGGTATCAAACTGGTAGAAACAGCTGAATCTGAGCAATACCTGTTCATTACATCAAACAGAGAAACCATCATGCTGTTAGGCCCTCTCCTGATGCTTTCTGAAGATGTGAAAGGCTACATGATTGACAGAACAGCAACAAATGTTCACCTGCCACATCATATAATTACTTACTTTTAACTGCAGCTACTCTTTCAGATGCCAGGCTATGACTCAGGGGCTCATGAACTCCACGCACCCTCTTCCTATTTGTTTCCACATTCTGTATATATATACATATATACATATATACAGATATACATATATACATATATATATGTACCACTGACGACATCTGGTAGCAATCATAAGGCTTGGCTGTTGCTCACTAGTTATTTTTCATTAGGAAAAGGGAACCAGATGATGCTTGCCCTTGACAAGGATCCTGAGTGGCACTGGGCAGTTGCTGAAATGTAGCGAACCATTTTCTGAATCATTCCCATCTTGTGCTTCACTCCAGTTCATATAGTACCTTTGGAGAAGTGGAACAACTGGAATAACATGACAGCCCCACACCAGACCTATCAGCATGATGTTGCCCTCGGTTAGAAGGAGCCAAGGCTCAAAACTTGATGTAATTTTTTCCCTTCTCTCAATTTGGTCTTTGCATCTTGGTTGACAGCACAGGACCCAAGTGCTCTCTGTCTGTTAAAATACAGATTGCCTGCTCTGTTCCAGCACTTGGTGCTCTCAGTGCTTTTTCAGGCCACTGGGAGATGACAGCGCAACGCTCGCAACCACTGTATGATGAACTGTGGTGGCACATGCAATGCTGAGAAACACTGGAATAAACTCGAGTTTGGTGGGTAATACCAAAGAGATTATACAGAAAAACATAGTCATTCTTGAGCCTCCCTCCCGCACTGAACACTAGGGTTATCACACTGCAAGACTTTATCTACCTTCTGCAAAATATTTAGCTATTTTTCACCCAGTTAGATAATAAGCAATGTACAATGTTAATGAACGGAACAGAGATAACTCCTTGTGATGTGTTCATCTGCACCTACCGATAGCAGTATTTTGCACCCAGCAGAGCTGGATTTGTTCAGTGTCACTGTGTGAGCCTATGAGTTGACTTGGTTGATTCAGTGGGTGGTATTTCCTCTGAATCATTATTGATAGACCTTATTGCAAACATTAAGAGCAAGGATATTCAACTGGGAGTTAAATCTGAGCTCATATATGCGTTTGTCTGAAGTTCCCCCAACTGTTTCAGCTCTATGAATATTGTTTGCTGCCCAATCTATGGCATTGTTTTACTACCCACTGCCGAATTACGCCCATCGTCTACACAGGGTTCTTTACAGTACAACGGTGGGATTAAAAATCCCTTGTCAACAGAATAATCATTCCAGAAAAAAAAAAAAATAGAAGACATGAAAGTAAAAGAGATGGGAGGGAAGGTGGAAGAAGGACAAAATGCAACTTATTTTGCATTGCTAAGAACAATGTTCTACTCAGTTACTCTGGGAAACCTATCTGGCATACCTAGCACACAAGAAAGGTGTGCAGTCCCGCTTCCAACGCGTTTGAAGTGCAGCCATTTGCTACACAGCTCAGTGAAACTGGGAGTTAAGACATAAAACTCCCATTTTTTTTTAAGTTATGAAAATTCGTAATAACTGGGGTACAGATCTAAAAGGATCAGACAGCCTTCCATGGAAGGGATCAGTCCGAGTTTGGCAGTGGACAATACTGAAAGTGAGAGAGACCCCAACATCTCCCTTAACAACAGGGCGAGTGGAAGAAAGCTGGGAGAAAACCACACAAGGAAAGAACATGGGTACATGCAACAAAAATAGGATTAATAAGGGGGCTGGAATAAGATCAGTGCTGACAGCAGGGAACAGAGGTTGGACAGACACCTGAGGATGAAAATCCCAGTTTCTCATCCCCATCATCACATAGAAGGAGCCTGAGAAGGGGTTAATTGCAGTACCTACCAGGTGAGGCATTATTTCTAGGTGAGGTGTCAAACAAACACTGAGCCTTGCAGCTCTGCTGTTCCATGGGGAAGCTGGAGAGTGAGAAGCCCAGCGCAGGGCTGCCAGGAAGCAGCAGAAGCTGGAGCCTGCTTCATGAAAGCTGACAGCAAGTTCTAGCTTGTTTGGCATTGCACAGTGAAGAGGAAAACATGGAACTCCTATTTCTATACTGATAAGAGAGAAAAGCATCTCTCTAACTAAGCAATCGCAGGGCAAATACAAAGTAAGAGAAAGTGATATATTGCGGAAAAAAAATAGTATCAGTTCAGAAGGGTTCTGAAAATTTCCCTTCCTGGGCAAATGGGAAGGAAGGAATTACAGCAGTGTGCAATATGGCGTAATATCATTCAGTAGTTAGATTTGCTGACCTGTCTGGTGCCTTCCTGTCCTACATTTAGGATCTTTTACACAATGGGTCTTGTACACTGCTTGCATTTTTGAAGCAAAATTCTTGGATGACAGCCTAGAAGGGGATTATTAACTTATAATAGGACAAAAAATTCGCATCTCCTCATAGGTTCCTGTAGTCCAATCCCCTGCCCTCCAGTTTTGGCAGCCCATGCTCCTCTGTATAGTATTAAAAACAAGCTAAAGCGGATGGAAGAGAAATGAGATTAGCAGCCACACAGGCCAAATTTTGAGCAAGTCCAGTAGGATGACTGCAACCTTACTGTAACTCTCTCTAACTTTTCCTTCTGAGTTAGGCCAGAAGTTTCCTCACAGTCTACCAGGGAGCCTGATGTGTTTCGCAGCCTACAGTGTGTTTACTCAGAGAAATTCCTCAGTCTGGGGAAACCGAGAAAAACGACAGAGCTCACAATGCTAATCTGGTACAGGAAGGGAGGACCATAAACACCATTTTGGGTTACTTCTACTAATATCAATGTTTCGGAGCACTCCTTCCCTACCCCCAAGCTCTGGAATTCAGGTCTGGGTGCTGATGTTGAAAGCAGCCACTTCGTTATTGCAGAGCTATTGAGCAAAAGGGAGGATGAGGCACAAGAGAAATATGTGAGTGAACCCAGGCAGCACTTGGGAGACCTTGTCCAAAAACCACTGGATAACAGAGTATTTCAAAATAAAAGCCCGAAACGGTCTCAGCCCCAGGAGCAGATGCAGCAGCCATACGCTGTATGTTAGGAAACGCACTGTGCCGTTCATGCACAGTTGGGACACCATCGTGCCTGCACATCCCACTGTCACATACCTGCAATCTGGACCACTCTGCACCTACATGTCATACCGTTGCACCGGAAATCTGGACCACATCACACCTGTATGTTGTGTGCTTTCATCTGTGATCCAAACCACATTCAGCCTGCACACGGCATCCTTGCAACCGCAATTCAAACTAACTCCCACCTGTATGTTCCACCGCCGCACTTGCAATCTGGACCTCATCCCACCTATACACCGCGCTGTTGCATCTGCAATCCGAACGGCCTGCCACCTATCTGATGGACTATCAAACCGGCAGTCGGGACCACGTCCCAGCGCTGCAATCAGACACCACATCTGCAGCTCAGCCTAGCCCAGGTCCCACACACGCCTCCCTACCGTCGCACCCGCAGTCCGCCCAGCCAGCCTCTCTCCGCAGCTCCGAACAGCCTCCCCGGGCAGCCTGCGGAGCCCGCCGGCTGTCCTTCCTTTCTTCCTTGACACCAATACCGTCTCACCAGCTGGGACCGGGGGACATCCGAGGGGAGGATGCCCAGCCGAGCTGCAACCTCAGGAGGGGAGAGGATTCAGCCCAACTTCTCCGACCTAGAGCACCCCGCTACCGCCCCCGGCGGAACTCGGTCTTACCGCGGCGGCCTGCTGCGGGAGGGGAGCGGAAAGACGCGGTACCCAAGACCCCTCACTTGAGCCCGCAGCCGCCGGGCTCTGCCCGCCTGCGAGAGCCGCGCCCGGTTCCGGGGCGGAGCGCGGGCGGTGCGGCGGGCGGGGGGCCGGGAAGTTTCTCCTTGCCCAGTGCGGGGTCCTGCTGCCCCTATGGGGGGATCCCCGACGGCAGCCGGGGCCCCTCTCCCGCGTCCACCCTAGCGGAGCCCTGGGCAGAGCCTCCCCGGAAGAAGGGCCGTCCCTGCTCTCCCCCGCCACCTCCCCTCTTCCTCGCCGCAGGAGGGACCTGGGTCTCTCGATAGGGGTCCCCTAGTGCGCCTTTTCTGCCTGTCGCCGAGGGCACCCTGGAGGCAAGCGCTGCCATCCGCCCCGGCAAGAAGCGTCTTGCAGCCCGAGCTGCTCATTGCCCCGGCGTATGCACCCCGTGCCCGGCGTGGGGCCTTTCTGCCCAGACACGGGGGCTTGAATCCATGGACCGGGGCTGGGACGTGTGTGAGGAATCACGGAAGCTGGGGACAGACCCCTTGCATCGAGTATACCCTGTGCCACCTTCGAGGGATCCTGATTTACGTGATCCCGGTCCCCTTAAGTGTTTCACTTCAACATCGGTGCAAAGAGGCGAGGGATGCCTTCACCTTTAGTAAAACGCATTGGCTCTACAGATCAGCAGCGAAACAGGAGTTAGGAGTTGCGCTAAATGTTATCAGCCAAGTGGGGAGAGTTGGATGGAAAAGTTTGTTTCTCTTTGTGGGTCAGGAGTGCTGTCTCCTGTAGGAATTAAGGGCTGGAGATGATTCTTGTTTCAGGCAGAGCCACTCAGCTTTGCTATCCAGAGAGAAAACGAAGGGAAAGTCATGGTTGAGGGAGAAGGGGATAGCTGTTGGAAAAATCATAATAAAGTGTCTTGCAAAGGGCTGCTGCAAGCCTGTGTGAGCCGAGCTTAGACCAGTGAGTGTGATTACAGGACACTGGAGGATAGTTACAGGGTAAGAACACAGTGCTGTGCCTCTCTGAGACTTCAAATTGGAAAATGAGACCTGAGGCTTTGCTGTTTGCTCGTAAAACGCTCCTCTGTTTCTAGTGGAAAAGGAGAGAAATGGAAGAAGACTGCCTCTCTCAGGGATGGCAGTTCACCAGCGTGGTTTCTCAGGTTTTCTTTTACTCAAAAGAAATGTTTCTGATTGGTATCTTCTGGAATTCTCAGGCAGGCAAATATTTTGTTTTGCAGATCTACACAGCAGAAAAAATGTATGTATCCCGTGGAATATTTCTCTGAGGGTATAAACATGATTTTGAAAGAGCTTTTTTTTTTTTTTTTTTTTTTTAGGAAATAGTAATTGTCTTTTACTGCCACTGCTGTTTTTTCTTTAGCCTTTTTTCCCTTCTCTGCAAGTTTTTGGTACTTTGGTACGTGAAGAGGAGCAGGGAACCTAAATCTTTCCTACTGGAGTACATTATTTTTCTCCTTTGCCTTTGTCTGATCCCTTTTCATCCTGGGGCGGCCCTGCATATGAACAGGGCTGGCCACGTGGAAGGCAGGCGGGACACCTTGCTCTTGGCCATGATGGGACCTGCGGAGCTGCTCCCCAAGCTGCCTCATGCATAAGCCCATTTCAGGCATTTTCAGCGTCTGGTTTGTGGCTTCTTTCCCACATGGTGACTGTGTGTGCTGGGGCAGTTGGCCGGTGGATCTTTCGATCCACTTACCAGCTATGTCCATAGGACCATAAGGCGGCTGGGATGCTAGGGAGCTGTGTTACGTGCAAGAGACCTGCAGCTCAGTGCCCTTGTACTTGGGGCAGACAAAAGACAGCAAGGGAGCTCTTTGCCTCCCTCCATATGTCACTGCTCTGCTCATCTTTAATGCTCAACATTTGTCAATCATGCTTTCTGAGCTGGACATGACAGGGACAGTACACGCGGACCTAAAAATTGCTTATGGAAGATAAACTACAATTGGTGGGATTCAAAGCCTCTCGCCATCATGTAGGAGTGAGGAACAAAGCTCAGCAAAGACAAGACAAGATAAGAAAATGAAATTCTGTGTAAATACCCCTCATTTTCATCAAATTCCCTTTTGACCAAAGCAGATGTGAGCATGGTGGTGAACAGTGAACACAAAAATGCTCCCTTCTTGGGATAAAGCCACATTGTGCATATGTGTTCAGAGCTGGATGCACATGTGATGTGGCTGAGGGGATTCAGGAGCTGATTTGCTTCCCCAAACCTGTATGTGCAGTGTGCTTTGCACCTTGAAAACCTCATATCCTCAAAAAGAAGGCTGAACCCTCCCTGAGCTCTTCATCTGCCTGCCTGGAGGGAGTGTGATCACCGAAGGTGTTGTTAAATGCCTATCTATCTGAATTTCTGTTTGGAGCTATCACTGCCAATTATATCAGCAATGTGTAAATGGAAGTGCACCAATGGACCAAATTCTTCTTTGGTTACACCATAAGCCACTTTTTCTCTTCTAATCCACAGCCAGCCACTCTTTTGCTTTGTTTCAGGCAAAAGAGCTGATGGCAAGTCTAGTTTTTTTTAACAGCACCCTTGTGCTGGTCCTTGGTTGCTTGGTCGCTTCGTAAAAGGTATGAAAAGAAACACCATTGCAGATGGAAGATGGGGCTTGAGGATATTGTTGCCCTGACTGGATTGAGCTCTTAAAAAGCAAATTTTTTCAGTGCAACAAGCTACTTCCAAATCACTCTTAGCTTTTATTGCTCTATGTTCTTCTTACCTGTACTAATACAGAACAGAATAGAATAGAATATATTAATTTCAGTTGGAAGGGATCAACAATGATCATCTAGACCAAATGCCAAATATTTGGATCAAAGTTGTGGGGTTTTTTTTCTGATCTTTTTCTACTTGCTGTCTTGGGGATCCATGTCAAGTTCCTGATATTTTACGTGTAGTTGTGCCTTGCCCCTCAGGGGGACTGAAACATTTGTATGGGGCTTATGATATGAAGGCAGGGCTGCAGGAGAGCTCAGGAATGTCTGAGAGACCCAATGTTTGTGCAGACATTCCTCTTCCTACCAAGTAGCTGAATTTTAGATAGAGATCTGCCATGCTGAGAATGTCATTACTGCATAGCTGCAGGAATTGTTGTCCCAAGGTCTGATGAGAGCTGGGTTTGTGTTTGTGTCTGCTCAGATTAAAGCAGGACTCGTTTCCAGCAGTGATGAAGGTTAAGAACATGTACGGCACAGAAGGATTCCTCATCTTTTGTTCCTTCACTTCAGCCCTTTGCAATGCTTACAGCAAAGGTCAGAACACAGAAGAAAAGTGCTTTTTGGTTTTGAACAGAAAAGCAGTGGCAGTGGTTGAATATTCCTGAGGGAGGGACCCTGGGAGAGTTGACAAAGGTATTATGTCTAATATCAAGAGCACAATAATCTTTGTGTTTTAGTGTTCCCTGAACCACAGGAGACTAAGTAAGAATGCTGGGAAGCAATCTAGTATTTGTAAGTCAATAATGGTGCATACATACACGAGGATTTAGGCGCACATTTTCAGTTGCTGTAACGGGAAGATGAGAAAAAATGAACGCATTTATGAAGCCTAGAGACACAGAATGACTAAAATGCCTCAGATTGTGTAATTTAGGTAAAGACTCGCTGGTGTCCTATTATGTAGCTAAGCACAGTCAATTTTTCTAAGATGTTTTCAGTCTGCCTCATATTTTGTTTTATTAGACATGACACTTGGAGAGCAAGAAAGTCCTTTGTTTTGTAAGAGGGCTCATCTGTTCCTCTTTCCTACTCCCCACTTGAGAGTGTTTTTTTATTCATGTGCCATCATGTTTATTTCCCCAGCAACAGCGGTTGCATCTCAGCCGTGGTTTCGAAGACATTAAAAGCTTCCAGAACAAACGTCCACTGCTGTTAAAGAAGATGCTGAAGTCTTCTTCCCCTCACCCCCAGATTTCTACCTAATTGCAATTTAGAATTAATGGCTATGTTTCCTGTGTAATGGATTTATAAAGCGCTGTAGTTCTGGCACTGATGATTCAGGCGCACTCAAATCATGGACTAACAGGACATAATTTTGAACTGATTCAGTGCTCTGGCTTTCCTATAAACTTCTTAGTCCTCAGTCTGTCTGGTACTCTTCCAGGTACACAGCAAAACCACGCTTGCTGGTACATGCCATGGATGATGGAACCATTTACAAACTTAGAAGCAAGGGTACAGGTGATACATCAGTCCCTACCCCTATCTCTTATCCAGCTGGTGTAAAGATTTCTAAGTCTGCCAGAGCTTGGAAATGTTTCCAGCTCTGACAGGAAAGCCTTCTGCTTTTATGTCCGGCTTGCTGGAGTTCAGGTCCCCATTGCTAATAACTCAGCTTGGAGCATCCTTTGAAATGCTGTGTGTAATTCTCACTAATTCCCAGAATGGTGAATTTAAAGTGGATCAGAAGGGGAATGCTACTGGTGGTCTACAGTGTGAGATTAAAAGACTTTGGCTGATATAGCGTAACAAAATGAGAGTTGAGAGAGGATGTGATCATCTGCGAGTATTTCAGGAAAGGTGTCAGTGCCACACAGGAGCAAAAGCCCCCCCAGCTATTCAAGCGTATGAGCTATACTGGCACAGGAACAGGGTGTTAATGAGAAATGAGCACATTCACACTGGAGAAGAGAACAGGTTTTTTAATGGTCATAAAAGTGTTATTTCTGTCAGGAGATGAAAAGGCCAAAAATCATAGGCTGAGTTAAAAGGGAGCTTCATTGCTTTATGAAGAGTCATTGAAGAGGGGTTTGCCTGCAATACCAGATGCCAGTTTCAGTGGCCACAAAGGGGTTTCGCTCAAAATTCCTCTTGCCTTTTACTTAAACCTCTTTCTGTGGCCTGAGGAAATGAAGAAAGGCTGTGATACAAAGTTTTTCCCTCCCATTTTGGGTAGTGATCAAGGGCAGCCACTTTGGTAATGTGGGGTGGGGTGTTTTTTGATAGGTCACCCCTCCTTTGGTTCCTTCCTCATTCCTCATACGTCAGTCTCAGCTTACATCTCATGCCTTGGTTGTGGTTCACTGGTGGTTTCCTTTCTCTCTTTGCATCCAGTGTGCCTGGTGTGTTTTACAGACTTTGAGATGGAAGGTGAAGGTTCATGGGTTATGTAGGTTTGACTGTCTCTTGTCATAGAAACTCCCGCCGTCAACCTTAGGATGACCAATCCACAGCCACAGGAAGAAAGACCAACCATCTCAAGATGTGTGTTAAAGGGAATAGCTATAGCCAAATTACTGCACTGATGACACAACTCCTACCATTTTGCTCTCCCCAGAATGCTGGAGTTGTTGGACACTGTGACTGGATCCAGCAAAGCTGTATAGTGTCCTCTCCAGCCAAAGAAATAGAACCTCAGAAAAAAACTAGTAGAAGAAAAGCTCAAGGCAAATAACAAGAGATGATTCCTCACACAACGACAAGTTATGAAACTCCCTGCTGCAGGATGTTTTAGACATTAAAACTCATTGAAGACCGATTCATGGGAGAAAAATAGACCAAGGGCTGTTAAGATAATACTTCTGGCTCTGCAAGTCCCTGAGCTGCAAAATGCTGGAGGCTGAGGAGGGCATCATTACATGCTGTACTTTGACAGGACTAGCAACTGTGGGGCATCTGATTTGATCCCTTACAGAGGCTAAATATGGGGCTAGTTGGATGGAGACTTTGGTGTGGGCCAGTACAGCTGGTTGTATGGGTTTGGGCTTTCTTCCAGCCTGTTTCTCATAGACAGAGATGTCCCTTCACCATCTGCAGGTCCTGGGTCACTATCCATTCTTTGGAACAATGTCTGCAAAAATCTTAGCTAAGTGACTTAGTAGAAGACTGATTAAAAAGATATGATGTCTGCAAAAGGCTGTCTCACTTTTCCCCAGAAGGTCTTCATTCTGGTTTTGAGCAAGGCATGGGATTTTTTGTTTTCAGAGAGAGTTTGGTATTAAGCTAGCACTGATTTTGCCAGGTTGCCTGAGCTGGTGGAAGGATGGAAGTACCATGGCAGGGCAAGACATGGTTCCTTCTCCTTTAATATCACTATTTCCACTAAGCTTGCTGGGAAGCAGCATGTTGTGCATGTTAAGTATCAACATGGCACTGAATTTCATGCACAGTTTTGATAAATAAAATCTGTGTTCTAAGCAAAGGCACCCAGACAGAGTCCCTTTGTAAAAGTGAGACTTAGACCTAGTGTGTGTCTTTGGGAGAAATGCAGAATTCATTTTGGGGAGGGAAACTGATACAAACAGCAGGCCATTTTCCTTTACAAAGGCTTTCTTTCAGAGCTGGTGCATGCAGCAGAACAAAGGCTGACCCTGTAATCTGTACGCAACAGTAGCTTGGAATACTTGATAATTTGGCTATTGTACATGCATACATCATGCTTGGCTGTAAATAAATAGGGCCATGGTTGGATCCACTGAGGATATAATCAGCCTGTTTCCCATTACCATTCTGGTTTCAAGGAAATGCTTATTTTGTGTTTCTGCCTTCTCCTGCCCAAACTAAGCCCATCCAAGGCCAAAGGATCTTAATTTCAAGCCCAATAATAAAGACATTAAATATTTTGCTACCATTTTAGAGAAAAAATCTTTACTGATGCAAATCTGGTTCATCCCTTTTCTCTTTAATCTCTGGAACTTCTGTTTTCTTGAGGACCTTTTCTTGGCTGAATTCTTACCCGGCGAACAAGTAGCCCAAGAACTTGGGCCTTACAGGTAACTTTAGGCCCATGTTATGGTGAATGTATAGACTAACTCTCTACACTTCGGTTCCTCATGTGCAAAAGGAGGAAGGTACAACTTCTAAAGCTTAGTCCTTAGATGCCTGAGATACTCCAACAATAGAATAGTGGCACTTGCTCAAACATGTAAAGCAGTGGTAGTATGCAGATTAGTGATAGTCTTCATAAGTTGTCCACAAAGTTCTGTGGGGACATAACATATTTGCTTAGTTAATTTTGTGGTTATGCTCATAATACAAAGAAAATTTGGGTTCATGCACTGAAAACAGAAAATTACTGGCTTAAGACACAGTGTGTTTGCACTGTAAACATTTGAGCCTTTGTTAATATAATTGGCTGTAACTGGAGAAGAAAGCAACCAAAACGAAATTCTTACAAAATCATCAGTTGTTTTACTGGATGAAACATGTTTTACTTGGACATTTTGATCACATTCAGTTCATCGATTAAAATTAGGTAGGAGTTTTTGCAGTGGCAGTTTTCAGAGCTTGGCATGAATTACTCTTCCTCTATGGCATAACATCACATGGCATAACAACATGTAAACATTTTTCTAATAGCATCAAAATTTTGTGCATGTTTCAGTATCGAGGCCAAGAACACAGAGATCTGCTCCAGCAGAAGAGCAGATGACATCCATGACTCAATACATGGCATTGCCTCTAAATACATAAACACTTGACTACTACTAGCATTTACTCGGAGACTTTCTGACATTCCTATAAATGGATCTCTTTTTTTCCTTCTTTTTTTTGAAGGAGTACCCTTTGCATTCCTCAAATATTGTGAAGATACATGGTGACGAAGGAGCAGATTTTCTGGAGAAAACTCAACAGCCAGGTCCCTTAGGATCTGGGTCTAGAAAAGCATAAGAGCACTACATGGGAAACTTCAGACTGTCCTTGGAAAATTGGTAGAAAAGAATAACAGAGGATTAAATTAGTGGTCAAAGGGATACATATAAAATAAACAATCAACAACCTAGGAAAAAAGCAACTTCCATGGATTGATGACTGATTAAAGCATTTTTCACAACTGAGAAGGAATGGACTAATAGACTGCTATAGTGATTTATCTTGGGTTGCTTTTCTGTGTTTCCATAAGTGATCTGGAAGAGGATTGAGTAAGGAAGTGACAGCAGTTCCTGATGATACAGAGCTTACTGAGAATAATAAAAATTAAAACTGACAGTAAAAATTAACATAAGGATCTGATGATGGCTATTGGCTGAATGGTAGAATAACAGATGCAATTCATGTACTTAAGGGAAAACAAAACAATCCTAACCATACACAGCAGTGAGGTCTAAAATTAGCTGTTGCCACTCAGAAAGAAGAGCTTAGGCTCATCAGGTATAACCCTATGAAAATGTCAGCTCAGTGCTCAGCAGGGAGAAAATGGCAAAAAGTGCTAGGTATTGTTCAGATGGGAAAAGAGCACAGAAGACAAAACATAACAAGTTACTCTAGAAAAATTTTGCACTCACTGCTGGGATGCTGCACACCCAGAGCAGAGCATGCAATTCTTAACTCCCTTGCTGAAAAAAGAAAATAAGCTGAAGTACAAAGAATGTGGATAAAGGCAACAGAAATTGTAAAAGGAATAGGAGCACTTCTCATGAGAAGACTTTTTACTGACTAGGAAGAGAGATGATTGAAAGGCTGTATCTTTGAGGCTGCAATGTCATAAGTGCAATGGGGAAGGTGAATAGAGAACAAGATTATTTACTTTTTTTTCCCCAAATGAGAGCCTGAGGTCATATACTGAACTCATTTTTTTCAGTAACTCAGTTTTTAAACAAACAAATGAAAGTACTTTTTTATACAGTCTGGCATTAAACTGTAGAGCTTGCTGTTCTGGTGTAGATGCTGAAGAATAAAGGGCTTCAAAAGGTGGTTAGGGAAATTCAAGGGAGAAAAGTCCATTGAGGCTATTAATCATAAAGATTGTTTACAAACTGTGGATCAGAAAGCCCATGAACTGCACATGGATTAGAAAAGCATTGGGACAGCGTAAGTGTTCACTGCTATCAAAGGCAGGGTATGGGCCTATACCATACATGGGGCATGCATGGTCCCATAGTAAGTGTTCTTCCCCTTTTCCCCTGAACTGTAAAGAGCTCAGTAAACTGGGTGCCAGGTTTTTAAAAACCGACCTTCAAATTGGTTCTAGACCTTGAAACTCTGACTTTTCCCATATTACAGAGGAAGATAGCATCAGTCAGCAAGAGCACGCAGATCACTTGTGTTCCCATGGGATCATGTACCACGGAACTAGACAAACCAGTCCATCTCCCCATGTGCAGTTCTGCTTCTGTTCTTTTCAATTAAGGTACCTTTTAATCATTTGCTAACATTTTCAAAACATTTATCCCCTGCCACTGACAGGCTTTGAGCTAACTGTGGTACAGAGAAGTTGCTTTTTCAGAAACATCTGAAGACAGCAGTCACAAAGCTGATGTGACAGGGAGTTTCCATAGCTTACTCTCACCGCACAAAGGCTTGCTTCTTATGAATCAGCCATTGATGTAACTTGGTTACTCATCAGAGAACCGTTTGAAGAAAAGACTAATTTTGAGTGGAATTTGATTAAGATCTGAATGATGGAGCTGGGACAGAGGCTCAGAGCTGGGAATAGTGTTAGGATGGGGTAAGGAGGACTGGCAGCTTTCTGCATCTCACTAGTGCCAGCTTCTGCTTTTCAGAAACCCTTCCCTCTTTCCAGCCACACAACAGCTGCACTGAGCCCCAGGGGTTTACCTCAGAAAGAAGCATATTTAGCCCTGGAGCCTGCTCAAGGGATGTGCCTGTGTTCTCGACTGTGTATGGACTTACCTGTCCCCTCCTCTGGCTAGGTAGGCTGCGTGGGGAATATGCCTCATCTCCACCCCATGTTTACAGGACCAGGCAGCTGAGCCAGCGTGAGAAAGGCTGTTATTTAACATTGCCGTGGGCCAGCCATAAATGCATCTTTTGGTTTCAGGAGGAAACCAGGGAGGGTGTGGTGATTCATGGTGAACTTGAGTCATAAGGTTTGCAAGGGTTATGCTAGGGTAGGGCAGGACATACCCTTACTTGACAGCAAGCCTTCAAGTTACTCTCTAGCTCTCACTTCCCTAGTATTAGCATTCTGTGCTGTCTTGTGCTTGTTTCATTTGTACTGTATTACCTTGCCCTTTCCCTGACTGTTAAAGAGTGAAAATAATTTTCATGGCCTTGGTGTTGTGCAGTGTATTGCTCCAGGCTGGACAAATCCATCCTCTCTCCGCAAGGCCAGGCTCACAATGAAGGATGGGTATTGCAGAGGGCTTTTGTTAGCAGCTGCAAAGAGAAACTCATTGCAGGTGCAATGAAGATCTGTGGGTCTGGCCCTCCTAATTTCCTCTTTGTAAAATTTTAAGCACTCCTTGTCTCCTGATTGTCCAGCAGACAGAGACCAGAGGGGACCCAAAGCTGGTGAAAACAGGAGGGAGAAGTGTGGCTGCACAAGAGGAAGCTTTGCCCCTTGCCTCGCCAGCAGCAGAAGCTGGCCCAAGAAGGAAAGCTGGAAAGGCATTTCCAGCGTTGCTTTTTCACGCATTGTGTCTCACACAGGTTTCAGAGGAATCACGCCTGCTGAATAAGCACAGGCAGGCTGGCAGCACTGGGACTTGCTTTCCCCAACAAGGCTTCTTGGGGTGGCTGGAGTAAACACTGATGATGGCTCATTCAGGCTGCCAGATCTTAAGAGTGATGTTCTTGTCTTGTCTCCCGGTGCACAGTGTAGATCCTACAAACCATAGCAGTGTGGGCTGTTCTTGGCTGCAGACCCATAAATCTTCCCCAGAGCAGAGGAAGACCTGAATCCCAAAGGCCATCCTATAGGAATTCAGACCGATGCTGCTGAAAGCTGCCATGGTCTCCCTGAATATTCATGTAGCCAAGTATTGCTGTAGCTCTGATGCTCTAAGGATGTAAGCAGTGTGAGACATGCAGGGAGAGAGATCTTTTGTTATACTTACTTCAGTTTTATTTATTAAGAAATATGTGCAAGGCTTAGGAAAACTGGTCTTTAAATCTGTCATCAGCTTTTAAAAAGATGAGCCCGAAAGCTTCAGCTTGTTGTTATCTGACAAATTTGTAAGACAAAAGCTGGGGAGTTGTGTAGGTGCTGAGCTCCATTTTCAAACTCCATGAATGGAGTTGTAAATGGTTGGGGAATGGATAGGTCAGATCTACCTGCATCAACAGCTCTGCCAGAAAAGGGTCTGTTTCTCCACCGAGCTCACTCTACTAGAGGTAGTTTTGCTGGTGTAAGATGCTGCTGAGTCAGAACAGCAGATTTGTCCAATCTCACATGCTGGGAATGGGATTTACTCATTTGACTTCTTCCAGTTCTCTCCCTGAAGTGTTCATGGGCCAGTATTGTACCATGGCAGCTCCTCCATGCTGGGATCCCATGTGTCTGGTCCAGCTGCTCTGTTTGGTCTGTGAATTCCCCATCAAACGTGTAGAGAAGATCCCAGATGGGAGGATACAGGCAGGTCTCTAGAAACACCTTGTACTCATTTTCACTCCAGAGAGTCCAGGCAAGTAAACATCAGCCTCGAAGTGGTTTCTTATAGAAACAGCATGCTGTTGGCCTTGAAAATTAAGAGCTTTTTCTCATTTTCAGAAGCAGTATGATAAATATTTTCATTTCAATATGTTTTTTGATTGGGAATCGCTTTCATTTAGCTTCTTATCATAGTGACTTTGGGGGCTAAAAATAATTAGAGTCTAGTGGCTTCTAGCTGGTGAGGCATATATTTTGAGAACTGAGTTCAAACTTGCGTTACTCGTAAGTAAAGAAACAAAAGCTGCTCCTGCACTGAGCTCAGCTGCCTGTGGGCCTGAGAAGAAGATCAGTTTTCTTTACTTCTTCAAAGTGAAGACCATTAGGAATACGCAACTACTCCAGCCTCTTTGCAATGAAGGAGCTTGGTAACAAGCAGGACAGCAATAGCTGCCTTCAGTCTCTGGCTGGAAATAACTGCTGTATCCCAGACAGCCACTGCTGGAGGTACCCACACAAGGCTAATTCGTGAGGTGCTGGCTTTTGTTCTGAAGGTTTGTGAAGACACTCTGTACACAAACCTCTTTGTGTTCAAGTGCAGAGAAGCCCTTTGCAGCGGCCAGGTTTGCAGTTCACTGTTAGGCATAGCCTGATATCTTGCTCAAGCAAGGCAGCTGTAGCCTTTCCCCAGCAAGGAAGCTGCCTTGGACCTTGGAAAGCCACTGTACAGAAGTGCAGAAGTGTGAGAATATGGCTGTGTACACTGGCCAGCTTTTATCATCTAGAAGTGGTCAAATGAGTTGTGAAGACATAGTAAGGCACTGTCCAGAGAGCACAAGCCAGAGTGTGATCTGTTGGCTTGGCTGTGAGAAGAGCTGCTTCCTCAGATAGCTGGATTAAAGCTAGTTCAGTCCTTGAGCTAATGTCTCACCTCTTTTACAAGACGACCTCCAAACTGGTACCCTTAATTGGTCCTGGAGGGGATTTTTTTTGATCTTTTGACGGCCAGAGGAGGGAGAAGGGAGATAAGGCTAATGCTTTTCAGTTAGAGGAGCTCAGCAGGGTTTGAGCTCTGGCTGCTCTGACTACCCAGAACTGGGACAAAAGGCTTTCAACCAGGCAGTGTTATGGAGCTCCACAGCTTGGACATCTGCAAAGCCTCAGGACAGGTGGAGTCTGTGCTTTCTGAAGGAGAAAGGAGAGTCTTGCCTTTCCCCTGGGGAGCAGACGAGGACAGTGTGAAGAGGTCCGGGTTGCCTGTAATGTGGGAGGTGAGCAGAAATGCCAGAGGAGTCAGGCACTTGGAATGGGAGGGGTGAGATAAAGCCCATGGGGCAGTCCTGGAAGGAGCAGGAGGCAGTGTGGGAGGCTTTGCTGCCATGCCAGGGGCAGGGGAATTGTGGAGGGCTCCAGTTTTCAGCTTGGAGGTGGAATTGCAAACCTCAATACTTTCTGCCTTCTTCAGGCCCAAAAAAGTTTATCTTTTTTTCTGAAACCCACATTTTAGTGTGAACAGGACACAAAAAAGAGATTAATTTGTGTTAAATGAAAAAAAGGAAGCAGAAGCAAAGAAGTGTGCTGATGTGTCTGAAATATGGTATGAAATGAATGATCAGTTTCTGTTTGGAGTTACAGCTGCGTAAAGGCAGTATCATTGCACTGCGGTTGATGAGGTTTACAAGATTTCTCTGCCATGGATGATATTACACCCCTGAGAAGCCAAAAAGGAAGCTGTGAATCTTGGCCACTTTTAGAATCACAAATCAGTATATGGGGGGAGGAAATTTGGGCTCTGATTAAAACCAGAGAATTATAGAGCCTTTGGGAGCGGGGATTTGTACAAAGCAATAGGCAGCTACTCAATATGCTGGTGACCCAGACATACAGGTGTGACAGGATGCTTTTGAAATGGGAGCACTGCCAGCAAGCTGTGGTGCTTTCTGAAAGGGTGTAGGAAAATGCTGATAGTGAGCAGAAGCAGAGAAGTGTAAGGTTTTCAAGGTTTTCACCTTGTGTGGAGGAAGCACTATCACACTCCCTCCTGTAGTAGGTGTTAGCGTGGTGTAGCCACTGGGGAAATGATGGGGGCAACCAGGACACAACCAGGAGAGCCAACCTCTGGCCATACTTCTGTACCTAGATGGTGGTATGACTCTCGTTTCAGAGCCTGTTAAATGCATGAGGGTCTTTGGAGACATGTATCTTCATCCACATGTCCTTCTGTTAAATATAGACATCCTATTTGCCTGTGTTAAGTGCTTTGAGATCTGCTGGACTCTTAAGCTCTGGGTAATGATTCCTGCCAACTTCTCTGTGGGATATGAAAGAGGATTATTCACAGACTGTGTGATCACTCTGCTCATGCCATCACTGGGAGGATCTGGACAACCATACCTGACAAACCGAGCACTAGGCACTGATGTAAAGATCACAGAGGGTGATGTACTTTGTCTGGACAAATGACTGTTGTTTCCAGGAAGATATAAAAGGGTTGCTGGCAGTTATGAAATAAATAACTATGAGTTGTGATATCAGGAGGACTGAGAGGATGCCTGCACAATTATTTTCTCTCTTTTGTTTCACCCCTTCCCCTCACATTTAATAAATAGTGGCTAGGGAGAGCTTAAGCAATGCCTCCAGCCTCTGCACTGTGCAGGTCAGATACAGGGTTAGTGGAATCAGCAGAGGCTTCATTAAATTCCCCCCTGAAGATCAATCTGTTAACAGCAGTAACTCCAGCTGTGCTGGTTAGCCATAGGCCAGGTGGGAATTTCTGGCCACAGATGGAAAAGTGAGCTTGGGAAGAGCTGGGCCATTGTTCCTAGCAGAGATACAAGCACATATGCTTATTGTGCCTGTAACTGGATGTGAACTCCCTTCTTGAATTCTTGCTGATTTAGAAGAAAAAAAGCCCCTCTTCAACCTGTCCTTGGTTAACAAGATGAAAACATGTCTTGCCAGCTGATTTAGCTCTCGCATAGGGTTGAGGGTGAGCAGGCAGTCATGTTCTCTGTTTCAAGGTCTTGATGCTGCCCTGTGAAGCCCAATGAGTACTATGGGCAGCTGCAGAGCCAGGAGAACCACAGGTCTGGGACACAGAGCCCAGCACCATCCCTGCAGGACAGACAGGCAGGAGAAAAATCAATAGCACTGAAACTGGGAGAGGATGGCTTGTGCCAGGCACCAAGAGAGTGGCACAACTGGCGGCCAGGCTCCTTCCTTCTCATCATGGGTATGGTACAGGAGTCTGTAATGCTGCAAATGGACACTGAGGCAGTGAAACCTGGTCTACACTGTGTGTCCATGCGTGCAAAGAACACAGGTGGGGTAAACCCTGCAGGATGTTGCTGTGCCAGAACAAAGAGGTGGAAGGAGAGACCTGAGGATTGGTACCCTGCCTCAGCTACTCACTTCTACGGTGAAGCCAAGTCATTCCTGTCTGCACCTACCTAGTGTTTACATGTGCAGGTGCCCACGTGTGCATGTGCCCAATGATGGCAAAGGCAGAAGGACTTTACTTTGAAGCACACTATTGAGGCACAGTCTTGGGTGCTTTGCTAGAAGGAACCATAGTTGAGTGGTTCACACCGAACTGTGCCTGTCTCGAGGGTGCTCATGGTTCAAAGTTAGGCCTTTCCTGAGGTTGGATCCAATGCATATGGGGCTGAGCTGGAGATAAGGTCCCCACAGCATGTGTGTAGACTGGCATGGCACATCAGGGCTCTTGTTTAGCCAGGTAAACCCAGTTCTGGGCTCAGAAACCTCCAGCACAGACATGCAGGTGCTCATTCCCCACTCTCATACCCATCTGTGCTGTAGTGACCACATACCCAGTGCTTTTTTAATACTTCCCATTTTTGCAACTACGGTTTGATTTCTCAGGCAGGGCTGACCTTGCTGGGGACTATGGGGACTATGACCACCCTGAGAAGGTCCAGATACTATTTAGGAAGGGCACCTGGATCCAGAGCTCCAGGAGGATGCTGTGCTTATGTAGTTGGCAAGAAAGGATTTGAGCCCTGTCTTTCACTCTTGCATGAAAGCTCTTCCTCTCCTGAAGATGAAGGATGGGGTATCTTAGGCCTGAACAGGAATGACTGAACATTTGCCTGTAATGCTGGCAGCAGGACAGCTCCTTCTCCTTGGCCTGGGTAGAGGAGTGCATTGACTTTCTCATCAAAGTTACATTACATGGAGCAATTATTCTGCATGTAGAGGGAGAGGCTCAGGCATTCCCTTTGGAGCCCTTGATGCTACTCTGTGCTCTGTTAGCACTGTCACCCCGGGGTGATACAGGACAAACCAGCCACAGCTCTATTTAATTTCTCCATTTTATGAGAAAGCACCAAGTGAGGTCCCTAACCTTGGGGCTACAGCTGAAAATGCATTCCTTTTCTCTTCCTCTGCCTGCTGGGGCAGCTCTCTGCAGGGCAGGTTGTGTTTCAGTTTGACTGTCTTCCCTAATGTCTGTAGTGATGAGGCTGCACAAATGTGAGGACTCTAGGGCAGTGCTCAGAGGGATGGAAGCACTGACCGACTCACCAGTTAGCTGCCCAAATTCCTGCACTGAGGGAGGGGAGGATTCCCTTGGAGCAGTGGTCAGGATGGATACTGGACTAAACAGGTTGTTAAATCACTGTCTAAATCTTCCCTCTTGCCTTTTAGGGCATATATGGGGCTTCATGAGGAAGCCAGGGGCAGGACATTGTGTGCTGCGAGGGGAGACATGGCACTCAAGGGCATTCAGGATTGCACCTTCAACTGATTTTCTGCCATCAAGAAACAGGCTTCCAAAATATTAATCCAGATCCTTCTGGCCCTCGAGTCAGTAAAACATGTTGGACCCAGCTTAGCTTCAACCTCATGGCTAGTTGACATACCTGTGCATTGGAGTGTTTTGCTGAAGTGGCAACCAATTAAGCCTTCTTCTAAAATATGTCAGTTTGGCTCAAATTGTAACCTCTGGTTTCAGGGACTTTACTGAGTTGTCAAATGAGGACCTGCCTATACTAAGAGTGCCTCAACTTGTCCATCCCTTCTCTGTGTCAACAAGTGAGTGCCAACATCATTTCCCACACTGTTGGTATCTCTTTCTCTCTGGTAGCACACTAGAGTACATCTTCTTTTCTCTCATTGCAAAGGAGATATTTATTGCTGCCAGACTGCAAGATGGTGAAGTAGCTCATGGCTGCCATGTAAAATGGCTTACAGATCATTGATTGCCACAGATGAGAAGTCAGCAATTACACTATTTACACCACAGTTGTTTTGGTTTACAGCCTAATTCACATTCATTTCCTTATAACAAACTCATGAAAGAAAAAGCACCAGTTCATTGGTGTTACTCATCTGTGTAATTAAACAGTAAATGCCTGATCTGTCAAATAGATAGAGGCTCATTCAGGTTTTGCTTGCAATGAGTTTGCTCAGTGGAAGGGTGGAGGCCTTCAGAACTGGCACAGCTCCATTAAAATCAGCTCTGTTAAAGTGATGGACTTCTAGATAGTTACCCCGGATGCTTTTACAATGGGCAAGAGCAGTTGATTTCAGACAGCAAGGTGTTTGCTTAGGTTTTTGGGCTACATTAGCATCCCAAAATTTTCCAGGTTGAGTAGGCTGAGCATTCCAACCACTTCAGAAATAAAAAGAACCAAGTATGTCCCCCATCTCCAAACCATCTCTTTTTCCTGGGGTGCTGGAGAGCATGGGAGGATGACCTCTTCCTTTCTTAAATCATAACTTGACAGTTTCAAAATGGAGATATCTTGTAACATCTCCTTACCGTCTATATTCTTTGCACTTGGATTGTGCATGGGGAATGAATGATATGGATTACACCAGATGGCACTGCTATTTGATTTTCTGGTTTCTAATTGACTTGCATTTCCTAGCTGCTGCGTGCTCTTTGCTCTTTACAGGGAAACAACACAGTGGAGCCACATGGGCACAGCCCTGCCTCAGATCACCCTGTCTGTGAAACAACCCTGAAGGAGACTGAATCATTCTGTTCTGACCACATATCCCAGGGAGATGCAGCCATGAGGTTCTAACCCTTGCTAGCCTGGCTTGCGGTGGCTGATTTATTAGCGTTGGACAAGCTTTGCCTGCCTATGTTGCATTCCTTTAGGTGGTCTTCAAGGCTCAGTGTCTGCATCCCCAACAGAGGCTGAAATCCCTTTTAAGTAAGGCCTCTTATTCTGCCTCTTCTTAGGTCATTTGGGTGCCAATGAATTCACCACGACCATGCAAGACCACATAATCCCCTTATAATGACCAGCAGTGCTACTTTACTTTGTCTAATCACTGCTGTCTCTGCCTACCTTTTTTTGCACTTCATCCTGTTGCTGCATTTCACCAGACCAAATCTGCTGAAGGGGCACAATCCTACAGGCTACACTGAATAATGTTTGCTCTGGCAGAAGACCAAACTTTCAGTGGAAGATGCTTTGTATAAGCCTTTAAAGGGAAACCTATGGAACAGGCAATGTATATCAGATGCAATGGATGTGCCTTTTGAGGACAACCAGAGCAGAAGCTGTGAGTACTGCAATTTGTATTTGTCCAGAAATGCTAAATGAATATGCACAGAATATGCAGGCCTTTGGAAAATAAGGTTTCCCTCCTAGAATATGAGAACAGGATTATTCCAGGTTTTTCTAAAGCAACTGAAGCGTCAGACTTATTTTGGGGGATTTTTTTTGGGGTTTTTTTTAGAATCAGATATGTACTTCTTTCTCCTTTTATGGTTTTTAGAGAAGTAATAACTTCAGATTGAATGCCTTTCCTTCCTGTGCGGGCAACACTGAGGGCAATGGGTAGTTGACTTGCAATAGGTATGAATCAGATCTGCTCTGTACTCCTGTGAACTTAGAAAGAGGAAGTGAAGCCATTTGAGATGGATCAGTTCTCCCTGAGTTACCCACACACATCCTCCAAACTTCTGGCACCTTGGCATATGTTGCTTACCACGGGTACTGCTGGTGAGTCAGGCAGAGAAATGCAGTGCGCTCCCCCATTTAGGTGCATGTACCCATAGTGCAACAAATATATGTACTTCACTAAGAAGGTGTTTTACATGTATATATCTCTTTACCTTTCTATCAGAACTTGATTGGCAGCAACAAAGCATATGCTCAGCTTTTAGGTTAGATTCCCAATAAAACATTGGCTTGGATGCCCAGCCTGGGAAAACTAAGCTTTCAGTTGCTTGGGGAGATATTTTTCTACTCAGAAATGTAGATTATTTGGGTAAATAAACTGTTTTGCTGAAGACAGAAAAGAAAAAATCTGGTATTTAATCTGTTCTTGCTAATGGCCCCCACTTTGTAGACTTCTCTGTCTCTTTCCTTCTTTGGCACTCCAAACCTCGCAGAGCTGCTGTAGGTGAGGGTGATACATAACCATGAGTGTTTGGGCAATTAATTAATATTCTCCCCTCTGCCTGCAGTAATAACATTTCCCCAGCTTTCTCCCATATCTCCTCTTTGAACAGAAATATTTCCTAAATGTATAGACATTGCAGAAGTCTTTAATTTCCTTTCTTTCTTCTAGAGGCCCACAGAACCTCCTGCCAATTTGTGTCCTTTTTTTGCCAGGAACTTAGGTTTTATCTAACCAGCAGTGTCTGAAGGTTTTAATAAGCTCCAAGGGTAGGCAAAGAATGGTGCTGGGATAAGGCCAATGACCCTTAGGCTTCCTCCAGGGAAGCAGGAAGCCTTTTGAGAGGCAGGGCAAGACTTCACTGGCATTACACTGCAAGAACAGCCTAGTACTCCTTTTCTTGCTGATTTTCCCATAATGACCTAGGCCACTCCATTGTCAAACTGTGAGTCTGAGAGCTTAATTTAGTCTCAAATTCCCTCTCCTCCTGCGGTCTCTTTGTCCCTTTTCAAGCAGCAGCAAAGTCAGGAGGTAACTTGTGAACTGGCTAATCTGGTCAGGTTTTCACTGGCCTGGGAAAGCCCATGTTCATGACCCAGAAGTTACTTCACTGGTTAGTTTCACATCTTGTCCCTAAACTGTGTGAGAAAGGAAATTTTGGGTTTTGCATGGGCAAAGCAACAGTTCCTCCACCTTAGCCTTGTTACAAAGAGATAAATTCCTTTCTGCCATATTTCTTAAAGCCAGACTAATTCCCCGGATATTCAGCCTGAAATGTGTATACAGTGGATAAAACTTCAGCCCAACCAATGGATATTTGAAAAGTTATAGGGAAGAAAACAAAGGTAAGCATAGAGTAACCTTCCTTGAACCAGCCCTACCAAGCTGATCAGTCTATAGCAGTGTTGCTTGATGTTGTTCTGGGTAGGCACCACTGCACTTATGTGATTAGTCTGTGTCTGCAAATCCTACTAAGCACATATTGAAACAGCAGGTATCTTACAACGAGAGGTTTATCTCGGTTCTCAGGCAATCTTTCTTTGGGTTCTTAGCCCCTTTGAGTTAAGATGGGGATAAGTGACAGCAGGAAAATGAGCCACCAGAGTTGTTAAATTTAAATATATCACTTCTCTGCTGTAATTCTTGAGTAGAGGAAACATGAAAAGATGGGTATGACCCTAAGAAAGCACTTCCTTTAAAACTAAGGAAGTAGGTATTAGGAACTTCATAGAGTATACAATCTTTCTGATGATCTCTGTATTGTTATTGCTGTATTGCTCTGTATTGCTGTATATGCTCTGTATTCCTGTTTACTGAAGCTGACTCAGTTCCTACTGAAATCTCCAAAAAGATTCCTGTTGATCTGAGGGGATTTGATCCAAGCTCCACACAGAAAATCAAGCAAAATAGTCCAAGAACCAGCTTGTCACGCACCGTAGTTTTCATCCCACTCTCTGAGAGGTGTCTAAGGCTGTATGTACTCTGTTTTATTTCTCCAGGGTCTTGGACTGCTTGTCCATACTTGCCTTCTCTTGCAGCTTGTCCTGTTCTTCCACAGGAAAAATATGCTAGTTCTGTGCACTGGCATATTTTTCTTGTGGATGCAGAGCTTGTTGGTAAAAGGGAGGGAAGGGCTGGGACATGCCCACATTCAGCTCTGATAGCAAACTGGGAAGTGGCTGCAATTTGACAGCTCCCAGATACCTCAGCTTAGATTTATCACAAAAGTACATAGGCAAGTTGGTTTAGGGACTACACTATTGCTTCTGCCCTGGAATTAAGCCAGCACAGCCATGCTGATCTGTACACCTTAAAAACCAAACAGAGAACTCAGCCAGAAAGCCACCCTGCAGTAGCTCTGCAAAAGAACAGGTCATTACACTTGGTACTGCCAAAACAGGAGAAGACCCAAACTTGGAGCTGTGACAGTTTCACCATCCCCTGGACTCATTAAACCGTAGGAAGAGCATTTTTGGGAAGAAATGCTAGAGTGTAGACAGCAATGACAGGTATTTTGTGGTGATGTTACCTGTAACAGTCCAGGCGTTTATAAGAATAACTAAGTCACCTTCTCTGAAGGAATTCCAGGCAGGTGTGATTTTGTTCAGATTATTCCCAAATAACATTTTGAATGTGTACACCTGAGCAAAAGAGCTTTTTGGTGACTGCATAGAATCATAGAATAGTTAGGGTTGGGAAGGACCTTAAGATCATCTAGTTCCAGCCACCCTGCCATGGGCAGAGACACCTCACACTAAACCATGTCACCCAAGGCTCTGTCCAACCTGGCCTTGAACAGTGTCAGGGATGGGGCATTCACAACTTCCTTGGGCAACCCATTCCAGTGCCTCACCACCCTTACAGTAAAGAACTTCCTTATATCCAGTCTAACCTTCCCCTGTTTAAGTTTGAACCCATTACCCCTTATCCCATCACTACAATTCCTAATGAAGAGTCCCTCCCCAGCATCTTTCTAGGCCCCCTTCAGATACTGGAAGGCTGCTATGAGGTCTCCACGCAGCCTTCTCTTCTCCAGGCTGAACAGCCCCAACTTTCTCAGTCTATCTTCAGCTCCAGTGCCCTGATCATCCTCGTGGCCCTCCTCTGGCATCCTTCTCTGTGACCTGCTCATGCCTCAGTCAAGACCTAGGCCTGGCTTTGTTGCAGCCTCCAGGATACCCATGTCCTGAGGACCTCATACAGAGCTGTCAGAGGAACATGGCAGGGTGATGCCCTGCCAGAAGCAGCAGAGCAGTGCCCTGCTTTTGTGCCCCCACTTGCCAAGTGGATCTCCTTCTTGGCTTCTCCAGCAGAGAAGCATTTCAGGGCAGGGAACTGAACAGGACCAGAACAACGGCCAGGTCATGCTGGCAATAAGATGTAAGGAGGAGGTTCACTTTGCTTCCCTGGCTGCACACTGTAAGTGCTAAGCTGTTGTAAATAGACAATCCTCCTCTGTGACTACCTTGAGGCAGCTGTGCCCACAGGCTAGGAAGACTGATGCTCTGCCTGGTTGGGCACACAAGTCAACAGTTCTGCTGCTGAGCCTGCTCTGGCAGAGTGAAGTGAAACATGAGGTTGCTCAATCCTAACAAGCCTGGGAAATGCAGCCTTAGAAGTGCTGAAGAAGGAAATCTGGGTGTTTCTGTCGTTGGGTAATAGCTGAATGAAGACTTCTTAAGCTGAGACCTTGACTTTGCACCAAAGTTTATCTTAAATCCTTTGTTGCATCAACTCCTGTCCTGGTTTAGCAGTAGCAGTCATTTTTTCTACTGGTGCAGTGCTGTGTTTTGACTTTTGGCCTGGGAATAATACTGATAAAGCCGATGTTTTCAGTTGCTGGTCAGAATGTTTACCCTGACCAAGGACTTTGTGAGTCTCATGCTCTGCCAGGGAGGAGGAGAAGCCAGGAGGAAGCAGGGACAGGACACCTGACCCAAACTAGCCAAAGAGGTATTCCATACCACAGCACGTCATGCCCAGGATGTAGAACTGAGAGTTCCCAGAAGGGCTGGATCATGGCAGGGTGGGGGTGAGGTACCGGTTGGTGAGCGGTTGTATTCTCTTCCCTTGTTATTTCCTTTATCATTATTATTATTGGTGGTAGCAGTAGTGATTTGTGTTATACCTTAGTTATTAAACTGTTCTTATCTCAACCCGTGGGAGTTGCATTCTTTTGATTCTCCTCCCCATCCCTCCAGGAGCGGAGGGAAGAAAGGTGGGGGGGGAAGTGGACTGCGTGGTTCTGATTTACGGCCTGGGCTTAAACCACGACAGTTCTTTTTGGCGCCCAACGTGGGGCACGAAAGGTTGAGATAACAACAGATCTGACCAAGGCACAATGCTGATTTATTTGCTCTCAAAGCTGTTTCTCTTGATGCCACAGTTTCAGTGTGCTGTAGCTTACTTAGAGCCGGTATTTGCTGTGTTAGTGTTTATCAAGTGTGGGCCTTGGGCTAAGGTTCTTGTTTCATTGTATTTTATGGTAATGGCTTGTAACACGGGCGGGCTCCGGCAGCAGGGCGAGATGGACGTGGCCGTGGACTTGTACCTGGCCGTCCTGCTGCTGTTCACTGTCCTGGCCCTCGTCCTCGCGTCCGTCTTTGTGGGGCTGCGGGGAGCTGAGGGGGAGCGGCCCCGGGAGCCGGCGGCGGCCGAAGCGGCCCGGGAGAGCGGCCCCGGGGTCCAAGCGGCGGCGGGAGCGGGGCCGGAGGCCGGCAGGGAGCGGCTGCCAGTGGAAGAAGTGGGGGCGGTCGAGAAGGGAAAGGAGGCGGCTGCCGAGCAGCGGGAGGAGGCTGCGGCGGAGCTGAGCCCCACAGCCGAGCCCAGCCCCACAGAGGCCGAGAGCATTCCTCAGCAGCCGTCTGCCGAGCCCCGTGAGCCTGAGCCGCAGGAGGATGCAGGAGACCCTGCAGCATTTCCCAGCAAGGCAGAGGAGCAAGATCTGGACTCAGAAAAAGAGAAGCTGGTGGTGAGAGAGCCGGCAAGCATAGCAGCATCATTTGAGAGTTCTGAAGGTTTTGAATGGCCTTTGGGTACCCTTGGGACCTGCCTGCTGATTGTGATGGGGATCACCATGTTGGCACACATACATAGTGTGTTTTACCCACGACCATTTTGTTTGATCCCAAGAGTTAAGCAGAGTCAGGTTTGAGTCTTGTCTGGGTTTAGACATTACAGGGGAACCGAGAGGTTTTCCCCAAGGCTGGACAGTCATGAGTGTCACGGTGTGTGGGACAGTATGGGCGAGTATCTAATCCATTGGGCCCCTCCAGTGCTTTGGAAGCGTCGGAGATGGAAGGCAGCTGTATGGAGTCCCCAACGACAAGTTGCAGAGACTGCTGCAGGGAAGGGTGAATTATTTTGAGCCTGATGGGCCCATGACACTTCAGGCCATCAGGGCAGAGATGCAACATAGAGATGGACTCATGATCGAGGGGTGGACTTTGCAATGGGCCTCTCCTGCTCTGAAAGACTGTTACAAGAGATGGAGACCACCATCATGGAGCGAATGGACTCAGCAGCTTTATAGGGATTGGTCTGTGCACTAAGATAAGAGTACACTGAGATGAAAGTGATGGTATATTGAAAATGTGGGATCTGAGCATGACGTGAATGGTATGGAATAAGGGGTGGATACTGTCCTGGGTTCAGCAGTAGCAGTCATTTTTTCTACTGGTGCAGTGCTGTGTTTTGACTTTTGGCCTGGGAATAATACTGATAAAGCCGATGTTTTCAGTTGCTGGTCAGAATGTTTACCCTGACCAAGGACTTTGTGAGTCTCATGCTCTGCCAGGGAGGAGGAGAAGCCAGGAGGAAGCAGGGACAGGACACCTGACCCAAACTAGCCAAAGAGGTATTCCATACCACAGCACGTCATGCCCAGGATGTAGAACTGAGAGTTCCCAGAAGGGCTGGATCACTGCAGGGTGGGGGTGAGGTACCGGTTGGTGAGCGGTTGTATTCTCTTCCCTTGTTATTTCCTTTATCATTATTATTATTGGTGGTAGCAGTAGTGATTTGTGTTATACCTTAGTTACTAAACTGTTCTTATCTCAACCCGTGGGAGTTGCATTCTTTTGATTCTCCTCCCCATCCCTCCAGGAGCGGAGGGAAGAAAGGTGGGGGGGGAAGTGGACTGCGTGGTTCTGATTTACGGCCTGGGCTTAAACCACGACAACTCCTCATTCTTGGCCACAGTTCAGATCCCTGTCCTTGCTACACATTAATATTTTCATACTTCTTAGAAATGCATTATTTTTTTCTTTATTATTTATGTAGTTTGACTAGTTGCCAACATTTCTGCTCCATGTTTGGGACCTCTCTCCTTGTCGTCTCCTATTATAGTGTGATGACAGCATGAATAGTTCTGATGTGAATGTTTCTGCGTATACAAATTCTCTCCAGCTTTTGCAATGCTTCATGTGTGCCAGCATCCAGGGAAAGTGCAAAGCTGGGGTAGCAATTGCTGCCACAGAGTCTGCCTTTGAACAAAGTTTCATGAAGAAGGCTATGGGAGTTGTCTGTGTCTTCCTCTAGTTTATCCAAACATCTGCTAGGAGAATGGGACTTTCCAAAACCAGACAATTATTAATGTAACTCAGGATTTGTATGCATTAGCTGAATTTCAACCCCTTCCTCCAAGTAGTGGGGAAAAATATTTGGGCCGATAATAAGTTATGAATCCAGATGTTTTTAAGGATATGAATGCATAGCCACAGGTTGTAAATCAATCCCCATTTTTTAAAAACATTTTAGAGAAGGGTGCAAATTATTTCAGTAGCTCAGGACTACTGGTCCTAAGATTGTGTCTGAAATTCCAGTTCATCTGTGCTCCAGCTAAGCTTTTGCTTAGAGGAAGCAAGAAGCAGCATCTAATGTTTGTTTTTTCTTTGACCTACTGCTAGTTAACTGAATCATCCCAAGCACCAAGCTAATGTTTTTCCTCCCTAGGAGAACATAATGTTACCAGCAAAAGGAGAGTAGGAAAAAAATTAAAAGGCAGCTTCAGGTGTTTACTCCAAATGTCACACAATGTGTGTCTGAGGCCAGGAGAAAGCATTTCTGAACTGAACAAAACATTCAAAAAGCCAGATGAGCATGATGCTGGATGGTGCTGAACCCCTGCCACCAATGGGATCTAGGAGGGTACAGCTGACCCAACTGATGGCATGTGCATGCAGATAGGCAAAATCAAAAATGTAGGACCTGACTTCCGGTGTATTTTTCAACACTCCCAGGGTAGATATCTGAATTATAGATGCTCAGCAGGCTGGCTCTTTCCATGCAGCAAACAACATGCTCAGAGAGGACAACCTAAGCTCATTTTTACTCTTAGTGAGTACCCAAACAAGTATTCTTTTCCCAGTGGGAACTAACTTTGGGTCAGGACCTGTTGTGTTGCTAAGTTTTTAATTTACTGTCCCGTGGACAGGCAGAGAAACAGGGCAGACTCCTGCTACACTGTTCTGGACAGAGGCTGGCAAACTCATCACAACAATTGCTGCTATCACCTGGTAGATGCCAAAGTATCAAAGAGCATTTCTTTGTCATTCAGTATTTTGGCCTGTTTGCCCTCGTAAGGATATGGGCACCTAATGAAAGGAAATATTTTTGTCCTAGTAGTGTTTTCACGTAAGAGCTCTAACTTTGGGAAGAAGGGTAGAGAGGAAACTATCAAACCATGTTGGGCTACATTAGCAAGAGCAGACGCAGGACAGTTCCTTTTGTGCATGAGATCCAGAGATATTACTGTTACACACAGTTGTACAGACGACCATGCAGTGCAGAGAGGAAACACAGACAGGAAGCCTGGTGACTTCCAATTTGCAGATAGGGCATGTCTGTGGCTTTTGGAGCCTATCACAAGCACGCGCTCCCTTAGAGAATACAGAAGGAAGAGGAAAGAAATTAAATTATTTAAATAAAACAAATGTTTCCTGCATGTCTGTTGTTTACTGCTTCCATGGGCATGGTGCTGGGGCTGCCCGAAAACTTCCAGCAATGCATTTTTTATTTTGCAAAAGAAAGCTGGGTTTGGCACAAAATAGGTGTCTTTTGAATGTCTGCTTTCTGTATAAAGATTTAATTTGGGGTTTTTGGTTGATGAAATGTGTCCATGGGTTTTTTTTGAAGTACTGCCTTCAGGTGTTCTTAAGCTTCATTTTCCAGAAGAAATTTTATCTATATTCAACCTGTTCTCCAGACCACTAGGAGAGGCAGATCAATGACTGCATTTTCACTTGACTGTTACAGTCTGAATCTCTCTTATCAGTGGTTGTATAGTGGTGACCAGAACAGCCCCATCCAGGAGGAGCCACCCCAGTGGGTGCTGGCTGGCAGAGGTGGCATGTTCTGGGAGGTCTCATGCCGCTCAGCTCCTCCACCCTGAGCAGTGTTCAAAGGTGATCCATGTGAGCATGTGTTGGCCCTGCTGTGCTGTACCTGCTTTGAAGAGGGAGGATTTCAGCTCTCAGATGTGTCATTTCTGCCTTGTTTGTGAGCATTTGACTCAGCTAAAAATACTGGAGTGTCATCTCAGAAGTTGTATCTCTGTGGCCACTGTGAATTCAGCTCAGCTGCAGCATCCCAGGAGAGCAGGCTTGTCTGGATTTCTGGTCATATCAGACTGCTAGCAAAGAGTGTGCGTGGTAACTGCAATGAGGGGTGCAGATTACTGTCTCCATTATGCGGGTGTGGAGCAGATGCAACGCTGCTGAGGCTGGTGCAATTATTCACACACAGCTTGGATCAGAATTCAACCCTTGACATTAAACAGCCCCAAATGATTCCCCACCTCTCACCCCCAAACCCCAAAGATTTATTTTAGAATGAGATCATCTCTCTAAATAGTTTTAATGGAAAAACATTTCAAAGTACAATTTCCTGCTACCAGTCTTGCAGTGCAGATACAGTTCAGGAGCATTTCTTCTTTACCAGGTGTCCAGCTGTAATTTGTTTGCTAGCTTGACAATCTACCACCATTCCTGATAGGGACACAAGGGCTTCCCAGTTGCTCAGGCCTCTTGTGTACTGTGATTTGATGATACAGTAAATCCAGATTTAGGGTACCAGAATAAAAATACCAGAATCCTATGCTACAAAGCTTTGATGTTGCATAAACTCCCTCTGCCTGTCCAAGTGTTCACTGAAGACACTGCTGCTGTAGCACTGCATGGACAAGCTTTATGCCACATTGGTTGTAATCCAGGTGCTTTCCCGCAGCTGGAGAAACACCAGCCCAGACTCTGACTTGTGCTTTCTGGCTCACTGTACAGATCAGATATCTCTGTCTGATGCAGATCCGATTTACACTGCCGAGTGCTGGGATGCAGCCCGGCTGCCTGGGGAACTGCTTGAAGAGCTGCAAAGCTGGCCTTGGCTCTGACTTGCCTAAAAACAGGCAGCGCAGCTCCACGCTGTGGGGAAGGAGAGGAAGCAGGCGGGGAGCTACTAGGGAGGATTTCTCCGCTCACTGGCACCCAGCGGCTTCATCCTCTGCTGGGATGCTGAGGGCTGTCTGCCTCCACCCTCAGGTCTCCCCTTGTCCCTCCTGTGGTGCGGGACTGGGAGCCCCTCAGGCTGCTTTGGAAATCTCCCCATAGATGTGCTGCCACTCTTTCTACTTAACATTGTTTAACACTTACAGGCTTGGAAGGCAACAGCAGGTGACTTTGGGAGGATATCAGACATGGGACCAACAAAGCCTCATGGAGGACTTTGCTTTCCATCTTTGAAGGTGTGTTTTTGCCCACAGAGGATATCTGTGGCAAAATTCCCTACACCTCCAATGGGAGCAGCCTTGAGAATGGGTTAATCTTCAACTACTTCACCTGCTGCTGCCAAAACTGCATCTTCCAGGTGACAGGCCCAGCCTTCACAAAGAAGTGTCTCCTTGCCCATGTGGTGCGTAGAAATTTCTAGTACCTGGCTCTCCATTCATTAAAATTCACTAGGGTACTGATAAGGTCCTGGGCATCCCTGGTCCTGAGCATTGCTGGCCCTGGCAAAGGGTCAACTGAGTAGAGGATGAACTCTTTTCTTAGGCACTAACTACTTGTGGCAAGGCCAGTCCACAGTGCAACAAGAAGGGCTAGTGATGAAACCAGGCTGCTTCTGCCAGGGCTGTCAGCATTTTGTCATGGGATGCCTATTATCTGGCTGAAAAAAACAGTTGTATCCTTAACTGTCAAAGCTTCCAGAGTGTACTCCTAAATATCATCAAGTACTCCTAAATATCATCAGCAGTGACAGGAATTCCTGAGAGTTTTCTGTTAGTTGCCTTAGTGGCGGCATCTCTTTTTTTGATCCCAAGTGACAGTCTCAGCTATATCTGTACTTTGATCCTGGTGCTCAAAACAAGGAAAGGAGGCTGTTTTCCTTGCCTCAAAGTTCATGCCAATCTTCAGTATTCATATACAACACTGGGGATACCTTACTTTCCTTTTGCCAAGTCAGGTAAGGTTTCTTTTGTGGTAGGCACTTGGATGGAGGTGTGTTCAGTGCACTATTTAGCTTGCTTGGATCTGTTCAAATGCACAGCTTGTCTGCTGCCTTGATAACTGTGCCATGGCAGGAGACTCTGCCCTGAGCTGCCTTTTGCCATTCATTGTGTTGATCTCATATTTTCTCTTAACATGCCGTGTAGTCAGACGGATACCTGCTGACTGCTCATGTGCTCAAAGACTGGCGTCTTTTAGCAGCTTGAATATGAGGATATTGGGGATGTAGCCTGCTTTGGTTGCATGTTTTTATTCTGTTCATGTTTCTACCATATTAATATTCCATTCAAGGTTTGTTCTCACTTGGATTACAATATTACACAATTTTATTGAAGCTGCTGTAACCAGTATCAATAGCAGTCCTCTTACTTCTTCCTCCCTTCTCAGGCTTGTCATTTTCCAAACCCTGGTGCCATGCAGCATCTGTCTCACAGGCAGCTATATAGCATGTTGTGACCCCTCTCCTGGCCCCTCTCACCCATGGTGATACCTCCAGTTGTCTCACGTGCTGCCAAAGAAGGTACTTGAGTGTCTGAACATCTTGTGTGTAATTTAGAATCTCCTCAGGGGTATTTGGCTCCTGCCAAGCTTTAATTTGGCTTTGTTTAATTGCAGGTTTGGTTTCTTTTCTGTGTGATGCTGAGAAACGCCTAGAAACCCAACCTGCTTACCATCAGTCCTTCTGCCTGTTTACTTTCTGCTTTCTTCTTAATCCATATCACTTCAAATCATAATACCTTTTTTCTTCTGTTTCCTGACATTTTGACATAATGATTTCTCCTGCAGTAATTGCTGTTGATGACCTTGTGCGGCACGTGCCGATATACCCTGCCCTTCACCATGCAGAAGTAAAGCACTTGTGCTTTTTATTTTCTTTCTTTATTTTTTTTTTTTTCCCCACCAGATTTTCCTCCTCTGCTTTGTCCTTTGTCCTCCTCTGCATTTCCTTGTAAATAGCTTCTGGTGCTGTTTTTCCATGTATTTCTGGGCTTTTCCAGGCCTGCTTAGTTTGTGCTTCATGCAGGCTGCCTTTGGAGGGGCTCTTCTTAATTATGTCTGTGCACATCTCCAGCTCTTGGGTGGCAAATGGAGTTTATTTGAGTATTTCTGATCACCGCTTTGGCATCTCGGTATTGTCTCTGCTACCTGTCAAGGACACACTCTTTCCCCTCTGCTGTGAGCCCACAGGCCATGTAAGTCTCTCTGAAACAAGTGACTGAATTTCTCCTGGCTGTGACTCATGGCTCTGCCTCCAGGAGGTCCCAGGAGCCTGTTTTTATGGTACTCTTGTGCAGATGCTGGTTGTGTGCGTGCTGTAGGGGAGCTGCAGTGTGTCCCCCTGCACGTAGCCACTCACAGCTGGCAGCTGCTCCCCCTTATCCTAGATGTCACGCCAAGCAGGGGATATGGCCACAGGCCTCAGGAGAGAGCAGGGCTGGCTGCTGGGTTCTGGCATTGCAGTGCTGGAAGGTGACTGTGAACACAACGGTGGTTGCAGTGTTCCTGACATGTGCAGATCAGAGCTATGGGTGAGCTAGACTCAAATACAGATCCAAACGCCTCTGGTCTCTCTTGGAGGAATGATCGAAGGCTGTGGTATGTTGTGGGCAGAACAGTGCGATGAGACTTTGGCTCAGCTCTGCTACCTTGCTGAGTGCCCTTGGTCTTGTCACTTTCCAGACTGGGATTTCTCTGTCCATTACATGGGGATTTTGTGGCTTTGTGGTATATTTTAAGATCAGCAGACTGACAGCTGTACAAAACATGAGCCTTATTCTTGTATCAGCATGCTTCTTTCAGCAGGGCTAACCCTAAGCTAACCAGTGATCCAGACACTCTTGTGGGTTTATACATAATTTCCTTGCTGACGTAGTGTCACGTACAAATTTTGATTAATGATGATAATGCTCTCTCAACACCTTTCTAACTTTTTAGTGAAAATACTTCTGTGAGGTATTCCTCTCAGCCTTGTTAATGTGTTTAAGGTATTAACAAAGTAATTGATGGAGCAACAACTTCATTCAGCTTAACAGTTTAACAGACTGGCATGGCTGACAAAGAAAACCTGCCTCCTCTGCTGCTACCCACAGGTGGGGGAGTCAGGAAGGCAGAACAGCAGATTAGTAACCACTCCACTGCTGTCTTTTTACTACATCGACATTATATTGGCAAGGAAATTGCACTCTTCCTGCTTTGACATAGTTATGGTGATATATTAGGTATACAGAAGAGCTAATGATGGAATTAAATGGAGTTATAATATATGTTAGATCTCTTTCCCAAGGTCAACTCTGGATGACACAACAAAGATATAATAACAGGAAGGTGTCAGATAGTGATGGGCAGCATGTTGCTGAAGCCTGGATGCTAACATTTTTTAAGGGCATATAAAGAGAAGGAAGAAGATAGGAGCTTTCAAGTTCATGATACCTCACTCTGCTCTTGGTGGAGCCCTGTTTTTAATAGGCAATTTTGCCTGTTGCCACCCTGATGATTAGCTAACTCCCACACCCCTTGCACTAATGTGCTTCGTTAGGAAGCCACTCAGGTGGCACAACTCCAGAGCTAAGCTCTGGGTGCTGCAGACACACATCCTGTGGAACACATCCTGTGTCCCAAAGGATGGAGACCTGGGCTTTTCAGATATTGCTCAGCAACTCAGGAGGCAGTTCAGTTTATATGGCTACATCCCAGTCTCCCCTGTATAACCCAGGGCAAGTAATTTGGGTTGCATTTCAACAGTGACTGGTGATTTTTTATTCTTTCTTTAAGCACCTTCATATTTTATTGTTTAGCTTGGGGCAACTAAACTGGATTCAAGCCAAGGCTGCCAGCCTCACCTCTGCAAGCAGCGCCCTCTCAAGTATCCCAAATATGGGACTCAATTGTCAGTTGCTTCTGAAAAGCCCATCCTTACATCCTCTGCCTCCCAGTTCCCTGTGGTGCAGAGAGATAACAGTGTCCTTTGCCTCCAGGAATGCTGAGGGCATGGACACAGTAAAAGCAGAAGAGCATTCTCAGACTCAAGGGGATAAAAAAAAAAAAAAGTATCTTAAATAGATATATATTTTTTAATTTATTGTGTTTCCGAAGTCTTTGTAATTACTACTGTACAGAAGTCATACAGCTCTGCAGGCTTTGCTCTGCAAGCGGCTGCTACGTCATTCCAGAGGAGCTGCACGCCCTGCGGGGAAATGCTTTGTGAAGTGGTTCTTGAGAGACATCCGTGTGCTTTCTAAGTGATACCAGAAGTTTTATTCACATTTCACCAAGTGACCTTGCCCAGAGCAGCCGCTCGAAAGTCTCATCTCTACAACTCTGCAAATTGTGTGTATGCAGCAGATTTTTGTCTCTGCTATTTTTCAGGTGAGGATGTCCCTTTTTAAGGTGAGGGTGTTAAATTGATCAGTTACCGTTCCCCTTTTGTTTGTAGTTTCTAGACTAAATGGAAACGAGATGGCTTTGCTTTCAATCGGTGAGCAACGGTGTCTGGCTTCTATGCCAATAGCAAAGAGAGGGGATGTATGTTCCCAGGGGAATGTCTGGGATGTTCCATCTCTGTAGGGACTCTGCAGGTGCTGGGAGCTGCTGCTTCTCAGGAAGGAAACATGGTACAAGGCAGCGTCTTGTATTAGGGCACCGAGATCCAGCCTTGGTGGAGTTAGGGCTGGGGAGCACAGGCAGGGGCATAGGAGGGGGCTGTGTGCACGCCCTTGCAGCTGAGCTCTGCTTCTCTTCGTTGAGACCGAGCTGGTCCTGGGCTGCTGGCAAGTGTGAATGAGCCATGCAGCCAACCCGCAGAACGGGTGGGATGGGGGCGTTGCAGATCTGAATGCCAGACCAAACACTATTTCTCTCTTCCTCATCCTCCCGATCTTTCTGTGAGATAAATTAATGTATGGGGTTTTTTTATTCCTGTTAATTTCCAGCCCTTGGAAACGCTTTTGGAAAGCCCTTCCCGGTGGAATGGCGGCTCTCCCTGTCTCCTCTATTGCCTGAAGCTGCGTGTTTAAAACCTCCCGCCCCCTGGCGAAGACGCACTCGGTAGTAGCTTCTTCGTGACAGCAGAGGGAGACGCGAGCCCGGCGATGTCCGGGCTTCGGGTACAGAGGATGGGATAGCGGCGGCTTCGGGAGCCCTCTGCTCGGTGCTGGATCTGAAAAGGCACGGTACGTGCCTGCTCGGTTCCCCTTCTCCACTGGCCACACCGAGGTCGGATGGTCCCCAGCGCTAATGCAAGCATCACAGTATTCGCTTGATAGGGTAGCACATGTTGGACTAATAGCCATTTCTATCTCAAGCACCAGTGATGACCCAGAGAAATAATTTGCCGGTCAATCTGACCCACAGACCACCAGCTGGATGAAATGGGGAGGGGTATGAAGATGTACCTAACTTTTCGGTCATTTGGCGAGGTGAGTAGCTCCGGAGGGGACGCTTCCAGCACCGGAGTGAGAGGAAATAGCAGCATCCAGGGGTCTTGATCCTGAACTGCGAGAGCCACCAAGGGAGCCCCAAGACCTCACCAGGACTTGCTCAGGAGTCGACAGTGCTGCTGACAGAGCCGCTGACTCACAGGGGTGGTGCCAGGAGGGACCTGAGCGCGTAAAACACCACCCTGAGGAGCGTACTGGAGCAAGTTGCCCAAGGAAGTCGTAAATGCTCCATCCCTGGCGGTGTTCAAGGCCAGGTTGGACAGAGCCTTGAGTGGCACTGTCTAGTGTGAGGCGCCCCTGTTCATGGCAGGGGGGCTGGAACTGGATGATCTTAAGGCCCTTTCCAACCCAAACCATTCTATGTTTTCAGCCTTAAACTGCCTTCAAGTCCTCTTTGCCAAGCATAATTTACCTTGGAATTTTATCAGGTGGGGAAATATAATGTTTACAATGTTATATACAATATTGATATTCCCAGTCCAGTGGAATCCAAGTTCTGAAGCAGCACAGATTTCCAGTCTGATATTTCCAGGAGACAATCCCTGCAATGCCACCCCTCCCCCCAAAAAAACACCAATGAAAAAAAAAAAAAGGCATAAATAAAGAAAAAAGAAGAAATAAAAAAGGAAAAATAAGAAGAAAAAAGAAAACAAACCCCCCCCCCCAAAAAAAAAAACAACCCCACAACATTAGGGATCACAGCACAGCCAGCAAAACTTAGAAAGCACAGCCTTGTTGGGCTGGTGTTGGAATCAAGAAAGGAAGAGGTGTCTTGCTGTTCTCTGCATACTCTCCCATCCCCTAAAGAGTGTTTTGCAGACCCTCCAAACCCCCAGCTAGCAAGTGCATGCTGATGCAGGTTGGTGCATTCCCATCCCTTGTCTTTGGAGCATGCTGCTTGTGAGAGGCAGAATGAAGCTAGAACCATTGTCAGCCCCCATGAAATCCCGGATGAATGTGAGCTCTCTGTGGTAATGGAGTTTGTAACTTTAAATGGCTCAGTAATGCTGCAGCTTTTCTATATCATACTCCATAATATATAAATTCTTTTACAGACCGACATGGAATTTCTTTGACATCTCCTCGAATTGCATTGTTTTAAGATACTTTCAAATTTTTATTGGCAACCCAGTTTGTAATAGAGGGAATCCATATAGCATCAGTACTGCTTGCTAGGAGAGCCTGGTAGCTGTGAAATATAAACCAGCAAGGTCTTGGACTATTGCTTAATATTAACAGTAGAATTCAGGTAGCGTGAGACAGAAATTGTGCTACTAACAAGTGTTGCCAACCATCACTGCCTTGATGAAATGGGATGGAAAAATCAGAAAATAGAGCTGTATCTGGATCTACACAGCTCCTGAGCACAGCAGCGCAGAGAGAGGAGCTGGCTGTGCCAGGCAGCAGCCTCATGATTAAAATAAACAGTTCTGTGCTCCTCATGTGCTGTAATGCTAACACTACTGTGGTGAGCCTCCCAGGCCAGGAGACATCAATCCTCTTCAACTACAGAGACAAAAGGCAAGTGTTTCTAAGAAAATGTGGATAGTTTGCTGAAGTTTTTAGAGACTCCTCTTCTTCTAGGCTAAGAAAGGAGTGAGTGCTGTCAGTGCTTTGGGGATTGCTGTGGGTGTAAGTCAGCACCCCTCAATTTATTTCCATTTCCTTAGGAGCAGGGATATAGGTAAGGCATCATTTTAGCTGCTGGGATTTTGATCTCTGCAGGCTCTTTGAATGGCTGACTGTGGGTTTTAATATCCACTTCAGAAGATGTGCAAAATCAACTCTAAAAGCTTGCCAACACCCTTTCTTAATGGCACCCCCACCCCCATCTCTCCTGTTTAATGTCCTACCCTGTGGTGCTTTTTGATTGTTAGGCAGCCTACACAGCCAGTTTAAACTAGAAGAATCTGTTTCTTAACAATTCATAACCCCTAATTATTAGGGTCTTAAGGTCACACAAGTGTTCATTCATAAGGTAGCTCTTTGGAGTGCAGGAGGTGACTACTCAGAAATTACTGCTTTTAGCTTGGAAATTTAGCTCAAAAAGAACAGCAGAGAGATGCTTAAAGGGGCCAGTTCTTGAAGTGGGACAGCTGGGGAAGTTTAAGATGTGTCTAGCCTCTCTGCTTCCTATAATCTTAAAAGGGCTGAGATGCATTCACTACCCTTCTCTGGCTGCCTTAACCGTCATGGTCCACAGCCAGATATCCATGCAAAGGGAAGCCAAATCTGCTGGCTTTCAGTACCCAAAGGGTTTATCTTCCCCACTTTGGTGCATCTCAGATCCTAAGGTTTCCTCATATCCCAGCCCTGCAGAGCCAGGCTGCAGCAGTCCTTCAACCCTAAAGCCAACCAGGAGGGAGGCAATACACACACATGTGCAAACAGACTTGTCTCGGATGTCTGGCTCCAGATCTCTTGTCCAAGTCTTTTTTGTGCTGCATCATTATTAAGCCACCCCTGTGTATGTGCCATAGGGTTATTCCTCTCCTCTGCTCCTCATGTGGTCCCAGAACTGTGAGATGATCCCAGCAGTGTCACTGGGGCATTTGTACATCCCTTGCACCACTATTTGTTCCCAAGGACTGTTCTCTAACTGTCTAATTAGTCCCTGCTGTAATCAACTGTGTACCATTTGTTGTTCCCTTTCAGTTGCTATTCGTCCTGTGGGAATAGGCAGCTCCTGAGAGCGATCACACATCAGAGCATTACAGGGACCCTGGGGAGAGTGTGACTTGAGCTTTGGTAATGGCCCAGGAAAGGGGGGGGGAGTGGGGGGGTGGGGGGTGGTGTGCAGAGGGGGTGCTTTTTAGCTGGCACTCCTCTCCATCTCTCCAGTGTTCACAGGACCTGTGCATGTACCAGCCATCCCAGTTGCAAGGAGCCAGGCAAAGCATATCAAGAGGTATTTGTCAAAACATGTCTAGCCAGAGACAGCAGGATGATGGAGAGTTGGTTCTCAGGGTCCCTCAACCAGCAGCAGTACTTCCCTGTGTGCAGTGGCTGAGGCTGGGCTGCAGGCACATGTGTGGCACTTGGGATGGTGTGTGCAACCAGGACATCTGTGTGGCCTAGGCAATGGTCTGCTCCCATCAGGAAATGTCTCTGGGATGAGAAGCCCTGGAAATTTTTGATGGTGTGCTAAAAAAATGGATAGCAAAATAACCCCCCTAAGGGAGCTCCTTTGACTATTTTGTTGCTCAGAATTCAGAAGCTTGTGGCAGTTTCAGTCCTTGATTTTTCCTCTATGTTCCAATATGTTGGTACAGATGAAGCACCCACTGACCTTGGGAGTTCAGCTGCAGGGACTCCTTCACTGGCCAGAAGCACAATATAAAGGGTGGCCTTTCTGCTCAGATGCTGCAGAATACTCTCAACTTGTGCCATTACACACCTAAAGAAATGCCAGTTTTCACAGACTGATGGATTTGAACATGTCACCATCGCTAAACACACTGTTTAGAATTTTTAAACGTTTAATTTGTAGTGATGGAGACTAAATTAAGAATTAAAACCGTGCACATCAGTCCCAAGGGAATTCCCCCCTTCCCTCCCACTCCAACTGGAATGAAGAGGAGTTGGAATTATACATGAATTAATGAATAAGTAATAGAATTGCACAAATAAATTTCAGATGTAAGGATTATTTTTTAAAATCATCCACAAGTTAATATTTATTTATGTAACATGCAGAATGCCAGCCAATGCCTGCATAAATATTAATTACTAATTAAACTTTAATACCAAAGCAAAAGCCTTGCATTTGCTAAATGTATGTATTAAAGCCGTCATTATTTGTTTGGAGAATTGGGTTTGTTTGAGAATTCGGTCAAGCAGTGACAAGAATACAATTTCAGAGCAGGGGACACCCTAGGTTAATCCTGCTTTTCACTGTCCTTGCAATTGCTCAGAGGATGAATTAATTTCTTTTTTATTTTCCTCTCATGAGGAGATGATAACAAAATTTAAATAGAGCGCTCTGCAAAACCAGGGCATCACTGTACCCCCAGCTGGGCATCCCAGCAGCATTTTAACAGATTTCCAGTACAAAGAGGAGGAGGGCTTCTTAGCCAGTCAGCGCAGCTCTGCTCGCTGCAGTAGCTGTACTCCTTTAGACCAGCTGATTATCTGGTCTTTGGTTTTGCGTTTATGTGCCTTTTGGCAGCCTGAAGGCTCACCTGCAATTGCTGTTTTTGCAGGCTGCTGTGAGTCATGTTAATGTCTTGGGTATGCAAGTCCATAATGTCCCTCTGTATTGCTTTTGGTTTGTGCTGCTAAACTCCCCTGGGAAGGACGTTTACAGAGATGAGCTTTCCTCCTCCTTAAAGAGAGTGAGGGTGAAAAGCTGGCGAGTCCCTGCAGAGCCATGGCTCAGCTCCAAGTCTTCCCTGTGGCGTCTTGCACCACTTCGCTGGCTGCGCTGGTTGCTGCTTTCTCTGCATGTCATCTTACTGCTCTGGGGCACTTGCGGGGGTTTGTCAATGCCATGGTTAAACCAGGTGCTGTTCCTTGTGATCCAGACTGGCTGGTACTCTCCTGGCTCCCAAACAGCTCTTGCTGGAGCCTTGCTGTGATTTGGCTCCCTTTGGCTCAGGAGAAGGAAGCAGGTGAAGCAGTTCTCACCATCAGGGGCCTGTGACTAAAGGACATGGCCAGTGGTACAGCTGGGAAAGGGGTAATTTTGCTGAGCTGTGATTTCAGCAGCACTTGTGCTTGGGTGGTGTATTATGAAGTGAAATTGCCAAGTGGTGCAGCAAGCATCTAAGGAGTAAATAGATCTAAGATGCTCTAAGAACTGAGTGCACCTTTGGGTAGAATGTGGTTTATAGGTATCTATGAATTTTTGGAGGATTCAAGCAAAAAAGATTGCTCTGGCATTCTGTGTAATTTCATGCAAAGTTGGTGGTACCACCTGCGGTGCATCACTGCTCTGGGAGTCAGGGAGGTCCAGCTGCACTGCGGTTTGAGTTTAGATTTGTGCTTTTCAGCTTTCTTCTTTTAAGCCAGTAATTACAAAATTAAGCTGGTGAGACAAACCCTGAGTAAAGCACATTAGGCTATTTTATGCTTGCAAGGAGTCAGGTTCTGTGTCCTTGTATGGTCGCACTGTGATCCTCCAACCCCAGAGACTATTGTAACTACAGTCTTCGAAGTCAATGAGGTGAAGCCCATTGCTCACTGGGACACACCTGTGTAAGCTTTTGATGGCTCAGGGCTTTAATAAGAATAGGGAACAGGTAAAACATCTAATGCAGTATTTTTTCTTGGGCCTCATTTAATTACAGGGACACTACCAGTTAAAGAATTTAATAAGCAATTTTCTTACCCATTTTGAAATTGATGGTGCATACAAAGACATGAGTTGATTAAAACCAGCAAGGCTTCACCCAAAATTCAGAGATTAGTAATCTGTGAGGTCTGAAAAATAAGTACATAACTCAAGTGTCTATGCAATAGCCCCAGATATCTCCCCATTGAGCTACCCTGGATAATGTGTGCTCTTTGATTCAGTAACAGTGGATGGCCTTTGAGTGTGTCTGTTTTAACTAGAAGGAAGAAGCAGAGACGGAAAATGAATTAAGATGGTTACAAGCACAATAAAATGAAGTGCACAAATTTAAATGTAAACCATTGAAAATGTACCAGAAGTAATAAAGACAAACCAGTGATAGGACTCTGAGTGGGAGCCTTCGCTAATTCTGTACTGCAAAGATATGAAAGAAAATCAGTATTAAAAAAATGGGACCTTTAGCATAGAACCTGTTAAATGGTGTATGCAACAATTTAAAAGAAATAAGTTGGAAGTTAGAAGTGCAGCACAGAAACATCTGGATAATTGACATTTAAAGAATTAACGTAAAATTATTTCAAGATAGCAATGAAAGTAGTCAAGCACTATTCTAATGCTCATGTAGCATTTTACAGTGCACCCTCAACCTTGAATGCATCTGCTTAATGAGTAGCCTTGTTTCCTAGTTCTGTATAGGCAATATAAGCATTCAGTAATATGTGGACCAGCCTGTATAGATCAGACTTTTTTTCTTTATCCTTGGCCTCAATATTAAGCAATGAAATGGCAGGCCAACACAGAGATTGCTTTGTCTCTGCTGTTCCTGATATTATGGGGAAAACTCTGGGTGGACACAGAATTAAATCAGCATTACTATAGTAAGCCATCACTGCTTTTGAGAATGTCTTTCTCTGTCAGTGGTTGACATAAACAAATAGAAAATGTTACTGTATTGCCATGCATCCTTCATTAATCCAAACCTTTATTTCAGTACGGTGCTCTCCTTTTAATGTGATGTCATGGATTTTAATTAAACAAATACTAATTTAAGCAAAGACAAAGCCTGTCCATTTTTTTTTTTTTTTTTTTAGTTAATTCTCCCTTTTGCATCTAGAGCAGGTAAAAATCAGGAGACAATACCAATGCTGGTGTGCACAGATCATGCGATTTCTGTGGCTTAATGACTGTGCAGTGATATTGAGTTGGGTTTTGTATTTCACAGGCAGTTTTGGACTGGCACAGCCCAACACCAGACTGAGTGCTAAGGACTTTTAAATATGCAGTAAAGTGAACGTACTTTAGTGCAGGGAAGTGTTAACACTGAAACGGATGCCTGTGCAGCCAGGCCAGCTGTGAGCTGGTGTTCGCAGAATCAGGGCCTTCATCACTCAGACAGGCGTACACAGGAGTGATTGTCTTTGGCTGACACAGGCTGTCCACAGAGCAGGGTATGGGAACATCTTTTAACTGCTTTGATCAGTGCAAAAGAGGTTTTGTCCCTCACTCAGCTAAAGATCCTCAGGTGGCTCTAGCTTAACATACATCAGATCTTCTCTCTAATAAAATATACACCATACACCTAAATCTTGTCCCATAATTGCTCAGCTGGCTTTTTTGTTGCATAGAGGTGCAGGCAGCATAACATCTGAGCAAGGATACCAGTGAGCTATGTCCTGATGTTTGGGATTCAGACTGCTTACAAACTGCGGCACTTCTCAAGGACTTTTTTGCACAGGCTTCATGTTCCCAGGGTTATCTTCAGAATTAGTGGGATGTTACTAAACAAGATACAAGATTTTTTAATTATTATTACAGATCTGTGGAACAAGGCTGATAACTGATGTGCTTGATACGAGCACCAAGTCATGCCTAAACCAGAGTCACTCTCCTCACGTGGGCTGTCTGGCTTTTCCATAGACTCAGACGTCAGCCTTGCATTTAGGGCATATTGCTTCTCTTGCCTTTGTTTGATCTCTTATTTTTCATGACACTTGTAGGAACTTGCATATTCTGGAGATCTTACCACTCTATGAAATATAGACTTGGCCCCAGGGTTTAGAGTCTACCTGGAGAAAACCTAAACACACTGACAGGATTGCCACCTTCTCGTTCCTTTGAGAAACCATCCTAAAACGGAAGCCAGGAGCACCATGGTGCCTGGAGGAGTCAGGAACAGTCCCACAGCTTTGCTTATGTGGGTAAGTGAGTCAAAGCCAGGAAAGAGCAACATACCTTCAGCCTGGGTGTGTGCCACTGTGGTAAGTTTGGGCTGCACTGCAAAGCCCTTGCAAAGCCAGGCACAAACCTGGTGCCATGGATGGGGCTGGGAAATTCCGAACAGTGAGCACTGCACTGCATTTTCCAGTTCTTAGAACCAAAATAACATGTTAAAAAATGTTTATACCATTATTTTTGTCTGCTTTCATTTCCCTTTTTGTCCGTGTGTAACTGCTATAAACATCCAGGGCGATTTTTTACCATGTGTGAGATTTTTCTCCCTTTTTTTCACCTTCATAACCACAATTTTTCTAATTATCATTTTCAAAATAATATGGATTTCTCCGTCTTAAGTTTTGCTTTCTTTTACTTGAAGGCTGTTTTGATTTTTCTTGTGCTAGCTCTCTGTTTCACAGTTTAGCTGATTTGGGAACTGGGATGTGTTAATTATTCAATGATTTAAATGAAATATCAAAGGAGTTTTTATTGATTTGCATATAAAAGTTATGAAACCCAATATATGGCACAACAGACAAATTAGTAGGCCATAAAAAGCATGAGTGAATTACTGTTTTATTAAAGCTTTAAGATAACATGCTGTATTATGTGAAAAGAAAGGTCAAAAGGAAAAAAAAACAGGAAAATTTAAATGTGTGCACATTAATGGACTGGGGAACGTGGCTTTACTAATAACTTCTGTGCATAAAAATTTATAGTTTTCAACACAGCAATCATTTCTTTTACCCTGTTGGGTATTTTAAATGTGCTCCTGTGTATATAATATTAATTTAGCCATAAAATAAAAGGCAGTAATTCAGACAGTAGCCCATGTGAGCAATTAAATTCGAAGTACTGTGTGAAGTATTTGTGGTTATGATTCCTCACAGTTCTGGGTAAGACGCAAACAAACCACTCCTGACAAGATTGAAGTGTTTGCTTTCACAGTACCTGCCCATGCTCAGCTCCATGTTCCTGTGTTTTCTTCTCCAGACCTGACACTATCTATGATTAGGTTGTTTTGCTATAAATTATGAATGTGCTTGATGAAAAAAAGCACAAACTGAGGATCTGTGCAACAGCTAGGCTTTTAAAGGGGGATTGTAAGTTCTCTGAGTCTATCTAAAGTAGCTAGTGTTATAGTTCACTTCTTTTTATGCTACATCAGCAAGCTTTGCTGCCTTAGGAAGTGAAAAGATGTTTTTGCTTGTCCTGTTCATTCACTAATGCAGAGCTGAGAGTTAACCAACAGCAAATGGGCTTGACTGTGAAGCCAGTCAGCTGTGTAAAACATTTTTATGTTGCCTCTCTTAAAAGCTTGAAGCAAATAATTCCACGCTCTGCACCAGCAAATTAATACAGAGCAATTAATCAAAATTCATCTCACTTTCTCTGTGCATGTACCCTTGCATTAAGTCTTGGAGTGTTTGGTTGTTCTCGTGTTAAATGTATCTATGCTAAGACTCATCACAAGCACTTCTCAGCAAGAGGATATTAAGCCTGGACGCAGGCTGAATCCTTCAGAGACTTGGCTCAGCACTTGCACCTCAGCTTAATATATATCTGCCAGTGTCCAGTCCTTAATGGTACTGGTGCAAAGACTCAGAAATTCCTTGTAAAACCTTCTCTATGGATTCTCACTATATTAGGATATATCATCATGTAGCATTTCTGAGCCGTATCTCAGCTTTTAATACAAGTGCCTTGGAGACAGACCACCTTCTTCCCCTGCCACCTCTCTGTACAGAGAGTGGTTCCAGGCTCAAATTTGCTGCTGGAAATAGCCCTTGGTATGGGAGTTCACAAGGAAAAAAGGATTTCCGTGGATCCTTTTTTCTGCAACACACACAGCTCAGAGGCCGGACAGCAGTTTCCTCTAAAGCCATGTCTAGATGGAATACACCCATGTGGGGCAGAGGATGTGCATTTACCATAGCTGAGACACAGTAGCAGCTACTTATGCAGCTCCTCAGTTCCGTAGTTCCCCAAAACAACTGTGTGGCACGAATCAAAGACAGACAGTAACACAGTAGAAATTATATCCAAAAAAGTGCAGATGAGGCCCTCAGTGACATGGTTTTGTGGTGGTCTTGGCAGCGCTGGAGTAAAGGTTGGACTTGATGATTTTAAAGGTCTTTTCCAATCTAGTTGATTCTATGATTCTCTTGCCAGTCAGGGGCAATTCAAAAGCAGTTGATGAGTTCAGTGCGTGCTTTGCATGCTTGATCCTTGGTCAAGGCATAGCTGCAGCAAGAAGTTGATAGCAACTGCTTTCTGATGCCTCTGTCTGCTGGCTGTAAAAGAAGAGGTAAGTGGGTTCCTGCAGGTGTCACTATAGGATGGTTAATTGTGACCCTTCTGGCAGACCTCAGAAAAGCCCCAGCCATATGTCAGGGCTGGTGGCTTGACCCAGGTTCCTTCCAGCAGAGCCAGCCAAGCTCGGGCTCCTCTGCAATGCCCCAGGCTCAGCCGGTGAGCCTCTGCTCTGTGCTGCCTGTGGTCTTTGTGGTCAGAGCTTGGACCAGCCTGCATCTGTTATTGTAGCTGTCTTCAGTGTTCCTGCACCTCATTGTTACATTCCAGGACACTGAACAGTCTTGCAGGATATGAGAAATGTCTCCATCCAACCTAAGCCCTCCTGTCAACCAGAAAGAGGAAGAAGAATGATTAAATGTCCATGCCAGTACTCCAGGGACTCCTCAGTCATCAGTCCCTCCAGACAACTGGTCCTGTTTGCTCTGAGACTCCCGTCCTGCAGAGAAACATGGGAGAGCCATTGCCAGCATGCTGAAGGTGGTCTTTGGGCACATTTTTGTTATTTGCTGGTTCCAGTGAGAAACAGATCCCAGCTTGGCTGGGGAAATCAGTGCAGGCCACCCCCATACCTAAACCAAAGGGTTAATTCACTGCCAGGAGAGAAGAGATGTGTGTGCCCAGGCACAGCATCCCCTCCTCTGTGGTGAGTCAGACACCCCAGAGATTCAGTCAGCAGACAGTGAAAGGGAGAGAAGTAGGTCAGAGCAGACAAAGACACTGAAGGAGCCATCTGCCAGATCAGACAAACCAGGGGATGGCAGCAGAGGGGGTATCTGACCTCCTGCATGGTTTATGTGAAGAGTAGTCGGGAGAGCATTCACGATCCGACAGCCTGGTAGAGGGGTGACATTTAGTGACTGGCAGCTGGAAGACCAGGTAGCAGGCTGGGAGGAAGGTGCATGATAGGGCTTTATCTAGTCAAATAGCTGGATAAGACTGCAAAGCAATGGGGAGTCCTTTAATTATGTGCTTGCTGCATCAATTAGTAAAGGCAAAAGCATTGGCCCGTCTACTTTAATTGACAGAGCCAGTGAGGAGGGCATCTAACATGGGTACCCTCAGACTCCCTGGGGGCAAAGCAAGCTCAAATGACTTCAAAGTTACAGGAGTGGAGCTGCATCAAAGCTTGCTGCCTTCATGCCAATGTGTTACTACACTTAAAAGCAGCTCCTGTGGTGGGAACAACTGTGCTCCATGCAGTCCTTGGCCATGAGGTCTGGAAAGGCTTACCTGAAGCTGGGGGACATGCACAGAGTGAAATATGTGGTTCAGAAATCGAGGCTTCAGAGGGAAATGTTAGTCTTTAAAAGGAAAGGCATTTTCCTCTCCCTGGCAATGCTCATGCAAAGTGTAGGTTGTTGTGTCACTGATTTATTTACTTTGCCTCGTTGGCAGGCTTGAGGGAGTCCAAGCATCAGAGGTGTGACTGTGTTTTCCCCTCCCAGCAGGAGCTGGGTGACAGTCTGCCCATCAGACAGAGCTGGCCTGGACACAGCAGTGTGGTCAAGCAGCAAGCCTGGCATCAATGTGTAAATAATCATCAGGACATCATACTAGAAAGGTAACAAGTAGGGGAATATGTCTTTGAGGAGTTCCTGACTACATGGAAAGGTGATTACATCAGTGAGCAAGAAGAAGTTGCTAGCCATGTCTTATGTCCTGTGGAGATGGGGAGATGTGCATCAGCCTGGGAGGTTAGGAGGGAAATAGATGCTTCCTTCATCCCAGGATCATGAAGTTTAACTAGAATTCCTTCTGAAACATTTTGCAGAGTTCAAGTCCACTGGTGATTTCTGCCTCCTCTCTGAAATTCTCACTCTTTCTCTTTGGATAGATTACCATCAAATTATGTTGCTGGAAATTTTCAGCTTATTAAAAATGCTCACTGATAAAGAACAATGAGAAACCTGCATGTCTTCATTAATCAGTGTGCACTTGAAATTATTGATATCCTTAAAGAATCTGTCCACCTATGATCTCATCTGACGGTGGGTTTTGGCAACAGGAACAGTTTGTTTAGATTGTGGGATTTTATTCTCAGCTGTTTGCATACATTATATTTTATAGTACCAGAGCAAAAGGAATGTAAAATGCAACTTTTACTCCTTGAGAAGGCCTTGAGAGGGCTAGTTGCCCACTTCATGTAGATTTAAAATGATGGTGTGCAATGCAGCACAGTAGAGGATGCTCTGAAAACCCATCAACCCAAAAAATGGATCTCTTTAAACAAGAGAGTTAGAATAAAAGTGTATTTTGTAAGTGCTGAGACTTCTAGGAGAGCAAAGAGTAGAAGCAGTGGATGGGAGGCAGCTCGTTTCAGTGGGAGCAGAGTGAGGCTGGTGCTAGCTGCTCTGCAAAATCCTTACCAAAGAAAATGGGAACCTCAACATACCTCCTGCAGCAGGGTTTCTTCTGTAGAGATGCTTCTGTAAAAGATAGGAAACAACAGGTTTGATGAAGGATGCTGTATTTACAGCTCCAGAAGTGGATGTTCACTGGGTGGGTTGTTGCGACCCTCCATTCAGCCTGTTCACTCTGTATTCCCCAGTGCAGGATGTGTTACTGACACAGTGGCAATTGACTGGGGCTAAGGGAATCTGTGGTGACTTCTCAACATCTCCATGCACAAAAAAGGAAGACACTGATCTGCAGGGTGCCACAGATACTTCGTAGATGAAAATCTGTTTCCTATCCCCCCTAGGTACTGAGCTTGCTGGTTCGTATAGAAATGAAAACAAAACAAACCCACAAAACCAACTCCTTACAAAGCGAACCCCACCAAAAAACACAAGCCAAAATTTGCCAGTGGTTTTGTTGCATAAACTTTCTAGCTCTGCATAGAGCCAGCTCAATCCATCCCATTGTGTTTGTGTGGCTTGTATGGCTTTTCCTGAAGGCACTCAGCTATTGGGGTGGCAAGCATTCTCTCTGGGGTAGGCTGGAGATAGATCATCTCTGGGAAGGTGGGGAGGGTGGCTGTGGGCTGGGAGTGCAGAAGGGCAGGTCACACAGCTTGCAGCTCTTAGGTAACCACATCACACATTCCCATCTCGCATCTGCATAATCCATCACTTTTAAAGACATTTCCTTATATGGGTTAATATAAAATGTTGTTCATTGTGTCAGCCAGCAGGAGGTTTCATAGGTCCTTTAGGCAACTTAAACAGCAATTAATCACAAAAAGCCTCCACCTTCTTCGTGCTGTTAATGCTGTTGTTAGGTTGCAGGCAGCATAATTTATAGCATTTCCTGATCCTGTTAGCTAGGATGTCTGATTAATTTGGGCTCTGGGATTAAGTCAGCAAAAGAAATTTGACTTCCCCAAGCAAGTGATATATATCATCCACCCGACTGCAGGAGGGACAGAAAGCTATCTTTCTGCCGTTTTTATCGTGTCCCCGACTATAGCCAGAAGGTGGCATTATGTACTCATTTTATTACTGCTGCTGGCAGGGAACTGAATTGGTTTTAAAGCCCAGGACATGGTCAGCTTCTTGATATTGACATAGAAGGGAGAGCACTACCATATATGCTGGAGACCTTTGCCACTGCTTTTCTACGTGGACCACAGTGTGCAAATTGGCACATCTCTCCTTCTTTTTGCTTCCAGATAATTCAGAAAATAATGTATCAGTGACTTAATTACTAGCCAAGGTTTTGCTTTTTATACATTTTTTGTTCTTGATACTCAGGTGCCTTTTTGATGCTGTTGTTCCATTTTGTCCTGCTGCTTACATCTTGCCTGTGCTTCTTGGGGCTAGAGTCTGGGGATAATACAGGTTTTTCAGTTCTTCCCTGCCTTTCATTCTCATAGAGAGCTATTTTTTCATTTTTCTTTTCTTCCTTATGATGGTACCTTTTATCAAGCAGGCAGAAGATGCTTTAGTAGTTCAGGGAATTTGTCAGCTGATGAAACTGTCTTGTCTAAGTGGGTTTCTATGAGTCAATTCGAGACACTCAAGTACACAGATAAAACATGTCTTCATCTGGTAACATAGCATCTGGTCTTGTTACATGGGATCCTTACTCTGTGAGGCCTGTGAATACCCATGCTTCTCTCCATTGGCACAAACAAGGCATGGTCATTCAAAACACCATGCTCCTTTCCCTTTCAGTGCCAGTCACCTTCATTTCTTCATTTTGGGTATCATTGTGTGGTTTTCAGACTGAAGAGCTCTGTTTGCTCCATTTCAGAAGGGTGATAGGAATGGGGGAATCTCATGCAGACCTCAGGCTGCTGCAGCTGATTCAGACTTTTGATTGAAAGCTCAAGAAGAAATCTCTGTCCCATTTGGACCTTCAGCCTGTAAGGAAAGGCATTTCCACACCACAGCTGGAAGTGTGACTGCAGCCTGAACGAACACAGGGGAGATTTGGATCTGAAACTCTCAAGGAGGATGCTATTGAAAGGTGACCATAATCCTATATTCCTGCTCCATTAACCCTGTGAACAGACTTCTGAGAACAGAGTTTTTTAAATCCATCTTGTAAATTATGCTGGTAAAAATGCACTGGGATTTACTTGTGTATAGCATGGAGTTCTGCAAATTAACCCTTTGTGCAAAGACTGCAGTTAGTGTGAAGTGGGCACTTAGACTGCTTGAATTTTGGGCTGGGTTTGTGGAAAGCCAACAGCTGATAGTGCACACCACAAGCTTTGGAATAGCTGAATACAGCTTCTCCTCAGCTGGACCCAGACAGCTGAAAGTTCAGAGCTGATGGGATTAGGCCAGCCCCAGTCTGGAAGCTGTTATATGCACATTAGTGCTGGACTATGACAAAACCATCCACTTTGCTTCCCAGCAGCTGATGATGTTCCATAGCTTCCAGCCTCAAGCTGCATCTACACCTACCTGCTCAGCATGGTGGACCTTAGTACTGTTTCTACCCAAAGGTTTACTCTGCCGTTGAAGAGATCTGTTTTCCAGAAGCTACTAAATACTCTTAAGTTCTTTGTGAAGATATGAGCCTCTGAAAGTAGCTCAATTAGTCACCCAGAAACAGACCCACTTGAAATCATGAAATCTTTTTCAAAACCTTGATCTGAGTCTCTGAAAGGATGACACCTGCATAACTCAGGCAATCCCACCAGACATAGGTAAGTTGAAGCCATGCCTGTGGAGGTGTCTGATGTGTGCAAGCTTTTTGCAGCAATTACATGGCAGACTCACATCTGCTCTGCAAGAGTGAACTGGGTCACCTCCCCACCTTGTGCATCAGCAGCAAAATTGGGAGCTCAGTTCTGATGGCAGGACCTTTATCAGCGGTGATGAACGGCAGAGGGGATTTTCATCTCTTTGATTGATTTTGCAGGGCTGACAGTTAGAAAGATCATATCTTGACTCTCGCGCCAGGAGGTTTGAGTAGGTGAGTCCTTGGGAGGTCTGGGTGAAGTAGCTTTGCTTCTGCAATCCCCAAACCTTAAGCTGTCATAGCTCCTGCATGCCTGAGGATGGGAACTGAGCACAGAGCTAAGCTGGTAGGCTTGGGGAAATCACGTGTGTGTTGTCAGGCGGCAAAGAGAAGCACTGATGATCTCTAGTTATTGCTTTTGTAAAGGAACAGCCCATTTTGCTCACAGAAAGAATCTCTTTTCAGTGAGATGTTAGGGAAAAAGCTGTGATTTACCCATTCTCCCCACCTGGTCCCTAACACCTGCTCTTGAACACCTCTGTCCTCTCTGACCCAGATTGCTTACATAGGACAGTTGCTTGCTTTTACTTCTGTCCGAACCGGTTATTCCTCACTCAGCTCATTCCTTTCTTGCCCTCATGCCCTCTGCAGCCACAGTGAGGGGCTGGCTAGCTCATCTTGAGGTATCTGCCTATGGTCTGTGTCTGAATATTTTTTATTAGGGCAATGCAAAGCTAATGTTGCTCCGCTGTTCAAGAGAAACTAGTTCCTGCCTCCCCTTAGGGCACTGTGATCTTTTTTATGTGCTCTTTATGAGAATAATATATGATATTTCAGCTGGGACCATGAACTCAACAGATGAAGGACCTTTGGAACTTCCACAAACACAGGATATTTTTCTCCCCTTTATGGCAAAAAAAATCATCTTAGCTAGTTTAGAAGCAGTGTAGCATGATGAACAAAAGAAAGGAATATGCCAATTTTTTCCAAGTCCGATAGGATGCTGTAGGCTCCCCATGGGATTTCGGACACTAAGTGGTCTTGTACTTCATTTTTTATTAGACTGGGGAGTCCCAGGCACAAATCCTAAAGAGGGCAGCAGAATCAAAACTAGACCTTTTGCTTATGGCTGGTTGAAACAAGGTGGTGCTGTTAATTGAATGTGCTTTATGTATGAGTGCAGTTCAGTACATACATCCAGAACACGCTTCATATTGTTTGATGATACACAAACCGACTGGGACAATTTACAATGGTGATTTTTCCACTGATGGGTAGATTAATGCTCTCTATTATAGGCATTTAATCAATGCCAGCTCCATAAGTCTCCAAGCAGGCCCCCAAGATAGAAGATTGATTGGTCTGAATGCATCATACATAAACCAGGAATACTTCATAAGAACATAAATGACATTTGTTTCTGAGAGCTCCAAAGACAGCTCTGTGGTAAGGAGTGTTGACAACCTCCTACCAAGGCACTGCCAAGGGATAAATCTTGGGTTTGTTGTGGGGTTTTTGTCTTGGTTGCTGTTTGACTTGTTTTCAAGACAAGAAGATTGAAATGACCTAGAATGAGGAGGAAGATCCTTCTAGCTCTGCACAAGGGCATGGTTATTTGTCTGGAGGACATCCTGGTTATCCCTGTACTGCCTGTGTGGCTTATGGAAATGCTACTACCACAATGTGCTTCCCAGCAAAATTAGCAGATCGTCGCAGAGCTCTGAAATTTGGGCTTGTAGTTACACAGGCGGCCAAAACTCCAAAGATTCCAATTTCCTCACCCCATACCTTTTATTAATGTTATTTCTCTTTTAATTTAGAACATTATAATGACTTGTTGCTTGGCTTAGCTGGGAAGCTAAACCTCATTTCCAAGCCATGGTTTGGGCACCCAGAGGCTGTTGGTGGAAAAGATTTGCTGGGACCTTCTCTTGTAGCAACCACACGGAGCTTGTGAGTTGGTCTCTTGCCATTGCACGAACATGAATGGGATATATTCAGGTTTGTTGGGAGTGGTGATAATTTCTGTATATATCTACTGAAGTGCAGTTTGCTTCTGTTTTTCAGTTCCCTGCTTTTTGAAGTAGACACCTATGTGAGTTGCTTTATTCCACATCTCACGACCCCCAAAGGCTGTAGAACTGGAAAGTGTCTGTACATGCAAGGATAACAGAGACACCCAGGCACCTGAAATGGGCAAAGTTTTAATTCACTTGCTTTTTTTGTCTGTGAAATGTAGGCTTTAATACATCAGCCGCATGTATTTGACTTCTAAAATCAGCATATCAGCTTCTGAAAGTGGCACCTGTTTTTTATATTGGAGCAACCAAATACAAGGTTTGGTGTCTCTTTTGCATCAGTTGTATGTATATTCAATTTTGTAAGAACAGCAGTTTTTATTGACGATGTAGTCAGGCAGGGTCAAATTTGGCTTTTTGGAAAGACCTAAGAGGTTTTGGGACGCAAATCCACCGGTTGTCAGGCATTGGCCGTCTCCATCCAAGAGGTTGTCATGAAGGAGCGTAAATTGGATCTGTAATACAAAAAACATGTCTTTAAAACCAAACTCAGATGTGACTGAAACATCAACCTGTTTGCTAAAGGTGCATTTGAAGCAATATCCCCATGACTCACCAGTGGCAAATCCAAAATCTAAAGCAGTGTGGAAACAGGCAGCACCACAGAACTGTCTCCTTAATGAGCGAAGCACCAATTCACTTTGTCTGCTCATCTGACAGACCCACTTCAACAGGGCCTGCTAAGTTTTAATACTGCTTTTCACAGAGATTAAAACTTTTTATTTAGGATTTTTGTGTTTTAAAGGATTGCACATGATGCCAATTGTCAGGCAAGGCCCAGTTCACCCACCTTAGAAGGAACTTCTGCTTCTCCCTTGGTGTTACCTGTCCGTGAAATGGCATCTGGGCATAGCAGCTACTCACTAATCTGTGAAACCAAGAATGAGAATTGTGTTTAATGGGCCTCTTAAGTAATGCATGTACTCAGGATTTCACACGTTTCTGATTGTGGGCTGCCATGCAGATAATTGTGATTTGCAAAAACGCACAATTGTTATTAGGATTGACTCTTGCTATTATCCATGTTTGTGTGTCATTTATGGTAAAAGCAGGTTTCAAAAAGTAATTAAGGGAAAAGCTTCACAGTTTTGGCCTGCTCTCATTCTTAACCATTGAAGTTAAAATAAGTTATAGCCACCAAATATTATACCCAGGTCTCAGCATAGGATCTGGCTTATTAGAAAACCAGTGTTCGATAGTACAACTGCCCTGGTAAATTCCAAGAGTGTATTTCTGTTAGACTGGGGACAGCAGAAGTCAGTGCTCTCCACACAGCCCTGTATCTGTTTCCCATCCCTGCTCACATGCATCCTCTGATTGCCTGCAGCAGTGGGTCTTCACTGCGAAATAAACCCAGCTGTAGATTTGTGCTAAACACCGCTATCCTTTACAGGCTGAGAGGACACTGGTTTATTAAGCAGAGAGCACAGGAGTGCTGTGGCTTATTGTCCACTCAGGCTAACCAGGACACAATGAAGGGATAGTTTTTTGTACTTATTCCACAGCCTTTAGAGCTTTTATGGAGTCCACACTGGCCACGTGTCCTTCCTGGTTTGACTCATGCAAAGGGGTTCAACTTGGACCTTCTCTGAATCTGCCTATAGAATTGAATCATGGTTCTATGAAAAATGCCCCTTGGGAAGCAAAAGTACCTCCTCATGTGTCACCTTGTGGGAGGTAGCCTTGGTCCAGCTGTGTCCAGCTGCGTGTTCTCAGAGGACATGCTGAAGAGATGCCCAGGTGTAGCTGGCAGCATTTACTCAAAGTTGAAGATTGTCCTTTAGGGTCATATTAGAGACTGGCACTTGCCTTTACACAGATAACAAGAAATTTAATATTTAGGATTATCAGATTTTCCAGCTACTCTGCAGAAACAGCTGTCAGCAAATCTGTGACAGCAGATGTTGGGATGCTATTCAGTGTACTGTGTACAAATCTATTGCTCTGCCCTCCTCAGTTAGACAGTCATTTTTTTCTATCTCAGGAAGAAGCTTTCACAAATAGTGTTGTAAGTTTGTGCAGCAAAGTAGGCCAGGTCCTTTCAGAATAAGGAGCCTTAGGAAGGTGCTCACTTTTCCAGTCAATTGACCTTATTTAAAGAGGTTTGTCAAGACGGTCACCTCATGCTTTGCTTCCCACTGTTATGTGGGCATTGTCTCAAAAGAGCAGGGAAGAAATCTGTGGGAACAGGGACTGTTTGGAGATGACAGCAAAAGCAACACACTGCCTGAGCTACACTCCAATAATCTTCAGCTACCTGGGCATGATCTATCTTTCAGGCAGATGAGTGTAAATTGTGGCATACCCTCCAAATACCATCTCCTTCCTATGTAAGATGCACATTAATGCCTTTGGGTATACATGAAAGGATCCACCAGTCCATCCACAGGGTTAGTTAATGAAATCCAGACTCATGTTGTCCTTTGACATCCCAGCCAGAGCTTTCTAGTGCTCAGCCACTAAAACTCAAACTCAGAAGAACCATCTAAAGTAGTTTGGTTCCACATGCCTCTTTCTCAGCATCAGTGCTGGTTTGAGTAGATCTCCCAGCTCAGACTTTGAAACTTCACAGTATCACAGTATCACAGTATGTTAGAGGTTGGAAGGGACCTCAAAAGATCATCTAGTCCAATCCCCCTGCCAGAGCAGGAACACCTAGATAAGGTTACATAGGAATGTGTCCAGGCGGGTTTTGAATGTCTCCAGAGAAGGAGACTCCACAACCTCCCTGGGCAGCCTGTTCCAGTGTTCTGTCACCCTCACTGAGAAGAAGTTTCTTCTCAAGTTTAAGTGGAACCTCTTGTGTTCCAGTTTATACCCATTACCCCTTGTCCTATCATTGTTTGCCACTGAGAAGAGCCTGGCTCCATCCTCATGACACTCCCCCTTTATATATTTATATACACTAATAAGGTCCCCCCGCAGTCTCCTCTTCTCCAAACTATAGAGACCCAGCTCCCTCAGCCTTTCCTCATAAGGGAGATGCTCCACTCCCTTAATCATCTTTGTCGCCCTGCGCTGAACTCTCTCCAGCAGGTCCCTGTCCTTCTTGAACTGAGGGGCCCAGAACTGGACACAATATTCCAGATGCGGTCTCACCAGGGCAGAGTAGAGGGGAAGGAGGACCTCTCTCGACCTACTGACCACCCCCCTTCTAATACACCCCAGGATGCCATTGGCCTTCTTGGCCACAAGGGCACAGTGTTGGCTCATGGTCATCCTGCCATCCACTAGGACCCCCAGGTCCCTCTCCCCTACACTACTCTCTAACAGGTCGTTCCCCAACCTATACTGGAACCTGGGGTTGTTCCTGCCCAGATGCAGGACTCTACACTTTCCCTTGTTATATTTCATCAAGTTACTCCCTGCCCAACTCTCCAGCCTGTCCAGGTCTCGCTGCATGGCAGCACAGCCTTCTGGCGTGTCAGCCACTCCTCCCAGCTTAGTGTCATCAGCAAACTTGCTGACAGTACACTCAATTCCCTCATCTAAATCGTTGATGAATATATTAAATAATACTGGTCCCAGTACTGACCCTTGAGGCACTCCACCAGATACAGGCCTCCAACTGGACTCCGCCCCATAGACTACAACTCTCTGGCTTCTGTCCTTCAGCCAGTTCGCGGTCCATCTCACTACCTGATCATCCAGGCCACACTTCCTCAATTTAGCTATGAGGATGCTGTGGGAGACTATGTCAAATGCTTTGCTGAAGTCAAGGTAGACCACATCCACTGCTCTGTCATCATCCATCCACAATGTTATTTCCTCATAAAAGGCTATGAGGTTGGTCAAGCATGACTTCCCCTTGGTAAAGCCATGTTGACTGCCCCTCATAACCCTCTTATCCTTGACATGCCTTAAGATGGCATCAAGGATAAGGTGTTCCATCACTTTCCCAGGGATGGAGGTGAGGCTGACCGGTCTATAGTTACCCGGGTCCTCCTTCTTGCCCTTTTTGAAGACTGGAGTGACATTTGCTTTCCTCCAGTCCTCAGGCACCTCTCCCATTTCCCAAGACTTGGTAAAGATGATGGAGAGTGGTCTAGCAATGACTTCCGCCAGTTCCCTCAGCACCCGTGGGTGCATCCCATCTGGACCCATGGATTTATGGATGTCCAGATTGCTCAACTGGTCTCTAACCCATTCCTCATCGACTAAGGCAAACTGCTCCAGTGACCTGACTTCATCTGAGGTCTCAGGGGTACAGGGCTCTTCAGGACTGCCTCCGGCAGAGTAGACAGAGACAAAGAAGGCATTCAATAACTCTGCCATCTCTGTATCTTCTGTCACCAGGGCACCCTTCCCGTTCACCAGTGGGCCAACCTTGCCTCTGGTGTTAGTTTTATCAGCTATGTATTTGAAAAAGCTCTTTCTGCTGTCCTTGACCCCTCTGGCCAGATTTAATTCTAAGGAGGCATTAGCCATCCTAGCTGCCTTCCTACATCCTCTAGCAGCAGCCTTATATTCCTCCCGAGTGGCCAGCCCCTCCTTCCATGACCTATAAACTCTCCTCTTCCACTTGAGCATACCCAGCAGTTCCTTATTTAGCCACGCAGGTCTCCTGGCCCTCTTCCTTGACTTCCTACGTGTCAGGATGCTCTGCTCTTGAGCTTGGAATAAGCAATTCTTAAATGTCAACCAACTATCTTGGGCCCCTTTACCTTCAAGCAGCCTTGCCCATGGGATTTCCCCTAGCAATTGCTTGAAAAGGCCAAAGTTTGCCCTGCTAAAGTCCAGGGCTGCAATTCTACTTGCTATTCTACTGGTCCTACCACACAAGATCCTGAATTCCACCATCTCGTGGTCACTGCAACCAAGGCAGCCCTCAACCTTTACTGCTTCTACCAGACCTTCCTTGTTAGTGAGGATGAGATCCAGCAGTGCTCCTCTCCTGGTTGGCTCATCCACCATTTGCATGAGGAAGTTATCATCCATACACTGGAGGAACCTCCTGGACTGTGGCTGGGTTGCTGAGTAGTCCTTCCAGCAAACATCAGGGAAATTAAAATCCCCCACGACGACCACGTCCTGTGACTGTGAGGCCGCTCTCAGCTGCCTGTAGAAGGCCTCATCAACTTCCTCACCCTGATCTGGTGGCCTGTAACAGACACCCACAACAGTATCGCCCCTGCCAGCCTGCCCCTTAATTCTCACCCACAGACTCTCCACTCGCTCGTCCCCTGTCCCTGGACAGAGCTCAGTACAGCTCTCACACATAAAGAGCAACCCCACCACCCCGCCTGGCTGGCCTGTCTTTCCTGAAAAGGACATAGCCCTCCATGAGTATATTCCAGTCATGCGAGCTGTCCCACCACATCTCTGTAATTGCCACCAGATCATAATCTCCTGACTTAACACAGGTCTCCAACTCCTCCTGCTTATTTCCTATGCTGCACGCATTGGTGTATAGGCATTTCAAGGAGGGAGCTGAGCTCACCAATTTCACCCTAGCATTATAGGAGGCCTCCCGGTCTTCATCAATCCTAGAGTGCTGCCCCACTGGGGCAAGCCCAGTTACAACCCCATCCCCCTTCGAATCTAGTTTAAAGCTCTCCAAATGAGCCCTGCTAATTCATGCCCCAGCATCCTTTTGCCTCTGTGAGTTAAACCTTTCCCACGTGCCATCATCCAGACTGGAGCCTTATAAAACCAGCCGTTATCAAAGAACCCAAAGCCCTGCCTAAAGCACCAGTCTCGTAGCCAATTGTTTACGGACTGAATTTTCCCATTCAGTCCCACATCATCACCGGAAGATGGAAGAAGTGAGGAGAAGATCACTTGAGCCCCAGACTCTTTCACTATCCGCCCCAAGGCCCTGTAGTCTTTCTTCATCCCCCACAGACTGCGGGAAGCAGCTTCCCCCCCACCTGTCTGGAAGACCAGCAGCGGGTAGTAGTCTGTCGGGTGCACCAGGTTGGGGAGCACCCTGGTGATATCCCTGATCCGGGCTCCAGGCAGACTACACACTTCCCTATGATGAGGGTCAACTCTGCATATCGCGCCCTCTGTTCCTCTCAGAAGGGAATCGCCTACAACAATGACCTTTCTTTCTTTCTTGTCAGAGGCAGTCTTGAGGCGTGAAGTCGACCGCCTTTTCCTATGTGACCTTGTAGTCTGGCCTTGCACCACAGGCTAACTCTGAAGTCCCCACCTCGAACAGTGTCTTCTCTCTTTATGATCTGGAAACATGTAGAGCTGGTCTTGCTGAGAGAAACTCACTGGCTGAACTCCAGCTGGTGATCTTTGGGACTATATCACGATGATCCTGTGTTTCTCTGTTAGATGAATATAACCCCTGAGTGAATGTGTACATTGGCAAATCCAACACATGATTTCTGCGTGTTTACCTATAACCATGTCATTGGATAGTCTGAATTTCAAAATGTCATAGAGTTTGTACAATCTGGCAAACCTCCTTAGAAATCTCAGATTATTTGTTATCTCTGCAATTCAGGAATAAAATCCAGAACTAGCAAAAAGAAAAAGAATTACGTATTTTTACCCACCTGTGTTATAGGAAACCCAGCCGTTATGGAGCTGAGATTACAGATGTGAAATTAGAAGCAAAAGTGAGTCTGGTTTCCTGGATTTGTCCTGTCTGAAGAAGACTTACAGAAAATAGAAAGAATAAAAAAAGATGCCTGCTGCCTGACTTGTATACCTCAGAGCTGGTCATGCAAGGCTGTTGGTACAATGAACGGAAAGAAGGTATTTAAGGCCATAGTTCATCTCATTCTAAAAGAGATGACATGAACCAGTGATGCCTTGAAAGTAGTTCTGTACCTGTAGAGTCAAGGTGACTTATTCAGATATGAAAGTCACATTGCTGACTTCCTTTGGTAGAAAAATCCTGCCTGTGGTGATGATGCAACTGGGTTTAGAAAAATCCTGTAGGGAAAAACACACACGAAAAAAAAAAAAGAGAAGGAAAGGCTGTATTTATATTGTGCTGTATTTTGTACTCAGTTATTATTAAAGGCAAATGCACATTTTTAAAAGCAACCCAGGTCTCTCAATAGAATAATCTGTGTGAGCTGACAGGAAGGGTATACAAAGCAGTGTTTCATAATGTCTGGTGAGGATGCTGGGTACTTATTGTTTGCTTTTATGTGGAAAGAACTGCCTCTGGAGAGGAAGCAAAGCGCAATAACTATGGTTTCTGAGGAACTGTGTAAGGAAGTTAAACAATAACAGAGTAGAAGATCAACAATTCCAGGTAAACATGCCAATATGTTGATTTTACATGTATGGGAATTTTCATCCTTATATGATTAAACTCCCACAGTTAGTCTGTGATTAGTGTTCTCCTTTCAAACCAAGTTAGAGGTTATCTGCAGTGTCTCAGTGTCTGTGGAAGGGATTGATAAGAATTCCCATGCTATACTAAAAAAAAAAAAAAATATTGCTATGATGACATTCTGGATAGAAAGTTCACTTATTTTCAATTTCCATGTGACAATAGGCCAACATGTCTTTTTTTTGTTTCAGCAACACCTAGGATAAATCTATGCCACAGAGCAAGGCTCTTGCTATCCCAACATGAACTTCTTTGCACATGCTTGTCATGGTAACTACTGCACTTCTGCCAACTCTTGCGGTTTGATCCTACATTCACATTTGCATTGAGGCTAAAAGCTTTTAACTCCACTGAAAAAACCCTCTAGTTTCATCTTTCATGCCTCTTCCTTCTTTGTGGTCATTGTGACCAAACAAACTGGTGATTTCCTGCTTGGTTTCTACCCTGAATCTAGGTTTAGAAAGCTAGTTTTGCTGAGCTATAAACAGATGTTGTTCTGCTAAAGCACAGCTGCTCGTTGTTTATGGTCCTGACAACCTCCTATTTTAGAGATCGTCACTGAGGCGCAATCCCATCTCTCTTTAACATAAGCTGTGAGCCTACAACAAATGACCATCACAACTCGTAAATGCACAGAGTGCTCATAAAATCACAGCTGGATTCATAAATTGGCCATAAGTGGCCCCGAAACTGTTGCAATGTGCTGGTCCGTCTGCCTTCATGAATGTGCTCCCTAACCCTTTCTCTCCCTTGACCAAATGCTGGCCAGGCAATCGCTTCTTTCACACACATGCAGTACTTACACTGAGATTTTTTTGTTTCATTCTGGTAAGCTCACTTGCTTCTCTCTCTTGCATAGAATATGAGATTACCCTGAAGAATTAAAAAAAGGAATTAATTGACATTTTAATTAATTACAACTTTTAATTAATATTCACCAGGGTAACAAGTGTTCTGGAATGCAAAACAGGAGTAATTCCTGAGGAGAAAAGGGAAAGGCCCTGCAGTTTGTGTTCAGGTTAAATGAAGACCTTGTAGCTGAATATATGATTATATCAGTTATCTGCTGATTCCATTCAATGCCTAAAATTTTTGCTCAGTTTTAAACAGCATAGACAGTTCTTTGTTAACAATATCAGGGGCTGTGTGCAGGACTCAGAGGCAGAGTACATGACTGAGTAAAGAGCATGGTCCATAACCTGGACAACTCAATGTCTAAAAGGATGGACATGACAAGTGCCATCTCTTCCTCCTGCTTTTTGCAGCCTGCTTTCTCCATGTGCTGAAGAAACCTGTGTAGGAACACACAGGAGATCTGCAGCCTGTTGATGGCTCTGTGGGACCCAAAGAACTCTCCATAGCCACCCACATCCCATTCATGCAATAAAATACTGAGCAAGGCTGTGATGAAGTGTTACATTGATGTGTTGTATTTTATCTGCATGCTGGGTGTCCCTTGCCTGAATTGCTATAAAAATTATCCTGTAATTTCTCCCAGGCATGAACTGTGGCTCTTTGACATGCCTATGTAAGATGGGTTCCTTTTATTCGCTGATTTACAGGGAGGACAAATTCTCCCTGTATCTAATTGAGTATTACATGTTAGTAATACTTCACTGATTGCAAGAAATAGCCAGTGTTTACAGCTATGTGATCCTGAAGGAAGGGGCAGGGCTCAAATACAGGTCAGATTGTGTGTTTGGTAAAAGAAAGAAACCATTATTTTATTTTTTTTCTCTGAGTTTAAACACTTGTAGTTGTTTGTGGAAAAAGACTAACAGCAGCAGGGAATTCCTTGGGCTGCAAATGACCTGTTGGAACACCAGAGCAGTCCATGACAGAGTCTGAACTGCTCCTTTGGAGACTGTTGTTCAGTTTTGCTCTTTTATTGATGGTGGTGATAGTTTCCAAGCTGCCCATGACTTGTACTAATCCTTTGGTGACCTCCAGGTGGTACAAATCTTTTTTGACAAGAGTTAGGTGTACAGTCGTGCTTTGAAAGTGGTGTGAAGAAAGCTGGAAACCCTTCTTGAGCCTCTCTGCTGATACTGGTTGTGTGATGTTAGTACAGCGACAGAGGAATAGATGAAGTTGGGCTTACCTGTTGGCTAAGCATGACATGTCACGTCATGCCTTGAGGCACAGAAGACTTGTTGACTCCTTCACCAGGAGGAAAATATGAAGTGAAATCACTTTGGAGGTGAATGGGGAAAACAGTCACCAGACCTGATCCTGTGGCCAATCTACCACTTCACAAATCAATAAAACCAACTGACTTCAGGATGAAAATACAGACCCCTCTGTCCATCAGCTATGCAAAATCTTACCCTAAATAACAAAATAATTCACTGCAATCCCATCTTTAGCCATTTAGTGTCTTCTGCTTCTAAATCAAAGTAAAAATCAATGTTAATTTTAAAATATTGCTGGCATTTATCACAGTAATTGTGTTAGCCGTGTAAAACTCCAGATGCCATAAATAGTGTTGATACTATACATTAAATACTCTCAAGGTACATATTACTGATTCTACAAAACACACATGCAGGCAAGGCTGTTCTCCAAGCTCAGCATTTGTTGGGCTCAAGCAGAAGTGTCTTAGCACACAATTGCCTCATCAGATTTCTGAAAATGACTGGTGTTCCTTGTCAAAAGCAATCCATCTTTATCAGTGACTGTATTTTGGAGGAACAAACCTGGGCAAACACGCCCACAAGTGGTAATGTGAAAACATAGAATCATAGAATAGTTAGGGTTGGAAAGGACCTTAAGATCACCTAGTTCCAACCCCACTGCCATGGGCAGGGACACCCCACACTAAACCATGCCACCCAAGGCCTCATCCAACCTGGCCTTGAACACCACCAAGGATGGAGCATTCACAACCTCCCTGGGCAACCCATTCCAGTGCCTCACTACCCTAACAGTAAAGAATTTCTTCCTTATATCCAATCTAAACTTCCCCTGTTTCAGTTTGAACCCGTTACCCCTTGTCCTGTCACTACAGTCCCTGATGAATAGTCCTCTCCCCAGCATCCCTGTAGGCCCCCTTCAGATACTGGAAGGCTGCTAGGAGGTCTCCACGCAGCCTTCTCTTCTCCAGGCCGAACAGCCCAAACTTTCTCAGCCTGTCTTCATACAGGAGGTGCTCCAGTCCCCTGATCATCCTCGTGGCCCTCCTCTGGACTTGTTCCAACAGTTCCATGTCCTTTTTATGTTGAGGACACCAGAAGTGCACACAATGCTCCAAGTGAGGTCTCACGAGAGCAGAGTAGAGGGGCAGGATCACCTCCTTCGACCTGCTGGTCACGCTTCTCTTGATGCAGCCCAGGATACAGTTGGTTTCTGGGCTGTGAGCGCACACTGCTGGCTCATGTTCATTTTCTCATTGACCAACATCCCCAAGTCCTTCTCTGCAGAGCTGCTCTGAATCTCTTCTCTGCCCAACCTGTAGCTGTGCCTGGGATTGCTGCGACCCAGGTGTAGGACCTTGCACTTGTCATGGTTAAACTTCACAAGGTTGGCATCAGCCCACCTCACAAGCGTGTTGAGGTCCCTCTGGATGGCATCCCTTCCCTCCGGCGTATCAACCGAACCACACAGCTTGGTGTCATCGGCAAACTTGCTGAGGGCGCACTCAATCCCACTCTCCATGCCACCGACAAAGATGTTGAACAAGACCGGTCCCAACACCGATCCCTGAGGGACACCACTCGTTTCTGGTCTCCAGCCGGGCATCGAGCCATTGACCACAACTCTTTGGGTGCGGCCATCCAGCCAGTTCTTTATCCACCGAGTGGTCCACCCATCAAATTGATGTCTCTCCAATTTAGAGACAATGCCTCATTAAATTTACATTTTTCAATTAGTAACTTTTAAAGGTGGGAAAAGTTTATCTCAAGGACTTTGAATTTACGTGGTCTTCAGTCTCCAAATTCTCAGTCCCCAAAAATCCAATCTCTTTGAGCTCTTAAAGATATTGTCGGTATATAACCCATAAATAAATTATTCTGAATTACTCATCATCTTAGAGACTGCTCATCTTAATCTACTGCTGTGGACGTCTGTACCCAAAAGCAATGAAAGGTGTCCATGTATGTAGGAAAAAAGTCTTTATCAGACACCCTTCCCTAGTATGGCCAGGCTTGTATAGACAGGTATGGAAAGGTGGATAGGGCAAGTATTTAGGGACATCAGAAATAAGCTAGAAATTGGCGAGACAGAAAACTGAGATACTTGAAATCAGAAACTACATATTGTCTGAGGTTACATGAGTAAAGTGTGACCATTAATGTAATCATCTGATACCAATATAACCTGCAATACTACTGATTATACATACACCTGAGTGGGGTCCACTTTTGTGAACATTAGTAAAGGTAATGTCTCCAAACAAGGTAAGGAGATTTCTGTTTAGATTTGGCTTTGGTGTCTCCTTGCAGACAGCCTTCTCTGTCACCTGGACAATGCAGCTGAGGAAATATTCTCTGGGCTTATTGCTTTCTGGATTGCCTGTTTATAGGAAGAGGCTGTATAAAGCCTGCATGCAGCAGGAGGTGGCTGCATTGTTGGAAGCAGCAATATACATATATAGTGATGTGTATTGCGTAAAATAGACATTTATCACTCCATTGCTTTTTATTAATAGGAGGAAAGATACTGAAAAATAACTCAAGCCAAAGACACAGAATGGAGATAAAGCTGTTTTATAGCATCTCAAGGCATGTGGAAAAATTTTTGCATGGCTTTAACTTATTTGGCACTAAGGAAACTATTTGGTGAGCTGCCAGTAAAACTGTAGAAGAGGAAATACTTGTAAGAATACATCCAAACAAGCACTGAGCTTCCTCCCCATGAAAATCAAGGCCAGATAGAGCACTTGAAATCATTAGGAACATGTGAAAAATGAGCCCATATTGTCACTGGGAATGATTCAGACAACAGTTGGAAATAAAACATATTTGTAGGGACCTAGTAGCTTTCTACCTCCCAGGGAACTGCTCAGAATTTATTTCTTGAGCATACTGACTGGCATAGCTTGGAAAGAGTTCCCAAAATTCAGCTTGTGTGGCCTGAAGGGTGTGCTCTGTCTGTGTCCTGGTTTAGCAGTAGCAGTCATTTTTTCTGCTGGTGCAGCACTGTGGTTTTGACTTTCGGCCTGGGAAAAATACTGATAAAGCTGATGTTTTCAGTCGTGGATCAGAATGTTTACCCTGACCAAAGACTTTGTGAGTCTCATGCTCTGCCAGGGAGGAGGAGAAGCCAGGAGGAAGCAGGGACAGGACACCTGACCCAAACTAGCCAAAGAGGTATTCCATACCACAGCACGTCATGCCCAGGATGTAGAAGGGAGAGTGCCCGGAAGGGCTGGATCATGGCAGGGTGGGGGTGAGGTACCGGTTGGTGAGCGGTTGTATTCTCTTGCTTGTTATTTCCCTTATCATTATTACTATTGGTGGTAGCAGTAGTGATTTGTGTTATACCTTAGTTATTAAACTGTTCTTGTCTCAACCCGTGGGAGTTGCATTCTTTTGATTCTCCTCCCCGTCCCTCCAGGAGCGGAGGGAAGAAAGGTGGGGGGGAAGTGGACTTCGTGGTTCTGATTTACGGCCTGGGCTTAAACCACGACAGTCTGTAATATCATCGTTCTTCCTCATGTTTAGCCCAAGAGAAGATTTCATTGCTCATTAACTTCCGTTCAGGAGACATGGCTGCATGCTCTGACACAACCTTGGTAAGCTTCTGCAATGCAGTGCTTTGAAAAGCTGTATGGCTAACCTGACTTCTTAAAAAGATAACATATTTTCTGCAGAAAACTGCTGCAATTTGATTTCATATGGAAGCATTGGCTTAATGTTAGTATTTTGCATCCTATGACCACAGTGTCATTGTCCTAAGTATATGTACAAATGTTGTTGCTTATAATCTTTATATAGAAAATACTCAGTGGCAGTAAGAATCACAGACAGCCAGCACACTAAAAGGTTTATTGCTGTAGACTTTTTTTGATTTTAACTGAAGCGACTGGCTTTGTCCAGATGATGAACTGACTTTAGAAACAGAAATTAAAAAACTGTATATTTTTACATTATTTAAAACCTTCTTTTACTTTATATTGCATTTCACACCAGAGAATGAAGGGGTTTTTTTTGTTTCCAAAAGTGACAAATGTCAATATACATTCTGCTCTGTTTCCATTTGCTGTAACTAAGAGTCTTTGGTGATCATCTTTTGCAGCCAGCGTTGTTTAAGAACTTGTGGTCATTATGGAAGATAAATGACAGTCCTTGGAGCCCACGGCTGAAGCACACATTAGTCACTAGTAAATGATGTATAAAAAATATTCAGCTTGCAAAAAGATAATGGTGGTTCCTATTTGAAAATGCAGAAAAATGCACATATCTGAAGCACAAGAGTATCTCATCAATATCTCTGTGGGTAGAAAACTAGCCTGTCAAGAAGAAAATGTTGAAGAGATAGAGATATTTATGCACTCACAGCACTGATCATAATGATGTAAAGGACTATTAAAGCAAACTTAAAATATTAGGCACAGCAAGCATACCACTTAATTGTTTTTTCCATGTAACCTAGGAATGCTCTAAAAAAATTCAGCAAGGATTACTCATTCCAGTTACTTGACTCCAGTGATCCTGCCTTTCCCCATTTCACTGTTATCTGTAAATTTAATAGTCATTCTTGTTTTGACCTTTTACTAATGGCAAAGTAAGTCCTTCACTCCCTCCAGTGCTGGAGTTAAGGACTGGGACTTGCAGGGATGGAAACCCAGAGGACAGAAGTCTGTCTTGGTGACTCTGGCATTATCAGGACTGTAGCTGTATCTGCAAGGTGGAATGTGGTCACTTCGTGGCTGCAAAATTCTCTGGCCCTCTTCTCCCAGATAGTGACTCCCAGATGAGACATCACCCCTGAATTACACAGAAAATCTCACTGCTGTCCCAGAAGGTGGAAATTCTGCCGTTTCTTTGGTGTGGATATTAGGTGCAGTTATCCTCTTTCAGGGCTTTGGCCTCCAGGCTCTGGATAGCCCCAGACTTTGCTGAGTGAATCACATTGCAAGACCAGGCTGTTGGGATGTGATTGTTGAAGACCTGTGGTAGAGAAGGCAGCTGACTGCCAAGAGAGTGGCATAAGTTTCTAGACAGTGGCTTAGATCGTTATGGGCCCATTTTCCTTGCCTTTCATTCCTGGCTCCTTTAGCCTACCTAATGAAGGACCTTTTCTGTATGGATTGTCAATAGGGCTGAACTGGCTTGCTGCTGCTGCTGCTGCTGGCAGAGCCAGTCCTACTCCACTTTCCCTACTCCTAGGCTTAGTGCTGTGGCCTTGCCTCCTGCCTTGTGCTAGATCTAGTGTTTCTCTGGCTCTTCATTGAGCCAATTCAACTTGCTCACCTAGAGCGAATTGTAAAGATATAAAGATTTTATATATACATAGATACGTAAATTAACTGGCTTTTTAACCTCCTTAATTTTTTGCCAGTTATGTAAGATCAGCAAGAGATCCTCTGAGGACCAGAGCAAGTGAAGGGAAACAGCAGGAGAACGGAAAGGAGAAGGTGGGAAAAGAAGTGATGGGTTTGAGAGAGCAGGACCACCCCTTCAGAAGGCAGTGAACCATTAAAAGGGCACAGCTGTGCTTTTGAACAGTCATTTAAGTATACAGGTACGACACAGGGAAACATAGCATGAAGCTGGGAGAACCAGCAGGAGGGCAGACAGATTTTGCTATTGCTGTAAAGGGCAATTCAGTACGTACCTGGAAGGCTGGAATTTAGACCTAGAGGGCAAAATCAATAAATTTGGGTAATTTTAATTTTCTTTTTCATTAGTAGCTACAAATTCTGCTGGAAAGAAGAAAAGTGGCAGTGACACCTATTGAGTGTTACAGATGTCAGAGAAAGAAAGATTCTTGTATTTATTCCCTACCAACACATAGAGACAATATAAGCTCCTTCACAGGAGACATTTCTGCATGTGCAATGCTCTCCTTCACTGTGCAGCTACTGAATGATCTCACAGATAAATATGCACCTTTAGTTCCTTCCTGGCACTCTTTGCTTTGGAGAGGGTGGTATGACACCACAACCTAAAGAGTTATATACTTGTTTTTCAGGAAAAACCTGTAAGATGCAAAAGGAAGAATAGATCTATAGATATGGACACCAGTAAATGATATGTGTTGGTCAGTCAGATGCTGCCCAGCTACTTGAAACAGGACCTGGGGTCTTCAGCTGCTCTCAGGTACACTTGAACAGTCTGTTGAAGCTGTCGTGCTGTAGCAGAGGTAACTATCTCTGACTGCTTTTTATTCATCCTTTAAAGAGGCAGTGTTAGATATTTGAAATTTTGTGACTTGGTCCTTTCTCGAACCAATATAGCCCATGAAACTAGAGAGATACTTAGCCGAAAGGGAAGCCTGGAGAATTTGCCTGCCTTCTGCCTTATCCCATGTGGTCTGCACTTGTGGAGATAGAAGGTTAGTTTAATTCCCTCAGCATAACAGAAAACTGGCACTCGTACACTGAAGCAACAAATTGAACCTGCTCACCCTCTGACCTGTTCAGCTCTTCTATAATGAAAAGCAGTCAAATTCAGCATGTTGCAACTTTATTATTAGAAAAGAGAGAGAAATCTTTTTAGCAACACTTTATTTACTTCAGAGGTAACCTTGAGTTGTCAGCTGGAGGGGAATATGTTCTCCCCCTGTATCCACTTCACATTTCCCTTGCTTCCAAGGTTCAAATGCAAGGCAGTTTCTGCTGCTGCAGGAGAAACAATAGTGTGTTGCTGAATGCTTGGTTAAGATATTTATAGGTACACATTTAGAGCCAAAGGCTTTTGCATCTTGCAAACGCTGTAGCATTGTTTTCTGGACACAAAGAACAGTTACATGTTTTCAGTTTGAAATGTTTTTTATTTGAAACAGAGGCACTCAGCGCCATAGAAAGTACAAAATCAAACTCACCCAGAGGCAGCTTGCTGAGCATTCTCCATATGAACTGTACTGCAGGAACAATGAAAGCAAAGCTGCTGCTTTTCTATGGGTGTAAGAAGGGACTTTAGTAAGTCAGTCCCACACGGGGAAATGTAGTTACCTCACAGCTGCTTATTAGAGCAGGTTGGGAAAGCGTACTCACTCTCATTTTATTCTGAAACAGTGTGTAACCAAAGTCTCTGAAGTTTGCATTGAAAACAGGGAAGATGAGGGAGATTCCGGAAATGCAAAGCTCTTGTTCATATATCTTCCTCTGTCTCCTGGATGGGAGGATTTACTGCCACACTGATGGGGAATCTGGGTAGAAACAAGCTTTGATGCTCTTCCTTTGCGTGAAAGCTTTTTGTATTTGTGCTTTGCATCCTATATAAATAGGAAAAGAAATATAAAAAATGGAAAATAGAGCAACAATAAAATAGACTGGAACTCTTCAGCATGGAAAACAGATGACTGACTGATGTCTACCTACCTGGGTTACTCTATATAAAACAAACAAAACCCCCAGTTATGTCAACTGGGAGATATTTTTCATTGAATACATCATTGTGGCTTGAGTAACGTGGTCCGTTCCACAGACAGTTGACTAAAGAGATTAAAAAACTTATTCAACATAAAGCTCAGCCAAGAAAAATTAATGCTGAAATTGTTTTAAATGTTCCATATGTGGAGATGAAGTCCAGCTATGCACTGTTATGGGGAGAATAGAAACACACAGTTAGGCAGGATGATAAGAGAAAGGGAAGCCCAGTAATTTTTAAAGTTTGTGTCTATGGCCAATATGATTTTATGAGACAAATTATCTATTGCACATCTCCACAAGTTGGCCCTTAGCCATTGAGAGCCCTTTTAGCTTATATCTTTTTCCATCCTTCCCCTTTCTTCTCCTTTTATGGAAGAGAAAAACCAAAAAACTCTGAGAAGTTTGGTTACGGAGACAGCACATGGGATGATGGGAGACAGCCCTGTGGTGGAGTAGATTTAATGACCAAGGAAGCACTGTGAAGAGATGTTTTACTGGGGTTTCTGGCCCTTTCCAGTCACAATGAATCTCTGCTGGGGTGGTTGGAAGGGAAGAAAAAACTCCCCTCTAAAGGACCCTGTCCAAGCTTCACTAAATACACTGGGGAAAAGACAAAGTTTATGAACTTAGGCAAATGGCTTAGCCTATAATCATTGGCTGGAAATTCAAAAGTTATAAGGGAGACAGGGGCTTTTGGAAAATTATGTCCTGTAAAATGTTAGAAGTTGAGGCTAATTAGTTACACCTCCCTTTGGAAATGGGTTATTTGTACTTTTGCTCTAGAACTAAAACCAAGGCTAACTTTGGCTTTTGGTGGATGTTTGCCAACAGTGATGAATAGGTTATATACTTGTTTTAGAACATTTCCAGGATTACAGCTTAGAAATAGCAGTGGAGAAAAAAGGCAGGCTTTACTCGAATAAATAAACCCCTGAAGTCCAATTTGTAATTTGAATGAATTATATCAATTAACCAATGTTTTGGAATTTTGCATGCTTGGTTTTGACAGTTTTGGCCTCCAAATTATATCCTACACTGAAGGAGTTATCACTAGATTGAAGACCCTGAGTTACATCAGCAAAGCAGCACTGCTTGCAACACATTTTTGTTAACAACCTCTGTTGCTAAGTCAAACAAAGCAATACAGTTGCAGCCTGACAGGGGAAAGAAAAGCAATGCAAACAGCCTCTGCAGTACACAGGCTATCCATTAAGCACAAACCCAATCTTCTCCCAGTGGTCAGGAATTAACATCACAGCAACAAAATGCAGGGCGTTTTCTTTTCATTCATTCAGATGGCTTCTCACTCAAAGCTCTTTAGATTTCAGGAATCCCATTCCTGCCTGCTTAATTATCCCCTGGCACTGAGCAGGGGTTCTTCTGGGGAGTAGGTAATCCCACTACTGTCTGGGCGTCTAACCACTCCCTCCCTTGCAATGCCTGGGTCACTAGGGGACTGCTTCTTTATAACTAATTCCTTCCCTTGATTAATTTTTAAAAGTATATTGATAACCTGAAAGCCTAAAACACTTCAGTAAAACAAGAAAGAATGTGAAGCTGCTTGAGTTTGAAGTTGCTCTTCCGGTGCACTGGAAGTAGCAGGTGGCAATTCATGTGAGGGAGAGCACCCTTGCAAGGTAGCCCACAGAAAGCAAAAAGAGAGTGAATTAGGCAATCCTAATTATGAAACACCATAAAATATCCCCGGGGGTGGACCTGTTTTATGCTTTCCTATCTCTGAGACCTCTCCTGTCTCCACATTGGGTGTTTGCAGCAGTGGGATGATGGTTCTGAGAGCTGGCATATGCTGGAAGACTGACATCCAGGTTTGTTAGCGGAACTGGCAGCATCCTCCCTGCTCCATGATGATGAGAGTGGAGGTCTTGTCATGGGATAATAAACTATTCATGTGTTTGGGAAAAAACTTATTTCCCTTGCACTTGGGCACTGTGGGTCAGAGCTTGTTCTCAGTGACTGCAGTGCAAATCCCAAATACCTGCTTTGACATTGAGGCATGTCTGTGTATGTGTATGGGAGACTGTTTATACACCAGTGTGAGAGGTATTAGAGAAGGTGACATCTTCTATCAAAACTATTTGGAAGCTGTTGGCTCAGGAGAAGACTGGCTTTAGTGGGCTCTATCTTAAACTGCAGCTGTACTGAGAAAATCGGCTTTAATAATAGCAATATGTCTTTGTATTCCTCTGGTTGCCATATGAGATGCTGTGTGTTCCCAAGTATATGTTTGAGTTTTTTCCTCCCTAACTGCCAGCACTAGAAATTCAATCTCAGGTCTGAGAGCAAACTACACCCTTGCCTTCTCACATATCATCACTAATAATAAAACTCTGAAGATCAAAGTGTGCCCTTCGTGACACCTCTACAACCACTTTATCTTCCCTCTGTATGGTGAAGTCCTGCCAGCATTGTGTCCTGGATGCTTGAGAAAGGGTTGAACCCAGATTACTCTGTGTTGTGTCTTCCCTGACAGAGAAGAAAAGCAAGAGGGAACAATTACTTTCAAAAAGGATGGGATTGGGATGTGATTACATGTAACCTTACTGTTACTAGATGTAATACTGCATTGGTGTTATTCATCTGTTGAGGTGTTGATTTTGCCTTTGCAGAAAAGGTGTGTACTTCAATGCACCTGGACTGACAAATGTCAAAGCCTGACAAGTTTCTTTTAGGTATGCAGAACAGTGGAAACTAACTGTGAAGGCTCTGAGCCATGGCTTTAAACCATGACTTTAAACTCCAGTGACAATCTCTCAGGCTGCAACTCATTCTCTGCTTCTGACATGGCTTTCTTGGTCCAAAATATACCCACTCAGAAAACAGTCTAAAACACCCAAATTATACAGAGTGCTGAAGCAGCTTACAAGTGTTTGACACGACCTGCTCAAATGTAAGCATTCATTGAAACAGGTCCAGTGGGCAGACAGGGCTGTGCTTGCTACAGCAGGGGTTGCAGACCATGATGCCCTGCAGCTCTGATATGTGCTTGGAGAGCCATGCGGCTTGAAAGGATGCACATGCTGCGCTGGCTGTGGGTCTCAGCCCTCATCTTGCTGGCATCAAAGCTGTGCCCAGCCTTGGATGTAAATTTAATCTTGTTGGGAGCTAATGGAGTGAGGAATTTAACACACCTTTTTCCTCTCTGTAGATGAGAGCCATATGGCTCCCAACTCTCACAACGTTCCTTGATCTGAAGATGAATGAGCATTGACATATGTTTTCTGAAGTAATTAAAAATGTGATCATAAACATAGTCTGACTCACTGAAAGTAGAATGTGTTACCAGAGGACCCACCTCCAGCAGCAGGACACTATCTTTCAAGAAAATTAAAGAATGGGAATTAGAAAACTCCTTAGGGATTTGCAAGCCCATTCCAAGTGAGAGTTAGATTGCAGCATTTTAACTCTTTTTTGCATATTTATGCAAGTTAGATTTGATGAGATGCAAGGAAATCTGTTTATACATTGTCACTATGAAGAACCTGTGCAGATTGGCTTTGCTGGAGGCAGCTACTGAAAATTGAAGTGAAACCAGCCCTAAAGAGGCATCTACCTCTGTGGTCCCAAATGCAGGTAAAAGTGCAGCAGTTTGTGTTCAGCATCGAGAAGGAGGGGACTGAGAAGACAAAAGGAGATTTGGTTTGTGTAAACCACGTTAGCCTAAAGCACTCTCAGGGGAGTTTTAATTAAAACATTTTGAGGTGTTTAAATTAAGATATTTTATGGTATGGACAGAAGCAGCTGCTGCAGCTCAGCTGGAGTGAGGTAACTCACGGAGCCAGGGGAACTCAGTTATATATCCGAGCCCTTAAGAAACACCAATTGCTGAACTAGAGCTAAATATCAGGGATGTTTGAGAATTTACCTGGAAAATATCTGAGAACTGGATAGTCCTGAAGACAGAGGAGCAATCTCTAAGGCTGGAGGAAGAGGTTTTATGTGCCTCTTACAAGAGCTGTACTTCACAGACTCCCTCTCCCAGTTCCGGAGAGTAATAAAAGCTATTTGCCATCATTTGTTAGAGTCCTGGCCAGCTCACCCAGGCATATCTGTTCCCTTTCTCCAACATTATTTATTTTAAAATTGCATCCTTTCTGACTCCCCAGTGTGATGGTGATGTGTCTCATCCATTCAATCTGAAAAAATGTAAACCCAACACCTTTCACCGAATTTTTTGCCTTATGTTTTTGGGGGGAAGTTGCCAGAAGCCTTCAAATTTTGAAGTTCTGCCCCCCAACAAAAAACACCATAAAAAGAAAAAAAATTATATCATAGAATAAATGTTAGTAAAATAAACTACAAAAGGCTAATCTGAACACTGATGAAGTGGGTGGGATAGCTAATAATATCAAGTATAGAAGGATTGCATCTCAGAAAATACAATATTGATAAATGTACAAGGGATTTTTGAGGTATCAAAATGACACTTACCAGTTTACGCTCATGAATATTACCAAACAGACATTCTTTAAGTGGTTAAAGGCTCTTGTTACTTATGACTGGGAAATTCTAGACAAGGTATGCTGACTTCTCCAAATTAATGACATATTAATGGGGAAAAAAAAGAAAGAAGCAAACTTTTAAAACCAGGTTAACATCAGTAGAAAAAACCTCTGAAGTTCAAATATATCAATGTTTTGCCTGATGCTCTCTGCTACTTTAAATTATTTTCTGTGTATTTTTGAGAACAGAAGGTTGTTTAAAATTACTTTTCTAGAGAATTTCCCAACATATTGTAGGTCAACAGGAAAACAGAATAAAAGACAAATTTTATATAAATCATTTATTGCAAATACTTTACATTAGAATAACAGAACAGATTTAGATTTTCTGCCCCTCTAGGTCATGATATATTACTGTCTGCAGGTCATTTCCCATTCTTCAGCCTTTCATGTCTCCGTAAAATGCCTTGGAAAGAAAGCGAGTAATAACCAAAGTCCTGATGTCCAGGCACTGTCAAATGGATGGAGAAAAAAATGCTACAAATATAAATGTAAACTCCATACTGCCATGTAATAGTAGGGCATAATTTGCATAAATATTGTTTGCAAAGAGCAATTAGCACTTCATTTACATTCAGTGAAGTAGCAATTTGCACATTTTCAGGAAACAATTTCTTCACCCATATGTGCAAATTCTGTGCACTGCAATTGACACGCTAATAAAAAGATGTTAATAGACCAATTTTTTTTTACTTTATATCGCAGTGGACTGAAATATTGATTCACTCTCCTGAAATATTGATTTGGTGGGCTATTTGTAAAAGCAGAAAAATGCAGGTTTGAATTTTTAAAACTTGCTTTAAAAAAAAAATCAAAATTAATTTCAGACGTCTGCAGCCTTTGTGTTCTTTGAGTGGTATTTTAATGGGTGTTTTTGTTGGAGAAATATAATAAACGTTATTAAAAAACATTAGCAAATTCAGTCTCCTATTCTGCAATAACAATGAGTACATTTGCATATTGCAATATAAAAATAATACAGTCCATTTTCTAGTGTTAATATAGCATTCAATTCTCCATTAAATGCTAATAAAAATACTTCACATTTACATAGCATTTTTTTCTGAATGCATAAACTTCCTAATTAAGAGTCAAATTTTATACTTATTGGGGGTATAGAGTATTTTTTTAAACAACAGAATTTACATAGGAATTGGTCAGCAGAAGAATAGCCCCGTGAGTTCAGCCAGCTATTGTCAATGGACATTTCTGAACTTTACAGCAAGAGAAATTGATGTTAAGTGTATTTTTTTAGATCTCCTTCAGCACTAACAATTGTTCTGTTTGTTGTGTTTCCTTCACAATTTTGTCATTTCTGTCATGAGATGTGCATTGGGGGAAAGCTCAGGATCAGAGATCCCACGGAAGTTGGGTTGCACTGCGGTTGGTAGCTATTGAAGGAGTGGAGAGAAATCTTTTGAGCAGATTATTGACATTTGTAGTGTTGCATTTTTCCATTCTCAGTCCAAGTTCCCTAGAAAGGGTTATTTTTGGAGACTGTTGAGTTGCCCATTCTAAAGAGGGATAGGCATTAGGATTTAGCAGCAGAGGAGGATGCAGACAGACAGGAATTCCCCTGCCAAGCAAGCTGGACACAGTCCACTTCTGCTCTGCAAGCCATGAAGCAACATGTCCTGTCTAGTAGGTTCGGCATCTCTTAGGAGCAGATTCACAGATAAAGGTATTAGCTAAATTTGTCCTTGTCCTATGGCAAGCTCAGAGTGCAGATAGAGTCAAATGGGTCTGTTGCTTTCTGCTTAGAGATGGTGCTATTGTGACATCCAAACATCACAAGTTACTTCTAAAAATCTTGCTCATACTGTGCATTTTAGTAAAAGGCATTATTTATCAATGTTGTTGATCAATCAGAAGGAAAATGAACACCAAATATGACAAGGAACAGCAAACCCTCCACAAAATACCCGTTTTACATGCTTATTAAAGTAATTGTTACAGTAATGAGCTCATATTCCCTGCCTTTTCATCTCTGCCACAAGATAAGGTATCACTATTGTTGCACCCAGGAGTGTGACATCCAGATCTATTTTGATATCTCATTATTGCTGTTGTTGTCTTTTTACTTTGCAAATCACACATCTATATTTCATCTCCTTTGTCAAGTATTCAAAGCTCTGCTTTGATCAATGTAAAATGCATGTGCTCCTGACACAAGGTAAGACCTTTGACTGAATCTACAAAGCAGTTAATTTTGAGCTCACATGTGAATGTCTAATTTGCTAATCATTATATTACTCTATTTTTATTTATCCTTTTTACTTTTCTCTCCCCAACATCCTGCAGAACCTTTGATGCCCTTAGCAATAATGATGCATAATACAGCTGCGTGTCAGCTATGCAGTAACTTCTGGGCACCTCAGGATTTACTCAAGCAGTGGGTGTTATCCTCCCTGTACAGACCTTTAAATACAAAGTCCACCACATCATTTTATAACTGATCCTTGTACATTGCAAAAAAATTATACCCTATAATAAGAAGGCGGATAAATAGTTGAATGTTTAATGTTTCTGAAGCCTCAGCAGGACTACATTTTGCATTACAAGAGATGCTAATAAGAAAGCAATAACAACATGAGACATTTGGGAGTCTTCTGACCTTCAGAAAGCCAAAGGGTTTATTGTTTTCAAAACCAGATAGATCTATTTGATTTTCTGTTGATTACCAATAACTAATGCCAGTGACAGCACTTGATGCATACCTGACATCCATTCACAGGATAAACTGCGGCCAGTCAGTGTGGGTTAGCTTCCAGGTGCTTTTGGCTTGGACTGAAATATGAAAGTGGAGCTCTGCAAAACCACCTGGCTCATACAATTTCATCTGCTGAGTTGAAAACTGCACCAAGCCAGGAATATGATGATGATCTGGGGCTCTTCTTTTTTATCTATTTCCATTTCTTTCTCAGTAGCCTCGAGTACCAGGTCAGACCTCCCACTGGCTGTGATTAGGTTAGTACCAGTGCCTTCAGCTGAGGAGCTGAGCTGAAGAACATTTGTCTCTATTTCACATATGAGCAATGTGACTAATGAGGCCACAATACACTCTGGAGCTATTTGGGGGCCATAGTAATCTCATTTCTCTCTAAGTCTTTGTATCTTGTATTTTATTGGGGCTGGTTGTCTGCTTTCACAGCTACTTGCCCAATATGCATTTTAGTGGTGGGACTTTACTCAGGTTAATGGTCTTTATGGTGCTAAGTACAGGCTGACGTGATTGTGCACTACTACAAGACTGTTGTACGTTATCCTTAATCTATGGCTCCAGGATCAGTTTAAGTCCATTTGCCCCCATTATAGCTGCATTATCCCACTGGGAGTAGAAAAGCCACTTCTTAATGTTTTGGGTTCTTTTTTGCTCATCAGAGGTAAACAGTCACCATGACGTTCCTCCTGTTTCCAGGAATTAAGGATGTGCCTCTCCGTTCTGATTTATTCACTTTTGAGACATAGTTTAATTTTACAAACTGTCTTTCTCCTCAGTCTTTGCATTTATTTTTGGCAGGAGCAGTTGCCTGCGGCATGAGCATTGAAGACTAGCTCAGTGTTAATAGTTGTCAGAGAAAATGAAGAGGCTATTTCTCACATCAGACTTTCACCCTGTATGACAAATGCTAGTTTGAGCAGATTAAAAATCAATGCATGGTACAATATGTCACACATAAAGCAACTCCATGTTATTAATTGGCATGCTACCCATTAGCTGCTTTTAGTATATGTCTGTGTGAGTGGAAAAGAAACTGGTAAAGACAGGTAAGTCGAAACCTCCTTTGGTGTAAAGTAGCGCAGTGTCATTGGAACTAGTTGAGATATGCTGACTTGTAGCACGCAGTTACTTGGACAGGAGCTTGAGATGCTATTCTGTTTTTTTTTAAATGTTATTCAACATCCATTTAATTAGAATGAAGAGCAGAGGTACTCTGTGATATGTCTCCCTCTGCAACCTAAAAACTTTAAAACTACAGTAACTCATTTAAAAACATGCTGTGGTTTACAGGGGGATTTTTTCCCCCCCCTTGCTTTTCATCTCTCTTTGTGGTGGATCCTTGATTGCTGACCTTAAGAATTTCCCAGGGAAATGATTTGATCTTATGGTACAATTTAGTTAGTGAATACACATAAAATGGTTTTACAAAGAAAACCAATACCAGCAAAGGCTGAAGTTCTTTTTCAAGGTCATATTAGGCCTGGGAAATGTTTGAGGGATATTCAAGAAAAAAAACCAGAACATCTATTTCAGAAGGCTCAGAGTTGGAGCAGCATTGTTGAGAGTGCTGGGCACCCCGTACGCCAGGCTCTGGGCATCAGACTGAAAAGAGTCAATTACCAATAAAGGCCTGAGGATAAAACAGTGCAGAGATCTTCTCCCAAATTTCTGCTAGATTTCTGCATGTCATAAGAATTACCCCTGTTGAACACACCTTCCTGCAAGAGGTAGAAACAGAGAAAGGGATGTGGATGACACACTGGACTTTGCTGCTGTGTGGCTGATGGAGCTACAGCCTTGCCTGCTGGTTCTGCTGCATGCCTCTCATGCTACAGAGCAGACAGGGCATCAGAAAGACACGCAGGATAGCCTTATTATCAAGGGAAATAGAGCCTCCCAGTAATTACTCAGACAGAAAAAAACAGTTGAAATAGAGCAGAACACTGCAAAGAAGTTCGTTACATTCATGCCAGATGCTGAATGTCTGTAAGTACAGAAAGCACAAACTGTAAAGTGCATAGTTTTGAACAGATCCAGTGCTGTTCAGATGCACAAGACCTCAGTGATTGCTTGACTTCTGGATCTGGAGATATTGCAGTCTTTGACTGTCACAGGTTAAACCGCAGATGTAAGAAATTGACTTCAGCAAAGCATTTGACATAGTCTCCCACAGCATCCTCATAGCTAAATTGAGGAAGTGTGGTCTGGATGATCAGGTAGTGAGATGGACCGCGAACTGGCTGAAGGACAGAAGCCAGAGAGTTGTAGTCTATGGGGTGGAGTCTAGTTGGAGGCCTGTATCTAGTGGAGTGCCTCAAGGGTCAGTACTGGGACCAGTATTATTTAATATATTCATCAACGATTTAGATGAGGGAATTGAGTGTACTGTCAGCAAGTTTGCTGATGACACTAAGCTGAGAGGAGTGGCTGACACGCCAGAAGGCTGTGCTGCCATCCAGCGAGACCTGGACAGGCTAGAGAGTTGGGCAGGGAGTAACTTGATGAAATATAACAAGGGAAAGTGTAGAGTCCTGCATCTGGGCAGGAACAACCCCAGGTTCCAGTATAGGTTGGGGAACGACCTGTTAGAGAGTAGTGTAGGGGAGAGGGACCTGGGGGTCCTAGTGGATGGCAGGATGACCATGAGCCAACACTGTGCCCTTGTGGCCAAGAAGGCCAATGGCATCCTGGGGTGTATTAGAAGGGGGGTGGTCAGGAGGTCGAGAGAGGTCCTCCTTCCCCTCTACTCTGCCCTGGTGAGACCGCATCTGGAATATTGTGTCCAGTTCTGGGCCCCTCAGTTCAAGAAGGACAGGGACCTGCTGGAGAGAGTCCAGCGCAGGGCAACTAAGATGATTAAGGGAGTGGAGCATCTCCCTTATGAGGAAAGGCTGAGGGAGCTGGGTCTCTATAGTTTGGAGAAGAGGAGACTGCGGGGGGACCTTATTAGTGTATATAAATATATAAAGGGGAAGTGTCATGAGGATGGAGCCAGGCTCTTCTCAATGGCAAACAATGATAAGACAAGGGGTAATGGGTATAAACTGGAACACAAGAGGTTCCACTTAAACTTGAGAAGAAACTTCTTCTCAGTGAGGGTGACAGAACACTGGAACAGGCTGCCCAGGGGGGTTGTGGAGTCTCCTTCTCTGGAGACATTCAAAACCCGCCTGGACACATTCCTGTGTAACCTTATTTAGGTGTTCCTGCTCTGGCAGGGGGATTGGACTAGATGATCTTTTGAGGTCCCTTCCAATCTCTAACATACTGTGATACTGTGATACTGTGATTGATGTAATATGTAATGACCCCATTTAATCTAAAGAGAGGCAGAGTTACATTTGTCCTCAGGCTGGAACTTGATTGCTCGGACTCCGTGGGTTCTTAATTTGCTGATCCCTCGTCTGTCATCTTTTTTCCTATGTTTCATTCCTCTTATTCTTTTAAGCGGTCTCCAGCCCTCCCATGCTTTTCTGACATCTTTTTGGTGCCAGAAGAAAATATTCATTCACTCCTGAAGCTTGTTTTTTTGATGCACTCTTCACCTGTGCAGAACCTGGGATCAGAGCCTTGCTAGAGTTTGTCCTACCCTTGTCATTACATCTGTCCTCCTTAAAAGAGAACAGGAGAGCCAGCTGAGCAGATAATGTGCCTTTTGGAACTATGTCACTGCCAGCTGTTATAGCTCTCACAGGCTGCAAGGTGCTGTGTGGAGTCTGACATGCACTAGTCACTCAGAGCTTAGGGTTAATGATGCTCTGAAAAGATCATGCATCTTTTTTTTTTCCTGTTAATTTATATTTTCACCAAGGCCTGGCCTTCTTCAGTTCAGGATGGGAATAGGTTTGAATTTTTTGTTTTTCTTTGGGTATCAAAATACAGAGGTTATTCTAACTGGACACATTAATGCCATTCAGTTGCTTCCCGGTAACTGCTCCATTGAAGTCTGTCAGCATGGCACCTTCTCCACTCATAACCTTCTCACAGACAAGACAGCTTTCCTAGCAGAATGGAGATACTTAAAAAACAGCCCCACAAAACATCAAGATGTTGCTGGATGAGATGCCCTGAGACATTCGTGACACAATGGTATCTGTGAAGAAATGCAGATATGACAGGTGGCTGACAGGTACTTTGTCTATAATTCCTCTGAACTACTGGCAGGCACCTTCTTAAAGATAGTGATTACCACGAGAAACCTCTCCCAGAAAGTAGTATCTGCAGTAACTATTTTAAAATGGTACGTGGGATGCCTGTATCCCTTCTGTTATTTTCAGAGGACAAATGACACAGGTCAAGACTTGTGGAATAATAATTATGGATTAATATAATAATAAAACAGACTGGAGAGTCTAAATAAAATAGACTCCAGAGCCTGGGGCAAACTGAGTTTTCTAAACTGTTTGGTAAAATGGGCTGAAGCAGCTGTTTGAGCTCAAGTAAATCAGGGAGAAGTTGCCTTTGAGTGACTGAAGGGCTAGCTCAAAAGCAGCCATTTCGACTGGTTTTCTCCACCCAGAATACAAACATATTGCTCCCTGTGTGTCTTTCTTCAGAGATACTGCTGTGACTGCCCCCTCTCAAGAGATAAACAGCACATTACTTGTATCAAGATGGTAGCCACCTTCTAGACATGCAACCATTATTTTTGTCAGACCACAGAAATGGTATGTCCAAGGTAAAACAAATATGTAAGCAAATGAAGTTGTTCACAAAAATGTTTTTCCTGAATAATTAATTCATCAGCAAGATTTCCCATAATAAAACATGTCCTAATGAGCTATCAGGAGGAGAGGAAATTCATCACTTACCTCACAAATATCAACTTGAGAGCACTGTTCGTGTCAGATGGCATAATTAGTGACTTGAGAGGGAGTGTGGAGCAACAAAGCCAAAACCGCAGTCCCCATCAGTCATTCCACATCAGTCCAACTCATACAGTGTTACTTGATCTACAGAGTATTATCCAGGCAGCTAGATAGAGATATGGGGCTGAAGGGAATATGGGCAAATACAGTACATCTGATCTTGATTTATCCAGGTTGGTTTTATGCTTATCACTGAGGGGCAACGGCAGTTGATCGTGTAGCTTGTTTTATTTTGGTGTTTGGTTTTTGTTGTTTTGGTTTTTTTTCCAGAGAAAAAAAATTTACAAACTTGGAACTTCACCCTCCCTGACGCTGAGCAAGCCTCCTTCAATCCCATGTCAGCACATGGGTCTCCATGGGGTTTCTTCCCTGTGGGAGATGGGAACAGAAGTTCCTGTGCAGAAAGCCTGGGCAAGCCCCATCTGAGCTGCAGGCAGGAGTTCTGGGATGTTGTGCTCAAGATGTGGTTGGTCATGGTGGGGCTGCAGTAAGAAGACATCTGAACTGTGCTCCAAGGACAGCCAGTAGCTGATGCTTGGTTTAAAAAAGAATGCAGGATTCTGGCAAGTGCACAGTGATCGTTTTGCGACTGTACCTTCTCCACAATCTGCTCTTCAGGGACTTCCTGACATGAAGGTTACTTCCCAGCTCTGTGTTTAAGAGTCCTTGATGGTCTTTCTCCCCATTAGTTTCTCTAATCTCTTTTTGAACTGGCATTTATTTTTGGCCTCTGCAGTGTCCTGTGATGAGTGCCACAAAGTAATTATTGTGCTGTGGGGCATCTTTTCCTGCGTTTTAGAATTTCTGTGCAGCCTGTATATTTGATATCCTCCATTCCCTGTGATATGAGAAAAAATAAATATTCACCTTGCCTATCTACCCCAGTTTCCCCATGTTAAGGAAACTCAGCCTATTTAAGCCTTCTTTGTAAAACACCATCAAATTTACTCCACTAAAGCAGCTGTGTATTTTAGAGGCTAAGTTCCAGTCTAGGATTTACATGAGAGAAGAGTATGAGAAATCCAGGCAGCTGTCAAAAAAGTGATGCCTGACAGGTTTGATTTCTACCTCTTTGCTCACTCCAGTGTGTGGTCACTCCATCTGACCAAGTACTGCACTTTAGTAGCTGTCAGCCTGCTAAATGCAGCTGCTTTATATGTCTGTTAACATCTGCAAACATCTAACTGCATTTTCTGAATCTCTCTGATAAATGCTCCCTTGAGTTTGTTCATCAGCGAAGACAACTTTACATGCTGTAAAAGTGACCTTCATGTTTCACCTCTGCAATAACCCTCCTGAAACATAGCCTTGTGGTAGCTGGTGGTAAGATCTGAGCATGGGGCTTGCCTGAGGCAAAGCACCCTTGGCATCTGCTAGCCCTTTTTGTGGGCTCCAACGTAAGCAACAACTGAGCTTTTATGTGATGTTGACCTCTCAAGTTAACTTCAGAGAACATTATCTGGCAAATCTGATGTGTCAGGTTTCAAAGAAAATAGATTTCCAGATCCATCCAGGTCTGATTTCCTTCCGGATAAAGGACAAAACCCTTTGGGAACCCAGCACTTTGTGGAGGCAAGGTTAAGAACAATAAACTTTCGTTCTTTCCAGACTGAAACATCAGTGAAATCTTTTCCATTAGAAGCTCACGTCTATCCAGCCAGGGTCAGGTCAATGCTCTATAACTCATCTTGCAAAATTGAAATACAATTTTTGATTATCAGCGTTGGGTAAGGGTCAGAAGAATGGTCTGATATATCACATACATATATACTGACACAAGATTTTATTCAAGAAGCAGGTTCTGCAAAAAACCTACTTTCCCTGTACGAATACAGCAAGATTTAAAGATAATATTCACTACATAAGGTTTAGAATGCAGATAAATTAATGTATTTTCTGGGAATCCCCCCAGTGCCTGCCTCAGGACTGTATCTGAAACCTCTTAGGGGAATAGAAAAATAATTGTTTTGTTGCCCAATGGAAACCCAAACCTGAAAACCCATGTGTGGTATATCCAGGGTCCCAGTCTCTCATCTGCTCCTTTAAATGCTACCTATGAAGTAGTACAGTGCCTAAAATGATCATAAACAGCTCTGGGATTAAGAAGGGATCTCAGACATGCAGGTGATCTCAGATTGGATATGGCTAGGAAATTGGATTAGGAAATGACTTTACCTAGAACTGGACATGAATTGTGGTGTCTTGCATTGAAAAGAGGATTCAGGTTTAGATGGAAAAATGAAATTGTGATTGAAAGGAAACTCGAAATTGACATCAATGTCAATTTGGATTTTTGTGCTGGGAGGTGGGTAACCCAGCACAAGTCACATTCCTCTCACCTTTTGCTTTCTTATATCCCAGCCATGCAGTTTGAGCCCTACATGTGAGGGGATGCTCTGATGTCTTTCTAAGAGTGGTGTGGGGTAGGGTGCTGGTCTTTAACAGTGCAGAGAGAGGTGGATGCTTATCTCGGGGAATCAAGTAAGTGGCAACTGTCTCTGCCATGCACATACCATTGCTGTGCTGGTCTGTTCTCGGTTTGAAGTCCAGCTGGAGCTCAGAGTTATTTTCTTTCACCCATACTACATCTGCTAGCCAGGAAACAATGCAGGAGATCCCAACCCTGGGCAGCCCCTAACCGACACCAAAGATCAACAAAAGCTAGAAAGTTATTCTACTTCTGCTCTTGCTGCCACTTGCAATACCTTGTCGGGAGGATGACTAGGTGGGTTAGGACCAAATCCACTCAGCCTGCAGGTCCTGGGGTGGCTGTACACCCTGTCTCTTACTGCCACCACTTGAGGTTGGTGACCAGAGTTTTAGAAACTGGGGCCAAAACTTGCTGGGATCCAGCAGCTAGGATGAAGTTGTGTTTTTGGGGTTTTTTTTTTGTTTGTTTGTTTGTTTGTTTGTTTTTTTTTGGGGGGAGGGGAGGAGTTATCTTCCCCCCCCCCCTTTTTTTAATCTTTTTTCCCCCTTTTTTTCCTGCCTTTTTTTTTTTTAACCACTGCAGTGGAGGGCTGCATGTCACCAGCACTGGTGACATCAGTGTCCTATGTCATTAGGGGGATACCCCACTGTGGTACCCAGCCCTGCTGGGGAAGCGCAGACTGATTTAACCCCCTGAGCGCCGGGGTGTATCAGCGGCCAGATTTTCCCTAAGAACGCGGGATTCCCCACAACATTCCTTCCTTTCTGCTCCCCGAGCAACCCTAAAGCCGTCAGTAGGGGCAGCTCGGGCAGTGGGAGAGGCAGCACCTATATTCGGAGGAGGCAGTGCACTGCACTGCGCATCCTCCCTCCCCACCCCCTGCTGCTGCAGGCTTACTCCCTTCATCCCACTATCCGCCCCCTCCCCTGCATCCCTTCCTCCTGCATCCCTGCCTCCTGCATCCTTCCCTCCTGCATCCCTCCCTCCTTCCTTTCCTCCCTCCGTCTGCCTGCGCAGAGCCGCGGACATGGCGCTCAGCAATTTCCTCTTCGCTCAGTGCATCTGCTACTTCCTGGCCTTCCTCTTCAGCTTCATCGTGGTGGTGCCCCTCTCCGAGAATGGCAACGACTTCCACGGCCGATGCCTGCTCTTCACCGAGGGCATGTGGCTCAACGCTAACCTGACGGTGGAGAGGCAGCGTTTCACTGTACAAGAGTGGGGGCCTGAGGCTGCCTGCCGCTTCAGCATCTTCACCGGGCTCCTCTCCCTCCTGCTGGCCACAGTGCAGGCCTGGAGAACCCTCTTCTTCCTCTGCAAAGGGCATGAGGAGTAAGTATCCCTGGGGAAGGCAGGGTGCGTTCATCCCTCCTGCAGGCTGGGGCAAGTGGGAGCATCCTGGGTGTGAAGCATTGGGCTTTGCACCATCCGGATCATCCTGCTCCCTAGGGGCTTGGGGTGAGGCAGTGTATTGCCTGTGTCTGTCTGCACACACACACCACGTACACCCCCACCTGTGTCCAGGGCCCTCTCTGGACGATGTTCAGCTACATGGGTTTCAGATAGGGGGACAGATTCATCGCTTTGCACCCGCTGCCCTTTAGCAGTCTGGGGGCAGCATCTGGCCAGCAAAGCTGTGCTGGGCATGGAGGGTGTCTGGGGTCTTGGGGTGATGCTGGAGGCTGGGGCTAGCAGGTGTCTCCTGACTGTGGTCCCACTACATGTCCCTGTAAAAGGGGACCTTCACAAGATGTGTATCAGGTGTGTGAAAAACCTTGAAACAGCATGGTTTTACATGGTGGGGGGGAGGGCAGAAGGGAGAAGTTGGTGGTTCCCCTCTATTTTTTCCCTGCTTTTGTGGTGGACATGGCAACTATTGCAGAGAACAGCCATTGCTTGGTTACGACACGAGAGCAACGTTGAGCACTCTCTGCAGCAGCCGCAGGGCTGCACTGGCAGCTGGGTACTGTGCTCAGGCAAACCAAGGGGCATCAGATCCCAGCAGGAACAGTGAGAGACTTGATGGTCCAGGAAGCAGCTTGGGAGCTCTGTGCTCTGTGCTTGCCTCTCTGGTGGCCTATCTTGCCACCTTGGGTAGAGCCCCTGACACAGGTAACCCACCCTCTGGGTGCTATGGGTCCAGGGCCCTTCAAGCATCCAGCTGCACAAAAATAGGAAGGCAGGAGCAAACACTGGTGGCTGGCTGGACTGGGAAAGTTATTCACCCACGGTTTAAGGAAAATGCCAAAGGTAAATCACTTGTGTCCAGATCTATTTGTCCTAGAGGTTTCCTGAGTCTGTGGCTGTTACTCACATCTGGGCTTGTACAACACCCTGATGTTGGTAATATCGGGAACTGTGTAGCAGTGTTGTCTCTCTGGCTCTTTCTGACCACCCTCAAGCTGCCTAATGACAAAATATGCTGTAAGTATAGACTAGAAACTTATTTCCATATTAAAAATTACCTGACAAGTTCAAAAAAAAAAAGTTCATGTACTTCTTAATACATTTGAATTCTTCTTCCTCAGGTGACCAGATATCTATAGAGGATTAGTTAAATCCAGATACTTTTTTTCAGTTTAGTAGTTCAGAACTAGTTTGTATTTGGAAGAAACCAGCAGTAAAAATCTTGTAATAGTGAAAATTTGATCAGATATTTGGCCTCCTTCTAGACGTGGCTATTTATTTCAAAACTGTTCAGAAGGCCCCTGAAAATTGTCCCAAAGACAAAGCAAGTTGGCATGAGATAACCATAGGCATCACAGAATGGTAAAACAAGATGAGAGAGAAGCTGCTTGAAAACAGCATTTTCCTATCAAGAAAGAAGGTCTGTCTTGTACCAGACCTGCTGCTGTCTGTCAAGCAGGACACACACTGTTCTGATTTTAGATAGCCATTTCTTAATGCTTCAAATGGGCACAAAACCAGGTCTGTTTGGATGTAGAGATAAATGTGAGCTGCTCACCACAAATGAAAATTGCCATTTTTGATTAGTTGAGGATGAATCACAATGACATCACTGCTCATCCTGTTGAGCAGGACCACTCCTGCTGGGCCAGCCCCAGGGTGAGCTGTGCAGAGGCAGTCAGGGTTGGCACCCTATGCATCCTAGCAAGGTGGCCAATTTTCTTGTGAATGATTGCTGCTAAAAATCCTTCTTGAAAAGGTCTCAGCACCCCTTGCCTCCAGGACAGATGGAGCTCAAGTTCCTTGCAGGAGTAGAAAAAGCAAGCGCTAGCTGCCAGTCATGCTCTGGGCCTGGGACTATTTAGCTCAGCTGAAAGGTAGAAGTACAACTCAGATACTTCATTACCAGGAATGCAAAGCAACTTCTACTTTGACTCTAAGCATTTATTACTACAGGGCATTCATTCAATCTGGAATGCGTAGCTTGAAATTCTGATCTAAGAAGAAAAACAGGTGAGGAAGAGAGCCAGTTTAGCACAGTTCTATACCAGGATGCCCTGGCCTTATGAATTTCAGCACACAGTGATATTTACTGCTTGCCAAGCACAAATCAAGCCCTGCTTTGGCAGTGGAAGGTCAGATTCCAGACCCTGGCATCTCTTCTGCTGAAGAGTAGGAAGCAGAGGGAGGACTAGAGGTCCTGGGCTGGTGATGATCCACTGAATAATCCTAGTAACTGTTCTTTTTCTGGAGCTCTTACTAATTCTGATGTCAACTCTGTTTTTATTCAGTGAACAGATTAAGTCTTTTCTGACTCCCAGGCCAGCATACCATGCTGAGGTGCACACAGTGGATATGGTCTTAGCAACACTCAGGATGAAACCCAGGCTAGGCTACCCCTCTAAAGCCATGTCAAACCAGGAAAATTGCCCCACTGGTAACCGTTTCATTTTAAAGAAATTCTCCTTATATGCCTCACCATGTACAACCTGTAGAAATTAGGATTGTCTAGCCCAGAACATTCCTAGGATTCAAACAGTGACTCAAAAAGCATCTTAGCTTTTCATTTAATGAGCCACCATGGAAAAGAAATTGCTGTTTGTTTTATTTTGTTTTGTTTTTCTCTGTGGTGAGCAGACTCCTCCTATCCCCAGCATAATGAAAGTGGCACTGGTGGGAAATTCATCATATTCATCCTTACCACCTAACCTGGACAGGATGACCTGCCTCCTGGAGATACCAGTCTTTCTCCAACCTATAGTAGATGTCCACTATTTAGGTAACAGGACAAGTGCCACGTGGGGCAGTTTCAAGTAGAGAAGGGCTTGGTCAGATGGATGAAAGAAAGGATTAGAAAGTTTTCACTAGCTAGGATTAAGTAGGGGGAAGTTAAACAGTGAGGTTGGAATTCGCTGGCCTTATGGGACCACTGTAAGCATCCTACCACATACCACTTCAAACACAGCATGTACCTAGAACTAGCCCTGTTTGGGCAGATTTAACAGGGCTGAGGTAAACTGATATTCAGCTGCCAGAAATAACACCAAAGCCAGAGAAGTTCCAAGAGAAGCTGCTCTGCTCTGCAAATTGCCCATAAAACTGAGATTCTTCTCCTATGGTGACAGTACCTTGTGTTATGTTGTTTAAAATGATTATAGCTATATCACTACTGGTTTTTTTTTTACTTTTAGTTTCCTTCTCCTAGGCAATTTTTGTCCCAGTTATCATAGGGACATAATTAGTCATGAAATAATTTTAGCTCCACTTACTATATAATTTAATGACATTTATTTTAAAAATGGTGATTTTCATCATTACAGCTAACAAAAGCCATGCTGTGTATGAACAATCACCACTTATTTTATATATTTAAAGCACCATCCTCTTAAGATGAAAAAAATTATCAAAATCAAAAGCACTTATATATAAAGATAATGTGACTCAAAATAATAATCTGTAGTTTTTCAATGTATTAGGTGTTCTTAATTAAAGCAGATGCGTTTCAAATGGAAACTGATATCTTTGTGCTCAGGGTAGGCTGCTTAGAGAGACTGCTGATGTTGTGTTTCAGCTGTTTATGAGTTACATTTTTCTTCCTTTTTATTGCAGCTCTTTCTTTTATGCCTTCCTGAATCTGCTGATCAGCGCCTTTGTGGTGTTTATCACATTTATTGCTAGCACTATAGTGAGTGTAGGATTTAACATGTGGTGTGATGCAATTACCGAAAAAGGAAGCATGCCAAATAGGTTAGTATTGAAGAATACATTTTCTCATTTTTCTTTTTTTTTTCATATGTGCACAAATGAACAGTGGTGTTACAAACTGTACTTACTGCACGCAAGCTGAGCGAGGGTAAGAAGGCATCTGTAATGTGCAAATCCAGATTTCTTTCATCTGAAACAACCCCCCTGAATATATTTATTTATATATTGCTTTTAGTACCCCACAAAGAAAAGTATGTTTCCATGGAGTTTCATGGTGTCTTTTAGATTCATTATTTTATGCAAAAGAAATCCATTAGCTCAAAATGTTTTGTTTCCAAAGGAGAGCTAGATTTGGAAATGCTCTAAGAGTAGGCGGAGTGTGATCCTGTAAGCAGGGCAGGGGACTTGGAGTCAGGGCTCCTGGCTTGCTGTCTTGGCTCTACCAGCAACCCACTGTGTGACAGCAGTCAAGTCACTCATCCTGCTTGTGCCCCATTGCACTGTCATCCAAAATTTTATGTGAAGTTGCTGGCCTCATAAAGGTGCTGTGAATGCCCTGAGAGCCACAGAGCTGAAAGTACTTTGTAAGTGTCAACAGATTGTTGATACTTCCTTACAGTGCACAAAATGTGCAGCTCCTAAAATGGTCTGCTGTATCCAATGATGCTTATGCTCCTTGTAGGAAACAAGATAAGTTGAGGTAGGTTTTTTCCTATCAAACAAATAACAATGAAGAGAGAGGAAAAAGTGACATTTTATGTCATACGATATTAAATCAACATATTACTTAAAGCATACATTTATGTTGCACATTGTCATATGTTGTAAAATGCCATAGTAAATGTTCTGTTTAGGGCTGCAACGATTAATCGAATTATTCGAATATTCGGTTAAAAATTCAATTACAAAAATGTCTAATCAAATATTCGGATAAGAACCCAAGATGACCGACAGCACTGAAAAGGAGAGAGAAGAGGCTGCAGAAATCAACCAAGAGCTAGAAAGACAACCTCAAAATCCTGGGAAATTTTTCACACCAGTAAAAGTCCAAGTTATCTTTAAAATCTGTAGGCAGCCTCTATCTTACCATCAGAGTATCGTCTCCTTGCTGGAGCATCCGAAACAAAAACACCCACACAATCCTTTCTTCTGAGGCTTTTCCTGATGAAGTCAAAAGGTAATGGAGGCTCATATGCTTTGTTTCATTGAGGGGTGAAGCAATCAATGTGGGGTGATGCCATATGTGTATATGTGGGAGGCTTGGGGATAGTGGGCGAAGAGGGTTTTAAGAGTACTGTTTTCATAATAATTATTACAATTCCACTTATGGAAAATTGATGTTATCGCTTACATAATTATACATTAGTTTTTTATAAAGAAAGTAATTACATGCCTCTTTTAGCCTAGTTTTAGAGAAGACTGGCAAGCAAACTGGTTACTGTGATAACTTAAATATCTTTTGATGGAATATTGCTGTTGTGACAGAAACAGATTTAAGATGTTGCTTTCTTTTCCATTTGTTTTGCCTGCTTGGAATCTCTGAAATAATTTTCTTTTTTTTTCCCCTCCAAATGCCTTCCTTGGGTAGCTGTGAAGAATTACAGGATATAGATCTTGAACTGAACTTAGAAAACTCTGCTTTCTATGACCAGTTTGCTATTGCACAGGTAGGTCAGACTAGGTCATAGTTTTTTTCCAGTTCATTTGCCACTTTCTCATTGATCTGGGATCGCTGGAGCTGACCTACCATTTGTCTGAAATCAATGAGAATGTTTCCACTGAGTTCAGTAAGTGCTGAATCAGGATGATAGTGATGAGCACATTTGCATTCTAAATTCAAAATAGATATTTTTGCATGCTAATGTGTCAAAGCCTGATTCTGCCACTGATGTTATTACTTATGATGGAAAAATTATTGTTTCTCCAAAGATGAGCTCTGCAAAACTTGCAACACTGGTGTCCTGGAGCTCTTCACTGCTGTTCAGAATAATGTCTGAGGATATTAGCTTTGCCTTCTATGAGTTTTTCTGAGATAGTCTGAGCTATATAAATATCAGACCTTTGAAAATAAATATTACTGTCGTTTAGATAGGCTGTTTTCCAACGAATCTTTGAGAATTAGACCACTAAGACCTTTCTGTTGAATAGGCTAGTTCTAAGGTAATAGTCGAAGTCAGTGAATACTGGAACTTGAGCATTTGTGCATGTGAGCACACACTAGATCCGCAAAGAGGATAGCCTCATGCATGTAGGGCTGGACCCATACACATGCTTCTTACGTTGTCCCTCATGGGAAGAAGCATTAGGTTGCTTGGGACACTCCTCAAAGGTAACCATGCCTTTTGGACACAGGCTAGTTTTGTGTCTTCATTGTCAGCACTGCTATGTGGATACCCAGCTCAGATGTATCTGCATGGACAGAAATATACTGTCAAAATGACCTCTTTATATGATGCTAGCCCAAGGCCAAGCTGTATTTTGTAGCAGATTTTGCTGTTAGATCCTAATGTACCAGCTAGTGGGAAGGAGCAGAAGTCAACCTGTTATGGTTCTACAGATTTGAGTTCATGAGAACTGAATGTCCGTGTCCACCTTATGATCTCTGGGTGGATGGTTGGTAATCTATATACAAGAAAAGTAATTTCTCTAACAAGAAGCCATGCCTAAAAATTAAAGGTCCATGCAGCTGAAGGAGAGTTAGCATATCACAGTGTAGATGGATAAGCACAAGCCACTGAATGTGGTTCCCTACATCAATCCCCATCCCTCCAAGGTGTTGCTGGGTACAGCAGGCTAACTCCACCCAGATGCAGTCACTAAACTCCACAAACAACCAAATGTGAAGAATCTGGAAGCATAACAGCTCCAGAAAAACACCATTTGCCTTTAAAAGCTGAACCTGGTTATATCAAAGTGAATCTTGATTGTGACTGAAGAAAGGCATAAGTCAAATTCTATATCAGTTTTCTGATATCTAGGGTATGGTAATCAGAGTTGGATGAAAAGACAAGAATGGGTTTGCTTCTGCAGGGCAAATAAGATTCTTTGAAAAGGTAGAAATAAAAACTCAAAAATAGACTAGACTTATGGGCTAAAGCAAACATTTCCTTATAAGTGCAATAATTTCCTACTGCAGGCTTTACTTAAAAGCAGTGTCTGTCCCTGTATCTGCCATGTTTCCTCTATTTGGATGCTTCCGGCACATCAGAATGGCTCTCGGATTTTTACTGAATTTGGTTAAATCCAAGTAAGCTCTTTCATATCAAAGATGCTGAGAAGACCACAGCAGTAGCAGATATCTGAATGCCTATAAGATAATATTTCATGAATGAAGTGGTGCTTAAGATATGAATGTAAAGCTTCCAATACTCTAGATACAGTCATATAAAGCCAAATTATTATATTCTTATTTCCAGAGTTTGTAGAATAACTTAGAAAGTATTTTTTGCTGGTGAACTGAGATAATTGTAAGTATGGGCAGAAATAAGAGAATTTCCAAAGTGTGTAAGATATATAGGAACATAAGCTCCCTGTAAAAAATAGTATCCCTTGCTTATTTAAATTGACTATTGTACTGTCTGGAAATGTTTAAATATTCGTATCCTTTTAATTAAAAATTCAGTATATCAAAACTGAAATACTGTGATTCAATTAATGTTTCTTTGCTAAAGGCATCATAGAATTAAAATGGAATTTCTTCCAGAAAGCCTTACTACAGATGAGCTTCCTCTGATTCAGGGGTGCCAACATTTATGTGCCTGAACCAATGAAATTGCAATTATTTCTATGAAGTTAAGCAAGAGAGACTAAGTTAGTGATGGAACTTACTGCAGATCTGAGACTTTAAGCCCAGGTCTCTAATGCCAGACATAAGTGAGCCACCAGGCATTTGGATTCACTGTAGTGGGTTACTCTTACTCTCAGAGTTCACACTGAACCAATTACCCCAGAATGTGAAGGTTTTATTTGTAAAATTTTCTCAACAATATTTTGAATATAAATACCTTAACATTAACACTTCTGCAGGGGTAGTGGAAGGCCTGAGGGACTTGGGAAGACAGTTTTGGAAAATACCTCAAATCATATTGCAATTCTAAAGTAACAAAAATGAAATAATCCCAAGAATTTTGGGCTGGCCAGAATGTTGGACATGGGAAGTTCAGAGGATGCACCTCATTTATACATATTTCTTTTTTTCTTTATTGTACTTAGTTCTTTTTTGCTTCAGTTTTTCTAGTACATAAGAATTTTTTTTTCCTTTTAAGCTAGGAATAATTTGTGTGGAGGAACAGTAGGGTCAGGACTTCACTGGGTGTGACTTGGTGTGACTCTATGGAGTTTGGTCCAGCTGAGATTTTGATATTCACCTGTACCTTTGACTTTGTTTTTACAATACAGCACTGACCTCTTTATAATTTCTTTTTTTCTCTAGTTTGGCCTCTGGGCTGCCTGGCTGACTTGGTTGGGAATTACCATTCTGGCTTTCCTGAAGGTTTATCACAACTACAGACAGGAGGACCTGCTAGATAGCCTGATTCATGAGAAGGAGCTGTTGCTAGGAAGATCTTCTTCACGATCCTCTTTGCAAGATGAGAAAAGCGGCATGATCTAAAGTGTAAGCAAATTTCCAGGGCAGGATCTAGATTTTAATATTTAGTAGTGTAAGCTGAAGTTGAATCAGGGTATTAAGTGTGGGAGAACTTTTCTTTCCTGAAAAGAGATGTACTTGAGAATCACCCACTTCCTCCATGAGAAACTCTTGGCAGAAATATTCATATTATAATACAGATACTGTAACCTGCTCTTGCCAGCAGAGCTCCTACTGCCTTTTGGGGTGGGGGCCATTTTTGTGGACTGAGCTGGCAATACCAGGCTACAGAGTCCGGGCTATTTCTTCAAACTATTCTGCAACAGCAGTTGTCACTGTGGCTGTGTCCAGTCCCTCTTCTCTCCCTCTCCTTCCCTTTGCCAGTAAAGCCACCCCTACTCTCACTTTATTTTGCATAATTGCAGCTCTGGTCCAGGTACAGACTCTCACTGTCTCTGCTTTTGCTATATATGTGGATGCAGTGCTGACAAACCTATTGCTCCTGCTCTGATTTTGAGTTCATTTAGAACATAGAGACCTGTGTTCCAGACTTGTTATTTAATGTGGGACAATGTTAATGAATTTCATGAAACCACTATCTTATTACAGTATCTGTCAAAAACTGTATTAGTAGGATGGATGGTGGAGAATTTTTGTGGGTTTTTTTCTTAGATTTTGGCATGACCAACTTTTATTATCACTCCTGAAGTATAACGTAGCTAGCAATTGCTGAAGCTTGCATTCTAAGAAATTAGGCTGAACAGGTAGTATTAATGCTTGTGCATTTATAAACGTAACTTGGTCCCTAACATTGTATGCTATTCAGTTTTGAATACTAGAATTTGCTTGTGATATTTATTTCATATGGGGTATGCAAAATCACTATGAACATTTGCATTGTAGGTATCTCTATATATCTATAAATATAGCAAACAGCTTGAACAGCTGAGTTATTTTATACATAGTTCAGTGTTGAATGGTTCCATTTGCTCCACTCATGGGCAGGAGTTCCAAGGCTGATGAATTTTGTTGTGAAAAAGAGCCATTACTTATACAAAGCTCACTAATGGCTTTGTTGTTGCTTTCAGTTTTGCTTGGCTAGCACTTCATCAAATAGGGTGAATGGTTGAGATGAGAAGTAGATCTGGTAATTAAAAGTGACTCAGATGAGTGTGGGATTTTCTTGGCAGGGAAGTAAAGTTGCACTAGAACTAGACAGTTATCCCCTGGTATACATCACACTGAAGACCCAGATTCAGCAGTTAAGCTGAAGAAGATTTTTTTGAAGTACACTGATACTGCCTGTGGAAACTGTATTTGAGTTGAAACTGAATTTATTGCAACACAGGTACAAACCATGCACAACTATATTACCTCTTAAAGTAAGAAGGAATCAAGTACTGGCTTAAACATTTGGTTGAAACAGAATTTGAAGTCATAGCAAATCTCTGAATTAGTAAGCATTTTAGGGCATAAAATCATAGAATCATAGAATAGTTAGGGTTGGAAAGGACCTTAAGATCATCTAGTTCCAACCCCCCTGCCATCTAACATTATATTTAACAGCCAAATTTTCTTATAGATTTAGGGAAAAAAATCTCCATAGACTCAAAGCAGAAGCCAGCTCTGTAAACATCACTTAAAGCCCTAACTGGGCATGGCTATCTGTAGAGAGATACTGTTTTTCAGCATGGTTTCTGCCCACGTGGGTATGAAATTCCTTTGAAAGCTTTACAGCTTTGTGTAGCTGTGAATTGTCATCAGAGGAGGAGTTCCTGAACAGGGAGTCAGAGATCAAGTTAGTTAACACCAATTTAAAATTCAGAGATCAGGACTGCTGTAGTGCCTTTATTCATTCTTTTGGTCAAATAAGTGATAGACTCCTGCAGGTACCTAAGCCCTTTGATAAGGCATGACCTTCCCCTTCATAAGCTGCAGAAGAGCTTGGGTCCTGAAAGTCAGCCTGTTTTCTGTGTTTCATCAAACATAACTCAAAACATTTGCATAGCTCAAAAGTTGTTTCTCCAACTGTAAAAAACACTACTTCTCCTTCCAGTCTCACTTTGAATTTAAGATTAACCAGTGATGTTTCTTCCCACAAATTACTTCAGCACATACCTTGCTCCTCACATGGAACCATGCTGCTGCTTTGTGTACTATATTTTATGTATGTGTCAAGTCAGGCTTAAGCTAAGTAACATGTGGGTTGGGACCATCATTCCTGGTCTTTCCTGGAGATTTGAAGAGCCAAGAGGCAGAAGATAGCAAGCGTCTCTTCCTCATCCTTGCTCTGAGATACCAGGGCTCAAGCCTTGTCTCTGGTTCTGAGGAAGAAGAAGAAGATGCTGCTCCTTAATGAGGTTGTCTGGAGCTCATGGTTTCTTCTACCTCTCTTTTCTCCTGTCTCAGGTTCTTTTCTTCTTTTCCACTTCCATGAGAAACAGCAAACATTGATCTTGGGGTTTCTATCTTGCTGACTTTTGTGGTTGCCATTTTCACTAATGTTTGTCACCATGACTCTATCTCACTGACACTATCGTCATTGTTATGCAGCTCAAAAGACAAAAGTGGGATCTTCAAAGCACCTGGGGCAGCCAGAATCCCACCTTGAAGTAAAGGTCAATAGGAATGAAATACTTCAGCATTTGGAAAATCCAGTCAAACATAAGCATGTGTAGAGACTCACCTGTTAACCTTGGCATCAAAGCTTAGCCTAATTCATTTACATGGGTGAATTCTTCTAACCCATTCAGTGCCCATGAATGCAATAAACTTGGCAGTTGAAGTTGGCATGTAAACTGAAAAGAGCCTGAAGCTCTTCTTTGAATCTCTCGTGCAGCTTGATTTATTTTTTGCAGCTTCCCTCACTTGACAAGGTGGGGTGAGGCTAGCACCCAGCTTGCAAGGATGAGTGATGCTTAAAAGTAAGGTTATTTTGGAGGGAAGACCCTGTGCAGGGGTGTGCCTGTGAGAAGGCAAAGGGTGTATTGAGAAGCTCTCTGGCTGACTCAAAGGGAGGAAGGATATTGTGCAGTGTCCAGTTATCGGATCAGCTTGGGCTTTTTTGATTGTGTTTAGCTTTCTGCAACCTCTTCTCCTAAAGCTTGGACACTCAGGCCAACATGGTGATACCAGGCTGAAAATGTGTTACAATAGGAGTATTATTTATAAACACATGCATACATAGATATCTATGGTCATTGCTGTTAGTCATCCATTGCCAGCCAGCACAGTGTGTGGCTGCAGTAGCAGTTTCTCTGAGTCAGATGTTGCATTTCTGTGATATTTCAGGGTTGTTTTTAATTTTCCATCTCCCAAAGCAGACCTCTGGGAACACTCTAGCAAGAAGTGTATTTAAAGAATTAGAACACTGTGTAGTATTTATACTTGTGTTTGTTTATTGTTACATGCTAGAAGGGAAAAAAACTTTGGATTTGATCATTGTTGAGCTAACAGGAATCCTGTCTGTATCCAGATCCTAAATTTGTGCCTCAGACAACTTCCTTTGCTGATGGAAATAACCCATTTTTATCTCATTGGAATGTTTGCTTTGGAGACCACAAATGTTCTTTTTTTATGCTTAAGCAATCTGAGAAGAGAGGCAGGTTTTGCCTGGCTAGTTTCCACACCTGACATGGTGAGAAAATGCTCATATAGCTTCATGAGCACGGAAATGGCTTTAGAAATACTTCTGTTTATGGTCCTAACGCCTTAAATTGCATGTTTCTATTTTTGTCCTCTATGAGAATGAGGAAAACTAACCTGAGCTGTACTTTAGTATACATAGATATGTATCTAAAAGTTCTTTAAATTTTTTTTGAAATGACAAAATGACAATAATTTATGAAACTAACAACTACATAGAAAATGGCACTTTGATGTACTCCTGACATAGAAGGGAAGAACACAACTGCAGTCTCAGAAAACATTTGTTTCTAGAAGTTAGACAGCAATTTACTTCATATATAGCAAGTGTTGCTTATTTCAGTGCAGTCATGTTACTTATAGTCTCTTTCCATTCTGTTGTTGGGAAGAGTATTTACATAGCAATGCTTTCTCTTCAGTTTCTTTTTTCCATGCCAAAGAGTACAACTGAACTGCTATTGCAAACAGAGATTAATGTGAATGTATTCACCCGAGTGCTTCAACTTTTCTACCTCTCGTAGCTACTCTAACTTCTTGAACTGTCAATACTGTCAAAACTGACCATAGTCAAAAGAACTGAATCCCTGTGAGAGTTTAAATCCTATTTTCTCAGATAGGTAAAGGAATTGGGATTAAACACTTATTAGTTTCCTGCCAGATCCTTGTTCCTAAAAATGGGCGAATGTACCCAGGAAGGGTGAATAGCACTTTGATGTGTCATAGAATGATTCTTTTTAAATTCTTTTTTCTCACCAAAACAACAAGCCAGCAACTGTGATTTGTTAGATGTTGAAGGTTGTATGTTACCTGAAATGTTGCATTTCATAGAGGTGACAGAAAGTGATGAGCTGCTTGTTAAAATGCCTGTAACTGTCCATCCCCACCCCCTGCCACTGCAAATAACTGTGAGGCAGAGATTTAATCTCCCCCTCTGCCTTGGGAGACACAAGCCTCTGTCTGCACTGCGAATGCTGCTACCATGTTGTTGTCCTGAATCCTCCTCAAAATCTCCTATTAAAGCTATTCCACTTGGCTTGAAATTCCTGAATAGCACTGTTTTACCCTGGTGTAGCCAGCATTTATCAAGGAGATAAAGTACTTGGCATTCAGAGCTGCACACTGAAATAGTTTGAATTATTTGTATATGGTGAAAACCCAATTTGAGAAGTTTTATTCTCCCTTTCCATTTGACAGCATTGTAAAGTGAGGGTTGAGAGAATCTATCAGGAGGTGGGAGTGAAGATTCTTTGTTACTAAGATTCTTTGTTACTTTCTCAGGTGATTTCTCACACAGGTGGGTGAGCAGTCCTGTGACAAAATTACTCTCTATTTACTTCTTGTTTTCCCCTTGTTTCCACCAAGATTTGGGCAATATGACCCCAGTTTGTGTGCTGAAGAGTGTTTATGAATGTAAGAAAAATTGCAGCTCCTATGCAAAAAAAATAACAAGTGTTGCAGATTTTCCCTGTTCTCAGTTGGGCTCTCTGGAGTATGACGTTAAGCCCTTCCCTTTACATAAGCCAGGCCCGATTCAGACAACATGTTGCTCTAGGAGGCTCCCAAGGCTGGTGACAGGAGACCCTCAAGGAACATGATAGAGTTAGATGAGCACTATGTTAAGGCACGGAAATACTTGATAATCATCTCTCATGATATCCCACATAATACATTCCAGAGTTCTTTACCCTCTCACTCCTGCAGCATAGGGAATCATTATTTTCCCTATTAACACTGTGAAGTCCAATAGTTTGTCTCTGAGATGCAGCATATCTTACTGTAACACAGAGGATCTTGATTGCACCAGTTAACCTGTTCCACTTTCTAGGCTGCTGCAACAGCTTTAACCATCATTGTTAAAAGAGTGTTCTACATTTGACTTTAAAAGGTATCTCCTTATTAAAACACAGTTTGCTGGATTTGAAAGCAGTCCTTTTGCTAAATGACACCTCTGTGCTGAACAGCATCCTTCCAGGGGAAGGACTATGACATTGGGGTCCACAGCCAGTGCAGACTGATGGTATCAAAGCAATTCTGGTCAAATACCCTCTGAATAAAACTATTGCTGTTTTTCAGCCCAAGTTGCACAATTGTGGTCTGAAGTACAGCCCTAGGATGTTTTTTGAAGATTTGTAAGCAAAGCAAAACAACAATAAACTCCAACAGTTCCACTGACACCTCCTCCCCCTGGTTCCTTCAATTGCCAAAACCATTCCTGTAGCTTTCACAGAGGGTTTTATCACCATCAGGCTGATCAAGCCTTATTTCTCCCATTTCTTTCTTCTGAGGACAAGGATTGCTGAGGGGACTGGAGAGTGCTATAAATCAGAACAGAAACAGGTAGTGAGGAGAACTGTCAGCACATATCCTGTGAGGGATTTTGGCTTTCAGGCTGTGATGTGAGGGACCCAGGATGGCACTGCCTATTGCTTACTACCTGCTCATATGGGTTCACAAACTGCAGAGCACCTACTTGAAGCATGTGTTGGCTTAAACTCTGCCTCCAGAGAGGGGTACCTGCGTTAGCTGTGCAGATACCTATTGCAAAGGTGCTGGCATTGCCACCAGTTTTGGAGGGACTGCTTTTTAAACCTCTTCTTTCCGTGTTGAGAGATCCAGATACCCTATGGCTGGCCATTTGCCCTGTGTAGCTTGTGGCTTGTGTGGGAAAGGAAAGGCTGTTGCCAAATCTCCTAGACTTGCTGCTTTTGAAAGTAGCTCATTGAAATCCATTGTTTTAAAAGGTTTGGGAGTTTTGTGTGATACCACCTGCAAAGATCTGAAGCAGATCTTTTTTGCTTATGTCAGTGCAGCCTCTCTGAAATGTATGTCCTGTGATTTATGCATTCATGAGCTACTGCCTCTTCTTATATCCATGTGGGAAAAGCTTTATATAAAGAGGTCCTTGTGTAATGGGTATTTGGGGACAAACTAATGACTTTTCATGACTTTTTTTTAACTATTGAAAACAGTAAAGGGGCAGATCCTCTGCTGATTTACATAGCTTAGCTTTGTGAGCCGTGCTGAAGCCACACCAGTCCACACAAGCTGAGGGTATAGCCTGGTCTGTTTTGAATATTATCTCTCTTGATTTGTATGGTCTTTTGCAGTGTAATGACTGCTGATTTGGAGCTTTAATTGCATGCATTTGACAAAATCAGAACTGGAGTGAGGTTTGCTATTGTTTTGATATAGTCTCAAAAGGGAAGCTTTTTACTAGCATTTTAATATAGCCCTTTGTAAACACTTGGCAAATAAAAATTCTGAGTCCAACCCTTCTGCTAATGGAGTCACTGAAAAAGTTTCCTTTGGCTTTACTAGGAGCTGGAGTGAGTTCAATATAAGTGATACACTCTTGTGTTACTGAGTCAGCGTGGTTTATATATGGATGCTTTTTGCTGGGCAGTACATTGGCTTTTTATGATTTGGTGATATACAAATAAATTATTTGAAAAGTCAATATTTCTGTGCCTTTTTTTGAAGATGACTTTAAATTATTACAATGTGAGATAAAAATTGTTCTCAAAGTCAGAGGTAGTGTCTTAGTTCGTGTATTCATTCCCCAACATCTCTATGCTACAGCTTGTATAGTCAAGGATATGGCCAACCATCCTAAGCTGCCTGAGCCCTTTTAGTACCATCTTCCAGCAGTGAACCATAATTCCATAGAAAGCAGGGAGAAGATGCTCCCATATCAACATGCAGCTGGAAAGCAACTTGTTATCCAATATAAAGAGGGACCAGAGTCTTCATGGACAGGCTCATATTTTAAATGACAACTGGTTAATTTTCTTCATGTAGCATCAGCATTTTTCTTCAGAAGGGGCCTAAAGGTTCCCAGTAGCTATCATGGAGCAAAAAATTAGTAAGAACTAAGTTCACACTATTATATTAGTTTCCTGTGTTATTCCTTGAGGGCACCCGGTAATACCTTTTTTTCTAGTCACATTCTCCCATGCCTTCTGCTTGATTTGAAGTGGCAAAAAGCAGAAATTACAATTAAAATTGCTGCTATGGGATTCTTCTGCTCCATTAAGTTGTTTCCAGACTAGCAGCATTGGAGAGATGAAGGGAGGGAGTGGGAGTAGAAGCAGTCTTTGGGGCTGTCTTTTAACAGTGCTGATGCTGAGTGCTTTGAAAGGTTAATGCAAAAAAATCTAGTGTCATCTCACTGTGTCCTTTTCTATCTCCTCTAATCATATGGGTATGGATACGCCTGCTAGTGCAATCAGGTGCTGTTGATGTGGTGAGCCTGCCTAAAGAGGGTGTTGGCAGCTGCCCTCCATTTGTGCTGCAGGAATGTACTGAACACTGTAAAAACAACACTTAGCCTGTACTATTGTGGTCTGCTGATTTCTGTTGTGCATTAATTTCATACTCATTGCATAAGGGATATTAGGCAGCACTTCTACCCTTAGTCCCTGCCATTAGCCCATTTTCATGAGCAGACTTCTGTCTACTCTCTTCTGGCCCTGTGACTCCTGCCACCCTAAACGCTGCTCCTGGAAAGTTCACCTACTTGCTCTCTGCTTCAAAAATTGCTGCCCTCCACCACTCCCTCTTTCATACCTTTAAAGTTAAAACATGACAGTTTCCAAGCTGGATTAAAATATTGCTCAGAGCTGGTTGGCTGCAGGATTCTTGACTTACAAAGCAATTCACTAGGCTGGCACCAGAGTGAATTCAGGTTGACCATGTGTAATAACTTATGTACTCCCTCTCCTTTTTTACCTTTTTATGAGCAATTCTCAGGAGTTTTACTAGAAGGAAATACTACTCAGCATGGCTGGCAAAGGAATTATTACCTAACATGGCTGATTTTGTGTAACTTCAGAGCTCCTATTAGCTCTTTCAAACTCACAAAGGTGTCATACCTAGAAAAACATCATTGAACATGAATAAGGAGAAATCCCATATGGCTCACAGCAGTGGGGATAGATCTGGGATGGATAAAGAACAGAAAGAAGGAGCAGAGTGTGAAAAGTGTGTGTGTGTGAGTGTGTTAGTAGGATGAATTAATGGGGAAAGAGCTTCAGTGTCAGAAGGAAATGAAACAGGTAAGTCCACAGTGAAGCCGTGTAGAAACAGATGAATGCAGACCCAGGCATAGGGATTTTTTCTTCTATTTCCAGCTTTGATATTGACCTGCTTCATGCACATACACAAATACAGTGGCTTTCTCAGCTTCAATTTCTTCACCTGCAAAATGCCACAACTCTCCTAGGAATGGGGTTTTTCTTTTATTTATTTCAAACATTCTGGCTTTGTAATGAATTTATTTTGGCTTTCTGCAGCCTGCCATATATCTGATTGATTGACCAGACTAAACAATCCTGACCCAAGAGGCCTTGCAAGGCCGTGATGAGACCTCAGCAGACAACTCAAGTGTTGCCTTTACTCATGTCCAAAACTGTTCCAACCAGAGCCTAAGCAGAAGCCAAGAATAGCTGTTCATCTGCTTAGTTTCCTTGACAGCACAGATGCGACAGCCATTCTCACTCTCCCTGATAAAGTTGGGCCCCAAGAAGGGGAACATGGTCATTTTCCATTTAAAGCAGACCTGGTGGAAAGTGGTCCCATACCCATCTCCTGAGGACCTGTGCAGGGAGGTGAGCACACGTATGGACTTCACACTGCTTCTGCATTTTCCCTTACAGTCCTAACAGGACTTCCTATTTTATGTTATCTCTTTGGCTTGTTTTAAAGTTGCTGAAACCAGGTTCCTAACATACTGGAAGGGTTCACTCCACTGCTCTTGCTCTTGAGATTGCTTGGTTCTTGTCAGCTCAAGCTTTGCTTTCTTGTTGCATTATGCCATGACTTGCAGCGAGGGAATTGTCTCTTCAAAAAAGGCACCTGTTTTGAAGGGGCTGATTGCTATGTGTGCTGGGAGGACATGTCAGTCTAGAGCCAAAAAAAGGAGCATCACTGATTTGCCAGAAAGTTTCATCATGAACATTAAAAAGATCATAATGAAAAAATGTAAAAATTAAGTTGCAGTGACCCCTTTGACCCACGCAGGTACAGATCCAAACCTTTCCATCAGAGATTCATCAGCACACAAGTTTAAAACCTTTGTTCTTTATTACCTAAACAGCAGGGCTGAGATGTGGGAGAGGGAAGGGAAGCAGCTGTGAAACTTACCCTCTGTGCTGGGGTACCTGAGTGATTTGCATAAAGAACCTCTTACTAAACACTCCTCTGCTTCCCAAACTGGCATTGTGTCAAATGAAATTGCTGTGGCCTTTGACATCTTAGGAGGAGCATAAAAATAGCCAATGAAGTCACTTTTTTCTTTCTTGGACTGCAATTTTTTGACTCATTCTCAATTAAATTGCTGCTCACTCTCCTCTTGAGAGAAGGCTGCATATTGTGCTTCTGTTTATCCTCTGCCTGGTTAGAGTCCTTGGGCTGCTTGGAAGAAAGTTTTTGGGGCAGAGTGGTATGGCCCTCTTAAAAAAAAAATCAATTAAAAATAAAGCACAATTTTTTCATTTTTGTGGGTTGCAAGAGCAGGAGAATTCTAGGCAAGGTACTGCAGGCATCTCTTCCATCTTATCTGCAGTGTTTTCTTTCTCTATTTTTTCTTTTTCGTCTTCCTCACTTAGCACAGGTTCTGATGTCAAACTTATCATGCCAAATAAACTGAAAAACACATTAGGGCTTACTTGACAAGAATCTAAGGCCTAAAAATCTGGTTGTGCTTGTTTTGTCTAGGAAGAAAGCATAGCTGAAGCTCAAAAGCTTGCACTTGCTTGTTCTCCTCAGATATTCAAAGCATCATTCTACATTTATTGCATAAACCCTATTAAAAGGATTCCTTTCAGAGAGGTGCGTACTACGGTAGGACAATAGAGAGATAAAGCGGCTTTGCCTCCCATGCCTTCATAAATGGTCCATATTACTATTATATAAGGCCTTGCACACCCAAGCATTAAAGCATAGCCTCTGACTGAATAGAAACACTATCATAAATCTTGTAAGCTCATGGGGTTTATGGACTGAATCGAACCCAGAGGATTAAACTACTAATATGATAATTAGCCTGGCATTCAATGCTGCTATTTATTATGTTAGGCAAATAAACTATTTACGGTGTAAATGAGTTTTAATGTTCTTTTTCACACCTGGAGTCAAATGAAATATTAGGAAACAGCTTTAACCCATGGAGGAAAAAAAATACAAGAAGGGAAACAAGAAAGCCATTTGCCAGGATTTTGCTAATAATCATTTCAGGTGTATAAATATAGCAGCTTGCTAAGCCTTTGGCCATCAGAGCAGTGTTTGTGCAATAGCCCAGCTTTATTCTAATTTTCACAGAACAGCTCTTAGGAGACCTGAGGAGAAAGGTGGCTTGGTATTTAAAGCCTTGACCTGAGACTCAGGAGACTTTTATTCAGCTTGTTGCTGCCTGCACAGATCAATGTAGTTCTCTCTCTACTTCTGCTCCTCATATCAGCAGTTATAAGCTCTTTGGGACATACAAATTCAGATGCTTGTTTGCTGTTTGGGATGATGGAGCACGATTTTGGTGGAACCTCAGGGCTCTAGTATGACCACCCACTAATTTGAAAAAAAAAAAAAAAAAAAGAAAGAAGAAAAAAGAACAAGTGGCTGCTGGACAGGGTACAACAGAGGTGGCTTTCTTGCTTTTCAAGGTGGATGCTCAGGTGTTCCTTGCACGTGGCTAGAGTACACTGGAAGCTTTGCACAGCTGAATCCTTCTTAGCAGTGCTCTGAAATGTTTCTCAGACTGGAGGACACTGCTACTGCCTCATAAACCAAGTACAGCATTTCTGAACAACATGTCTTATCTGAAGAAAGAAGATAACAAGTCGGGATTGAAATTCTTCCAGGACTTTGACATCTTGCTTCATGCTGGTGTAGTAGACACTCACAGCAAGGATCAACACTGCACAAAATGAGAGCCACAGGAGCACAGGCAATCCAGATGATGACCTGTCATCTACTGAACAGTGATGAAGAGAAAAAGAAAGCAGCATTATTTTAGTGTCATCTTAAACACTTCCCAAATTTGACCTCCTGCTGATGCTTTTGTCCCACTTCTCTGGGAACAGCAGGGTACACAAGCCTCTAGTTGATGCCTAATTCAACAGGCATCAGTTAAGTGACAGGGAGTCACACCTCCTGATAAAGGATGATGAGTATAAGAGATCTCATCTAATGGAGCATTTAAAGAGTTTAATTATATACAATAAGAACAGGATTACCATAGCTAATGTGTGATCTCAAGTTTCCCTCCAGCCAGAATTTTTTAATATCTTTATACTGTTAAGTTAAATACTAGGAGAATATTAAGCTACCTCATCTAATTATTTAATGCTTACAAATGTTCCATAAGAGAGAAGATCTAGATTTCTGTCTTTTTCACTCAGCTTGTTTGGGGCTCCTACTAATTACACTAAGAACCGAAATGTGGCTCCATTAACCTAGAGCCATATTTAGAACACTCTGGCAGGTTTAACCTCTCTCTAAGTGCTAGGTGTGTTAATTACACTGACACATCCTCTGCACTTGCTCTTAAGCAGGAGGACACTGTAAACATTTTTCTTGCATTTAAAATGTAGTTCAAGTATGTTTAAAGTGCCATAGGTCAGTCACAGTATGTGTGTAGAAATCAACATTTAGCTCACCAACATCCATGACTCAGCCCTTGCACAAGTGTATCCATCCATGGGCCTTGTTTGATTTAGATCTGGCTGCTCTGTTTAACTGCATGGCCACTGCACAATCAGTATTATTTTATAAAGCACATTGAGTATTAAACATGCAGTATAAAGCCAAATTCATGCCTGAATAAAGACTTGTAGTGTGCAGCTATTTTCCTGCCATATGCACACAATCAATAAGGAGATAAAAATGTGTTGTGCATTATTATGGGTAAAGGGGCCAACATTAGTTGTAACGTATTTAAATTAGCTGCTACCACGAGCCCTGGAATACATACCAGTCAATTAAACTGTCATACAGATGTACAGAGAAGAAGGTGAAAGTCATAAAACCAAGCAAGTAACATAAAATAATGTATCAAAAAGTGTATGGGGAAAATGTAAAATGTTAATAGGCAGTCATTTTATAGCTAACCAGAAACCAAATCAATGTCCCATAATAGATCTGAGTGAATTATTTGCAGAAAATAATTTATTCAATTTAATTTAGCCCTTCTTTATGTTTGCAAATTATCCATGAGCAGACTTCAATTTTTATAAATTTGTTTATTTGGCATTATTTTTGAACAATTTATATGAAGGTATTTTGCCAGTGAATTGTTCACCACATTCTGCTTTGCAGAGATTTGGGATTTGGAAGTCGGCATTTCCTTTTTGTGATCTCCCACACCACATAATACAGTTCTCAACTGGGTGACCTCTTGCTTTTCAAAGCATGGGGCCTGGCTGATGAGCATACGTGGTAACAAGGAAGCTGTCTTGTGAAAGCTAAACATTTTTTCATATCAGCTCTGTTCTATGAAGAGCATATAACCTTTTCCAATCTTGTGAAAGTTTGTTTCCGTATGAAATTTCTGAGTGATCTCAGGTGCAAACTTGCCTTTTCCTTATATCACCTCAATTAGGGAGTATGTTCAGTCCAAGAACAGAAAAACAGTAATACAGAAGAATTATCCCGCCCACAAAACAGTGATGAGCTATGCTCAGAACTGCTTCAGCACATCACTATAATTATGTGCTTAAATGCAAGTTTTCTCTTTTCTAGATTACAAATATAAAATTAATGCTTAGTTTGTTAGTTAACTTGCTTGTTGGAACAGCACACTCAGCAATAGCCATGTGCCTAGCTTAAGAAAAAAGCAAGTCATCTGCACCGTATACAGCAGGTGCTAGACTTTGGCCAGGGCCTCTAGAATGGTCACCATCGTAAGAACATCCATACACATTTGCTTGAGGGTTTGTGAGGCTGGCTGGCCTCAAACGCCCTTGCAAACAAAAAGAAAAAACAGATTATTTTTATTATTTCTACCTTGCTGCCAGCATATAAATGAATTGTCTCTTTCCCATGCATGAAAGTCAGCAGGGAGAACTATTGTTTCACTTGGGGAGTTTTCTCTGCATATCTTAGTGAAAAACCTGTGCCTATTCTATTGCCATAAAATATATTAATTATATTTAAATTAAAAATAGCTTCAGGGATTTAATTTTTGTTTCCACTATTTGTGACATTAGATGTCTTGTTTAAAATACTACACCCGACCTCATCAACACCTTGTGCTTCATATGCTGAGAAGAAAAAGCAACAACCACTGGGAGTATGAAAGGCTTTGTATACAGAGGATATATTTGCACAGTGCATCACAGCAGCCACAAAGCAAACTCAGGTTAGTGCCATGGATGGCTCACAGTCATAATGTGAAACTTCAACTTACCCACTATGTAGTCACAGCAGGAAATAACTAGAAAACAGAACGAAAATGTTCTTACATGATTACAGATGCTGGGCTGAATCTTACACCACTTTTGACTCTACAGATTTATGTCAAATGAAGATCTACCCACTTCATGCAAACATGCAGATGTAGGTGCACTTCAGGAAAGTGAAAAGAATTATTGTATGGGGGGTTCAGAAACAATTCGCTGCTATTTCAGGGAGGTCAGGAGTCAGCTCTTATAGAAGAAGACCTCCCATTTTACACCATTTCTAGAAAGGAAAGAAGGTAGACCAGCAGGCTGGGAAAAGAATGAAAGCTAGGAAAGCAAAGCCCACTGTCAGGTACAGCTTTCATCTGACAGTATCCTGGAACTGCCTCTGCTTGGCAGCTGGGGCCCAGACACAATCCAGGATGAAAAGTCCCGAGAATGGAAAAATTTCAGTCGTGCCGGCAACCTTCATCTTACTGGCCTATATGTTAATAATGTTGTGTGGACAATCAGCAAATCATCTAAATCCAGGCTGTTTGCAACACAAAATACTGATTATGGACTGGGACATTTCTAATGTCTTTATGGAATAGAGCCAGTGTCTTCTCCGTCCTTGCAGCTCCCTGGGCATGATGCATGGCTGTGCTGAAGTCAGAGCCAGTGGGAGATGCACCTGGTTCCCCCTGGTTGGACTGGCTTCAGCAGTGCTTAAGGGGGGGCATAGGCTCTGGCAGGGAGCTGAAGGACGTACTAGCTCTCATCGAAATCCTGCTCTAGAGCAGTCAGATGAGCTTCAAAGTATTTATAGCTGACTGAGTTCAGAACTGGAGTTCAGTTTTGATGGGAAAGCCCAGGTCATGTCAACAACCTTGTCAAGTAACAGCTTTTCCCTCCTGCATTAGGAGGCACCACAAACGACATATTGCAAAACCAGTGAGAGGTTTGTTTACAAACACATCAGCAGACGCAAAGGCTTGTTTTCAAAAGCAGGGTAGCAGTCCAAATAGGGGGCTGACATAGAAATTTTATCATTCTCTCACCTGTGTTTTTCCTGACCAGTGTACCAAAACTATACAATTTTAGCCCCCTAACTATACAATTTTAGCCCCCTAACTATACATACCATTTTTCTTAGTTGGGTCAGCTTGTGAAAGTCAGAATGAAACAACAGTTCTTAATTGGTTATGGATTGTATCACTTGTAGAAGTATAAACTGGGTCCTTGTGCTAGACCTGCCTGAAGTCACTCCCAGCTGACCTACCTGCAGACTGTTACTTTGGCTCATGAATGAAAGACCGGAGATTATGTTAGCTATATCATTTGTTGAGTGCTCTCATTGGCAGAAACTGTTATATCTTGGCTGCTTTTAACCCCAGCGGGCCAGCTAGGCTCAAATCTTTACTATTGTATCCCATGGCATGCATGCTGCTTAGAAACACAAAAGGGCTGATTCCCTCCCCACCATTACATCTTAGTTACCCAGAATGACATTAGTGTATTCACATTTGGTCTGAGATCCTTTTGTATGACTGGAAGCATCGTTCTGGGGTAGACCTGAGGCTCAGCCAAACCCACCGTCTACAACGATCCCTGGAGTGGATGACTCATGAGTTCACTCATGAGTTCACCCAGAGAACAGCCCTGAGGCTTCTCTAATGTGTTGCAGGAGCCTGTGTGTTCCCAGAGGAGGCAAGTAAATGGACCAAATGCAATTCTGTCTGTCCTCTGATCTGGGCTGAGCTCAAAATCACAAATAACTTTATCAGAAGGGGAAGCTCATGTGAACAGACATGTTCTAAGCTAGAAAGTTCATGCCAAAAGGCGTAACAGCATGAGCATACCATATTCAGTGACTTCTTCTGGCTCACGAAATCGAACTCTTCTCTCTGGTTTCCGCTTTTCCCCCACAGCTTGATCCACAGGTGGCCTTTTCCTCAGTATTGAAGGAGGATAGCTACTGTCATCTGTCTAAAGAGTTGATTAAAACACAAAGAACATGGACATTTCAAATGGAATAATGGATCTGGGTGAAGCTTTGAGCTTTTGTTGCTGTTACTATGTCCCTCAAAGGACATGATATTAAACACATCTGTTTGGACATTTATAGTCAGATTATTGTAATATTTATAGCAAGATAATATGGATATTCCTTCACTGTCATTGATCTTCAGTACTCTATTCTAAAGCTCCCTTTTAAGGCTGGTTAAAGTAACGGCAAAGTGTTCAGAAAGGATTTCTCTGATTTGGAGTGAACAGTTACTGAAGATGGCTGCTCAACAGCCCTGAGGTAGAAGGACATATATGTGATACAAAAATATGAGCCATAATATAGATAGCACCTTTGAAATGTTCTTCTGAGCTAAGCATCTTGGTTCTTAGTGCAGTGTTGCCATTTCAACAACTGAGATTATGCAGCAGTCTCAGGTTTGGACACTACCCTGGTGGGTATGAGAATGTAATTTGTTTGCACTTCAATATCACAATTCTGTTGTTGTTCTGCTTTTTGCTTGGAAGTCACACTCAGTCCTTGGTAACAGAATCAGATTGCTGTGGATTCTGCCAGATGACAAGAAACAGGGCTGCAGTAATAGTAGTAAGTCCCTCTTCTGCATAGTCATACTCCCACAGTCAGCTCCCCAAAGTGAATCTTAGAAAACCAGAGATTCTCCACATTTTACTTACTTAAAGATTGAAGTAATCTTTTCTACCCCTTTTCCTCCCTTCCCTCTGTTCCTCTGCTAGGTAAAGTGTATTATTTTCAGACAATTTGTTTGCTCCTTCTGGTCACTGTCCCTGCTTCTTGTTTTCCCATTTCCTCACTCAGTGATTGCATTCTCCTTCCTCCATGTTTTTCTTCCTGGTTTAATATTTATATTCTTCAATGCCTGTGACTTTTGCCCATTTTTAGACTCAAACACCTTCACCCTATGCATTTTCTCTTTGGAAGTTTTCTCCGCACTCACCATTTCTCATACCTATTCATTGTGCTGCAGAAGCAGAATTAAGTCCAATTAACTACAGTCTGGGGGGGTCAGACTTCACAATACAGAGGATAAGTGGGTTTCCCTATGCATAACACTGGATAATCTCAGAAAAGGACATAACATAACCAGCAGGAACTGCCATAGAGTAAGGAAAGTCTTCAGCTTTGATACCTTCTACTGAGGAAAAACAGATTTTGGCTCAATTTACCACTGTTAAAGATGTTTTTTCTGATCTTGGGGTCATATAAGCATACATACCACCTCTGTCTCAAGACTGGGGACAGTGTTTGTTGGAGCTATGTGGTTTTTATTCAGGAGCTCAGAAGCTGGAACACCCATCCAGGTTATGGAAAAACTGGATTCAGCTTTGTAAGTCCAAAGGAATACGAACCAACATCTCTTAAATACATGCCCTCATTATCAGAGCTATGGTGCACATATGGCAGCAGGGAATCTCAGTTGCTGCCACTGAAGCTGTCTTGTTTGGCCTTGAATAATTAAATATTCATTGAGCTAAAGAAAGAAGGAATGAAAGAATGACTTTACAGCCTGGTGTTTGGGTGCTCCCCTGGGGGTGGAAGAAGTCTGCTACTATCCTTGCCCCAATGAATACTTAATATGAAATACTTAAATATTCATTGGAGCAGTCAGTGGGAACAGGGTCTCTCATCTACCAGGTAAGTACCCTAATCACTCTGCTATAGCCGCACATGCACTTTCTGGCATAATAAATATTTAATTATTCTGTGTAAAATGAAACGGGTTTAGGGAGACACAGTCCAGCTCAGGCTAGCAGTGGTTATAGCTTTAGCTAGGAGGGCTCCTTCTGTCACACAGCCAAGGAAACTGAACTCTATATTTGAAGAGATTTAAAACTCCAAGTGTTGCTTTTGTCCATATGAGCTTTTCCAAACACTTAGCAGCAACATCACATCAGGAGAGAAAAGCATTAAACAGCTAGCTGGTTGGGTAGCACCTAGCAAAGGAAGACCTTAAAGAGGAAGTACTATTCACAATATTTACTAAACTTTAATAACTTACAGAAATCAAAGCTGTCAGAAGCAGTGATGCATTTTGCCTTCAGACAGAAACCTGGTGTTAACATACTGTGACAAGAGCTCAAAACAAACCAAAGTGCTAGTCAGTAAATTACATGCCCTTAAAAACAAGCCATTTCTGAAAAGCTCGGGTATTGGACATAAGGACTCTATTGCCCATCAAGAGATTACTTACCAGCAGCTCCTCTGCACTAGGATCAGAAGGTGGGGCTGGACATATTTGGGACATGTACTCTGGATGCCAACATGAAGCCTCCCACACGAAGCTTCAGTTAGAAAACCACTCACTCAAGAAAATGAGAAGGATCAGAGAAAAGCGTCTGGAAATCCCTGTGCAGTGAAGACTGAGCAGATGGGAGCAGCAGCAAATGACAAGGGAGTGGAAAGAAGAGTTTCCGCCCTTCATACCCATCTTGGCTTGGGAAGGATGACGTTACTTGAAATGTACTCAGTAGCCAAAAATAGCACATAGTGATAATACTGGATAAAGCAGGGCTTCCCTGGCAAATGCAAAGTTCTTCAATGGAGCAAATCACAGATAAACACTTACACATTTATGGGCATAATTGTGAAGTTGAAGTTGTTCCTTTTTTTTATAATGATTGATGCATTTCTGTGATCATGTTGATCTCCTTTCCAGAAGCCATTCCCAATCTCAAAAATCTTGCAAGTGGGATTGCTTATAATCCTTCTCCCATTCAAAATATGTGAGTAAAGCCATCAGGAAATGATACAGATGTAGTGGGATTACATATATCTCTCTCCACTACAGTTATGGCCTCACTTTATATGTTTTACAAATTGGATCCATTATTATAGTAATAAAGTGGGATTTTAACATTAGACATTTCTACAGATATTATAATAAGATTATTGATAAGAAAAGAGGTGATTTACTGCTCAAGAGGCTTTAATAGCCCCTTGTCAAATGCTGAAGGCTCTTCATCATCAAATACACAATTTCCAGCCAGAAATACGTGGCATGACTGCTGAAATATGGTGGTTTACTATCTCTAGAAGCAGAACCATGAACTTTTTTTGGAACTATGTATTTGCTGTGACATACCTAAAGTACTCAGTTTTGTGTTATTTTCCAGGTGGTTGCATGGATTCTCCCATGGCGTGCTCAGACTGGCCCTTGGTTTGCACCTACCCAGTACAGCGAGGGTTGCAAAATGCTTACATTGCAGTAGGAACCACAGAGCACAACAGCTCTGTGGGCTTCACTGTTTAAATCTTCCTTTCAGAGATTCGGGAAGTGGGTGAGTAGATGTGAAGGGCTGGGATCCTGCCTCAGAGAAAACCGGACAAGCACAGCAGTGGAGACCCCTTGATGTGGCTGATGTAGGCTCAGCAGCTACCTTGAGACTTGATGCCCTCTGGCAGATCAGCCTCTGCACAGATCTGCAGTGCTTGTAGGGGCTACTGTCCTCAAGCCCTTCCCTTCCAGCTGTGAAAGCAGTGTCAGCATGGTGAAGAACAGATTTCACTAGGCTGGGGGTCTTCACTGAATGTATCATATATAAAAGCCACCTGGAGAGAGTCACCTTACCTTCTCTTTCCTGTACATTGAAGTGATGGAGGGCTTTTCCTCATGCTGCAACCGGATCACAGCTGCAGGGCGTGTGAAACATGCTCTCAAAATCCCCTCTCTGCTGCGTCCTGCAAGTGTTTCACAGCAGTTATTTTGGGATATCTAAGCTAAGCTTTTGGTGGGGGAAGTGTTAATAGTAGATTCTAGACAGATGGTTGACAAAGCCTTCCAAACTGTGGTCCCTCACTTCTCTGGCTCTTTCTTCCTCCTGTTGTGGAAATCACTTGCTACTAATTCATATAAGAAAATATACCTGCCTACTTTGGCCAGCAAAACTGATAAAGGTAAGAAGACGAAAGTCAGACTCTAGCCTTCATCTAGCTTTGACTTCCTCCATGTGAACTATCTCATTTATTTTTACCAGTGACATCCAGCAAGGCATATAAGAAGGTCTTGTGCAAGCTCTTATTCTTGCAGAGAGCAGCATCGAGCTCGTGAGCCTTCAGACCTGAATGAAAAACCTTGTTCCTGTCTTTTTCACAGAATCTGGTTTTATTGAAAGAAAGGTCTTATGCTTTTCTACACAATTGCTCAGAAACTTTTTGGTATTTTCTTTAAAAAAAATCTGCAGAAAAGTCAAAAGGGTTGATTGTTTTCAAGAAATGGACATATGGAGAGAACATTCATCATTTTCAATGCCAGAAACCATTTCTTTTCAGTTCTAGATTCCCCTTAAATATAAATATTTTTTTCTGTTAATTTGATTGAAAAATAATTGGGCAGCTTATAAAAGTTTTAATGGAAGATTACTATCCAAATGCTAGGAATGGTCATTTCACAGTGCCAGTTTCACTTTTATCCCACAACATGTTAATCATGTTGATAGTAATGGTTGTAAATGCTTGAGTAATTAGTAGTTACCTGGGCAGTCAAGTTCCAGTGAATAAGGGTGTCAGGAGTTCAAACCTCATAACAGGGAAAGATCCATTCCTACTAAGTGCTTTTGATTGCAGTTTAACAACCTAAAATTGGATATACATTAGGAATAAAACACAGTTTAATGCATGCAGTGAAAGATCAAAGCTAGACAATGAATTAATAAATAAATAATTTAGCTGATGAGCGTCACTTTTATTTCTTTCAGTTAATCGTTCACAAATTGACTTTTGTGAATGTATTCATTATTCAGTTTTATTCAGTAGATAATTGCTAGGAGTAATTCTTTGCCTGTAGATTGCTTGAAAGCATTTCACTGTGAATAGTAAAAATCTATCCAGGCTTTCAATATAAGACAAACTAAAAATATCTGTAACTACTGGTGGAGTTCTTAAACACAAACAGTATCCTGCAGTCTTAATGAGCAATGCCAGCATTTTCAGGAAGAAGTCCACTGCTTCCAATGGTACATAGGAGGGAAAGCAGCATTTCACCTGCCTTCATTGTGCTGACTTTAAATAGCGTACATCATATATGCAAATAAATTTTTACAAGAAAATGGTTGCTTAAGTGGTTGCTCAGCAGAAAAACAAAATAAACCTGAACAAAACATGATTGACTTCCCAGTAAATATATATAAACAGTTGTTCTGGGTTCAGCAGCAGCAGTCAGTTTTTCTCCTTCTTAGTAGCTGGTGCAGCGCTGTGGTTTTGACTTTCAGCCTGGGAATAATACTGATAAAGCCGATGTTTTCAGTTGCTGGTCAGAATGTTTACCCTGACCAAGGACTTTGTGAGTCTCATGCTCTGCCAGGGAGGAGGAGAAGCCGGGAGGAAGCAGGGACAGGACACCTGACCCAAACTAGCCAAAGAGGTATTCCATACCACAGCACGTCATGCCGGGGGATGTAACTGGGAGTTACCTGGAAGGGCACGTTCTGTTCTCAGTCGGGCTCATTTCCGGCGGGCGGTATCGTATTCTCTTCCCTTGTTATTTCCTTTATCATTATTATTATTGGTGGCAGCAGCAGTGATTTGTGTTATACCTTAGTTACTGGACTGTTCTTATCTCAACCCGTGGGAGTTACATTCTTTCGATTCCCCTCCCCATCCCTCTGGGGGGCTGGGGGGGAGGGGAGTAGAAACTGCGTGGCTGACTTGCCGACTGGCTTAAACCACGACAACAGTCTACACAAAGAAACTAACTGCATAGCCAGTATTTTCCTGAAGTACAAAATGGAAGATGTCTAGGAAATAAACATAACATGATAAAACAAATTTACACTCAGAGAATAGCTGTGTAACCATATGAACTCTTTTTCCATTTCCTTCTGTGGGAATAAATATTTTAGACAAGCAAAGTACTTTGTAAATGATGCCTTTGTGGGGATTTGTCTGGCCTGGTCCAATTATTCTGAAACCTAGCAATTTTCTCCTATCATTGAATCTGGTTTTATTGCAAATAGGGTCATAGAAATAGTCACTCATTGCAATAATGGACTTCGTTTATCTTAACTATTAACATTTCCAGTAGGTTTACACACACGTATATATTCAATATTTATGGACATGCACAGTGCATATATATTAATAATGAAGTAACTTTATCTCCAACAATCTGAAAACAAAATCATGTAATACCATACAGTGTGGGCTGCAGTGGTAACTGGAAGCAGCATATCAGGATAACAGAACAGAAAAGGAATAAATAAATTAGGAGGGAGTCTTCCATATCTGCTTCAACTTCTAGAGTGTCAATTGAGCCTTTGTTCAATATTCCACCTTTTGCAGTTCTGTGTGCTCTTGATTAGTAACGTATAGATGCACCTTTGGCAACAAGGTTAAGTTTTGTGTTTGCCAAGAGTGATTTTCCATCAGTCAGGGAATACATCAGGAAATAAAAGGGCAAATTGCCACACAAAGTATAATTAGATGTGTTCCTTTGTCCTTTCTCTGCCTCTGGAGAACAGATTTACTACTGAAAAGTGTGGGGCACCCATAAGGTGCCATACAGCACCGTTTCTGCTCTTCAAGCCTTCCATGAAGGAAAGCACTGCATAAATCCCAACCTCAAGACAAAAATCATACCTTTGAACCGTGCTTTTCAGTGTGTATTCCATGACTGAAAGGGTCATGATTAATCTCTTGTTGGATGGTCACCCCAAAATGAGGCATTTTTGTGGAGTTGGGGAAAAAAAAAGCCTACAACAAAGCATAATGGAGACAGACTAATGAATAGGAAGATGGTCTGATAACACTTGATATGTGCAGCCAGCTAGGCTGAAAGCAATTAATTTTATTTTCTGTGACTTTGTTAATTCCTGTGACACCCAGAGATCTGTGTATCCAGATGCTTTTGTCCTGAAGGAAGGACAGCATGGTCAGCGCAAAGAGCAACATCAAAGGTCCCTGTGATGCTACATGAAGGACCCACAAGGTTATCCTCCCAGTGAGACTTTCTCTTTGCCCTTTAGATATTACTACCCTGTGCTGGAAGTTTTCATGATCACACAAATCTATAAGCTCCCCTCTAGGCAGACCTGGGGCCATTCATCCATGAACTGCAGGTCTTGATTGCTACTTTTCGCAAAAATTAGATTAGGCATGATAACATCACATGCAGCCACCTGATCCAGCACAACAGAATTCATTTCTGAAGGCAGAGCCTTGGCAAGGCACAGAGATTTCTGCTGTGTTGGGACTGGCTAGAAATGATTTAACTCTGTTGAGAAAACTGGTCTCAATTCATCCCTGGCATGAATCCTTGACTTATAAAAGGCGTGTATCTGTCTTCATTTCTTTAAATTGCCTCTCTTATTCATGTGTCTTTCCAGGTAGGTGTTACAAATAACCACAAAGTACTTGTGATGATATATAGTAAACATAGAGGGAATTTCTGGCTGCTGAAGTGAACTTTCTAAATAATTATAGAATGATTCCACATCTATTTCATAATTAGACTCCTGAGACTACAACCATAATATTATTTTTGATTCAACATGCATTTCTAGTTTGGAAATGTTCCATGATCCATTAGGTTTATTCTAACTGAGGTTTTCTAATTCACTCTGATCATCCTGCCACTGGGATCTTAAATGTAAAGCATGTATTGATCGAATAAGAGTTACCAAGTAACCAAATGCTAATATCTGCTGTTGGCTCACTGATTCCACATCAGCCAGTGGAATGTGGGAGATGGACAGGACTTGAGTGAGTGAGGTCATTCTGAGTCAGCTTTTATGACATGCTCATCATATTTTAGAAACAAAAAAGAGTGAAACTGGTACCTCTGCTTAAAGCATCTGGGCTGCTGTTGATGGCAGGGCTGCCACCAGCCATGAGATGAATGAAAAGGACGAACCCACTGCCAGCAGGAGGACAGCTGAGCTGGCATCAAACAGAAAGGGAGGCAAAAAAGGCATGAAAAGGAAATCCCTTAGAAAGAATGAAAGCAGAATTCTCTTCAGGAGTTCCATTTTAGCAGTAATCACTTTGTGCTCTCTGTTGTGTTGACTGGGGCTTTCTGTAACAATTCCCCATTTTCCCAGTTGAGTTTTAGCCTGAGGAGAATTCAGGCTAGGATGACTGCAGTGTATAGCCTAAAAAGGGGGTTAGCGGTTTTGTCTAAATCACAGATATCAAAAGGCTCCAGTTGACTTCTGTGAGACTCTGTCTGTCCTTAGTGAATTTTAGAAACCTGGTTGGCATCAGTGCCAAGCTGGACCTAGAAAGGGCAGCAAGTGGGACTAACAGCAATAAGAAGAGAGTAAGCCGAGGGAATCGTAAAGCACATAGATGCAGGCATCACTATATATGATGTTTTGAATGCACTGATGCAAATGCTCTTGAGCTCCATTTGCAGTGTCACCTTGGAGGTGTGCTAGATTAGATTAATGACATGAAAGAAGAACAGAAAAATGGAGAAAATAGGAGATTGAAGCAAAAGAAAAGACCAAGTGAGTAAAATATGCATGAATTGGAAAATTTGGATGGTGATAGTGGACGATGAAGAATATAAAAAGCATGTGGCAAATCTGTCTGTCATTGGCAGCCACTTTACATAATGTTAAGTTTATTAATGCTGATATTTGTTCTAGATTTAATTTACTGTAATTAGTATTAAAGTCTCTCTCTTCCACCTCTCCAAGCCCTAGAGGCTGGTGTTTTCACAGTAAAACAAATAGGTTTAAGAAAGAGTAGTTAGTACAATTTCCAAAACTGGCCAAGTGCTTCTGGAGCTTATAGTTAATTGCATCTTCCTTTAAGCTGAGGCAAGGAAACTAAACAAGGGAAAAGGCAGGCAGCACATCAAAGAACACTTGTGGACACCAGGATATACAAATGTCAGGTTGAAAGCCAGTTATGTTTTGCACAGACAAGCTGAAGATTTGTGGTTTTGTTCCAAAGCAGAGCATCTTTTGGCATGCCTGCAGGAGTGTCGGAAAGTCCTGCTCATGCCAAGAAAATGTATCTTACAGTGGGAGTAGCTGAGAGCAGGAGGGGCTTTTATTGGAGAGTGTGGAACTGGGGTCCAGCCAGCTCTGACCCCTGGCAGGTTTGGATAAGATCCTTAAAATGTAGTGCCCCTAGTATGCAGCTTGTTAACTGCCCTGTAACAGTTACATGCCTCTCATTTCTCACCATCTCTCTCTCCTTCATTCTTACTAGAAATTTGGTCCTGGACCTGGAATCCTCTCAACTTTAATATGTTGGTCAGAATCATCTCTGCTTGAACAAATGTACTTTTTCTGATCTGGAGCATTTACATCAGCATATTTTTCATCATCTCAAATTTATGAGCCTTTCAATCGGTCTTCTCAATGAAACAACGGAAATTACATTGCCTTTTCTTTTAAAGCTAGACAAATGCAAAGGAAAGAATAAGCTTCACAGAACAGCTATTGAGATGGTGAATTAATAGTGTCTAATGGAAGGAGAACTGAACCTGAGCTCTTGGTCTATCATATGATTCTGGCTATGTGTCTGATCCCTGAGAAAGGCAAAACTGGGTGCAGAGAGCTGGTTTAGCATCTTGCATTCTCTCTTTCATGCATTATACCTGCTCTAACAGGCATTTCTAAGAGAGGCATTGAGACTGGCATAATCTTATGCTCTCTAACTTGTGCTAGCATTTCTTCCTGTGTATTGGAGAACTGGAAAAATTAGAACCCTTTTGGAGCATACTGGGCCAAAAGGCTCTTTCCACTTCTAAAAGCTCTAAAATGATGGAAAAGTGACACCAGCACTCCTCCTTCCTGGAGGAAGACCTCCTGCTTTTGTGACTCCCCTGAGGCTGTAGAACTGAAAAACCTTTTCCTGACTTTCGGCATGCTTTTGGGATGCTTTATCACTTGCTACACATATAGTGCCAGAGCTGGGATATAGTGTCAGCTTCTTTGATGGACATATTTGATAGTCCAAATAGAAAAGTTATTGGCAAGAGATACCATAAGACTTCTTCACTGAAAATTTGCCTTCTGTTTGACTGACATGTTTTTGTTCTAAATCTTTTTCTGTGCAACATTTCTAAAAGAAAGTAAAAGGACACCTGTTGTTACCCACTCTATAACAAGGGATGCTACCGACTCCAATGAGGAGTTCTGCGTGTGGAACCCAGGCAGGATTTCACCTCTGCGACTCACATCTATGGACTGATAGATTTCCATTAAATAAGCAAAGCTTATCTCTGTGGGGGAAATTTGAGTCAAGCTGCCTTTCTACCTATATCCTTGAAAGAATACTGCAGTGAATGGAAATTTGTTAGTGCATGTGTAAGGCATTTGCTTTTTAGTTAAGTAAAATAATATGAAATACAAAGACTTGGGCAGGGCACTGTTGATCCCAAAACACAGATATCAGATTTCTTTTCTGACCAGAGTAATAATTTCTATTTTCCTCTAGTTAAAGTAATGTTACTGTGAGGGTCACAGTCTGACTGTAAGGCTGGCACACTGCTCTATTGAGTTATAGCTCTACTGGCTTCTGTCAAAAGGCCGAATAATTTCATTTCTCACATTCCCACTACTTGGTTTGCTATCACTAGCTTATTACAACTGGTGAATTAGCAGGATTTTGTCATTCCCTACACACTGACACAGAATGTAATCTTCTGAACAATGTACACTGCTTGCAGCACATGAGAGAAGAAAGTATCTGCCTGCTTTGTTACTCCTTTTTAAATGAAATTTTGTCACATCTACCCATCTCTCCACAACAACACCTGATTCCCATTTCTAAGCCCAGTAGCCATGTCTGCTTCTCACATGCTCCTCCTGCCTTGATTTCTTTGGAATGTGCTGGGTGACTTTACCTGGCATGGTGGCAGCAAATGTTGCTACCAGAGAGTGATGGGTGATCCAGGTGTTGGGTACCTCTCCTGTTTCAGATAGGTGGGTATATCGAGAAAGACATGCTTTCTTGAAGCCTGCTAATTTTCCTTGGATGCAAAGCATATCCGTCAGTTCAAGCACATACAAAAAGCATATCTAAGACTGTAAGAGGAGTGGATTTCTTCAAACTAACACATAGGCTTCTGGAGCCACCACTCTGTCATGTTTTTCAGGAGGATTTGATATGAATCAGCATCAGTGTTGGAGGAGACAAGGAAGTGCCAGGCTAATCAAGGCTTGTGGGTTTGCATGGCCATGATACACTACCTGTTCTGTGCTTGCCATCGCTATTTCAGAAAAGACACCTTCAGCTCCTTTGCCTTTACCAGATAGAAATCAAACACGTGCAAGGCAGTAAAATAGCACTGCTTCCCTTTTTTCTGGGAATGTGCAGCACAATTAAGCAATACAGAGGGGGAAAAAGAAAGAGAATTTGGAGAATCTGGATGAAGTGGCACTGATAGTTGTCACCTTTACTTGTCAGTTCAGAGCTGAATTTTGGGGCAGTGTGTAGTGGTGGATATGGCCTGGCCCTGGACAGGAGATGCTAGAGCTCCAGTGTACCAAGCAGCTCTCATTCCTTCCAACCATCCGCTTACAGAGGAGTCTTTTTTACAAAACTAAGGCTGGAGATGTCTTGGAAATGAATTCCCCCAAATCTTGGTTCTGCCGAACAGTTCATGCAGTAGTAGCTCTGACCATAGCAGCATGCAACCAAACCTTTGCTATCTGAAAACTTGGCTTTATTTGCTCCCAAAAAAGCAAAATAGCTGCTCCAGAATGTACATATAGAACCTTGCAAATTCAGATACATCAAAACCTTTTATTGCAAAACATTCCTGTCTGAATAAGGACTCATTCACTCTAGGTGCTTTATATGAGCAAAATGGAGGTTAATTCCTGGGTTTGGGAACGGCATTGGGAAGGGAACATAGAGTTTTCCTGATAAACAACAACATTAAGCAGGTGAGACCTCCTTTCTGGAGGCAAAATGGGTTGTTTAGGATTTGAAATGTTGCCTACCTTGTTTTCAACATTGATGGCAAAACAGGCTGTAGAGGAAGAGGTTGTCGTATTACCTTTATACTGCTTTTAGACAATTCTAAAATGTCTGCTAATAGATTTTAATGCAGCTTCTAATAACGGTTATTATTGATCATAAATAACATGCTCATTTTCATAAGTCTTGTTTAAGAAGAGGGCTGTAGAAGAGCTACAGATACTGGTAAAGAGACTGTTCCTGCCTTGAAGTCTATATGAACTGAAGGAGCAATGCCTGTTTACACTTAAGATTCGGTCCACAGTTTCCAGAGAGGCTGAATATACAACATAAAGGAGAAAAAGCCAAGAAGCCATAGCATTTTGACAGAAGCAGGTTAAGCAGCTTTATGATAGAGGCTGTCTCAACACTGGGCTATGAAGGCAAGAACACAAGCCTTTTTTTTGACGTACCTGTTGGTCATGATGAAAAACATTGGCAGCATCTCATACTGACATGTCTATCTTGGGAGGCTTGTTCAGAAAAATCCTTCATCAGAGCAGCAGCTGTCTCCTTCCACTGAGCAAATTCCTTTAAAGCTGTCAAAGATGCTGTAATCAGACTAGGTCATCAAAACCGGTCCTCCTGAGGTCTGGAAATAAGATCCAGAGATGAGCATTAAGCTACATGGGTAAGGCCTAAAACACTAAAGTTTCCATTGAAATTAAATGAAGGGACTGTAATTGCTGTGAAAGAAAAGCGAAGCAATCATTGAAAGAGCCTGAAAGCTTTCAAACTACCTCCTGAAACAATGCCGGCTGTAAAGCAGGGATCTATGTAATGCATAACAGAATCTGATAACAGAGTAAAGCTTTCACTAGGAAACCAACTTAAGATAACTATTAGAGCATTTGCCTGTGCGGCTTCAGGAACTAAGGCAAATTTTAATAGAGATTTCACCACACAGTTGAGTAGTTTTGTTACCAGATTAAGTGAAAAAGGTTAATAAAGTAATAAAAATGGATTCTTTGTCTTCTTGATTTCAAAACATGCAACTATGGTCAATATGTTTAATAATTTGTAAAAAGAGTGGAACAAAGCACAATAGCCATTGTGACCACTGAGAGGGCATTCCTGTGCATTTGCACCACCTCTCATATTTGTGCTTGCATCAGCAGTTTCACAATTTCCATAGATTGTTTGTCCGTAAGAAAGAGAAAATGGTCTGAGTTACCCTTTGATGCAATGTTTACTGCTGTTCCCGCAGTTACATCTGGGAGAAGTTTGGCCTGGATTTGACTAAATCCAATCTTGGATAAAATTAAAGGGTATTAGTGCATTTGATTTTAGCTGTGTTTACAGCATATTGTTTGCAGTGTCTCTGATTGTAGGTGATCGATCCTTGATTGAGGAATAGTATTAGAGTAAATAGATCAAAATGTGTCTTTAATATTTCTGCAATGCTCTGGCATTACACAAGATACTGTTTCCAAAATCTTTCCTACCACCACAGTGCATGGTGCATGTCTTATCTTTGCATAACTGCAGAAGAAATGAGAATTAAACAACCTGCCTCCTAGGTGGGAATAGCTGGGGAAAATCGCTGATTGATCTGACACTTGATGCACTAAAGGTGTAGACAGCCGTTTGGTGCCACTGGGCTTACAGCTGCCCAGGAGGAGCAGGCAGGGCCTTGATCACTGTGGTGGGCACAGGCAAGAGGAGGGGAGAGCATGCCAGGATGCCTAAACTGAGGACAGCAGAGAGTATTTAGGGGGAGGAATCTACAGGGGAGGAAAGATAGAAAATTAAGGTAATATTCTCCACTGAGCTTCTGAAGAAAGATGGAGGAGAGGCTGCTGAAGCACAGGAGAGGTGGAAGTGTGCCATTAGGGAAGGGGGATCTCTAAAGCAGTTAGGTAGACCCTGAAGCATTAAGACATGGGGAAAGCTGGGGAAAGCAAGGAGTGGACAGCAGTTCCAGGAGGTGGATCATTAGTGATACTGAGGAATCCATTTCCCATTTCTGATCACTGTGTTCATCAAAGTCTCTAAGAGTGTTTCCCCCGACTAGCTCTGTGCTGCTTTTACCATCTATCACAAGGGGAAACTGAGGCATCAGGTTGCAAAGTGACTCATCCAAAGCCAGCAGCAGAGCTGAGTCCTAAGATCATAGAATCATAGAATAGTTAGGGTTGGAAAGGACCTTGAGATCATCTAGTTCCAATGCCCCTGCCATGGGCAGGGACACCCCACACTAAACCATGCAACCCAAGGCCTCATCCAACCTGGTCTTCAACACCGCCAAGGATGGAGCATTCACAACCTCCCTGGGCAACCCATTCCAGTGCCTCACCACCCTCACAGTAAAAAATTTCTTCCTTATATCCAATCTAAACTTCCCCTGTTTAAGTTTGAGCCCGTTACCCCTTGTCCTGTCACTACAGTCCCTGGTGAATAGGCCCTCCCCACCATCCCTGTAGGCCCCCTTCAGATACTGGAAGGCTGCTATGAGGTCTCCACGCATCCCTCTCTTCTCCACGCTGAACAGCCCCAACTTTCTCAGCCTGTCTTCATACAGGAGGTGCTCCAGTGCCCTGATCATCCTCGTGGCCCTCCTCTGGACTTGTTCCAACAGTTCCATGTCCTTTTGATGTTGAGGACACCAGAACCGCACACAATACTCCAAGTGAGGTCTCACCAGAGCAGAGTAGAGGGGCAGGATCACCTCCTTCGACCTGCTGGTCACGCTCCTCCTGATGCAGCCCAGGCTACGGTTGGCTTTCTGGGCTGTGAGCGCACACTGCCGGCTCATGTTTATTTTTCTTTCGACCGACACCCCCAAGTCCTTCTCTGCAGGGCTGCTCTGAATCTCTTCTCTGCCCAACCTGTAGCTGTGCCTGGGATTGCTCCGACCCAGGTGTAGGACCTTGCAGTTGGCATGGTTAAACTTCATCAGGTTGGCATCAGCCCACCTCACAAGCGTGTCGAGGTCCCTCTGGATGGCATCCCTTCCCTCCAGCATATCAACCGAACCACACAGCTTGGTGTCAGCGGCAAACTTGCTGAGGGCACACTCAATCCCACTGTCCATGTCACCGACAAAGATGTTGAACAAGACCGGTCCCAACACCGATCCCTGAGGGACACCACTCATTACCGGTCTCCTGCTGGACATCGAGCCATTGACCACAACTCTCTGTGTGCGGCCATCCAGCCAGTTCTTTATCCACCGAGTGGTCCATCCATCAAATTGATGTCTCTCCAATTTAGAGACAAGGATGTCGTGTGGGACAGTGTCAAAACGCTTTGCACAAGTCCAGATAGATGACATCAACTGCTCTGCCCCTGTCCATCGGTTTCGTAGCCCCATCATAGAAGGCCACCAAATTGGTCAGGCAGGATTTGCCCTTAGTGAAGCCATGCTGTCTGTCACCAACCACCTCCTTGTTTTTCATGTGCCTTCGCATGCTTTCCAGGAGAATCTGCTCCAAGAGTTTGCCAGGCACAGAGGTGAGACTGACTGGTCTGTAATTCCCCGGGTCATCCATTTTCCCCTTCTTGAAAATGGGGGTTATATTTCTTTTCTTCCAGTCATCGGGAACTTCACCTGACTGCCATGATTTTTCAAATATGATGGCCAGTGGCTTAGCAACTTCATTTGCCAGCTCCTTCAGGACCCACGGATGGGTTTCGTCAGGTCCCATGGACTTGTGTACGTTTATGTTTTTAAGATGGTCTCGAACCAGATCCTCTCCTACAGTGGGCCTAGGGTCCGCATTCTCACAGTCCCTTTATCCGCCTTCCAAGACTTGGGTGGTGCGATCAGAGACTTTGCCAGTGAAGACCGAGGCAAAGAAGTCATTAAGAACCTCAGCCTTCTCCAAATCCAGGGTAGCCAGTTCTCCCGCTATCTTCCGAAGGGGGCCTACGTTGTCCCTAGTCTGTCTTTTACTCTCTACATACCTATAGAATCCCTTCCTGTTATCCTTCACATCCCTAGCCAAGTTTAATTCTAACTGGGCCTTAGCTTTCCTAACCTGGTCCATGGCTTCCCAGACAGCATCCCTGTATTCTTCCCGGGCTGCCTGTCCCTGCTTCCACCTTCTATAAGCCTCTTTATCCCTTTGAATTTTCCTCAGCAGCTCCTTATCCATCCAAGGAGGTCTCCTGGCCCTCTTGCTGCACTTCCTTCTAGTTGGGATGCAACACTCCTGAGCTTGAAGCAGGTGATCCTTGAATAACAACCAAGAGCCTTGGGCCCCGCTGCCCTCTAGGGCTGTATCCCATGGAACCTTACTAAGCAGGTTCCTGAAGAGGCCAAAGTCTGCTCTCTTGAAGTCCAGGGCAGTGAGCTTGCTGCATGCTTTTCTCACTATCCCTAGGATCTCGAATTTGACCATCTCGTGGTCACTGCAACCAAGGCTGCCCTGGAGCATCACATTTCCAACCAGCCCTTCCCTGTTGGTGAGCACGAGGTCAAGCATGGCACCTCTCCTTGTCAGCTCCTCTGTTACTTGCAGAAGGAAGTGTCCTGGGTTCAGCAGCAGCAGTCAGTTTTTCTCCTTCTTAGTAGCTGGGGCAGTGCTGTGGTTTTGACTTTCAGCCTGGGAATAATACTGATAAAGCCGATGTTTTCAGTTGCTGGTCAGAATGTTTACCCTGAGCAAGGACTTTGTGAGTCTCATGCTCTGCCAGGGAGGAGGAGAAGCCGGGAGGAAGCAGGGACAGGACACCTGACCCAAACTAGCCAAAGAGGTATTCCATACCACAGCATGTCATGCTGGGGGATGTAACTGGGAGTTACCTGGAAGGGCACGTTCTGTTCTCAGTCGGGCTCATTTCCGGCGGGCGGTATCGTATTCTCTTCCCTTGTTATTTCCTTTATCATTATTATTATTGGTGGCAGCAGCAGTGGTTTGTGTTATACCTTAGTTACTGGACTCTTTTTATCTCAACCCGTGGGAGTTACATTCTTTCGATTCTCCTCCCCATCCCTCTGGGGGGGTGGGGGGGGAAGTAGACTGCGTGGTTCTAATTTATGGCCTGGGCTTAAACCACGACAGGAAGTTGTCTTCCACACAATCGAGGAACCTCCTGGATTCCTTGTGCCGGGCCGTACCTTCACTCCAACAGATGTCAGGGTGGTTGAAGTCTCCCATGAGAACAAGGGCCTGTGAGCGTGAGGCTGTACTTGTCTGTCTGTAGAGTGCTTCATCTGCAGATTCCTCTTGATCAGGCGGTCTGTAACAGATCCCCACAGTAATGTCTCCCATCGCTGTTCTCCCTTTAATCCTGACCCACAAACCCTCTATTGACTGCTCACTCATCCCCAGACAGAGTTCCATACTCTCCAGCCTATCCCTAACATAAATAGCAACTCCCCCTCCCCGCCTGCCAGGCCTGTCTTTTCTAAAGAGCCTGTAACCTTCCATTCCAACACTCCAGTCATAGGAGCCATCCCACCATGTTTCTGTGATGCCTGCTATATCATACTCCTGTAGTCGTGCACACATCTCTAATTCCTCTTGTTTGTTTCCCATGCTACGGGCGTTTGTATAGAGGCATCCGAGCCGAGCTCCAAATGAAGCTGGCTCATTGGCTGGAGCAGCTGGAATATCTCTGCATTGCTCCGAGCATTTATTGTAGTTGCTGGCAACTGACTGGGTGTGTTGGGATGGAATGATGCCACCCTCCCCCAACACATCTAGTTTAAAGCAACCTTGACCAGTCTGGCAAGCCTCCTACCAAAACCACTCTTCCTCTTCTTTGTCAGAGCAGCTCCACCAGGCCCCAGTAGACCTGGCCTACTAACTTGGGTCCCGTATTCAGAACACCCAAACCCCTGACTATGGCACCATCCTTTTAACCATTTATTAATTTGGTCAAGTGATTCCTCATCCGACCTCCCACAAAATACCCTCTACCAGGGGCAAGTGACTGCTCTGAGTTGCTACAACCAAAGGCTTCTGCAGGCTGTGAAGCTCACAACTATTGAGGGAGAACACAAAAAGAATAATCAGACCACAGAAACTGGGAAATACTGCAAGTTTGCCAGTGGCATCTTGACAGGCTTGAGAGCTGGGCCTGTGTGAACCTCATGAAGCTTAACAGGGCCAAGTGCAAGGTCCTGCACCTGGGCTGGGGCAATCCCAAGCACAAACACAGGCTGGGTGGAGACTGGATTGAGAGCAGCCCTGAGAAGAACTTGGGGGTGCTGGTCGATGAGCAGTTCAATATGACTCAATATGACCCACAAGTGTGCACTCACAACCCAGAAAGCCAGCCGTGCCCTGAGCTGCATCAAAAGGAGCGTGACCAACAAGTGAAGGAGGTAATTCTGCCCCTCTGCTCTGCTCTCATGAGAACCCTCCCTGCAGTACTGCATCCAGCTCTGGGGCCCTAAACAAGAGAGGGTCATGAATCGTTGGAGCAAGTCCAGAGGAGACCACAAAGATGTTCAGAGGACTGGAGCACCTCTCCTATGCAGACAGGCTGAGAGATACGGGGTTGTCCAGCCAGGAGAAGAGAAGGCTCTGAAGAGACCTTATGGCAATCTTCCAGTACTTTAGGGGGCTTACCAGAAACTTGGAGAGGGGCCTTTTGCAAGAGCATGTAGTGAGGGAATGACTTTACACTGAAAGAGGGTAGATTCAGATTAGATATTAGGAAGAAGTTCTTTGTTGCCCGAGAGATGTGACTGTGGATGTGAATGCTCCCATCCCTGACAGTGTTCAAGGCCAGGTTGGATGGGGCTTTGAACAACCTGGTATAGTGGAAGATGTCCCTGTCCATGGCAGGGGTGTTGGAACTAGATGATCATCAAGGTCCCTTTCAACCAAAACCATTCTATAGGATTCTGTAATATGATATAAAACCTTTAACACTGTAGAACAACCCTGTAAAAGTTTTGCAACAAGGCAGACAAGTTTATGGAGCAGATAGCAGAGAGGAGTATTACAATATATATATAAAGACATGTACTTGCCTGAACACCCTCAAAGAGCAACACCCACCAGAGGCACTGTTCTTGAATGAGCTGTGGGGCTTCCTCAGCTGTTTTTCCTGGTGAAGAATATTTAACAGCTCAGTCAACTGTCTGAAGCTCAGCTGAAGAGCCACAGTGCCAAAAGTGCTGGAGATGGAGCCAGTGAAATAAACACAAGGATACCTTGATATTTTTCTCTGTCTAATTATATATGTGTTCAGAATTCCTGGGAGTCAATTATAACCTTAAAGTTGCTTTTCCTTCCTCAGAGGATTTGTCCTTGAGTTAAGCAACCAAGAACAAAACAAGTGTCTTTATTTTGCAGGTCCCATGTCACATTATTCCCATATCAAATCTGGCAGCTTCCAGCCTTCCCAACACTATAATTAGAGCATCATGCAGTCATCAAAATAGCACTGACCCTCACCACAGCACTGCCCTGCCTTTGCAGCTCACATCTGTCACACACGTTAGCTCTCTGCCCACGCAAAACAAGTGCATGGAGAGGATGGGTGGGTTTGTATTTGCTGTGCCTGGCCTGCAGCCTGGGTCCACATATCGCTCTGGCCCCCGTATTTTTGTCCTGTGTTATAGGAGGCGGGCTGTGCTCTCATTTGCCTCTGGAATGGGAGACCCAGGTGAAATGGGGAGCTACAGAAAAGAGATACTTTAATTTGACATTGCTTCATCCAGGCTATGTCTTGAATTAGTGTAGTGCATGAAACTTGGCTCTTCTGTCAACATTTCATTTGGATTTGATATACATGAACAAGCAGACAGGCTGTGGCTGACTGTAACAGACTGCTGATTTAGGGAGAGCCGAAGACCTGGATAAATTAACACAGTCTGGTTTCCTTCAATTCATGCTGTTTGCCTGGGCTTCCAGCTCCAGAATCCCCTCACTGAGCACTGTGGAGCCCTGTCAGCTCCCTGAGGCCCTGTAAGGGCTGGGATGAGATGGAGGAGCCTGACAAGCAAGAACTGTCACATTGTAGGCTGATGGGCTAAATTTGCCCTCTATCTGCTTTGAACAGCTAGGTACACTTAAAGTGCTTTCAGTGTTTTGCTGAATTTCATTTAGAGGAATTTATCCTCCTTAGTAAATGGAATTTATCCTCCTTAGTAAATGGAGTGAATAAGCCAGGAAATCTGTAGGCAGTCACAGAGAGCAGTAATCCTATCCTGAGAGTTACAAAACAGACAAACTAATAGCTCCCTGACAGGCTTTCTCCAGGGAGCCAGGGTGGCTACCATAGCTCAGATATCTGTTTTGTGTGGCTGAGAAGACACTGCAGCTGGGTCCCCTTCTGAGTGGGACTAGGCTGACGTAAGACGCTGCTGCCTGTGGTGCTGGGTGCACATCGGATTCAGCTGCCTTGGGAACTGTAGGCTGTGGGGCTCAAGTGCTCTGCCGCATAGGGAACTGGGCATGGATCAGGACTTGAGTCTTATTCCCTACTATCCTTAGCACACATGGGCTATCATGCTGCCAATGCAGCATCCCCTTCCTCCCTTTCCTGCTCCTTCCCATGCTCACCAGCCTAAACTGGTAAAACTGCAAAAAGTTCAGCTTCATTTAATCTCCTCTTTATGTCAGCTGCCTGGCAATAATCAACAGCAAATCCATGCTCATCCAGATGGAGTAAAAGCATGGTCACTTTCACTCTGTGTAAGATTTCCTCTACCGCAGAAAAAAAGTTTCTCTCACTAACTGAAAAGTCAGGATTCAGCTTCTCTGATATTTGCTGCCCTGCAGATACCCACCTCAATACCTCACCCCATGCTCCCACTACAACCAAGGGAGACAAACAAGTACTTTGAGGGACAATTCATCCACCCTAATTAAAATGTCTTCATCAGCAGCAGATGAGTCCTACCTCTGTAGATGCCTGTTCCTCTCTACATAGCATGAAGAACTAGTTCTGGTGCAGATGCCTTCACTCAGCCAGTTGGATCACACTAACCCTACACTCAAGCAGAGAAATATTATTTTCCTGAAGTCCAGAATGACATTTTAACATGTATTGCTGGGAGGCATGGGAATGGAAGTTCTCTTCAGTGAGACCTTTCACTTAATGCAAGTTCACTTCCGTAAGTTTGTTGAGCTTCAAGGCGAAGGGCAAGGAGGATTTACCAAAGTGCAAACTAACCCGTGTATTTAAGTCTTGGTGCAGAGCTATCCAGGTGAGCTGCATGTGCCCTGCATTGGCACATCTGTACAGATCTCTTTCTTTCTGTAACTGCGTGCTCAGAGACTTCATTTTAAATGCAAACCAAGGCTTTTCCCCCTCTTTTGAAGTCTCTATTTGTTTATCAGAACATCACTTACATTTTCTTCTGCTTTTATGGGAGGTTTGCATTTCCATGTATGTCAGCAGTATACAGAACAGACATCGAGTGGGTGAAGTGGAATTTTGATATATAGGAGGAGAGTGCATTATCAGTAAATTCAAGAGACTAAATCTGCCATGGAAAGGACTTCTTTTGTTTTCATCATCAAGTCGGACATTATATCCTGTCAAACATCCCAAGGGGCTCTTTTGCTGCAGGCACCAGAGGTAATAACTCTGCTCAGCACAGTATGCTCAGCATAAAGTGAATTCAGAAATTCACTGTATGCTGAAGTCTTCATCTTACAAAACCTTCAACTGTTGTTCAAATGCAGGATGCAAGTGAGAGAGAATAAAAATAAGAATTAATCCTTAATCTTACTTGCCCTGTGATATCCCTGGCTTTTTTCAGCACAGGCTGTGAGGTTATTCATCTGAACTTCTCCTGCTATGATCTCATGGCTGAGGATGGTGTTGCATGATGAAATTTTCATATTTGGTGGCAGTGTCACAGCATTGCAAACATCAGCTGGCAGTGCCCTGTCACTACTATGACTCCTTTGTCACCTTCCAGTCCTCCCAGTAGTTATAAAACTTGACACTAAAAGAAGGATGGCTTTTCCTTCTTGCCTTTATCCCCTTGCCTGGTGGGTTATGTAATGGAGAGGTGGCCTCTCACTCTTTGACACCCTGGCGTTGCTCCTGGTCCTTGGTCTCTATATGGTGTTCACTGCCCTTGCACAGAGATTGACCATGGTTAAATCCCCTACCACAGCGTCCCTACTTCATTGACACCACTGCTGCCTACAGCATTAACACCATGCAGGTCACTTGTTGCTGGCTTAAACATGCTCAGTTATGGTGGTGGTTGTGATGAGCCACCAGGTCATCTCTGCAGCACATCTGTTCCTTCACTGGGAATGCTCATTTGTTGAAGATCTCTCTTTTTTTTTTTTTTTTTTTTAAGGAGGTCAGCAAGTCCTGTGGTGCAGGAAATTACCTCAGATAACAGCATTTTACAGTATACAGTTGGCTTTAGACTGTACTGGTGCCATCACTGTGACACTAGCCTATGGCAAACCAAGCCATGCCCCTGCAGCAATTTTTAACCAGAGCCCTCAATCTGGAGAGGAGCATGTCTCATGATGGAATGCTCTCCCTCTTCCTTCTTCAAACACCCCTGCAGCATTTCTACACTTGACAGAGGTCTGGTGAGCAACTGTTTTTTGATCCTCTTTCAGACTTCATGGTTCAATAGTGACCCACTGCTGGCATGTCTGAATGAAGCTCACAGAAGCATGTGCGGGACACATATGGTGCAATTGACTAAAGAAATATACTATTTAGTTAGTTCCACAAAGCAGAGGGAGACTCACTGAACAGCCAGATATTTATGAATAAACATATCTATTCATAGGGGGAATCACATAAAACAATGGGCTGGCAGTGGCTGGTAATTTAAAATGCAGCAGGCAGGCTGTTGCTCACATTAGTAACCTACGAGACACACCGCTTAAATAGCACAACCAGCCCCAACCAGTCCCTTGGGAATTACTGAACCATTTGTGGCCCGCTTTATTCTTGGAGAAATTTGCTCTGAAGACTCTCTGGATCTGTTTTCTTTATTTACATAAACTTCATAACTGTAAGTGACTATGGTTTCCTTTAAACCATATGCTTTTCATTTACAGAAAGACACATATAGTCAACTTTTAATATTATTTACTTCGGGTTACTGATACTGTAAGAATATTTAAAAGTCCAGTATTATGCAATTTGTGTCATTATTTTTGTGATTTCTTTTTATCTTTGATATGCAACAGATTCTTCTCACCACTAAATTTGGAGCTAAACTGTATGCATTTCTCATGTATTGATTGTGCCTTGTCCTAAGCATTTGGTGCTCATATTGTCCCCTTAACTTTGCAAATACCATCTGTTGTACCACACAGACTGTAATGAGGGGCTATGTTTATAAGGCAGCCTTTCCTCTAACAAAAAGCTATATGGAAAATGAGGGGTAGTTCGTATGCTTAAAGTAAGAGGTGGACTTCTGAGAAGCAAATCAGTAGATCCTCATCTGGCCTCAGCTACAAATGAAAGTTTCTCTGTCAAATGCAATGAAAGGTGCTAATTCAGACCAACTTATCTAAACATTACCTTGAGCATGATCATAAAGCAGAATAATGGCACGACTTAAAAAGTTAATGGAAAAGCTAGTTTTCCTTTTTGTAGTTAAAGAAGGCATTGTCTGTTAGAGGATAACACTAACATATTCTTAAAGTGGCTTATGAAAAATTTCTGTTTCTAATCCAGACTAGAATAAATATGATCTCAAAAAGACTAGGAGGAAAACCGACTTTTAAATACACAGCTAAAATATGAACTTGAATAGGATGACTAACTGACCTCTGACAGCTAGTGGGGAGGATTGCAATCTGCTGGAGCAGTCATCTAAGGTACTTTCCATTTAACATGGGCATCAGAAACAAAGAAACCAAAGGTATGGAAAACAGCACAAGGATGGACAGCAGAAATACAGAGGTGCCCTTGTCAAACACAGCTCACAGTCCCAAAGCTCTTAGACTAAGTGGTAAAAAGAAGTAAGTCAAAGTATATGATGACTGGGAACAGGATCCCTGGGAGAGCAGTGATCCCTGGGAGAAAGCAGGAATGGAGGAACACTTCTGCATGCTCAAGGTGGAAATTTCTTCTCCTGGTGCTTCCCATGCAAGGATGGGAGGAAAGGGTTGAATTCAGAAAGTGAATTGAACTGTCTACAGAAAAAATATCTTCTTCTCCACTGTCAGCAAAGCGAGCCAAGGAATACTGGCCTCTAACAGGTGCCTGCGGTGGGTCTCTGTTAGCTCCTGGCAAGACTGTCTGAGCTAGCAATCTGTGAGTGTCCAGATATTTTCCAGCGAGGATGCAGACCTTCTGGCAGTAGAATAGTCTGGATTCTCATGCTGAGGGCCACAGGGTCACTGGTGTCCACTTTGCCTTGGTTCTGCTAAGGTCTAACATTGCAAAAAATGTGTTATTTGCATGCTCAGCACCATCCCTTCTGCTTGCAATGGTGCAGTGCCAGACTGCCAAAAATATCTCTGATCTGACCAAGACAGCTGGTTTTGAATACAGTGATCAGTCTGTCCCAAATCTGCTCACGGTCCCAGGCCAGGGAGGTTGTTGCAGGGGAGACTGCTTTTCCCTGCTACTTACAGTTAATGAGGAGCTGCACATCTGTCAAAGCAATGCACTAGAAGTGCCTTCAGAGACACTTTCTTGTTAGTTTGGTTTTGGCAGCCTCAGTCCCTTTGTGCCACAATCATTTTAACCAGTGACACACTAATAATTTCTGACACTTCCACTTCTTTACCACAGTCAAGCTGCAATAAAACATAAAATGCCTCTGAGGCTTCCACCCTAGACTGTTCAGAAGTGTTTGCCCTCTGTCCTGGAGAAGGCAGAGCTGCTATATCCCCACATGGGAATGTCTCTGCATCTGGGCTTCATGCATCCGTGAGAAACCAGAGGAGACAGTGAGGGGACAAACTGTGACAACATCCTGTGACTCCTAGACAACCAAGAGATTTTTGCAGCAGGAGGAATAAAGGCAATAGATGAAGCAAAGGGCTCAGACAAGCTATGCAACACTGGCAGCTGAGCAAGTGACTGCAGGTCTAGCATAAACATTCATGTATGCTCTCACTGATCATGGCAACTGCAAGATAATTCAACTTATCTGACGTTGTACTGAAAGATCTTCACTAGGTCACACTTTTGTCCATTTTTTCACATATTAGGAACACTTATGTAGACTGATAACAGAACTCCCCTGATGTGCAGTAGGGTTTTTAGGTGTTATTAAAGTGCACATGTCTGTGTAGTTCTGGAAGACAGAAAGATTAAAGAAGTTTACACTTTCTATGGAAAAAAATAATGGAGACTGACTTTAAAGCAGGCAGATTACACACTGACAAGTGTGCATAGAATTAGATGTCCAGGGCAACGTTTGAGAATTCACAATGACACGAGTGTTCCAGCCAGATGATGTTCAAGCTATGGAATAAAACAATAAAAATTCTTTTGGCTTGGAGTCAAAATGGAGATTTAGAGATTGATAGATTTTTTTTTTTAAGCTCAGAAAGAGCCGTATTGTTTGATTCCCTCCATAACACTGGGTCACACTGGGCAAAATATGTAGTGTTTGACCAAAACATGATTTCCCAAATGATGTCTAAACCAAATAATTGTAAAGTCCCAAGGCCCAAATCCCACTGCTATGTAATTACTGATGCCTATGTAATACATTATTGATCGACCCGTGTTTCCCTATGCTCATTTTGCAGTTGCTAATGACTTACAAAACATAGAACAGTGGAGAAACAGCTCCAGTCTTAATAAGAATAAATCACTGTTCAAAGGTCCTTAATTTCCTTATCTCCATCTTTATTTTCAGTGTACATTCCCCACCATCCACATGGAAGTGAATGTGACCTGAATGTGTTCCATATTTAAGGGCTTTTACCTACAAATGTAACTCCACACCCTTCCTGGCTACCTTATGCACTACTTGCTGTCAGCTTTTCCTGCTGGTTTTGTGGACCACATCAGAAGCAACAAACAACTGGCTACTTTTAAAGTGAGTGGCCTTTTAAGAATCCCAGTGGTCCTGTCAATCAATGTTTACTTTTAATGAGCCCAATTAGGGTCTCCAGTGCAGGATTATGAGGATTTGAAAAGGGTCAATTTGTAATGGTTCCTGTGGTGGTTGCTACTACCTGCAACATTAATGAAGATTTATTAAATTAACAACACATAATTTTTCAGTAATCTAAAATTCACACATACAGTTAATTAGGGTTATACTATATACATGAACCAGCTTGGTGTGCTGCTTATATCTTATGTGTGTGGAATTGATTAGCGATAGTCCTGGAATAATCATCCAGAACTTTTCTGTCCCTATTTATAATCTGTTTTGTTCTTTGTAAGATCTCAAAAACTCAGTGGAGTGCTGCCTGTATTTAAACCAGAGACTCCCACAACATGTTTTTTTCTCAGCATATTTTAGAGTCCTCAGAGAGTAGATAAGATTGCTGCAGAAAGCTTTTGGGTCCTGAATGAGAAATTGATTTCATTTTTTAACATTTATTTTACCCCTCAAGCCTCAAATTAATGTGTAAGACAATAGTCAACTACTTCAACAAAAGCACTCAGGCATTAAGAGAAGAAATGTCATCATAATACTTCAGGGAGTAATATTCGTGTAACCAACCAGCCCATTAATTACATCTTTTGCCCACATTTTATCACCTTAAACAATATAGCTCAATCAAAGGACCTAAGCATTTTTACAATATTCAAGGTCAGCTTTAAGGGAAATGTTCAGGCCAGATGTGTGATCTGGACTAGATATCTAATAAATATTTCATAACTAAGAATCTGCCTTCATTCAACAAGGAGAATTCAAAATGCCTGATGCTACCCTTTTGGACTTTTTATCTCCAACTGCAAATGGATGGGAGGTTGTCTGGATCTGCTGAGATGCAGTACGAGTTTGGGTATGTTGGATGTTTCTTGAACAATTATCCAATTTATTGAAAATTTTACTTCTGTCCTAGGCAAGCTACTGTCTTCATTCAACCAGAGGTTGATTAGGGTTGAGTAAATAGATTTAATCTGGTTTTGATGGTTTTAGTATGGACTCTACTAATAGCATTCCTGGAAATAGCATAGCTGGAAAGGAGACTCTTCCAACATCTATCCAACTAAGGTATTTCCATGCTTCTCACATTACTAGCATTACATCCAAGCATAAATCTTAATGTATTTTCCACCTAGAGAACAGGATAGGTTTTCATTAAGTAAAACACATCATGCCTTATTATAAGGGTCTGATTAAAAAAATATGTGTATTGAATCTCTTACTGGGGCCATACTTTGTACTCAGTACTCCTTTCTATAAAAGGAGGGTATAACAAAACCTCTTTACCTGGCTGCTATATGGAAAAATACATGAAATATCATAAGGCTTCTCAGTTACTATTACAATGGATGCCATAGAGATAATTGAGCCAGAACACTGGGCTACTCCACCATGCCACTTTATGCAAACCATGACAACAGTGCTTAGATGGGGGTTAAGGCATCTCCGGTGTCTGGGTGCTCTGCTGCCTTTCATTTATAGGAATGAGGAGCTGTACTCCTGTTTCAGGTCTGACTTGCTGAACCTGCTTTCTGTCTCTCATGCCCTAGTGCCCTGATGCTCAGTCTGGATAATTGCTTCACATCTGAAACCAAATGGTCTCAGACGAGTGAGGCAGCAAGGTGACAACACTGCAAGCACAGCATGGCACTGTATGGCTCCCAGGAGAACGAGAAGAGCCTTTTTAACATAATGGTGACGATTGCTGACAATACTGAAATTGCCTCTGTTACCCCAAGATTTCACACAAGTGGGAATGCCAGCTGGGCAAAAAGAGATTGACAGTCTTCAACTAAAATCACTGACAAAATTCATGCTGCTCTAGCCCTGAGTGTCACCGAAAGTATAGCAAGTCCCATACCCACTCTCCTCCCCTTCACACTGGAGCATCCTGCTAACCCTGTTTTCCAAGGATAATTTGGTATACAAGACATTGACCTGGAATGTGGCATTAGGCTGAATGCTGGCTCTCACAGAGACCTCATGCTGAGGCCTAGAGAAGTCATGTCCATCTACAACCACAAGTGTACTCAGGCACCTAACTTCTGCTTGAGAAAGTAAGTATCACTGATGTCACTTTCCTGGTGTTTTATTTGTTATCCCTGGGAGTTAGCTATCAGGGATAAGGCTTTAAACAATTTTGGTGAATATGAAAATTCATTGCTTGATCCTTAGTCTTCTAATGGGAATAATAATATTATCACACCTCACTGGACTGTTGTAAGACATGTACATTAAAGCTTATGAGATGCTCACATTCTATTATTATGGAAGCCATAAAAGCACTGATAGATGAAGTGATACCAGTGTGAGCAAGAGAACAAAGATATAACATTGACTGATTGCTTTTTTTGTCTTGCAATAATGTACACAATCAGCGCCGGTCAAATAACAGAGGTTGTGGAAGCTGTCATGTAATCAGATACTTTTGCAGTGCAATTCTGACATAAGGGATTGAGCCAAAGCTGGATCCTTTGATTAGCACATAAAGGTCGAGGTTCTGTATTCGAGACCTCTTGCTACTTCCAGCCTCCTGTGTGGCTGTCCTCAAGTCATTCAGGCCTCACTGTGCCTGCAAGTTCTCATAAGTGATTAGCGAAGGTGAAAATACTGTTGCAGAATAAACTCCATGGAGGGGTCACAAACATTGGAACAGAGAGGTTGCAAAGTCTCCACCCTTGAGCATATTAAAAACCTTACTGTAGATGGCCCTGAGCTTATCTGTAGTTGGTTTGTTACTGCTTGTTTTGTGGTATCAGAGTTGGATGACACAGAGCAGTGTAAATTGTGACTAGGCTGAACCTGTAAGAGGTTAGGGCTTATATGACTTAGTGTCAGTCAGAGATAAAGAGAAGATGCATCACTAGCAAGTGATGTCTTCTTACCTGGTTAACCCAGCAGTGTGCAGCAATGGGACAGAGACTGACCTACAACCTAGTCACTGCTCTGGTGTTGCTTGACCCAAAGAAGCCTATGACATGTTACAAAGGTTTCATTGGGTATTTTTCTGCCTTGTTTGTGCTTGTCTCATGCGTATGCTCGGGTGTATGACAGACTGAACTTTGCACTGGTGAGGGACACAATTTTGGACTTGCCATACCTCTTCTGCACTCCTGGCTAGTCGGTGGAGGTGCGGGGCCAGGAGCTGGGGCTGTCTATACTCTGTCCCTGTGGGTGTCCAATGGGGCTGCTCCCCACAGAGGGACAGTGTTTTGGTGGCACAGCCCTGCAGTGTTGTGCATGGCTGTAAACATGCTCTAACACCCCACATCATTTGCAGAGAATTGCAGATATAGGACACACTGTTCCACTCTGTGCAACAGAAATGTTGTCAGCATGCAGAAGGAGCAGCATCTCTCTTCTGCAGGTGCTGCAGGGGCAGTAAGGGTGTATGGGGAAGCACTGTTTTTGTGTTACCCTCCAAATATGAGACCGGACAAGCTTGCTTTCCACTCAGAGACAGAATTAGGATCGCAGAAATATGGGAGACAAAACTTACTGTCATTGCTAATTAGCTACAATCAAACTGCTGTCAAATGCATGTGCAAGAGGTAGTCTTTGTGCAAACTATAGGTTTTGGTTTTTGTAGAGGAAAGCAAGGAAACAATACCTGACCTTGTCAGCGGTTGGAAAACAGCATGAAAGTGCTCTGGAGTAGCCTCATCTCCCCTTGCTGGTGTTTGGCGGTTATTGCAGCTCTGTTTCTGTTTCTGTGCTCAGACTTTGCACTGCATTCCAGCTGCAGGTTTGCAGGATTTTCTAAGTATGGCCAGAGGAATAATTACATTTTCTCTGTGCGTGCTTATGAAGCTAGTGCTGAGACTGCTTCTTTTGATGAGCTTTAGATAAATAAGTAGACTTTCATTTTTCTGAAAAGCCTTCATTCATACATAGCACCAATACTCAGACTTACTGCAAAGTGGTTCCACCATAGCTGTAGCTGCTGGGAGCAATGGGGAAATATTTCATTAAAAAAAAGAAAATTTAAAAAACCACACTTAGACCAAAACAAACTTGCAAAAATATTGATTCAAACACATACCAAGGGCTTAGCCTTTGGGGTTGAGGATTGCATGAATTATGATCTTCATCTGGGAGGCAGAAGGGGATGTGAGAAGGGTTAAGTCTGATCTTGATGAGGCAATTTTGTGTTGCTGTCATCAAGAGCCCCCAGGTACGAGGCTGTGTGCAAGGATGTGTAGGCCAACCTCGAGGTTACTCTAAACTGCTCTAAGGCCAGCAGTCTCCAGGGCCTGGATGTCAGATGTAAGGATAGGGAGGAGGGACATGGCAGCTCTCTGTAGCACAAAGGAGCTAAGTGCCAGACAGCAGAATGAGCTATGTAAACTAGCAGCAGTGCTGGCTCAAGAGCCAATGGGTTAAGAATATTCTCAACTTGGAAATACCAAGAAGATTTATAGCCATCAGAAGCAGTAGAGCAGCTTGGTAGTGAAAATAGATCTGTATGAAACCAACTGGGTTTCTAACAGTTCATGAAGGATATTATATGATGTAGGAACCAGATGTGATGATTCAGGAGGTAATTTTAAAACACTGGAACAGAGGGTGGTCAAACATAGATTCATAGAATCATAGAACAGTTAGGGTTGGAAAGGATCATAAGATCATCTAGTTCCAACACCCCTGCCATGGGCAGGGACACCTCACACTAAACCATGCCACCCAAGGCCTCATCCAACCTGGTCTTCAACACCGCCAAGGATGAAGCATTCACAACTTCCCTGGGCAACCCATTCCAGTGCCTCACCACCCTCACAGTAAAGAATTTCTTCCTTACATCCAATCTAAACATCCCCTGTTTGAGTTTGAGCCCGTTACCCCTTGTCCTGTCACTACAGTCCCTGGTGAATAGGCCCTCCCCACCATCCTTGTAGGCCCCCTTCAGATACTGGAAGGCTGCTATGAGGTCTCCACGCACCCCTCTCTTCTCCACGCTGAACAGCCCCAACTTTCTCAGCCTGTCTCCATACAGGAGGTGCTCCAGTGCCCTGATCATCCTCGTGGCCCTCCTCTGGACTTGTTCCAACAGTTCCATGTCCTTTTGATGTTGAGGACACCATAACTGCACACAGTACTCCAAGTGAGGTCTCACGAGAGCAGAGTAGAGGGGCAAGATCACCTCCTTCGACCTGCTGGTCATGATCCTTTTGATGCAGCCCAGGATACGGTTTGCTCTCTGGGCTGTGAGCGCACACTGCCGGCTCATGTTCATTTTTCTTTCGACCAACACCCCCAAATGCTTCTCTGCAGGGCTGCTCTGAATCTCTTCTCTGCCCAACCTGTAGCTGTGCCTGGGATTGCTCCGACCCAGGTGTAGGACCTTGCAGTTGGCATGGTTAAACTTCATCAGGTTGGCATCAGTCCACCTCACAAGCGTGTCAAGGTCCCTCTGGATGGCATCCCTTCCCTCCGGTGTATCAACTGAACCACACAGCTTGGTGTCAGCGGCAAACTTGCTGAGGGCGCACTCAAACCCACTGTCCATGTCACCGACAAAGATGTTGAACAAGACCGGTCCCAACACCGATCCCTGAGGGACACCACTCATTACCGGTCTCCAGCCGGACATCGAGCCATTGACCATAACTCTTTGGGTGCAGCCATCCAGCCAGTTCTTTATCCACCGAGTGGTCCATCCATCAAATTGATGTCTCTCCAATTTAGAGACAAGGATGTCGTGTGGGACAGTGTCGAACGCTTTGCACAAGTCCAGATAGATGACATCAGCTGCTCTGCCCCTGTCCATCGGTTTCGTAGCCCCATCATAGAAGGCCACCAAATTGGTCAGGCAGGATTTGCCCTTAGTGAAGCCATGCTGTCTGTCACCAACCACCTCCTTGTTTTTCATGTGCCTTCGCATGCTTTCCAGGAGAATCTGCTCCAAGAGTTTGCCAGGCACAGAGGTGAGACTGACTGGTCTGTAATTCCCCGGGTCATCCATTTTCCCCTTCTTGAAAATGGGGGTTATTTTTCTTTTCTTCCAGTCATTGGCAACTTCACCTGACTGTTATGATTTTTCAAATATGATGGCCAGTGGCTTAGCAACTTCATTTGCCAGCTCCTTCAGGACCCACGGATGGGTTTCGTCAGGTCCCATGGACTTGTGTACGTTTATGTTTTTAAGATGGTCTCGAACCAGATCCTCTCCTACAGTGGGCCTAGGGTCCGCATTCTCACAGTCCCTTTATCCGCCTTCCAAGACTTGGGTGGTGCGGTCAGAGACTTTGCCAGTGAAGACTGAGGCAAAGAAGCCATTAACAACCTCAGCCTTCTCCAAATCCCAGGTAGTCAGTTCTCCCGATATCTTCCGAAGGGGACCTACATTGTCCCTAGTCTGCCTTTTACTCGCTACTTACCTATAGAATCCCTTCCTGTTATCCTTCACATCCTTAGCCAAGTTTAATTCTAACTGGGCCTTAGCTTTCCTAACCTGGTCCATGGCTTCCCAGACAACATCCCTGTATTCTTCCCGGGCTGCCTGTCCCTGCTTCCACCTTCTATAAGCCTCTTTTTCCCTTTGAATTTTCCTCAGCAGCTCCTTATCTATCCAAGGAGGTCTCCTGGCCCTCCTGCTGCACTTCCTTCTAGTTGGGATGCAACACTCCTGAGCTTGAAGCAGGTGATCCTTGAATAACAACCAAGAGCCTTGGGCCCCGCTGCCCTCTAGGGCTGTATCTCATGGAACCTTACTAAGCAGATTCCTGAAGAGGCCAAAGTCTGCTCTCTTGAAGTCCAGGGCAGTGAGCTTGCTGCATGCTCTTCTCACTGTCCTGAGGATCTCACATTCAACCATCTCGTGGTCACTGCAACCAAGGCTGCCCTGGAGCATCACATTTCCAACCAGCCCTTCCCTGTTGGTGAGCACGAGGTCAAGCATGGCACCTCTCCTTGTCAGCTCCTCTGTTACTTGCAGAAAGAAGTTGTCTTCCACACAATCGAGGAACCTCCTGGATTCCTTGTGCCGGGCCGTACCTTCACTCCAACAGATGTCAGGGTGGTTGAAGTCTCCCATGAGAACAAGGACCTGTGAGTGTGAGGCTGTTCTTGTCTGTCTGTAGAGTGCTTCATCTGCAGATTCCTCTTGATCAGGTGGTCTGTAACCTGGGGTAATCCTGACCCAGAAACTCTCTATTGAGTGCTCACTCATCCCCAGACAGAGTTCCATACTCTCCAGCCTATCCCTAACATAAATAGCAACTCCCCCTCCCCGTCTGCCGGGCCTGTCTTTTCTAAAGAGCCTGTAACCTTCCATTCCAAAACTCCAGTCATAGGAGCCATCCCACCATGTTTCTGTGATCCCTATTATATCATACCCTTGTAGACATGCACACATCTCTAATTCCTCTTGTTTGTTTCCCATGCTACGGGCGTTTGTACAGAGACATCTGAGCCGAGCCCCAAATGAAGCAGTCTCATTGGCTGGAGCGGCTGGAATATCTCTGCATTGCTCCGAGAATTTATTATAGGTGCTGGCAACTGACTGGGTGTGTTGGGATGGAATGATGCCACCCTCCCCCAACACATCTAGTTTAAAGCAACCTTGACCAGTCTGGCAAGCCTCCTACCGAAACCACTCTTCCTCTTCTTTGTCAGAGCAGCTCCACCAGGCCCCAGTAGACCTGGCCTACTAACTTGGGTCCCATGTTCAAGACACTCAAACCCCTGACTATGACACGACCCTTTTAACCATTTATTAACCTGGCCAATCCTCCTAACCTTTTTAAGGTTCTCCTCTGTATCCTGGAGAATTGACTAAAAGACAATCTGAGCTCCAGAGCTCCCAACCACCTCTCCCAGGGCTCTGTAGTCCTTCTTTATGTTCTCCAGAACATCGGAACAGAGAGGTTGCAAACTCTCCATCCCTGGAGATACTAAAAATCTGACTGTAGATGACTACGAGCAACCTGCTCTCACTGATTGTGCTTTGAGCAGGCTGCTTGGACAGGATGGTCTTCAGAGGTGTCTGCCAACCTGAGCCATTCTGAGGTTCTGTGCGGTAAATACATAAACCCATGACTGCAAAGCAGCTCTCCAGGTCCTTTTCTTCTGTGTTTTTTATTTTTGGGTCTTCTCTTTGTGGGCAAGCACACTTTTATTCCTCTTCTATGTTGATCTCCAAGCTATACATCACCCTCATTTCAAGCTTGCAGAAGTGAGATGTGAGTTGGACCAAGGGTGGACTTCTGTTCTGAAGCTTAAAATCAGCAGTGTTTTCTATTTGAAACAAAAGTTGTTGAAAATTGCCTCCCTGTCTAGGACAGGAAGGTGCAAGGTTTTCCCCCGAAACTTAGAGGAAGAGCTACCTTAAAGTTTTATTTCCAGAAAAGAACAGTACAGTCCAGAATATAAGTGGACCAGCTATTCTGATGGGCTAAATTCTGCTTTACTCTTCTTTTGCATGTGGTCTTCTTTTGATCACTTTAGAGAGTTTATTCACAGGGAGAGAAGCCTTCATGTTGCTTATTCACACATATTTCGGCTAAGGGTTGTTTTGGGAATGGAAGTGATTTACCCTTTCCAAAAATCTCTGTTTCATGGTCTGTCTACCCAGGGTCATGAAGATGTGTGAAGTTAGAGCCATGCCAGGATGCTGCACTGAATGATGACGAGCATTCTTACTCAGCAGAGTGCATGGGTCCTCTCTCACAACTGCAGATCCTAGAGCTTGTTCAGAGCCACATCCATAGCTGTCAATCTATGAGATTCAAATCTCTACATGTAGTCCTTTTTTTCGTATTTATCTTTGAATAAGCTTTGGAAATGAATTTCCTCACCTTTAAATTATTTCTTGGCACAAGATCCATGCTTCTGGCTCAACTAGTTAAAGAGCCATGGCTCAATTTACTGCCTTTTCCGACCTTAGCCTGCTGTTCAAGGCTACAGTGATTGAACACTGGTTTGCAAACCCAGCTCCTGTATTTTTTACGCCATATAACTTTTGCTGGTATTTCCCTTATGGCCTGGGAACATGAATAATTTTTTTTTCCAGTGAAAAAAAACCCGCTATTTATAGATTTCCCTTGAGAGACAGCATGATCTGACATTGCATTTAACTCACAGCAAGATATTTAGCTTGTTGAATGAGTACTAAGACGAGACAAACATATGCAGCACAGTTCATAATAAACAGTCTTTTACCAGGTAAAAATACTGCTCACATAGCAGGATTGAAACAGTGTCATTTTCAGTCACTTCTTTCCCCTCTTCTGCAGCATAACCCTTTTATGCAATTTATACAAATAAACTTTATATACCAGCTAAACCTTCAATTAAGAAATCAGTATGAGGCAGGACCACTGTATAAAGCTTGTTTCTGTGCTTTCTCGGAAAGAAGCAAAGGACAGAGTTAAAACATGCCTGTGCTATGAGGAAAGGCACGATCACACCTGGAAAAAAGTGGCCATGTTAGCTTTGCTTCATCTCACTGGATTCAGGGTAACAACCAGGATTTCAGCTTATGCTGATCAACAGAATACACACCCGTAGTATGTACAGAAATCTAAAAATCCATGCCAGCTTGTTTTCATGGGTCAGTCAGGCATGTGGCTACCAGTCCTGCAGTCATACCTTCCTCTGCAACACCCTGCAGCCTTTTCTGATATTCGGTGTTCTAGAAGCTGTGGATCTTAATAGACTTCTCATGGGAAGTGTAACCCAAGTTAACAACAGCAGAGGGTATTCAGCATCGTGCAGAATTGGGAGTTCCAAGCATTATCCAAAAACCACTGAAATCACCAGAATATTTCTGTTCATGTCAGTGGAGCACGTTGCTCTTGGATTGAAATCTTCCACTAATGTAGTTATTCCCTTCTAAGGGAGGAAAACGGAAAAGTGAAGATGGCATTTTATGCATCAAGGTCACACATGCCAGCCAGCTTTCAGCGTCTTAAATAGCACTTTACAGAGATCTTTTTCTTTTCCAAACATAAATATATGTGAAATGCATCACAGTATCACCCTCCCTGCTGCCACTCAAGGTGTTATTTAATGGAGAACTGAGAGAAGATGCTTTGCATTTCAGGCAGAGGGGCCATGAGGGCATGTGGGTGAAGAGCATCACATCTGACCAGTGCAGAATTAGGGGCAGAGGACAGAAACTGGAAGGACTTTGCTGGGTTGATCCCATGACAGCTTTCAAATGCCATGACGGCTGCACCAATCCTGCTCTACTACACACAGTCCTTACAGCCATGACTCTCATGAGAGAGTCATGATTCAACCTCCAGGCATGTCAACCTCCTGATTCTTGCATCAATCCAGCAGAAGGCACTTGTGAAATCAAAAATATTCTTTGTTTGTTAAATGATTGTTTTCCTATTTTATTTGAAGTGAAAAATCTGTGCTCTGATTGGAAGCATCAGAAAATCTGTATCACTGTCTAGCTTTGTGTTTGTGCTTTGGATGAAAAAATAGATCAGTTTAAGTCAGGTTAGGTGAAATAAAATTGGACAGAATGGCTCTTGAAAAAAAAAACCAACATATAAAAAATCGTGTCTGGTTCAAAACTTTCTATCCAGGGAAGTTTCACATAGATAGTTAAGTTCCTTCTAAAACTTTTCAGGAGAATACCTTGTTTGACTATGGTAGCTCCATCTATTTATTGATTACATGAATCATTCAGTTCCAAAAAAAATCAGTCCTTCCTGCTCTTCCCCACCCTAATAATGGACAGAAGTCAAGGTGATTCTTTCCATTAACTTCCATGATCTTTGAATCAAACACTGAAACATGATCATGCGAGTTGGGCATTGATAATGAATTCAGGCACAATGAAGTTATCTCTTGTCCAGGTATCCCATTACCAGGGTAAAACCAGGGCAATGAGACACAAAGCTGACACCCTGCAGTGAATTTGTTTGGAGCAGTTGTAAATACAATGAAACTGGACACTGCAGACATGAGCTTGGAAATGATTGGTTTATGGTCTTAAGGGAGATAAGTACCTTGAAGAAAATGGCTTCTGTAACCAAAAAGTGGTATATTAGTTGTATCACATTATCGCTTGGTAATGCAGTGATTTAAAAGTGTGAATTCTGTTTTGCATCAGACCACTTTAAAAGTCCTGCCTTTATGTAGGGCATCAGGACTTTTCCATGTCACATTCCATTTCCATTTCTTATTAAGAGCAAAATTGATTTGATGTGCCAGGGGCTTTCCATTAGCATTTCAATTACAGATTTCAGTGGCTTCTTAAGCTTTCTAGGTTTTTAAAGGACTAGTATTTCCTATAAAATATTCTGAAGAAGATAGTTTAGGGGGTGAGGTGGAATGAAGTTCATTAAAAATAAAACTTATCACAAGGACTGTCATTCCCACAATTAAATTCATTGGTGATTGCTTATATTTCCGTTGTTTACTAAATAAGTAAAGAAAAAGTCATTACTAAGAGCTGAAAAACATTATGCATGAACAGATGACTTGTATGATTTTACATGTCCTGAAGTCTTTATTTACCCCAGCTTAGCAGTGAGGTAATGAAATCCTAGGAGGTTTTGTGAAAAAGGGTAAAGAAGTTGAGAAGGGAAATAAGAGTCCATCTGTGAATGCAGACGTTTGGGTTCCCAGCACTGTATAGGCAGCCAGGGACCCAAAAAAGTTGCCTTCAAGCTCAGATTCCTAGAGCCCAAATTTAGCTGGGATTTCCAGGAGCTTAGACCCAAAACTGAGGTAGAAATCCTGGCGCTTGAGTTCTCTGGCTCAAATGCATTTATAAAACTGCAAAACAAAATGTTGGGATCATTTTGAAAACAACTAAAAAACTCCTTTCTACCTTCCAGCCCCCACATCTCTTGCACTGAGCACATCCTCATTCTGTGTAGAAACTACATATGTGAACCTCAGATCGGAGAGTTTTCTCCACATTTTTCTCTGCCAAGGAAAGAGAACCTTCTTTCCCAAAAGAAAAGCTAAAGATGCAGCTGTTGAATGCAATACTACATTTTGTTGCTCTGTCCTTGTAGAACCAAGCAGACATTTTACCAGTCATTTCCTTCTCTCTGAAAGGGATCTCTTAACTCAAATTATTAATTCTTTTAATACATGCTGTATATTGTGCACTGTGGGGACTCCTGGCAGTGCTGCCATCACTTTCCTTCATACCACTCACTCTCCCAGCCAGGTCCTTGTGAACCAGCATTCCCCACTCCATCCCCTGGCTCCTTCAGCAAAGGAAATGCAGGAAATACATCCTTCTGCAAAAAAGTAAAGGATTTCAATCCAGTCCGTAATTCACTCTGCTGTTTCCATGTACTGCACGTGCCCTTTCCTGCTGTTGGAAAGGAAATGAAATAATTACCCTTCCTGCCAGAAGCATGCTTTATGGCTTACATTTATGATAAAATTATGGAGCTGTTGCAATGAAATATTCCACTAATTCATTAAAACAAAGCAAAATCAGTGTGGCAGTAAAGAACTTATTGTCTCTGTTTCATCCTTAGTTTTCTTTTCTTGGCTTTATCTAGTGCTTTTATTAAAATATTTCTGTTATAATACTGGTTTTAATGCTATATTGTTTTTATAATAACATGATTTTTATTGTAACATCACCTCCAATTTAATATCTCTTTTTGTTATAAGTGAATTGCTACTAAAATGGAATTACTGTTGTAATGGATGTAATACCCTTGTGGAAAGGTTTAAGAGTCATTACTACTTCATAATTACAAAAAGAAAGCCAGGAAATGGGATGAGGAAGAGGGAAATACTACCAAACCAGGAACTGTTTGTGATAAAGACAAGCAAGATCAAATAGCCAAAGAGTCTGGTGACCTGTAACTGAGGAAAAAGTCTCAGAGAGGACACATAAGAGAGGGAGGCCACCAGCGCCTGGGCTGGATATCCTTCTTTCCTCTCAATTCTTCAAATGAAATTCAGAGGAGCAGTATGCAGTAATGGTTGTCTGTCCCCTGACCATAATGAAATGCCTACACAGACTCTGATTTCCTGGGGAAGGTGACTTCAGAGTGCACCGTGTAACAGGTAGATTGAAAAATCTACCTTTTTGGTGAACAAGGGGCTTATGGAACAGGCTGAGCTCCCTTACTTAATTCCCTTCTACTGCTACTAATGCTGTGTTAGGTATGCACCTCTTTGGATGGCTCTTCTTCCTCACTGGAGGTTGATCTGCTCATTCAAGCTGTTTCTATTATCTTCAACAGAAATCCAAGGTTACCCTGGGATTCCCTCATCAGGGAAACCGGTTGGTGTGCAGAGCAGTGAAGCACCATGCATCCCACATGAAAATCTGGAGAACTCTACTCTGATAGTACAGACATACCTGAAAAAGGGAGCACTCACACAAAAAGCTGGGCCTAATTTTATGAAGTACCTTTAGCTATGGATTTAGGTACCTAATCTGAGGCACTCATTCAACAGTAGCTTCTGCTATCAAATATGCCATGTTTTAGTGAAATAATAATAATAAGATGAATCAATGGCCTTAAAAGTTCTACAGATCACCCTGATAAGGCATGAATACATTTTATTTTTCATGTGACATTTTGAGGGAAGACTAAAGCCCCTTATGTTCACGCAGTTCTCTTCAGGATCATTGAAACATATGGGAGCAGATTTATGGCAGTTTATCAGAAGATTTGTATATACATGGATACAAACTAAAAATGTATGTAAAACTGTACCTGGCTCTTTTGCACTCTAGTTGAAATTTATCTCAGGGTGGATCTGCAATTTCCAGAGAGTGAATTATAGTTTGAATTCTGAGTAACAGGACTCACTGGGTTGGCTGGCCTCATATCTAAGGATAATACATTTTAATCTCAGCATCTCTCTGGGGTGGTGCAAATTAAAAAAAAAAAAAAAAAGAAAAAAAAAAAAGAAACAATACACACAAAACCACTGAAGCCAGTTTGATGAATTTGTATGTTCTTATCTCTGCAGACCATTTTCTCTTTGGCAGGATAGGGTTTTTTTGCTTCAGCGGATAATATGGGAATTCAATCATTGTTTTCCAAAGTACATATTATTTGCAATAGCGTGGTCTGGGTGATTGCCTTTCTGAAAGAGCAGGACAGCATTTCTACTAACAGGGTGGAAATCAATAGCAAAAGATTAAAGCTCAAAAGATGAACAAGTGCACACAAACCAAAGACGAAAGTGACAGTGAGAGCTGCCTTTAAGTGATAGCAGGTGTTCCTGTAGCCAAAGAGAAGAGTGAAGAGAGATGCTTCAATTAGCTCATTGCTGTGCTCCTGACATAGGCTACTTTGTTCTTGGCTTTGAAGGATTCTTTCCTTTTTTCTGATAGGTTTGCAACTCCCTACCAATTTCTTGTTGTATCTTGATCCCATATTCCAGTCAAGTCTTGGTCTGTCTGTTACTCTGCCTGATGACTTCTTTGCTAACTACATTCTGACTAATACATTCAGAATAATTTTATGCCTGCCCCCCATCAGTGGCAGTGCTCCTATGCTTGACAGCAATGCCAAGGTGCTTTGTTGCATCTCTTCCCCTAACAGGTAAGTTCTCTGTAAATGCTAGAGTCAAATCATCAGAGTCAAATAAGCAAATTAACAGTTAGAAATTATTAGGATGAAAACAGAATGAAACATTGTGCAGGTACATGCTGAGTACTGTGAGCAGCCTGGCTTTGCTCATCTCTAAGATGAGAAAGAAGGGCTGGAAAAAGGCAACACAGATACCCAGATGTGTGGTCGCTCCAACAGAAGGAATGGGTACACAGACTAGGATGCTTCAATGTGGGAATATTTGGTCTAGGTAGGATATAATTAGAGATTAGAAAATGAGGAATGGCATGCACAGGGCAAATAGGGAGCAACTGCTCTCTGCTTCTTCCAGCTGGGTGGCTGGGGAGGAGTGGTGCAATTGACAGCTTTGAATGAAAAACAAAAGAAGAACTTAATTGCCACTGGGCATTTAAGCTAAGCAACTCCATTTTGCAATATGTTGTGGATGCTGAAAGTTTACTGGGCTACCGACTCTGACTGGATAAATTCATGGATGAATAACCTCTTCACTGTTTCTCCACTAAGAAACACCTCAGCCCTGAGTGCTGGCTCCTGAGATCATGTTGTAAAAACCTTCTGCCATTGGGTTTTGCATCAGAGGTCAGAGGAGAATCTGGGACAAGTCAGTCTTGTGTTTATGTAAACACTCTCTATCTGCATTGACCCTGGATTCTCCATCCTGGGATGGGACCAAAGTCATTCATCTGCAGCATTCCATCTCTCTTCCCCCATCTCTTCTCTCACTCTGGTGAGGGCTCAGGCACAGGAGCTTAAGATACACTAACTTCATTACATACCCAAGTATGAAGAGGGAGAGAGAGGGCAGAGGGGGAGAGAAGTGGGAGAAAGAGAAAGGGAGGGACGGAAGGAGGGATGGAGAGACTTTAGTCCACTGCCATGTTTTCATGGAGAAACATGGGTATCAGTCTTGATTGCTTTACTCAGTTTTAGGGCTGGGACAAGCAATTGCCTTGACAAACTGAGTCTGACAAACTGAGTTTAACAAACTGAAGTGAACAGGCCCCTTTGCCAGACTGCTCCTGCCATGGCATTAGTGATTTCACCATCCCAGTCTCATTCACTGTCCTTCACTGTCACTGAGCTACTGTTGCTCGTGTCTGCAAAAGTGAAAATATGGCAATGTTGATCCCATACGTGCTCATAACACTTCTGACTCTGGAAGACCACAGAGAATTTTAACCCTTGAATGGAATCAAATTGATTTGGTGGGAGGTTAGGGCCTGTCTATCACAGTAAGAACAGGTACCTTTGCAAGATTGGGTCCATCTCTGTTGTGATGGCTGGGAGCAGAACAGGATTCCCAATATACCCTATTTCAGTGGGGTTCTCAGCTGAGCCTGTGATCAAGTGTTTGACTGTAAGGTGACAGAGATTTTGTCTGGATTTAAGCTATGGATTATTTTTTAGGATGTGAAAGAAAAAAATCCTGGTGTGTATCATACATTTGATTCAGTACTAAAGGTTGAGAATGAACATATTACTCAAAAATAACGGTGGATATCTACAGTCATTACCCTGAAGATGGGAATTAGGGGAAAAAAAAAAAAAGAATAAAGAGAATAAACAGTTGGCAAATCCAGCCACAAGGCTTGAATTCCATGCTGCCAGTACTGGGAGCTAAGTTTAGCAACCTAAATAGTTAAGTCTAGCTATTTGGAGATAATTCTAGCAAGAATCTTCTGATTGTTTTGCTTCAGACCAAAATTAAATTAATTAAAGTATTACCCAGTGAAGGTGAATAAATTAAAGAACTGCTGTAATGGAAACATCACCTCCTCCATATCACGATGATTAAAGCTCAGCATGACAGTAAATATATTCTGCTTTTTCTATACCCCTGTGCTTGCAGTAAGGTGCTGGGGCAGAATGGCTCTGCCTCTCTCAGTCAATGCTCTTGTCCAGGACATGTCCTCTGCCACTTCAGATGACAGGTAGGTTGCTTTGGCATTTGCTCCAATTACTTCTGTTAACAAATAGCAATTCCTGAAAGAATTTCCTTTCTGTCTGACCTGGTGACTGCTTTGATTTTCTGAACCATGAAAGCCAGAGAGCCAGAAAATGTCGGGCTGGGATGCTCACCTGGTAATCTCTCTTTAGACAAGGGAAAGCAGTGATTGTAGCAAAGTAAGAAGGAGGTGGGACAACACGAGTAGCACCAAGGGATGTCTGATCTGTGTTGACGGATCTCTGGGGAGGTAGCAACAGGCTTATAGGCTCAACAATTCTTATAACATATATAATTTCATGGACACTAGGAAGACGGTATCACAGTACCAGAGCAACCCACATCACCAGTGTTCAGTGTGGAGGAATCCACCTGAAACAGACCCAGAGGTCAGTACCATAGGTAGACAATATATTATTGCAGTAACCCACTGTTGAAGAGCTGTGGGTAAATCCCTGAGTCTGCATAATATCTGACGCAAAATAAGCTGGGGTGAGGCAGGGGATAATATAACAGATTTTGACAGTCCGTTCCAGCCTTAAGCTCTACAAACTCAGCCTATGTGCAATTCCTTTAGAAATGCAAAGATGGAAATGCTCCATACACCAGGTCATGGAGCATTGATGGGGATAACAAACTGCTCTTCCTCTGAACCTCAGCTAAATCCAGAGGCAAGGTAAATATCTGGCAGAAGCTGCCATTCCTAGGCAGAGTGGTAGAGGTGTGTAATCCCACTCTAGGAGAAGCCATTTGGATGAACTATTAACTTTTTTTCAAGATAATTCCACACTTACCATGTCAAAGGCAGCATTGTAAACAATATCCTCTTCTTCCAGCCACTGGAGAGAAGCAAGGTGAGCAGAAAGCTGCAAATGCCAGGCTGCAAGAGCCTCTTTATTGCTCAGCACCCCCTTCAACTTCAGATTTTTGTGACCAAAACAAGATTCATAGTCTCTTGTTCACAGTTAGCTTTACTGAAGAAGTGAAAGGTTGATGTTGCCAATAAATGGCCTTAACACCCATTGCACATCAATGATACAGAGGTGGAGACCATGAAGACGTTTTGGAGAGAAAAAGGAAAGAAGACTGTAGCTTAAAAAACCCTGCAAAGTGCAGCTACAGAGAGAACAGCAGGATAAAACTCAATCTGTATTTTTCCCTGTGAATTATGAACTGGTGCAGTGATTCGGCACGAAATCATATGTGCCCCTGGCTTTCAGGAATTTTAGTTCTCTTCCTGTACTTTTGTCTCTAAATTCCTACCAGCACTTGTGTAACAATTTTATTGACACCACAAACAGGGAGAAAAGAGTAGGAGGAGAGTCATGCTCACTGCCTGTTCTCTGATGTTATTCCCTCCCACCACCTTTGAAATGCACTTTTATGGCACAGGTTCAAAGTTAAAGGTTTATAACTGGCATGTGACATAGAAGTTCAGGGAATAAAAATAATTATAAGTCAGTGAAGTAATTATGCTTGCATTTTATTTCTTTTTTCTCTTGAAATTCTGCTAGCTGGATTCTTTTTCCAAGATTTGCCAGCATTGGTATCTGGCTGTATTCTTCATTACATACATTTTCACTGCCTTTTCTGACCCAATATTAATTTACTTAATGTTTTATTGACTTACAGTAGCATTGACTAATGAGCTTTATGGGAGGTCTCCAAGCACAGAAGGAAAGAAACCAGGTAACGATTAGTATTTGGGTTACAAAAACACCTCTCTGGGGCCTCAGGAACCAAATTCCCATTTGCAGAAGAGGATAGATGCTAGTGTCCTTCTACTTTGGCACCTGACATAGCTAGCTAGTTTAGGTGCACAGTTTCTCAGAGGTCTCTGATATTGACTTAAGACCAGTTCTCATGTGCTCTCATGGCTGTGCCACACACAGCATCCTTTGAAGAGTCACAGGCCCCTGGGGAGTCACCTGGTGTTTAGCACAGTGTGGAAAATTCATGGGGAACTTAATCTTTGACGGGCATGATTCATCCAAAATCCAGCAATTCCAACACCAACATGAACTTCCCATTAGAAAAGAGAATAAAACAGCACTCAGAAGTGGAGATATGTTGCACTGCTGAAACACTGGGTATTTGAATGTTAACCAGATTGGAGACAGAGCTAAGTCCCTGTAACTTTCTGATCGTACCAATTGCAGGGTTATACAACACTTACATCATATGGCAAATGTAACACCTGCAGCACAGCTCAGGTAACTGCTCTGTCACTGTTTTTTTCCTTCTAGCCCTACATTACCTCCCTGCTCACAACCCAGCAACAGCAGGTGAATTCACAGCTTTGCATTGACAACATCCCAGAAACAAGAGATGCATACAACCTGAAGAACAAAACATGCCGCTGGTATTTATTAACATAGCCTTGTAAATCAAAACAGTCTGCCTGTCTGGTGTCTTGTCCAGAAATTATTGGCTCATTTATCTTAGCCAAATTAAGCAGGCCACATTTATCAAGGTTGCAAAAAAAGAGATATATAGAGACCCTTCCTAGACAATAGTTACATGTAGGCATGAGCCTACAGCAACTGCCCATTTTGCAGGGATGTACCAATTGGTTGGCACTGACATGTTGTATAGAAGGAGAGAGAAAAGATGCACAGCCTCTCTGTGTAGGTATTCAGAAACTCAGGGAAACTTCAAAAGTCGGGTCAAAATAATGGCACAAGCTGAAACACACTGAATTCAAGGACCTTATTCTGGTTGTGTGAATATTTTAGCAAATGTTTTTTGTGAAACTGCAGCAGGCAGTAAGAATATTTTCTATCCTCCCAATATACTGCCATGAAATACTGGAAACACAGAGCTGCACTGTATATACTTCGTCAGAAACACCAGAAATAAACTTTATTTACTGATGTTCACTCATTTGTTAAAGAAATTGTCTACAATGCTTTAATTTGGGTAAACTTCCAGCAGGACACAGGTTGCATTTCACCAGACCCAGGTGCCAAGTACTATTCCATTCTTGGCTACTCAGGGGTCAGATCTCTCAGGTGGCTTTTTAGTCACTTCAATGAAGACATGGCCAATTTTCCACTGACCACCTCTCCAAGATCAGTAGGTGCAGAGCAACTATTTGCAGTTACCTGTTCTTTTCTACTATTCAGTGTTTATCTTCCAAATCAAAAGCAAGCAATTTTTAAATGGTTGACACTAAGTCCATGAAGCAAAAGTATATTTCTCCCCATGATTGCTATGTTTAGTACACAGGGGGCTTCTATCTGAGTGTTGTATTATTGTGCTGAGCAGTGCACAGACACCCAAGGAGTCCCTGCCTGTATGAGTTCCCACACTGTGAGACAATCTTTTTCTCAAAGAATTTATAATATAATCAGACAAAACAGAGGATGGCTGGAAAACACATATCAATAAAGCTTTCTGGCAGAAGAAGCCTGTCAAACTGTTTAAATAAATAAATAAATAAATAATCTGTTTTGTTTTGTTTTTTTTTTTTATTTAAAGCAAGATATAAAATTGGGTGTTTTAGAAAATCAGTGCTTTAAAAATCCATGTTTTTTAATCTGCTTTATTGAAAAAAAAGTTATTCAGGAGGCAGTACAGTAGCATCCAGGAAAATAATACACATAAACATTTTCATCTTTTGCTTAGACATCACCATGAAAGGCATAATATAAAACCCCTGCTCATTTCTAACATGGTCAAGATCACACATGTAATAAGACTTTCTAGTAAGCATTTGCAAACACAATCTTTAGTATTTTTTTCTTTTAGATCTGTAGAATCTTTTTACTGCATCTTTCTTTTTTACCCACTTCACCCATATGTAAACCTGCTTTGACCTAGTCACTACCTATATATGTTGAACGGCAGAATAAATTCTAAAAACTTTTAAATCATCAGAAATAGATTTTTCATACATCACTGTCATAACCCTAATGCCTGAGAGCCAGTGAACTTCTAGATCTTGCTGGAGACAGTTACATCTTTAGAAATCTAAACATCCCAGCTCTCTGATATAGATGTTTCTAGTGACGACAGGTAAAGCTATCACATCTTAAAACACTCCCTGCTCAGTGCTTATATAATGCTAGTATAAACGGTCAAAGCAGAGTGATTTGGGGAGCAGATTACAGAACAAAGACACCATGCTGTACAAGTGTTGTTTCAGAAAATTCCTGTGAACTAGATTATTTCTAAAAGGAAAATTCTACTTAAACAACAAATGTTGAGGATTTCTGAATTATTATTTTCTGTATTGGACTGAGAACCAGATCTTAAAATTGCATATGTCTGTGTGTGTCTAAGCGTAGGGCAGAGGAGGGAATCCTGGCTCGTGAAAGCTTATAGTCCCAGATGGGGAATGAAGGAGATGAAGGCCTCCTTGCATTGAATCTGTAGAGATCCCAACCAATGCTCTGACTGTGGAGCCAGGCTCACACATGGATGCTGTGATAGTTTCCTCAACAAGAAATTACCAGGGAAGGCAGGACAAGACCTGACTCTGTAGGCTGTTTCCTGTATTATGTCCCCTAATCTAACATACTGCTGTTGTGGTCCTCGACTGATACCACTGTAATGAGGAACTGGGTAATGTTTCCAGTTGCACTGAAACCTGTAGGTTCCATCCTACTAGTAGATGGGGAAAAAAATAAAACGCAATAGAAAGTTTAGAAAAGAGAAGGAATTGATAGGTCTTAACTGTCTCATTATGTAAAATATACATGCTTCATGTTATGCATATAAACTTGGTATAAACATAATGGTGGCTAGCTGTTGATGTGGCCACTCTACATGACCGAAAGAAATGAACACCAAGGAAGATGCATGTTGGATATTAGAACTGTCCTAAATGGAGGGAGGGCAAAACACTACAACAAGCTGCTGGAAGCTGTGGAGTCTGTTTTGCAGAAGAGGTTAAAATACGGGCAGAGAATCAGATTGTGAAAGAATTCCAGAGACTGGTGAACCTCCTTTGAGTAATGTTCCTCACCAGAGATTCTCCTGAAGCTCCTCCTGACCCATCATTTCTACCTTTTTACATTTTCTGGGGGAAAAGTTGTCATCCCAGCCACCAAACCACTGCACTACAAAATTCCAGAGCAGTCCAGCATTTGCCCAGAAAGCAGGAAGAAGGTGCTAAGTCCCAACAGAGCTTGTTTGCTGCAGTGTGATGCCAAACAGCTAATGGCTCCTGATCAAGAGCTGAGCCTGCCTGCAGCCATGCCATGGGGATTAACTAGCTCAGCTCTCTTCGCCAACTTGGGCAGCTCTGCACCGCATCCTCAACCGTCAATGATGTTGCAGGAGGGGAGAGAAGCAGCAAATGTATTTTCTAGGTGTGTCCACAGCAAATAAATCACCCTGCATGAATTATGGAGTGAGATGGGGTACACAGCATGATACCGCTGTTATAAATGGTGGTGTTAGTTATGCTGGGGTGCTGGAGGAGACATATCAGTGTGGATGGAGTGTGGATGTATGGTATGAAGAATAGGTGTGATGGACTAACGTTGCATTTCTACAGGACTGCAGCACTCTGTGGGACCTGTGTGTGGTCAGGCAGCCCCAATGGCCAGAGAGGCAGAACCAGAGCGGAGATTTGGTGGCACTAAGTGGGTGGCCATATTGGGATATGCAGAAACATTAATTCATCATGCACGTTCTTTATTTCTGATTTTCTGCTGCTTCTGAACAACAAATGGAATTGAAAATGCAAGCCTGAGCAACAGAGGGACTCTTGGGGTTGGTTGCAAGTAACTGACAGGTATAAATTGTAGCTCCTGCAAGCAGTTAGGAGGCCCGTGGGAATAAGAGATATCATAACATGAAAATGAAGGTCAGCTACAATGCTGTGAACATGGAGGGATCGCCCACTGTATTATAGGGTCTTTAGAAACTAGCAGAACTACCCAGCCTTTCACAGGCATGGTGAATCAGAGGACTGCTCAGCAATGCAAATGAGAACCAGGGATAGCTGCAGGATAGGGCAGAGCCCCTAGACCCCCTGGGGGGTTTGGTCTGTTTGTAGCTGTCAGGCAGGAGGAATTTGCTTTAGGTGTTTCTCACTGTAGTATAACTCCATGGGATTTAATAAACACAGAACAGGAGAGTTGGAGGGAGCTCAGGAATCTCCCCTGGCAATAAAATCCAAATGTTTCTGTGATGCTGATATTCAAACTGGGATAAAACCAAAAATATCAACTTACTTGCAGTGATCCAACCAACACAGCTTATTTTTGTTAAGTTATTTCACTCATTGCAAAATACAGCCTATATTTCTACCATAGAAATACACTTTTTTTTTTTTTTTTTTTTTTTTTTTTTTTAATTATTATGTTTCTGTGCTTAGAGGAGAAAAGGTCAGTTTTGAGGAGAAGGAGGATTTACCCCTTTTTCCAGATGGTTTTCAGATAAAGCATTCAGAAATGTGTAAGTAAGTGACTTAGGAGAGAGTATGTTTTTCTCTTCAGAAGGGACATGGATAGTTTGGAATTATTACCAGGCATCCACTTGGTGATAAAGCTGGATGCAGAGATTTTAGAACAAAAGCAAAACGACCACAAAGAAAGGCCCATCAGAGACTCCTTACTTGCTGGGACAGGGAATCCAAAATCATCAGCATGGGTTTGGTGACAGCACGTAAACCCTGCTGTGTGCTCATGAGCAGAGGCTGGTGGGCTCAAAGACAGTTATGGTGGACAGCATTTGGCTCCGGGCTCTTCCTTGCCTATCACTACTGACAATTCCGTACCTAGGCAGACGGGGGAGGCTTGGGAGATAGATTGCCCTGAGCCCATATCTTCTCTTAATGGATTGCTGCTTGCATGCCAATGGGAGGCTTGTGCTCAGGGACAGGTACCTGGAATAACGCAAATTGCGAAAACGAGCTTTAGTTGGAAATGTAATGGACTATGTGGATGGAGTCCAAATGGGGAGATAGAAGAGATACTCAGCAATGAATTATATCCCCAAACCCCAAGCAGCTTTTACAGATCTGATGTGTAAGGATGCTTTTCACAGCTGCAGATAAAGAGAATTCTGGTAACAGCCTCAGTTTCTGGGAAATTCTGCAGGGATTTTGTGGGCTCTAATCCTTGCTGTACACTAATTTCCATTCTCTTCACTAGGGCTCTTATATGGGGAGAATCTGGTTTCATTTTCAGTCCAAACCATACAAAAGGCAAATCCTCATCAGCTCCTAGCAGATGTGATGGGTTGCTCGTTATTGAAGATGATGTATTTGGGATTTGTAATTAAAATTAAAGCTATTTGCTATAAAATATGTAGAATTTAATTCTTTTCATTAAATATCTTAAGCTAATTGTTGCATACAGCAGGGAGCAAATGACGCTGTAATTGCTTGATATCTCATGCTGGTTTGATTAGAAGATGGTAGGAATGGGAAAAAAGAAAGTTAACTCTGAGAAGGGCTTTATCTTTCTTTGATTTCTGCTTGGTGCTAAGCATTTCTAAACTAAAATAGACATTTGCAAACTGATTGTTATGTTCCTGTCTCAGTGAGAAGGCTATGGGGTTGAGGAGTGAAAATGTTGTTTTTATTTAACCCTGGAATGGTGCTGAGACTCTTGGCACTTTGTTAGGTCTAAGCTTAGTAAGCACTCACTGGTAATATAGAGGCGTTCTCATGATTATTCTTTCCATCCCTCTGCCAGGGAAACTGAGGCACAGAAAGATAAAGTGATGGCTTTCATGTCACATAATGTAAGTGGCAAGGACAAAGGCTGATCTACAAAATCCTCCATTATCTTTCAAGATTAACAGCTCTGAAATGACTGTGGTGAAGGTCAGGAAGATGACAGAGATGTGAGATACTAGTGAGTTCTAGAGGACTTCTCCAATTCCTGTTCTTTAGTTTCTAAATTATAGTCCTCATTCTTCCATACAGTGCACACTAGGCAGAAGAGCGCTGTGGGTAGTGTTTGAGATAGGTTGTGGGGTGTGCACATCTCTGTACAGGAAATCCAGTTTCTGTTGTAGCTTTGAATACGCACACAGCTTCCTAAAGACACCCACACTATGTACACACCAGCCTCTCTGCAGCTGCCTTATGTGGTGAATAGTATCAGTTCATTGCCAATCCCAGGATTAGCACAGCTAAACAGGGAAAAATTTCTTAGTGAAGGAACAGTGCAGTGGGTCAGACCATGCTTCCTCTTTGGACACTTAAAGAGATGGGAACAGGAGATAGCAAGAGCAATGACAAGCATGAAAACAGAAAAGTCTAGGGACAAGAAGATCAAAGAAAAACAGTTAAAGAGTGGGAAAAAAAGAGCAAACCTTGCTTAAAGAAACACCAAAAAGCAACTCCACCTGTGAAATATAGGTTTAGAGGGAGCACAATACACTCTTGACAAAGCAGATGGCAAAGCTGTCCTAGTGATTGTGCGACCCAAAGAGTCACATGCCTGGTGGGTTATGCTGCAGGCATCCAAAGTGCTGCAGGGCACTGAACAGATGTAAAGGGAAGAAGGGAAGTGAGTAGACAAGGCTGACAGTTTGGCCTTTTCATGCATATTTGAAGATCAACCACAGAGGGAAACCTTTCCATGGCAGAGGTAGAAGTAGGGAAATTGCCTTTGTCTGTCAGAGACTGGTAGGACTGTCATAAAAGTGGGAAGAGCAGCCTCTACAGTGAGTCTCTTCTTTCAGTTTTTAACAGGAGACTTTCCCCTGGTGCAATAATGGATTCAATACCATCACTGTGGCCTCAGAGAGCCCAGCACAGTCGGCCACCCCCATGGCAATCCATCTTCATCAGTGTGCAAGTCAAAGCCCGTGCAACTAACTTCAGCCTTCAGCAATGACCCTTTTATTAAGAAGCAGGCTGTGCATGGTCCCAGTCACAGTGCAAGAAGCAGGTTACACCTCAGTCTTTAAAAGATGTTATTACAGCACTTGCTGCTTCAGCCTCTGAGCACCTTATAATCTTTATTAGCATTCTCTCCCAGCATTTCTGCAACGTAAGAAAATACCATTGCTTTGATTTTTTCAGGTGAAGAATAGAAGTCGGTTCACCAAGGTCCTTCAGGCACCACAGGTTTCTTTTGACCCTATGCTGAAGCATATGCCCTGCCATTGTCTTTGAAGCTGGACTCAGCCGATGGGCTTCAGAAACTTTGTGAGTGGAGAAATTTACCTTTGTGTCCCCAAATATTTAATGTGATGACGACTTCTCTTGTCCTCCTTTTTATTTGCATTACAAAGAAGTTTGCCACTAGGGTTTTGTCCAGCCTTCCTACCTCGTGACATTCTCTTACTGGAATTTCTGTGCTGCCAGCTGTGACTGGCTTTTGCTAATACAAGTACGCAGGCATTGTCACCGCTTTCAGCTTTTAACATTTTAAAATAATCCCTCTTCCCTCTCTTAAATAAGCTTCTTGTGCATGAATTTTGTCCATGGTATATGTGATATTTAAGTCCAAAAAACAAACCTATAGCTAGCTGCTCTATACCAGGCTATATTAAGCCCATCTAAGCAAGTATTCTTCCAGTGAGCAGAAGGGAAAGAAATCTCTGTGGCTGTTGTACTGTCAGCTTTCCTATCCAATTTAATTAGTTCTGTGGAGCTCCTTGACTAAATTTGCATATAATTTACCCTTTCCTCCCTTTCCTTGTTATATGCGTTAATTATTTTCATGCAGCACACTCAGGGCTCACAGATGAAGTGCATATCTGGGCAAACATCTCTGCCTCCAGGAGGCTGTCACCCCAGGGAAGCACGGTTGTGAATAGGTACAGGAAGAGAAAATTCCATATGATAAATCTAAAGTTAGTCAGATGGAAAGGCGGGAACAGAGCGGGGGAAACCACTGGCAGTCTTTATCTTCTCTAAGTCTCTACATACAAATACAGGGGTTGAATGAGAGTGGCTTTATGAAATAAGCTTCTGCTGTTAGCTTAAGGGTCAATCCTGCGTCAGTCCTTTCTGGATTTTGGTTTGGAGCACACGGACAAGACTTTACGAGAAATAAAACTACAGCTCTGATTTGAAGTGGGTTTTATGGGTGCACTCAGGGTGTGCCAAGGCATTGCCTGGTTGCAGGCTGTCACAGGAGGGGAGTGTTTTGGCACTGGAGCTGGTGTTATGACTGGAGCATGCATGGCAGACGTCATAGCTGAAGAGAGCAAGTGGGACAAAATCAGTTACAAGTTAAAGACTGATGCTCCTGTCATCGCCATCAGGACTTCTGAAGCAATAACACCCTTCTTCAAAACCCAAGGGCTGAGGTGAAACCTGCAGAAACCAGTTTTGTTTATTGGTTAGACAGAGATACATGACGTGAAAAGCTGACAGTTTCATACCTGTGTCTAAAATCACTACAGTCATCAATCAGGACTTGAGTTTCCCAAATAGTTCTCTGCTCCTTTGGAAGGAGAGGTAGGGTTCTACTACCTGGAGCCAGCAGTGACTGCAGGCTCCAGCTCCCAGGTCCTTCTGCTTCTCCTTTTGTTGTGAGGAAGTAAAAAAATATGAAATTTAAAAATCTGCCTACATACTGACAGAAAAGCAGATTTCCTCCTCACACTCAATTGCAAAATCTAGGTTTATCTTCACCTTTCCCTTTCCATTTATTTGCTTACAGGGACATAAAGGAATTCAGACAAGCATCCCCCTTTTCTCTGTAATGGAGCCCTGGTTTGACGAGACGAGGAAGAGGACTGCTCGCTGCTCTGCTGTGCATCCAAATGAAGACAGCAGCAATCTAGTTCTGCAAGATAAGCATAAAATATGGTCATTTAATGCCAGATCATCTCCTGTTGTGCAAGGTAAAATGGTTCTACACCTCTGTATTACAGAGCAGAACCACTTAACCATGGTCCAGAAGTACATTTTGGTATCTCCCTAAGTCATTACTTATAACTGATAACTGTTTTACTGATAACTAGCAGTCTATCCTCTGGCCCATAGTTACTTCTAAATTTATCAATGGAGAAGCAGTTTGTGGGAGCTACTGCATCTTGATTTTGTTATTAATCCATCTGTACAGCTGTGCTCTTCCCCCATGGTAAACATCAGATATGGGAATTTGCAGAGTGGACAGAGGAAATGTGATGTCTGGAAGGCACAGATTGTTGGCTAAATAAACCTCCCCCAGGAAAGCTTTTGGAGAAATGGGAGCAGGGGGAGAAGAAAAGGGAAATCTGTAACACAAAGAAAGAATTTAGTTTAAATACCTCAGCCAATGAAGCAGGGATTTTTAACAAGACATGAGCAAACAATTATTTTTTTTTTGACTGCTTTGTTTATTGCATAATTTAAAGGCAGATTTTTGTCGCCCTTTGCTACGTAATTGAATTTTTATGGTGCTGTTAATAAAAATACGCATCAAATGTGACAATTATTATTTTTTCAAAGGAATTTTATATTATTTCAGTCTGAGAGAGATATGAGAAAACATTGAGGTTAACTCTGAAGATGCATTCTGAAACCACATCTATGATTTAGTACTTCTTAAAATTAGTGAAATAGTAGAATGTTTTCTCTACTTCTGTGAAGCAATTCTCAGTTTTCAGTGAAAGTAGTTATATTTTAAGTCATAAAAGAGGGGCTAATCTTGAGTCACTTCCAGGTAAAAATCCCATTTTTTTCCATAGGAGTTTTGTTGGGGTAAGAGAGAAGGCTGCTTCAAGATGCGTAAATGTACGTAAAAAATGTCAGTTTCAGTGTGGCATTTATTTGAGTGTTGAAAAGAGCATTATCCTTTCATATCCCATACAGTAAGGCAGTAAATAATTTTTAAAAGGTTCGGAGATAAAGAAGAATACATTTGACCCTTTGTGCTTGATCCTGGCCCCTTACTTATGTCACTACCTTGGTTTCTGAGGGACATGCTACAGAACAAAGCTGCAGAATTTAATTATGTTCATGAGTGGCAAAGTAATGCGAATCTCTACAGCTTGGCTCTATAGTCCATGAGATAAAAACTGGTGGAGTTAAAAAAAATATTTCCTTTTCTTTTTTACTAATGGGAAAAAAAAGACATTTTGAACATCTCTTGAGATTTATTTGGGGCAGTAGGGAAGCATTTCTTAGAAGTATATGTATCCCTTGAAGAAGAAATGGCATTATTTCCAGAATGAAGAAAATGATGATTTATATATGTTTTCTGATAATGGAACCACTTTGTTAATGAACAGTAATTTTCTGGCTACCTCCAGAGGAATTAAGTTCATGGATTATATAATACATCTGTGAAAGCTTATCTGATTGCCCAGTAATTGTGACCTCGTTGTGGGTTGTGCAATTAAGCATTAAGCTACTATTTGGCACCATAATTAATTGTGTTTTACTTTTCTGATACAATTGTTGACAATACGGAACAAAATTACCGGTAACAACGAAGGGGTGGGAGTAACAGCGCTATTTAAGCACCATCTCCCCGCAGCACTGCAGGTGCTCCTCTCCAGCATGGAGGAGATAATTAAGCAGCCAAAGAGCTAATGACAGTGAGAAGACTGACACATCCAGTGTGAAGGCTTTTAGGCCAGGCACCAAAATCCTTTTGCTTTCAATCCAATCCAATGTGTTATGCTGAAAGAGGCAGATGGGTTCAACGTGGAAAGGAGTAGTTTTGCAAGGCAAATTTGAGGATATGTCTTTTTGGATATTTTCCAACACCAAAACAGGGCTTCCCAAATACAAATGGTTGTCTGGGAGCATGTAGAGCAGCAACATTTTAGAAACATTTTTGCAGAAATTGTGCCAAAACTGTAGATGTTAGTCAAATTGAAGGTGGGTTTTGGAGTCACAGTGAGAGAGAAGATCAAGATGAGAAAAAAAGCAATGTTTACAGGCAAAGACAAATGGCTCTGGTAGGGATCTTAACTCTACGACCCTCCAACCAATGTGCCAAAATCTTCAGGTGACCAAGAGCCAGAAGGAGCTTATCTGGTACTGCAAAGAGAGCAGGGACTTTTGGAATGGTTTATGGACAGGAAGCTGTGTGAGCACAACATTAATTGCTAAGCAGGAATTCCCATGTAGCTCTCCCATAGAACAACTCATTGTAGACATCTCTCTCAACTCAGTGGATTTTCTTGTCCTCCCCACTAAGGACTTTTTGCTGTGCATTGTTCCCTGCACCATCAGTGTCCTGCTCACTGCATGATGTGGCTGAGCCTGAAAGCCGTCTCTGAACTGCTGAAGATCTGCAGGTCCTCATGTGATAATACACAAGAACCAGAATGTGAAAGAAGAAATCAATTTTTTGGTTCTTTCATGCTGAGAGAAGCAAGAAGTCTAAGTATCCACTGTGACTGATTTTAGTAATGAAGAGTGAGGAAGTACTAAAGGCTTTTTATTGTGGTGTAGGCGTCCTTCTCAATGAAACACATTTCGTCTTGGACCTCCTCCTCTTTGGACTCTGCCATCTTTTGAGTAGTACATCAACAGTACGCCCTTTTCTGTCATGATGTATTGTACTCATATATCTTCAGACTGAGCTTTCTTTCTAATGATCTATTAGTGAAATGCATCATTTGGGTGAGGATGATGATGATGATATACTACTCCTTGGATGATGCCATCCAAAAGAAAGAAAAGGTCAGACAACAAATTCAATAGAGTTATTGGATAAAAGTCAGGCAACACATCATCTCCGAGGTCACTTTCCTAATGCCAAAGAGGATTGCTGATACAAGCAATGCATTCTGGGAACCATTTCTTTTATGTCTGTGCCTGAACTGGCCACTGAATTTCAAGGGAAAGCAGTAGTTTGTACCACATGAACTGAGAGAGGATCAAAATATTTTTGTGTTTGAGACTATGCATATGACAAATTCAGCATCAAATCACCAGGCAGCATATATCTTCTGTTCTTCTGGTTGTGTTTCCATCTTCTGGGTGCACATTCACAAATGGTATATGCATGTCTCTCTGCCTAGCATGTTTGTGGAACCTGATCACTTGGTTAGCTGCAGTCATTTAAGATGCTAGCAAAGAAGCTTTTTTGTGAGTTTATGTTACCAGTGTAGGATTATAGAATAGCACCTACGAAATTCTTACTTCGTTGCAATGGTTTCTTTCATCTAGTCTGAAAATATATTTTAAGATCATTCCCTCTGCCTCTTTTTCACAGCATTCAAACCCCCTGCTACGCTCAGGCTGAAAAAAAATATTCAGTGTACCTTAGAGGGAATTTAAAAAAAAACACAGTATGGATTTTTCTCTTCTCTCATTTCTTGTTTTCTTTCCTAAAGTCCTGGAACCTTGTTATGGAAGGGCATTGAGAAACACATAAATAATGTGCCGAGTTGTATCCCAAAATGGCTTAATTGTTTAATGCCTACTGAAATGTAAATGAAGCTTATGAAAGCTCTAAGAGATTCATCTGTCCATCCAAGGTCAATATATTGAATAAGGTGCAATGTGCTGTGGGGAGGGGTTTTCCAATGAATATTCTTGATTTTCAGAAAAAGGCTTCAGGCTGACTTGTACTTTCAAGTCCCTGTATTTGCATTTGCTGATAATGACAAACAGTTTTGTAGTGCTGAGATGTGACATCTGACTGCTTGATTTTGCCATTTCACACGTGCGAATGACATGCAATCCACTGGTCAAACAGTGGGAATGAGAGCTGGCACTCGCCTTGGAATAATTGGAAAGGACGCTTTTGAAGTTAAGGGCAATTCTGTGCTATATTTCAAGACGCTGAGAAGGAGCTGGTACCAGTGGCTAATCCATTAACTTTCCCTTGTCTGCAGAGCATGGGGTGTGCTAGGAGTTGTATCATTGTAAGGGTGGTCAGACACCTCCTACCTGGAATCTGTGTATGGCCTGTGAAGTACTGTGGAATAAATCCAAAACATGATTTGTGCACTTCATCTGTTCCACCAGGATTTTTCTGGAGTTGTTTTTCTTTTTTTTTTGCCTTGTATCATTGACACAAAAGACTGATTATTGCCAGGGAAATTGCACAGTAGGAAATCTTAGCACACCTAAGTCTGCCTCTGGAGGGATCTTTTTTGGTAATGAAGTGAGGAGTTGCTTTTGGGGAGAGTGTAGAGGAAGACTCATCCTGCCTTCAGCTGGCTTCCTGAAAAATTTAACCCATTAATAGTTGGGAACAACTAATTAGAGGCCTGCAATTCTTGTCTTCTAGTCAGAGGCAACATGAAAAACATTGAATGGAAATTATCAGAGATTTATTACACTTTAAGGAGCAGGAGTCTAAACCAGCACAATCACAGAGATTCATTACGCACAGAATAATTCCTGCAGAAAGCTTAGAGAGCCTTTTAGCACTTCTGCCCAGTTCCATAATCTTCATGTCACTTCCTCTTGTTTCAAGAAATGTGTGCTCGGGAATGCTCACACTTTTTAATTTGAAGATGTTTCACTGCACTTAATTTGCTTCACTATTATTAAAGCTTCTTGGCAAACATGATTTTCCTGGGTTGAGTTAGGGAATCTAGCAAGATAGAAAAATGGGAACTGTGAAGGTGTCCTTGTTTTAATATCTTGAGCAAATTTCTGGTAATGGTGTGTCATGTGTCAAATGCAGTTTGTAAATTATACGATGCCATTTCATGATAGTATTTTCAGCTATTCCAGGCTTGATTCTGGTGAAAAGTAGAGTGAGAACCAGTTTATCATATAGAGGTGTATGTCCATGAATCACTGAGTTAGCCCTAGGAAGGATGGATCTACGTATCTGCAAAAGCTAAAGATGTTGCAAATATAACGGTAAAATAAGTGATGTAAGTATGCATGTATAGTTAGACAAAAGAACCTATATACACAGACAAGCAACTTCTGAGTATGTCTGTAGTTATCTAAGATGTAGATATATTATCTATCCTATCAGTTTCACTACCTTCTTTGAGGACAGCTACTATAGAGCTGATTGACAATTTAAAAGATGCAAACACTCATCCCTATACTATACAGTCATCAGAATTACCTAAGAGCAAAACAAAACTCATACTGATGAGATAAATGTTCCAGTATGAAGAATTAATAATACCTCAGTATTAAATATTTGTAAATACATTTTTGCTTCTCAGCATTTTAAGTGAACATCAAGCTAGCCTGAACACAATCTGGTTGCCTGCTATTTTCTTCATTGTTTCCAAGTAACACCAAATAAAACTTAGCAATTGGTAATAGATCTTTTCCTACCAAGACTTTTTTTTCATGTTGGTTCCTTCCTTTATCTCTCCTCTCACTATTTCTGTGAATCCCTGCCTAGCCTGGACTCAGTTGAACTGTGCTCTAACAGTGCACCAATTCACATTATAGTGCCAGTGTCTCCCCATCCCAGAGTCCATGAACTGCAAAATTAAGTCATTGCACCTGCAGCCTGATTTCGCAGTATGCCAAACTTTCTCTTTAATAAATAAATAAATAGATAAATAAATAAATAAAATGTCATCTTGCTGCTAATGGTATTTGCGTCATTTTGCAGCTGTGTTCACTTTGAAGTGAGCAGTCAGTGATTTTCGAGTTAGCTAGGTGAAGTGGAAAAATAATGGTGTAGTCTTTTGTCACTTTTGGGTCTGAATTTTCCTTAAGCCTGTGTGAGTGCTGGCCATGCACTGTCTGCCAGTAGGAAAAAACAGATTCCAGTGCAGGTCCTGCTGGAAGAAAAATTCTGAACGTTTAGTTTCTCATCACTTCCCCTCTATTCCCCTTTTACAATGAGTGTTAATAAACAACTTTGGGGAAAATGGCTTGTAATCGTTCATCATTCAAATGTGCAACAATGAAAATTAAAATGAAGGAGAAACTGATAAAATGCCCAATACCTTATCAACATTCTTTACACAAAGCCATGAATAATAAGAAACAGAAGCAGCCCTTAATGGGAAGATTTGGAGGTTTGAGACCAATCTTGATTAGGCTTTTCACCCTAATTTGTTGTACAGCTTATAACATCTCTTTCAAGACAGAATAATATAGGTCAATAGCTGACTTAAAAATCTTTAAGAACCAGAATGATTAGTGGTTTGAGCAGGAGCCATTAGCTGATTCACCAACTCGTGTTCTTTTAGAGATGAGCTTGTCTTTGGGCAAGAAGCATAAATCTGAACCTCCAAATTCCACTGTTTGCATAAAATAAACCAATACTCAGCTTTACCAAGGCACACATTGATCTGCTCAGAAGGAAGAAGAGCCTGATGGTTACATGCTCATTTCTGATTTTGTTTTCTTCAGGAAATTATGCTTATGGTACTGTGTGTCCCTGCCTTCCTGATAGACTCTCTTACACAATTTCTGCCAATGTGCAGGATATTAAAAATATTTTATGTCTGACAAGTTTTGTGGGGAAAAAAAAAAAAAGTAAAGAAGTAGAGATGGGCTAAGAGAGTTTAGCTTGTTCAGCCTGGAGAAGAGAATACTCAGGGACACCTTATGGCAACCTTCCAGTAGCTAAAGGCAGCCTACAAGAAAGCTGGATAGGGACTTTTACAAGGGCTTTTAGGTATAGGAAAAGGGGAATGGCTTTAAACTGGAAGAGTGTAGATTTAGATTAAATATTAGGAAAAAATTCTTCCCTGTGAGGGTGGTGAGACACTGGCACAGATTGCCCAGGGAAGCTGTGGCTGCCCCATCCCTGGCAGTGTTCAAGGCCAGACTGTACCGGGCTTTCAGCAACCTGGTCTAGTGGAGGGCATCCCTGCCTCTGGCAGGGGCATTGGAACTAGACGATCCCTTCGAAGCCAAACCATTCAATGTTTCCATGATTCTATGATGTTAGGTAACACCTGCTTGCAGCAGCAGAGACTCCCCCAAAGCTCTCGGGTCATGTTTTCTGATATGCTCATCCATGGGTAGCTGCTCACATCTCTTGTTTGACTCCTGAGCTGTGTTCATAGCTCAGTCTAAGCTATTATTTCATGCCATACTGGGCAACACTGAACAAGAGAACTCGACTTCTTGGGGCCCCAAGATCCCTTTTTATAATCCAGGGAGGAAACTTCCTTTTCCTGTCCTGTCTTAACCCATTTTGGATCTAAGCTTTTTTGGAAGAAATCAAGATATTTTAGCTACATTATGAGAGCCAAAGAAAGAACTGTCCTGACTGAAGCACCAGGGTGCCACTGAAATATTGACATGTGTCCACATACCTCATAGACCATCCTGTCTCCTCCGGCCCTCAACATCTCAAAACAGATAGGCAGCTCAATGCATCTTCACCTGAGTACAGGCATGTGCAGAGAAGAGGGCACTTTTCCAGGTCTGGCAGAAATGTAAAATAGGTTACCATAACTCTTTTTCATTGTCCCAAGTTTCCCAGTACTTTTGTTTTGCAGCATGTAGGTGACTTACTTGAACCCCAAGCTCCCTCTGGCAAGCAGTGACTTCATATAAACTCTTTCTATCTACCAGACAACAAACCATGAGCTGCTGGAGAGAGGAAAATATAGACAAGGGACAGAAGATTATCTATAAAGCAGTGCAATTGGCTTTTTTTTGGGGCCATTTAAAGGCAGCAGCCAGTGAAGGAAAGAGAAGTGGTAGGTGGTGTAACTTTGAAGTGTAACTTTGCGGTTTGCACAGTTTCCTTCTGCAAACTTATTCCTGCAGCTCCTCTCATTAAATGGGAAATCAGGCAAAAAACTTTTGATGTTGCTTTTGTCTTTACATGATGGGTTTCCCCTCTTCCACACTGTTGGGTTGAGGGGAATTTTTGCCCTGGCTGGTCTTACTAGTGGAAAATGCAATGGGAAGAGAGCAAAGAGGGCTCAGATCCACAATGGAGCATGTTGCTTGCCCTAAGTACTGGAGTGGAGGGGGGCTGGAAGACACAATTAACAATGATCGTTATCATCAGGAAAGTGATTCATAAATATTCCATAAAACAGGGCCCAGCACTGCACAAGCAACAGCAAATATTGTAGTAGATTTATTAGTGGAGCATGAAACATTTATATTTTTCAGATGACAGGGCAGATGATGACTGTGTTATGCTAGCAGGCAGGATGAACCTCATTTGAAAAGTGCCTCATAGGTGATGGCTAGATATGACAGCAAGATGAATTAAGGTCTTTCAGCGTCAAGACGGTGTGATAGACCCTGGGAATTGAAAGCTAAACACCAGTGGTATCCTTCAGAAAGCAGCTGAGCTTTCTTTGTCTAAGTCAAGGCACAGCCTTGATAATTGTGATGCCCCAGTGACATTGGCAGGGATTGAATTTTTCTGTCATCTTCTAGCAGGGTGGCTTACTAGAATAAATGTTTAGTGCTTCAAATTAAAGTTATAGTTAACAAGATATTGAGTGAAACTGTGCTACCAGGAGACCTGGACAGTAGCAAACAACTTTCTTGAAGAGGTTTTAAGCCAATGACAACATCTTTTTCTATTATTCATTAAACACATTACACCCCAAACCTGACAAAGAGCTGGACTGGGGTGTCTTTGTAGAAAAAGCTGATTGAGAAGGACAGTTAAGTACAATATGACTCGAAGCTGAAGCCCAGGTAGGGTGAATGAAGTAAGTAATTGTACAATATGTAACTCAAACAGTCAAGCTCTTTGGAGTTACGGTGCTTAACTATAACCCAATGTCAGTTCTTGAAGGAAACGGCTAAGGAAAAGGCCATGGAGTAGAATCAAACAGGGCTTCCCTCAGCTATCAGCTACCCAGGGGAGAGATTGGCATTTTTATCTTTTCTGCATTTTTTATGCTCTTCTAGGTTTTTCCATTTTGAGCTGACACTTTATTTTTGATATAAGCCCATTTCCAGATGACAGATCTTTCCACCTTTCTCTCTGTTACCATGTTTAAATACATTTCCTTGAAGTAGCCCAGTATGTGAATGAGTTTCACACCTCCTTTAAAATGTATATGCAGGTGGATTGAAACTGTGCCTGAGATGGCAGCTAGTCTGACTTATATCCTGAGTATGTGTCCCCTGCAAAACTTCAATGTATCCATCAAGATCATCTACCTTTCACACCCAAATGCTTTGAACTCAGCCATGTTCTGACAAATGGTAACAGTCTTCTTCAAACAGAGAAGGGAGGAAGTTGTGCACCAAGGTACGCTTTCTCTTCTCTTTCTCATCCATGAAACAAGTTTTGTCTTTCCTTTTCCCCTCTTCCTTTTTCCCCCTCTTTTTTTTTTTTTTTTTTTTTTTTTTTTTTTGTGAAATATACAAAATTCAAAACCCACAAAAACTGAAAGCCAAAATCTGATCTCTTCCTTCTCTTGGGGGTGTTTCATATTGTGCATAGTTTAGTCAGTACTGGACTAATTCACAACAGTGTGTTTGCTTTCATTTCATTGAAGAATGAATTATTGTTGTATACTATAATTAATCACCTCAAGTTGTCTGGTCTCACTGAGACATTAATTTATCTCCCCCTTTAAAAACCACATTCATTCATGATCATCACTAAAAGGTTTGTGTCTTCATCTTACCAATGATCTGAATTTCATGGTGAATATTTTTGTTGCTGGAGGACTTGAGCAGATTATGTGAAATCTGCAAGACTTGAGCAGACTGCCTATCCTTTATTGATATTGCACAGTGGTTATATTGGCTGCAAGCAAGCTGGGAGCCCTTGAGATTTAGCTTATATCTATTTTCAGCCAAGTCAGCTCCAGCTATAAGCATTGCTAGATTAGCGAGAGAAAAAATATAGGTAAACTATATAAAAAAATGTGCATCCCAAATTAAACGTAGGACTAAGGCTTGGCGGAAGAGCCATGTTTCTTGGCTTTTATCATAGGTGTATTATGGCATCTGTGGCCTCATCCTGTTGTTTTGAGCTGACATGGCCACCACTTGCCCTCCAGTCTGGATTAAAGGCATGAGATTCCCGTGGTCTCATGTTTGTCCAATATTTCTTAGTCAAGCTAAAGTTTGTAGGGAGAGAGAAATTCTTTTAATATTAGAGCAGCTGTTAAAGTTGGAAGAAACACAATGAACTTTTGGTGTTCACTTCTCTCTGGAGTGTCTGGCAATGCAAGTAATGTGTCATTTATGTGGCTTGATTCATCCTCCTGGACAATGAGTGTAATCCATTTAGCTATTTTGTCAATATGATGCAAAATTATTTTATGTGCTTTTGAAGAGTATTCAAACAGTTGGATGAAAGAACACTTGCAGCTAAAATGGATTTGTTATATCACTCAAATCTGCTAGTGCAGGGCATTCAGTGCAAGCTGAATTGTCTTTTGTGCCTGGCACACTGCATTCCTTCTTTATTTGCTCATACCATGAAATCCAGGACTGGAAGTTACATGTTTGGCAACAAGTAGGTCTCACAGGAGTTTGGAAGTCAGAGTTGAACGGGCTTTCATTGCATAATGAAGAGAAAAGAGGGAATGACCCCCTAAAAAATAATTTCACCAAATTCTTCCCATGGAAATTGTGTTATTAGAGTAGCTATTGAGTTAAAACAACATTTGAAAACCCAACAAACCAAGAAAAATCATAAAACTGCAAGGAGCAGAAAAAACGACACACAGCACACAAACAATGTAAATTAAGACAAAGAAAATTACTGTAAATGCCAGCAGTCCCTAAAACATTAGGGACTAATTTCTAACAAACCATTAGCTGCATGGGGAATTGTCAAACATTATTAAATATAATTTGGTACATCTGTTTTATTATAGAAATCATTTGGCGCATATGCTATGTATGTTGTATACTAATTTTTTTCGTTTATGTACTATTTCTTTCTTCAAGTCTTACCTAACATAAAAGTGTAGTACAGCAAGTGGATTAGGATTTATTTTACCTCTGCTGGTGGAACTCAATTTGTGTGTTTGCATGCACTCTTATATGTGAACCACTTTCCCTCCTGCCTCGGCTCTCCTCCCACAAGCAGCTGCACACGAATGTTTCTGCATTACAATCAGCAGCCAACCCCCAGCAAGTGCTCTTTTGGCTGCCTAATGCTATGAATGTATGCATGGAGGACATGGTTTGCAGCCTCTGCAGGGGTGCTGTTACCATCAGTATCATTGTGCCATTAATATTTAAATAGAACCATGCTCTGAATTGAATTGGTTTTTTTAAGCTAATATTCAAAGAATAGGTGAAAGCTTGCTAGCATTGATATTATCCACATCAGCCAGCCAATGCTGTAATCTTGATCAAAAATAATAATGTCATCCATAACACTGTAAAGATTTATTAGTTGTGACAGATTTATACATTAACAAATCACTACGTGGCCCTGAATGCCAAGTAAACAGAACTAGTCTCATAAGGAATAGTAAGACCTTCTGGGAACCCTATTAATGAGTGTTTCACATGGGAAAAACTAGTCCAAAATTAATAAAGATCTTTCTGTGTGTGTGTGTTTTTGTCTGTTAGCTTGTGTGAATGAGTGATGGATGCCTGTCTGTCCACTTCTGCTTTCCTAGAGTCAGGATGGGGGATGGATGTCTAGCAAACAAGAATGGGCCCAGTAAGTATCTTCTGGTGCAGCTCTGGTTTGGGTTCTGTTGTAACTTGAATTTGTTCTGATTTTGTTCTACTTACCTTTCTATAAACTGCAGGATAACTCACACTGAGTTGGTTTGAGAAGATACCACAGTTAGGGTGACTTTAAATCTTGATTTGACTCCTTCACTACAATTGTTTAAAATGTTCATTCCTATGTTGATTTTCTGACACTCATTCTGATAGCTTTTACTGGTTGGATGTGCAACACACAGAGTCAGGAATTTCCTTGTGATGTTAAGGTTTTAACAAAAACAGCTGAAATAATGGGAAATGCAGACTTACGTTATCCATTTACATGTAGCTCTTTGTGATGTTTCCATCTCAGGTGTTCTAGTGGTGGAAATATCTTCAAGAAAGAAAAGACAGTATCTGGCATCTGAGGAGTCCTGTCCCTGAGAGCAATACTGCTAGATCCCCTCCTAGCTCTGCAGACAGTATCTGTTTCCTGCCTGGGAGAAAGCTTCATTGTCAAGGTAGATGTGGAAAAACCTATCAGCACCAACATTCACTCTCCTGACAGTGTTTTGACCCAGACTGACCAGGACCTCTCTTCTTGGTCTCCTTAAAAGATATGGCAGGGTCAGCTGGACAGGCTTGTACCCCACATCTTCTGCTGGAACATGTAATTTATGGAGCTGTAATGGGTAATGTGTTAGGGTAACATTTTTTGGAGTGCTCTACCTCATAAGTACAGAGTCTCTGATATTATTGGTGGAATGCATCATAAGCTATGAAGTGCACCCTTAAGGCAAAATCTAAATATTAGAATACTCTTTATACATATGCAGAAGTGAGACCAGAGTGGTGTAGTGATTTGTGTAAGGGCATATGGCTCCTCAGAAATGGAGCTAAGGACTGAACCTGGCCTCCTGCTGACACTCCAAGTACTGCAGGGCTGCCTTTTCTACCCATCTCACTCACAGAAAGCCTTTTCCCATGGTTTGGACATTATGATAAATATCACATGTTGATAACACATAATTGATAACTGATAAATTTTCTACTTGGAGTTGGATGATGTGAGAATACAGAGAAGGGTTGAATGCCTTTAATAGTGCATATTAAAATGCATTAAAACCAGAAAAATTGCATTTGCAGGTACTTCTGATTGAGAGAAGGAGCTTTTGCCAGAGCATTAAACATCCATGACACTGGGATATTAGGAGCAATGGTCAGGGAAACTGTGAAATGGGACCAAAGCAGCAATTTGGTCCTCATATTGGGACCATATAGAAACCATGGTAAGGTAATGTGAGATGCTTTAATAGAAAATACCTATAAGGAAGTTAGCAAGAAGGCAGATCCAGGCTTTCTTCACAGCAGTGCATGGTGGGAAGGTCAGAGACAATGGGTATAAGCTGAAACAGGATAAGTTCAGACTGGATATGGGGACACTGAAATACAGCAACAGGTTACCTCTAGAGACTGTGCTGTCCCCATCCTTGGAGACTTTCAAGACATGACTAGTTAAAGCCCTGAGCAACCTGGTCTTGTCTCACAGCTGATCTTGCTGTGAGCTGTCCTTAGCTGTCCTATGATCCTATGCAAATGCAACTCACTCCACCCCAGAGGCTTACCTGGGAACCAGAAGTGTGTTGTTCCCAACAGCAGAGTGAGGATGTACCAAGAATTATTCAGCAACTGTACAATAGAGTTATGGTGCAAATAAAGAAACCAGGATTTGGCCTTTGCTGACCAGCTTCTCAAAATTACCAGCTAATCTTTGTTTTCCTTCCTAGCCCAAATCAAGCCAAAGAAAGCCTTTGTATTTCTCTTTGTCTCTCTCTTTCCCCTCCTGAACTTTGTGTAAGGCCATGGACATGAGGTCTCTTCTGAATTAGAAGGTGCTCAAATATAATGGCAGATAGTCATATATGTCCTTCTATGCCAGGCTTTTGCATATTATTCCAAGCTCTGCTTGCTCTGCTAGAAGAGAAAAACTAAATACTGGACTGATATACCCCATGTGGCAGCATCTATGCCTAGACCATCAAATTAGTCAGTGACATACTACTGGTGAAAAATTCATCCATCTGTCTCCATAGTAATGCGTCTCCTGCCAAGATACTTTGGGCAAGGCACAGCCAAGAAGAAAATTTACAAAAGGTGGGACACTTTTATGCTGTAGATGCTGTTTGTGATTGTTTTTTATGCTTCTTTGGTGTCAGTTTATGGTTTGTTTTTTTCTAAAAGGGTCTTGATGCCATATATGCATAGGTAATGTTTTCCTCATTTGTGCACTAGTTTTCCTCTTGTAAATATATCTATGGAAACAGATGCTGGATTAGGACCGAAAAAGAAATATTTTAAAGCGTGGACCCAGGGCAACAGTAATGGTACCTAAACATTTCTAGAAAGTTGGAAGGGACCTTAAAGATCATCTAGTTCCAGCCACCAGCCATGGGCAGGGACACCTTCCACTAAACCAGGTTGCTTCAAGCCCTGTCGAACCTGGCCTTGAACACTTCCAGGGATGGGACATCCACAGCTTCTCTGGACAATCTGTTCCAATGCCTCACCACCCTCACAGTAAAGAATTTCTTCCTAATATCTAACCTCAATTTACTGCCTTTCAGTTTAAAACCTATATGCCCTTGTAAAAAAACCCTCTCCAGATTTCTTGTAGGCCCTCTTTAGGTACTGGAAAGCTGCTATAAGGTCTCCTCAGTGCCTTCTCTTCTCTAGGATGAAGAAGCCTAGCTCTCTCAGCCTGTCTTCACAGGAGAAGTGCTCCAGCCCCCTGATGATCTCGGCTTCCTCTGGACCTGCTTTAACAGGGTTCATGTAGTGAGAAATCCTCCAGCTCTGAACACCTAGGACTTCTATGTGTTGCCAGGGTTAAAATCCAGATCTGTTTTTTCCAATCTGAGCTCACCTCTAATAATTAACAACTCTCTGCTGGACTAATGAACATGCCAGTGCAAGAATCTCATGCCCATTTTACTTATTTTCGGACCTGTCTGTATTAGCACATAACTTACTTAAAAAAATCTAGTGTTACTCATTGCAGTATTTGAGAGTTCTGAAAAATTGCCTGCCACTAGAGGTTATTCAAATTCTGGTCTTGATGTATTAGCCTAGACAGTTTTAAAGCCATATCTACAGCAAGTAGTTAGCTATACTGCTGAACAGACATTTTTCTAAATGAACTACAAGGAATAGCCTATTGTGGTTAGCTTATTTTATTTACAGCGTTTCACATGGTGTGAACATTAAAAATTTACAGAGTGATATTGATTTGCAGCTCCATCAAACCATTTCTACCCAAACTATGGAACCAAACTGTTTAAGGAAAGGTGCCTTATTCAAATGACTATTTGTGCTGCTCTGAAGACAGCCCTCCCAGAGGCAGGCATAAATTCAACTCCTGGCAGAAAGTTAAAGAGGAGGTTCAGAAAGTAAATAATTGCCAGGAAGCATCAGGAAAGGAGTCTTGCTGGCGTGTGTGATGCACGAGAGCTGGAGGAGACTGGTGTGTCTGATAAGGGTTTAATAAATGCGTTCTCTGTGGGTCCGCAGCCGGATGGGACGCAGGGTGGCACTGTTGTCAGCCACTTGGCTGGCTCGCAGGCGTCACCCGTTTTCAGCGGGTGAAAAAGACTTTTTGTCATCTCTGTCAGTCCCCCGATAAAATAAGCTAACAAATCTGAATAGACCAGAAAACCAAATTATACTGGTTAATGGCACAGAGCTCAGCAGTGACACTTTTGCCTGACAAGTGAGTCACAAAAGGGAAAAAGAAAAAAAAAACCCAAACTCTCTAAAAATCCAGAATGTCACAGAAGTCCAAGTAAAAAAACACCAACAAAAAACCAAACCAAACCATAAACACACAAAAAAAGTGTGTTCTGGAAATAAAGATGCCCTTCTCAACCCCATTAATGGGAACATAATTAGGCATAAAATTTATGAAAAGCATTGGAAACGTGATGTTTTTCCCGTTAGGAGAAAACTGGACTAGCTTCAAGTCTGTGGGACAGCTAGGCGAGATCCGTAGGTAAAAAGATACATCTCCATCAAGAAAGATATATTTGAAACATCTGGTAAGGTTCTTTGGTCAGCAATGTGTACATCTTCAAAAATATATATAGAACCCATTTGGTCCCCTCTGTACTAGACACTTGGAATTGAATTGTATTTCATGCAGATGTTATAAACTAGATTATTTGTCTTTCAGTCTCTCTGCTCGCAAGTTTTGCTCACACTTTGGAACTAAACTGCAAGCATTTCAAAAGGATTTGCAGTGGTGGGATGACCAGGCTTCACTTGTAAAGGCAAAGAGATGAAAATCCGGATACTTTGGAAGTACTAATCTAATTATGTAGCTGTTAGCACCTCCTCCCCCCCCCCCTTTTTTTTACACTGCTATAACCCAAACAATTTTAAAGTAATACTTTTAGTTTTGCACCAGTGCAAGTTACAGAAGGATCAAGTTAATCGTATCATTTAACTTACTGATCATATTAACTCACCAGCATAGTAAGGGCCAGAGTCACAGTTAATTCATTTGAAAGCACCCAGAGTGGAGAAGAAGAAATAAAGACAGGATTTTGTAGATCAGCCTAATACTTCTGAAAAAAAACCCCAAATCTCACACCTAAAGAAGATCTGGTAAGATCAGATGAAAGTTTACTTGAAGTTTGTAGATGGTGGTGCATGCTGCACATCAGTTTTGAGGAACTGAAAAGAGATTTCTGAGTAGTTTGCAGTGATAGGAATGCATGGATTCTCACTGGAAGGGCAAGTCAGAACTGGAACAGACAAAGGCAGAGTCTGATCTCTGCCTCATGGGTTGGCTGTAGGGGTCTGCATTGCTCAGGGCGTGTGTGGGGACGTATATCATGGAGGAGTTAGAGACCTGAGGTCTCTGAAAAAGGCAGGAAACAAAGTTAAGCCTGCTTTACAGGAGTCTCTTGTTGATCTGTTTAAAGGTCTTCGTCCAGTGTCTAAATTACTCAATGTGTTACTCAGCAGCATATGACCAGATCTGAAGACACTTAGGCTCTCTAAATAAATGTGGGGGATTGAGTCCATCAGTATAATACATCACCTTCCCCAGCCTAATCTTTTAAGTATCTGGTAATTTTTTTTCCATTGGTGAAGTAACTTCAGCACCTGCAGTTTTGCTCTAGGGGATATATAAGGAAGGAAAAGTGTCCTTGTGAACAGAGAATTGCTTTGGTCTATGAAATGGGGCATCCCAGGAAGGATTTATTATTTGCAATGGTCTTATAAGTGATAGTGAGATAAAAGCAACGTGATACTTGAAACAACATGAGTGTTTTAAGGAGAGTTCTGAGTGACAGGAGATAGTGAAAATACATTCCTTTCCTCTGCTGGCATTTCAGTATGTCCATTGAATCAAAAAAAGCTTTATACTGGGGGAAAGGAAAGGAACAATAAAAACTCAGTCATAAAATAGTTATATTGCTGTCAAAATTAATGGCAAAGATCCTGTTGTTTTTATCAGGTAGAATTGCCCCTCCTAGTGAGACTATGCTATGGACCTGGGCCTTGCCTGCAATCGCACTTCCAAATGAGTAAAGTGGGGCTGCTTATGTGAACCAGAGGTCACGTCACTAGGAAAATTATGCAGGACGGAGATGCATCTCTTCCTGATTCCAATTCTGTATCTTTTACAAAGATCTGTCTTAATGGTACTGTCCTGTGTTACCTTGTTTTACAAACCACTAAATGAGAGAGGGGGAGGAAGGCAATTCATTCTATAGAAGTAAGTCCACTAGAGAGGTATTTAGGTTTTATAAATGGGTCTATAAATAATACATTTCTATTTCTGCTGGTTTTATTGCTATTGATATGCAATATAGTCCTCTGGGCTTAAATCTGCAGATATTTTTATTACTTGAGGTCATTGCTATGTTGCATTGTAGCAATAGCACACTGCATTCACCTCAGCAAATGTTTATTTTTGCATGCCTCAGTGGCTGTTTTGAAAAGGAAATGCACTGGGTGTTATCCATTTCTTCTACGTGTCCTTAGAATTTGCTAAGTGCATACTTTTACGGATCAGTTGAAAAGCCCCGATAACACTGTAATTTAAGACTTTATGCCTCAATGTTGGATGTCATCCTAATAGGTGTGGTGGTGTATGCATGTGTGTGAGGACGTATAAAAGAAAGTAATGCTTTGTTTCTCTGATGGGCTTCTGCTACTATTTCATAATACTGTCTTCACCTTTCCTAATTGAATAAGGATTATTTTTGAATGAGGAAAGCTATAGCAGAGGAATAAGATTCAGACAGTGTAATTAAAATGTTAACATAGATTGCTGTTAAAGAGGTAGTTCCCTTTTTCTCAATGTACATAGAAGGAGCAGAGGTGAGTTGTAGGTGGTCAGCTGCTGGGTTTTATTCTTTTCCAGATTACAGTGTGAAATTCCACTGGTCTGCAATAATTACCTCTTTGAAGCTTACTTTAATTGCATTGTTATATATGTCAAGTCACCAAATGAGACCCGAAACTGCTTGCCTGCTGCTGTGTAACTACCCAGTTTGCAGCCTCCATTAAGATTCTTCTGTGCTGGTTTCTGAATTTTGCCACATGTTGGCTACTGTATGCACCAACAGCCATACTGTTGGTGAAGATACATCACTTGAATGTTTGTGGTGCAGTAACATCATGAAGGCACCTCTGTGTTGCCCCAGGCACTGAGTCTGAGGCAGGCTGGAGCTGGTGCTAGCCTGCGTACCAGACACCCCAAGCTATCGTGGTGATGTAGAAGCAAAACGCAAGGCTACAGTTGGATCCAGCTCTTCCAAAGCCATTCATTGACTGCCTGGAAAGTGATGGAAACTGAAGAGATGTGCCAATGCAGACCATAAAGCACTGAAACTGTACTGCCATTTCCAAGCAGTGTCTAATGAAATAAAAAGCTCTTCTGTTTTACCTTGTCATCACCCCTTGTCACATCATCCTGCAGAGATCAGCCTCTATCTCATAGAAAAGCTTTCTCCTAAAATATGTTAACCATAGCTCTCTCGTGTCACTACTCTAATTGAGACTTAACGTATTTACCTCTGCCTTTGTCACCCTCCCTCCTGCTCCTCTTTTATTGGTACCACATTGAATTAGAATCTGTAAGCATATGCCCCTTCCCTCACATGTCAGATGGGCAGAGTGCTGTCAGTGAGACCTATCATTTATCCAGTAGTGTTCTGGATCATTAGCACAGTGTTGCAGTTTCATTCTCCATCCTGGTGCTTTCCCTTAAGTAGATTTCACTGCATAAGTCTCATTTTCAAAATGATGGCTTAAGTGCACATGTTAATTGCAAGATTTAATTATATGGCGGCAAAGTTGTGAAATTTTCCTCCTAATTAACAAGGAAAAACTTGGCGCGGGAGAAAGGGTATAATGGGGAAACGCCTTTTGCATTTCATCATTAACAATCCTCACACATGGTTGTCGCAGTGGTGCGTGCCCTGGCTCATTGACTTCCCTATGTGAGAATGGTTTAGGAGCACGTGAAGGCCAAGAGGTCCACAACCAGACACCTGCAAGAAAAACAAGGGTGTAGGAGATGGAGGGGAGCAGAGCACTGGCATTACAACAGAAATACTGAGAGACTCTCAGAGAGCTTCTTTTCACAGGCATGTTGACCTGCAGCAAGCGGGGTGAGCTGGAATGAATTTTATTCCAAGATTTCTTTCCAAATTGGTTATCTAGAGGTTTAGTTCAGATTCATATCCAGTCTCCAGGAACTACATCCCAGCATTAGATGGGATTTAGAGACCCAGAAAAAAAATGCAGTTTCCATTAGATGAGAATATGTTTCTGTTTCTGCAGATCTGCCTGCCTGCCTCCTAACGTGCCTGCTGAAGGTGAGACACCTGTTTTTTCTCATCTTGGGTTTCTCCTCTTTTTATTTTTTTCTTCCCTTGTTTCAGTAGACAGTTCAAATATTTAGCTTTTCTGTTAACTCTTCTTTCTCTTTCCTTTCCCCAGGACAGATTCTCAGAGAAGCTGTGATGCAGGGAGTGTGAACAGAGCCAATGTCAGTACCAGGGCATTGGAAATGAAAGACTATTAGACAGTTAATGTCTTCTTCTGGGTATGGCTTTCTTACAAGCCCGTGCTAATCAAGCTGAAGGGGTATGAAGGGCACAGTTCACGCCAAGACTGCATGCCCCCTCTGCCTACAGCTTGTTATCCTTTTCTTCAGCCTTTGTCATTGCACTGTATCAAGTTTTTATTTTACCTTATTGCCTCTGGTGCTAAAAGGCTGATGCTCTCAGGCTTTTGAAGCACTTTGCTTTCCCTGGCAGCCTTGGCTCCAGGTCACTCCTCTCAGGGCTTTCAGTTCCCACTTCTCAGTGGACGTCTTCTAAGTCATGGCATTCACTTTTTGGAAAGGGAAGGGGAAGAGGAAGCACTGGGAATCCTTAGGAGACTGGATGGTAGGAAGGTCATGGCAACAGGCTACAGCTCATTCTTTTGCAGTAGCTCAGTGTGGTGGAATTAATCTTGTGTAAATTTGGAGACCACGTATTGGTAGACATTACAGTGTTACAGTATTTCCAGATAATTCTTTTGAACACAATTGAAAAGTTGCATTTCTATGAAATAAGAATGTTTCCTTTTTTTGCTATTTCCTTTAAATCAGAAATTGCATGGTCATTTGAAATGCAACATCCCTTCTAGAATTAGGATTTAAATCTTTTATGACCTCATAAAATAAAGGGGGCTGTTTTTTCTTTTTTCCAGGTGAACTTTTGTGGAAAGTCCTGTGAGTCCAGTAGTGTATTTTTTTCATTCATCATGCACTCACCTTATCTGACGTTGGAATTTCACATGCTTTTTCTTTAAGACACACTGCACAGGCACATAGAATCATAGAATCATAGAATAGTTAGGGTTGGGAAGGACCTTGAGATCATCTAGTTCCAACCCCCCTGCCATGGGCAGGGACACCCCACACTAAACCATGTCACCCAAGGCCTCATCTAACCTGGCCTTGAACACCGCCAAGGATGGAGCATTCACAACCTCCCTGGGCAACCCATTCCAGTGCCTCACCACACTCTCAGTAAAGAATTTCTTCCTTACATCCAATCTAAACTTCCCCTGTTTAAGTTTGAACCCGTTACCCCTTGTCCTGTCACTACAGTCCCTGATGAAGAGTCCCTCCCCACCATCCTTGTAGGCCCCCTTCAGATACTGGAAGGCTGCTATGAGGTCTCCACGCATCCCTCTCTTCTCCACGCTGAACAGCCCCAACTTTCTCAGCCTGTCTCCATACAGGAGGTGCTCCAGTGCCCTGATCATCCTCGTGGCCCTCCTCTGGACTTGTTCCAACAGTTCCATGTCCTTTTGATGTTGAGGACACCAGAACTGCACACAATACTCCAAGTGAGGTCTCATGAGAGCAGAGTAGAGGGGCAGGATCACCTCCTTCGACCTGCTGGTCACACTCCTTTTGATGCAGCCCAGGATACGGTTGGCTTTCTGGGCTGCGAGCACACACTGAAGCCGGCTCATGTTCATTTTCTCATCGACCAACACCCCCAAGTCCTTCTCTGCAGGGCTGCTCTGAATCTCTTCTCTGCCCAACCTGTAGCTGTGCCTGGGATTGCTCTGACCCAGGTCTAGGACCTTGCACTTGTCATGGTTAAACTTCATAAGGTTGGCATCAGCCCACCTCACAAGCGTGTCGAGGTCCCTCTGGATGGCATTCCTTCCCTCCAGCGTATCAACCGAACCACACAGCTTGGTGTCATCGGCAAACTTGCTGAGGGTGCACTCAATCCCACTGTCCATGTCACCAACAAAGATGTTGAACAAGACCGGTCCCAACACCAATCCCTGAGGGACACCACTCATTACCGGTCTCCAGCCGGACATCGAGCCATTGACCATAACTCTTTGCGTGCGGCCGTCCAGCCAGTTCTTTATCCACCGAGTGGTCCACCCACCAAATTGATGTCTCTCCAATTTAGAGACAAGGATGTCATGTGGGACAGTGTCAAACGCTTTGCACAAGTCCAGGTAGATGACGTCAACTGCTCTGCCCCTGTCCATCAGTTTCGTAGCCCCATCATAGAAGGCCACCAAATTGGTCAGGCAGGATTTGCCCTTAGTGAAGCCATGCTGGCTGTCACCAACCACCTCCTTGTTTTTCATGTGCCTTCGCATGCTTTCCAGGAGAATCTGCTCCAAGTCTCAGACTTCAGATAATGAATAATCGTATTGATGGATCAACCTAATTAGGTAGTAGAGAGTGTTGCCTACAACAGAGTGAAAAAGTGTATATATTCACAGCTAGACAACTGTTCAGTAAGGGCCTGACTTTGCAGCCATCATTCATGTTGAGTGGTACTCACTTATAGGAGATACTCCTATTGTCTTTAGCATGCATATTACTACATGAAATGCAACCTGCCAGTGCTATGACTTCCTTAACATTCTAATATTTTCCACCTACATTGACACCTGGTATAAATTATACAAGCAAATTTTAGAAGAGGAGGCAGGATTGGCAGTGGTGCTGTGCATTTCATTGAATCTGTAGGAAAAATCCCTCCCAGTTACTACTCCAGAGCTGAGATGAGCATAACTGGCCTCAAGCATCCTCCCAGTCTGTTGCAGTGTGATTTAAACTTTGTTTACTTAACCCTCTTGAGGAAACCTGTCTGGCTTTGTGCTCCAGAGCAGCTGAAGGAAATGGTCAGTAGATCACACTCCAGCTGATGGGGCAGTTATCAGCAGCTGGGGGTCCTTTAACATGTTAAAATGCACTAATGCAATTGCAAGCAGTTGTTTCGCTAGTCCCTTAGGGATGATGGATTTGAATTGCAGATTCTTGTTTTCCTTCTCTGCATTTTTCAGTCTTTTCTCTTATCCAGGGACTCTCAGTCCATCTCTGATGTATCCTGGTTAGTCTGAATGTCATGTGTGCCCCACACACTGCCCATGTGCCACACAACCCTGTGCACATACGAACCTCTGGCAAGGAATGGATGGGGCAAACTGGTGCTGCCAGGCCAGTTCATACACCCATTTCTGTCTGTCCTCTTTCCCTTGGGAATGGACAGGGAACAGGCTGCATTATTTAGTCAGCTCTGTCCTTGCTGTGATGGTGGTTAGCCGCTCCTCTGTTGCAGTAGAGAATAAGCAGAAGCTATCTATCAGCAGGTACCCATGCAACAGATCATGACATTATTTTTTAATTTCTCAGCGAATCCATTCGACGGTGGAAGGAGTGTCTGGAGGCTTCTTTCTCAGATACCGTACCCAGGTGAGGCATCAGTCTATCACGGAAGAAGGAGTTGTGTTTCAGGGACAGATAATCCACCTGAGGGCCTCCAGGTTTTCTCCTCATTTTGCTGCAAACTGCCTGCAGGACCTGAAGTAAATAATTTATTTCCTGTCCCTACCCAAGTCCCCTGTGACATGCTGGAGACACACATGCCCTTACAGAATATTTGCTGCCCTATCTCTACTTTGATTTTCCCACTTAAGATTTTCAGGAGGAAAGACTATTTTCCAGTGCTGTACTGCTTTGTAAAAAAGGAGATAATTCCCTGCACAGCTGGTTTTGGCAGTGAGAAATGGGTGATCATTGCAACAGGTTAGAGCCCATCTGCCCATGCTACCTCTAGTTTACCACAATGTCTCCCATCGCCGACACAGCTGAACCCCTACTTTGCCTTGCTCTGCAAGCACCACTGTACCACGGACAATAATAACAAGGCAGCCCCTGTATTTGTTCAATGCTGCCTGTGTGACAGCTTTTCGATATAGGTAAGCTTCATGGAAGAAGCTGAGATAATGAGCTTGTGTATTGGCTTAATATATCAGACAACAGTATTCATATGTACAAGGCACCTTCTACCTACTGAGTGGCTTGTGAACAGCAAAGATGCTATCTGCTGCCAGTAAAGGAGGCTTTTTTAACATGTGAGGCATGTGTTGCTGTCGGGTTTTGTCAAAGAAAGGATGGCTTACCTTATCTTGTAATCCAGCAGCAGTGAAAACAACCATGGACACAGTGCAATGACATGGGGAGATGAGATCCAGAAACAGCCTTTAGAGGTAGAGTGGATGTAAGGTTTGCTCTGAGCAGATCCTCTCCCCTCTCCTCTTTCTCCAGTGAGGAGCTGCCCTGAGAAATACCTTAAAGCTGTTTCTTCTTCAGCTCTATGGGCATACACAGGATTTGGTGCAGAGCTATTGAGCATGCATGTAGGGCCAGTGTTATCAGACAGCAGATAACAGGGCCTGTGGCTGAAAACAGGTGACATTGTACCAGCTCTAATGCTCCTGTGAAGCTCTCACTAGCCACTGGCGCGGTTGAGATTTCTGTTGTGTCTGATGAGAGTAAGGACAGAAACACATTCCCACAAGTATGCCAACCTTATGAAGTTTAACCATGCCAACTGCAAGGTCCTACACCTGGGTCGGAGCAATCCCAGGCACAGCTACAGGTTGGGCAGTGAAAAGATTCAGAGCAGCCCTGCAGAGAAGGACTTGGGGGTGTTGGTCGATGAAAAAATGAACATGAGCCGGCAGTGTGCACTCGCAGCCCAGAAAGCCAACCGTATCCTGGGCTGCATCAAAAGGAGTGTGACCAGCAGGTCGAAGGAGGTGATCCTGCCCCTCTACTCTGCTCTCGTGAGACCTCACTTGGAGTATTGTGTGCAGTTCTGGTGTCCTCAACATCAAAAGGACATGGAACTGTTGGAACAAGTCCAGAGGAGGGCCACGAGGATGATCAGGGCACTGGAGCACCTCCCGTATGGAGACAGGCTGAGAAAGTTGGGGCTGTTCAGCGTGGAGAAGAGAGGGATGCGTGGAGACCTCATAGCAGCCTTCCAGTATCTGAAGGGGGCCTACAAGGATGGTGGGGATGGACTATTCATTAGGGACTGTAGTGATAGGACAAGGGGTAACGGGTTCAGACTTCAACAGGGGAAGTTTAGATTGGATATAAGGAAGAAATTCTTTACTGAGAGGGTGGTGAGACACTGGAATGGGTTGCCCAGGGAAGTTGTGAATGCTCCATCCTTGGTGGTGTTCAAGGCCAGGTTGGATGAGGCCTTGGGTGACATGGTTTAGTGTGGGGTGTCCCTGCCCATGGCAGGGGGGTTGGAACTAGATGATCTCAAGGTCCTTTCCAACCTTAACTATTCTATGATTCTATGATTCTATGATTCTAAGTCATACAGATAGGGCTCTGTGCTCAGGCACTTTCAAACCCATCAGCAGCCATCTTATTGCTGGAATTTTTGTAGTTAAATATTCCTCTTCTTGCTTTTGCCATTATCAGTCCATGTACGCAGGACTTTTACTCTCTTTCATGGGGAATCAAGCAAAACCTTTGGGCCTGATGATGGCAGAAGATGATGTTACTAAACTAGAAGTGATTGGGAGCCCAATAACATTGATACTCTGTTAAAACGAATCTGGTCTGGACGGGTTGAACATCTACTCAGAAGTTCACTGGAGCAGTGGAAATCTGCATTTGATTTAGGGTTGGGCTGTCAAGATGCAGCTAATCCTGGCTAGGATCCTACCATTGTCCCAGTGTCTGGAATCAAGCTGATCTTGAGTAATGTGATATTCTTAGTGTTTTCCCTCTTGTAATATTTAACTCTTGTACAGTCTTTCTTCTCTGTATAACACCTGAACCCCAGGTCTGTCTGAACCCATGCAGACCCCAGGGTAAGGACCTGATATTTGCCTTGCGGTTGGAAACCTAAGGGCAGCTCAGCCCTGCCCTATGCCCAGCCAGCTGCCCCTCTCTGTTGTGCAGCCTGCTGTGCCCATCACCAGGGATAAGCTCTTAGCAGCTTTCAGACACTCCTTTCTTGTATTGAGAGGGAGACAGAAAGTGATTGCGAGAATTATCTCAGCCTCATTCATCTGAAAAGGGCTCTCTGTCAGGGTTGTGATTTTCCTGATTCCTTTTCCATAGCATTGGCAATGACACAAAAGCAAAAAAAACCACAGAAAATCTCTTAGTCTAAAAAGATCTGTTGCTGTACGGTGGTCCTGTGACGACTTATTGCCAACAGGCTTGCTAGTTTACTATAGATCTACTTTAGGTCATAAGTGCAAAAACATATCTCGTTAATATTTAAAGATGCTTAGCACAAAAGCATGCATAATTAAACAGTGCATCAGAGCTGATGATTCCAAATAATCTGTCTTCTGAAAAGCGATTTTTGTAGTTTGTTAAACTGGCCTGAACTCTGCAGCTTAGCAGCAGGAGTATGTTTGCATTACAAAACCAATAATTTTAAATATTGGGCTGTGTCCACCCTCTCTGAGAAGAAAAAGAGACATGGCATGAGGGAGGGTTTTTAAAAATGCATGTAGGTGTGGATTCAGCATTGCACGAAGCTCTGTGTCTGTCTGAAATATATGTCTCATTTTTTAAAAGCAAAACTATATTTCTGACAGATGTAGCATTGCTTTCTATTCCAGGATATTTTCAGGTTCCTTGTTGGTATCAACCATGTCTTTAGATAACTCAATGGTGAGGATATGCCTGTAAGAAGAATGATCTATCAGTTAGTAAAACAAGTGACATACAAGACAAATATGAAAAAATTAATAGTGTCAGGTACAAGATACAATATACTGTGAGTTTTTCATTAAATCCAAAAAGCTATCTGAGCACATTTTCTGCCTGGATGCTAAAAGTCTATGAGGAAAGAAAATGTCCTTCTGATCCATTGCAAATCATGCTTTTCAGAAGTGCCAAAATACAAATTGATGTGTGACCACAGCTATTCTTTAATTTAAGATGAAAAATTAAATGGCAAATGTTCAGGGCACACTCAGATCATTGATCACACAGGAGAATAATTTATAAGGCAAATCTGAAAACCCTATTTTACAGGTCTCACTTAAGGTATTTCTAAAAGCTACTGAAGTTGTCAGGGTCTTGTTTGCTTGCAACAGTACTAGGAAAGCAAATCTCAGCAGGCACAGCTCTACTGAAGCTGCATTGTCTGTTACTAACTCAGGACCTGAAGCTTTTGGCTTAACTCCCTAGTACAGATGTATTTTCTATCTCAGTTAGATGAGAGGAGGTCAGGGAAGTGTACTGGAAACTCATATTAATGTCGTACTCAGAGCTGTAACAGTCCAGCACTTCCTTGTTAATAGGAATACAAATTGAAGATCGAATTGTGTGTACCAGGTCCTGCTTTAAAGTGGCCAACACCAATAATGGAGGGAGGGAAGTAGGAGACAGTAGGAATTTGCTCTCATAGCTGGAGAATGAAGCCAAGAGAGGTATATTCAGATGATATGTCCTGGATGAGGTGGCATCCAGACTGGATTTATAATGGATGCAAGTAACAAATTCAGTTGATCACAAGTGATCATTTGCCACAGTGAGCATTTGTCAAGGCTGCGACACCCTGATTTTAGCAGGGAGTCAGATAAGACAGATCAGCTGCTGACCAGTGTTACACCTGACTATCCTCTGGCTGTATAAGGGAGCCCTTAGCATGAAAGCAATCTGAATTAAACATCAAAGCAAGCACATAAAATATATTTAGTTACATAACTAATACTGGCATTTATAATTAAAAAAAAATAATTTGGCTATGTCTGAGTTGATTCCTTTGGCATCAGAAGATCAGATGAGTAGATCAAAGAAGCTGGTTCTGAGTTCAGTTCTATATTTGGTTCAAGGGTTTTACTTTGTGCTATATTTTGTCTGGTCCCAACAGCTGAACATACTCACCAGACCAGTGACTCAAGGCTACCCAAAGGACTATATACTGGTGCAAGCTAAGATGTCCCCATTATGAAGTGCATCAGTGGCACACATGGAAGGCAGCTTTTCTCCAGAAAGAATCTAATGTACATGAATCAAAACTGCTCTGTGACTGAATCAGCCTGTCATAAGTGAGATTCACATCAAAACAACAGCACTGCTCAGAGCTCACCACTGATGCAGACACAGCTTGGTGCCTAACTGTCATCATCTGGGCACGGGAGCTATGCACAGACAGTGAGAAAACCTGTGGGACTGCTTGTGTGATTTTCTGCTCTACCACAAAACTGTACTGGTCCCAAATACACGCTATGTAATGTTTAACTTTGAAAAATACGCATTTCATATATTGGCTATGAGGAAAACACAAGGCTTTCCCATTCAGATATTGTAATTTTTTTCTCTTCTAATTCTCTGTCTCTTGTATCTGCAAGTTTGATGCTCTGGGAAACCAGTGACTAGTCTGACTGCTAATAAGGCCCTTCAGATTGGATACAAGGGGATAATCAAAGGCTGAATAATGTGGCATGTACTTCTTTCTTATTGCTAGTGAATATTCTTCCACTAGAAAGTTACAGAATAGTGATAATGCTATTAGTTGGACTGCTGAGTTTGTTTCTTTGACATCAATTTCTGCCTTTTTTTTAGGGCAATGGCCTGCATTGACTATATAATGCCAGAGAGAGAGAGAAGTTCCTTCTATTTTGCAAAAGCTAAATATGAATACTAAGAAATCATCCCTT